>NC_140582.1:361445554-362095895 GCF_964204655.1 Triturus cristatus
TGCTTCAAGTTTGGTGAATATTTTGGGTGAGATCTCTTAGATGTTAGAGTTTTCGGTCAATTACGCCCATTCGTAAACAGTTCGAGGTATAAGAGAAATCTGAAGCATCGGTGAGATTTAAGAAGAAGAAGTAGAATTAAGTCATACCGCCGGTGTTTACCTAGTCATGCAAACTCCTAACCGAGAGGCCATATCCGCAGAATGGGGGTCCAGGCTGTGTTGAACCATTCCTTTTCTGTACCCTGCTATTGGCGTATTCCCCGCATATGTCTTGCAGTGTTTCAAGTGGGTGTGTTTCCAAAAGGAGAAACAACAAATTTCCAATTTAGAAAGGCTTACATCAGCACTTTGACCTTGTACCAGCAATTATCAGTCATTTTATAAATTGCAGAGAGTTTGATGTGCATGAAATTAACACATATGTATCACTGATAATCTATTTTTATCTCCATTTCGTAGTCAAAGACGCAATGCGGTATTAACTACTACACAGAAGGGTCAATGGGTAATCTTTTGCTTTGGTTTGAAATATTTTATGTTGAGAAAATAAAGATATTTGATAGGAAAAAGCCCACTGTTTAATGATCTCCATGTAAACAGAGAAACAATGACATTTATTAAAGTGTGAGAATCCATCTGAGAATAAGATATTCTCAATTAAATAGTTTTTATTATAAATTGGAGGAGCTTTAGAGTTAAAAATCTCAAACCTTTATAATTGAGTACAGAGAAAAAAAGTGCCATCATCTGTAATGTAGAGAGGCCTAAAGCTTTGGAGGGTCTTCACAGTGACATTATTAATACCAATGAAAAACGTTTTGTGACATCTCCTTTTGAAATCCCTACTTTCCTGTAGCACTCACAGTTTGATGTATAAGGTAATGACTCACAAGCTTAGTTGATAATTTGCTGATTCAACTATGTAGGCTAAAGTACAGGGTTCCCTCCTGTTTCCCTTTCTGAGCTGGCTCTTCCTCCCCCTCCCCCCCTCTGGGAGGATTTACCTCCCTTTCCCCTCTTCTGCCTTCCCTCGCGGTGTCCCTTTTCCTCCCCTCCCCCTTTCTCCCCCCCCTTGTCTCTCCCCCTCCCCCCCCCGTCTTCTCCCCCCCTCCTCCCCTCGGTACAGACCCCCCAGTTGGGGGCATCTGAGCTTGGTGAGCACCTGCCGCAGCTACATCGGCTCGGGTGGTTCGCCTGAGAGGCGGCACCAATGTTCTTTGTTGGTTTGGGGGTGGTGGGGGGGTAGGGTTGAATTGAGTAGTATATCGTTCTGCACCCAGCAGATACAGTACAAGTCATTTGGGATACTGGTTTTGTTGCCTCGTTCGCTTACAATCATAGACATTGTTGGAAATGTAGAAAAACACTGATTGAGAGGCGGATCTACGTAAATTGGATACCAGCTCTTAGACTTTTTTCAGAAAAATGTGTAGATGGCACATTGATGCAGGATGTAACTGTAATTTAAATGTGATGCTCAATAAAGATATTTTCAAAAAAAATAAATAAATAACTATGTAGGCTAAAGCAAAAGAAGGCTGCCGTGGCAATCTACATATGATAATCCTGTCGCCTCATTCTGTTCATGCTAGACCTCCCCATTTTCTAAATACCCACTCCATCATTGAGTGTTAGACTCCTGAAAGTGGACAGTATGCCTACTGGCATAGTGGACTCTCTTAATCTAGAGGCAGCTTGAACAACAAGTAGTGCCCTCGTCTATCTACAATCATAGCTATGCTTGAATTTGAAACATATTTTCCAAGCCAGATTCATTGTTTTCAAACACACTATAAGAGTATTGTAGCCAAAATATTGATTTTTTTTTTCAGAAGGCAAAGGTAGATGGAATTACAAGAATAGAAATGAAATTGAATGATGAAATTCAAAACCAGTATTTGTGTGGGAAAAACAGAAGAGACGGAATTCTGTGAATAAAACTCAAATAATATGAGCAGAAACTCGAGACCTTATTGAAGCGGTTGTATGTGATTTCATAGAAAAACAATTTCACGGATTACGATTACTGAGATACCATTTAATTTGTACCGTCGGATTTTTCAGAATGAATGGCATTTACCTTTTTGTATGAAGCAATTCATAGTCTTTTTTGGTTAAAATGGACTATTGAATGCTTAGTGTAAATGCAATGGTTGCAGCTCTTACTTTCAGAAACAGTTTTGTCTTAGATATTTTTTTCAGTGCTTTACTTCAGGGGCCAAGATAAAGGCACAATGCATAGAAACACAACCCACATGTGTTGTAGTTCAGGCTGCTGGTGAGGATTCTGATTGAAGACTATTGAACGTGCTAAGGGTGTGCTGTTGTGTAGTGGGAAAGGCCAAGACTTCAAGAATCCAAACCGGAAGGGAAAATGCATTCTGTAATAGTGAGAGTGGGAAAGAAATGTAAGTTGTCTAAATTGGAGGAGGCCAGCTTTAACCATGACCTAAACTGTGGTCCAAGGAAGAGATCTGAATCAACTAGAATACCAGTATTCTAGATTGTAATAGCAGGGTTGGGACACCAGTCTCTGGAGAAGCTCAGCCGGAAGGTACCTGCAGTGCAAAAAACTTGCGTATTGTATTACTATATTGAATAATTTAAAAGCCTAATACACATATTTGAACAACCAGAGTGGTGAACCTTCAGGCATCAGTAATATTACTAACAATGTTAAAATCAGTTCTAGAACAATGCTTAACTATCTATGGACAGATCGCAGAGACAGAGAAACTATGCTTTTTTTGGTGCTGTCTGTCTTGCTGTTAAGCGTGGTTGTCACAAACATACAATCAAGCGTCATGCTGGGTCCCATTACAATAGTATGATTCATTAGTATGTCCATGAGGAATTGTGAAAGTGAGCACATGGATAATGGTGGTTCACTGACAGAATTTCGGAATCACAAATATCATTTGGACAGAATATTGTGTCGAAAATATCGAGGACAAGAATATCGAGAAGGTAAGTGAAAATAGGTAGGTATTAAATTTACTATTCTTAATTTCAGATCTACCTACTTTGACGATATATATATTGTCAAGGTACATATAAGTGGTGTTATATATATAGTAAAACTTTACTTACTCATACAAAATGACCTTCCTGATATTCTGGGCCTCAAACCTTTTGACACGATATTCCATCCCACAATATTTGAATTTTTGTCCAAACACAAGTTATGGCTATGCGTTTACATTATTGATGAAGAGTTCAAATGTACTACAGGGTGAGAGTCTAATTTTTTGGCTTTCAAACTTAACTGGCAATTGAATTGTGGAAAGCACCAGCATTTCTCTTTGACAGTTATAATCTGGAACAGGTGAAGGACATATATATTGCACAGTGACCGGTTCACCCTTGGACAAGACATTTTCATTTTAGCTTTTAATATGCGATGGAATGTGCTGTTCTCATAAAGCTTAATTTTGTACTACATTTGATAGAACTATAACAGCACGATCATTGTATTATTTCGTTGTTTATTTGCTGAACCCTGTCATAAGGAGGACAGCTGTTCGTTCTCATTAAATGTGAAGGTGTCTTTCATAAATATTGCTGCATATACGTTCTGGTTGGCTGCAGCTCATCTCAATTTCACATCACCATCTCAACATGAAGCCGAAAGTCTGACAGCTTCTCTTTCTAGTTCAATTTAGTACTGACTATGAATAGTTATAAAAAATATAACTTTTTAGCGAGCTAAAACGTGTTCAGCTTTGACATTCAGCTCCACTGTTCTTGAAAATGCTCTTAGTCAACAGCATTAACTTAGATTTTGGTCTTCCTACTAGAGCAGTGATAGCATTACTCTCCGGTTCTTATCTGGTTGCCGATTAAACACACTAATTTATTTAAACCCCTGTGCTAAGAAATACCATTCATGGCACAGGACGGACCATCTAGCAAAAAATTTCCAGATACCACCCAGTGCGCCATCTTTGTTCTACTTTCCTTGTTGCAGTATCCCAGATCAAGGCTTTCCGGTATGGCTAAACTACGGAACAATTTACTTCTTAGTCGTAGGTGAATTCCTTAACCACATAGCTGTAAAAAAACAGCTGGAATCCTGGCAATTCTGGTGAGCCATTGCATCTGTCAATTGCTTCCCCACTAGCACCAGAATGCATTGAGGGGTAATCGCAATGCTGTACAAAAAAACGTAGCATAGCGTGACAAGACAAGACGTGGCGTGACGTTACGTAACGTAACATAGCATAACATAACGTTGCTTCAATGCGTTGGCATTTTGTTTCGTCTGCTCGAGAAGCCTCCCATTCTGAGCATCTGATTCAAAAGTTGGTCGCACTCTGCTCGTCACACCAGCAAGTTGCCCCAAGGAACTGTGGTAGATGTAGTGGCGACGGCGAGTACGCCTATGCCACGATGTAAGTAGAAAAGTATGTGTATGCATTAGCCATCCCTGGACACGTGTTTCGAGGTAGTTGCCTCTCGTCAGCAGGGAGCAGGTCAGTGTAAAGGGGTGCCGCGTGGACTGCCAAAATGTAATTAAAACAGGTGAAGTACCTCTCATGGCGCGCAGGTGCAGGTCCAAGGCTCGTCAGCCCGTTGGCTCAAGGGAGCCGTAATAAATGATTCAAAAGTTGGTCGCACTCTGCTCGTCACACCAGCAAGTTGCCCCAAGGAACTGAGGTAGATGTAGTGGCGACGGCGAGTACGCCTATGCCACGATGTATGTAGAAAAGTATGTGTATGCATTAGCCATCCCTGGACACGTGTTTCGAGGTAGTTGCCTCTCGTCAGCAGGGAGCAGGTCAGTGTAAAGGGGTGCCGCGTGGACTGCCAAAATGTAATTAAAACAGGTGAAGTACCTCTCATGGCGCGCAGGTGCAGGTCCAAGGCTCGTCAGCCCGTTGGCTCAAGGGAGCCGTAATAAATGATTCAAAAGTTGGTCGCACTCTGCTCGTCACACCAGCAAGTTGCCCCAAGGAACTGTGGTAGATGTAGTGGCGACGGCGAGTACGCCTATGCCACGATGTATGTAGAAAAGTATGTGTATGCATTACCCATCCCTGGACACGTGTTTCGAGGTAGTTGCCTCTCGTCAGCAGGGAGCAGGTCAGTGTAAAGGGGTGCCGCGTGGACTGCCAAAATGTAATTAAAACAGGTGAAGTACCTCTCATGGCGCGCAGGTGCAGGTCCAAGGCTCGTCATCCCGTTGGCTCAAGGGAGCCGTAATAAATGATTCAAAAGTTGGTCGCACTCTGCTCGTCACACCAGCAAGTTGCCCCAAGGAACTGTGGCAGATGTAGTGGCGACGGCGAGTACGCCTATGCCACGATGTATGTAGAAAAGTATGTGTATGCATTAGCCATCCCTGGACACATGTTTCGAGGTAGTTGCCTCTTGTCAGCAGGGAGCAGGTCAGTGTAAAGGGGTGCCGCGTGGACTGCCAAAATGTAATTAAAACAGGTGAAGTACCTCTCATGGCGCGCAGGTGCAGGTCCAAGGCTCGTCAGCCCGTTGACTCGGGAGCCGTAATAAATGATTCAAAAGTTGGTCGCACTCTGCTCGTCACACCAGCAAGTTGCCCCAAGGAACTGTGGTAGATGTAGTGGTGACAGCGAGTACGCCTATGCCACGATGTATGTAGAAAAGTATGTGTATGCATTAGCCATCCCTGGACACGTGTTTCGAGGTAGTTGCCTCTCGTCAGCAGGGAGCAGGTCAGTGTAAAGGGGTGCCGCGTGGACTGCCAAAATGTAATTAAAACAGGTGAAGTACCTCTCATGGCGCGCAGGTGCAGGTCCTAGGCTCGTCAGCACGTTGGCTCAAGGGAGCCGTAATAAATGATTCAAAAGTTGGTCGCACTCTGCTCGTCACACCAGCAAGTTGCCCCAAGGAACTGTGGTAGATGTAGTGGCGACGGCGAGTACGCCTATGCCACGATGTATGTAGAAAAGTATGTGTATGCATTAGCCATCCCTGGACACGTGTTTCGAGGTATTTGCCTCTCGTCAGCAGGGAGCAGGTCAGTGTAAAGGGGTGCCGCGTGGACTGCCAAAATGTAATTAAAACAGGTGAAGTACCTCTCATGGCGCGCAGGTGCAGGTCCAAGGCTCGTCAGCCCGTTGGCTAAAGGGAGCCGTAATAAATTATTCAAAAGTTGGTCGCACTCTGCTCGTCACACCAGCAAGTTGCCCCAAGGAACTGTGGTAGATGTAGTGGCGACAGCGAGTACGCCTATGCCACGATGTATGTAGAAAAGTATGTGTATGCATTAGCCATCCATGGACACGTGTTTCGAGGTAGTTGCCTCTCGTCAGCAGGGAGCAGGTCAGTGTAAAGGGGTGCCGCGTGGACTGCCAAAATGTAATTAAAACAGGTGAAGTACCTCTCATGGCGCGCAGGTGCAGGTCCAAGGCTCGTCAGCCCGTTGGCACAAGGGAGCCGTAATAAATTTACCTACTCCCTGCTGACGAGAGGCAACTACCTCGAAACACGTGTCCAGGGATGGCTAATGCGACACATACATTTTTTCAACACTGTGGCATAGGCGTACTCGCCGTCGCCACTACATCTACCAGAGTTCCTTGGGGCAACATGCTGGTGTGACGAGCAGTGTGCGGCCAACTGGATTTGTTATATAAAGTCTCCCTTGAGCCATTTGGGCTGACGAGCTCTGGACCAGCACCTGCGCGCCATGAGAGGTACTCTACCTGTTTTTACGTTATTGGCAGTCCACGCGGCACCCCTTTACACTTACCTACTCCCTGCTGATGAGAGGCAACTACCTCGAAACACGTGTCCAGGGATGGCTAATGCGACACATACATTTTTTCAACACTGTGGCATAGGCGTACTCGCCATCGCCACTACATCTACCAGAGTTCCTTGGGGCAACATGCTGGTGTGACGAGCAGTGTGCGGCCAACTGGATTTGTTATATAAAGGCTCCCTTGAGCCATTTGGGCTGACGAGCTCTGGACCAGCACCTGCGCGCCATGAGAGGTACTCTACCTGTTTTTACGTTATTGGCAGTCCACGCGGCACCCCTTTACACTTACCTACTCCCTGCTGATGAGAGGCAACTACCTCGAAACACGTGTCCAGGGATGGCTAATGCGACACATACATTTTTTCAACACTGTGGCATAGGCGTACTCGCCATCGCCACTACATCTACCAGAGTTCCTTGGGGCAACATGCTGGTGTGACGAGCAGTGTGCGGCCAACTGGATTTGTTATATAAAGGCTCCCTTGAGCCATTTGGGCTGACGAGCTCTGGACCAGCACCTGCGCGCCATGAGAGGTACTCTACCTGTTTTTACGTTATTGGCAGTCCACGCTGCACCCGTTTACACTTACCTACTCCCTGCTGATGAGAGGCAACTACCTCGAAACACGTGTCCAGGGATGGCTAATGCGACACATACATTTTTTCAACACTGTGGCATAGGCGCCATCGCCATCGCCACTACATCTACCAGAGTTCCTTGGGGCAACATGCTGGTGTGACGAGCAGTGTGCGGCCAACTGGATTTGTTATATAAAGGCTCCCTTGAGCCATTTGGGCTGACGAGCTCTGGACCAGCACCTGCGCGCCATGAGTGGTACTCTACCTGTTTTTACGTTATTGGCAGTCCACGCGGCACCCCTTTACACTTACCTACTCCCTGCTGACGAGAGGCAACTACCTCGAAACACGTGTCCAGGGATGGCTAATGCGACACATACATTTTTTTAACACTGTGGCATAGGCGTACTCGCCGTCGCCACTACATCTACCAGAGTTCCTTGGGGCAACATGCTGGTGTGACGAGCAGTGTGCGGCCAACTGGATTTGTTATATAAAGGCTCCCTTGAGCCATTTGGGCTGACGAGCTCTGGACCAGCACCTGCGCGCCATTAGAGGTACTCTACCTGTTTTTACGTTATTGGCAGTCCACGCGGCACCCCTTTACACTTACCTACTCCCTGCTGACGAGAGGCAACTACCTCGAAACACGTGTCCAGGGATGGCTAATGCGAGACATACATTTTTTCAACACTGTGGCATAGGCGTACTCGCCGTTGCCTCTACATCTACCAGAGTTCATTGGGGCAACATGCTGGTGTGACGAGCAGTGTGCGGCCAACTGGATTTGTTATATAAAGGCTCCCTTGAGCCATTTGGGCTGACGAGCTCTGGACCAGCGCCTGCGCGCCATGAGAGGTACTCTACCTGTTTTTACGTTATTGGCAGTCCACGCGGCACCCCTTTACACTTACCTACTCCCTGCTGACGAGAGGCAACTACCTCGAAACACGTGTCCAGGGATGGCTAATGCGACACATACATTTTTTCAACACTGTGGCATAGGCGTACTCGCCGTCGCCACTACATCTACCAGAGTTCCTTGGGGCAACATGCTGGTGTGACGAGCAGTGTGCGGCCAACTGGATTTGTCATATAAAGGCTCCCTTGAGCCATTTGGGCTGACGAGCTCTGGACCAGCACCTGCGCGCCATGAGAGGTACTCTACCTGTTTTTACGTTATTGGCAGTCCACGCGGCACCCCTTTACACTTACCTACTCCCTGCTGACGAGAGGCAACTACCTCGAAACACGTGTCCAGGGATGGCTAATGCGACACATACATTTTTTCAACACTGTGGCATAGGCGTACTCGCCGTCGCCACTACATCTACCAGAGTTCCTTGGGGCAACATGCTGGTGTGACGAGCAGTGTGCGGCCAACTGGATTTGTTATATAAAGGCTCCCTTGAGCCATTTGGGCTGACGAGCTCTGGACCAGCACCTGCGCGCCATGAGAGGTACTCTACCTGTTTTTACGTTATTGGCAGTCCACGCGGCACCCCTTTACACTTACATACTCCCTGCTGACGAGAGGCAACTACCTCGAAACACGTGTCCAGGGATGGCTAATGCGACACATACATTTTTTCAACACTGTGGCATAGGCGTACTCGCCGTCGCCACTACATCTACCAGAGTTCCTTGGGGCAACATGCTGGTGTGACGAGCAGTGTGCGGCCAACTGGATTTGTTATATAAAGGCTCCCTTGAGCCATTTGGGCTGACGAGCTCTGGACCAGCACCTGCGCGCCATGAGAGGTACTCTACCTGTTTTTACGTTATTGGCAGTCCACGCGGCACCCCTTTACACTTACCTACTCCCTGCTGACGAGAGGCAACTACCTCGAAACACGTGTCCAGGGATGGCTAATGCGAGACATACATTTTTTCAACACTGTGGCATAGGCGTACTCGCCGTCGCCACTACATCTACCAGAGTTCATTGGGGCAACATGCTGGTTTGACGAGCAGTGTGCGGCCAACTGGATTCATTCTGAGCATCTGCAGGCTTTGTGAGAGCAAAAATAAGTAGTAACGTGAGGCCTCTAGTCTTGTAGTCTCAGTTCAACTGAAAGATGAAGAAGGCACGTATAAATATGAAAATGTAACATTAAAATTAATTTTCATTACATAAATGTACCGAGCCACAGCGTCAAGTGCGAAGACAGACAATTATAAGACATTACACAACATGCTACTAAACCCATATAGGCCACCCTCTACTGATAGTTCCTTTCATCTATGTAGCAGTGCACTCTCCAGCCTGCAACTATGAGATATCGAGAGAGAAAGTGTGTAAGGTGCTTGCTGTACATTGTAGTGCATTGCAGATTTGTTATAGCTCGTACTACTCCTATGTAGGGCGCTGAAGCGCTTGCATGACAAATTGCAGTAACAATTTAGTACAGGGGAGCAAGCTGGAAAAAACTGTACCCCCCCACTTTTCACCACAAGATGAATTTATGTGAGCAACTGAGTATGCCCAAACTATATGAGCCTGATTATGAGTGGCTCAATACATTCTGTCCCGTACATAATCCCCTGTTTACGCACAAGAATTAAGAGTTGTTAGGTATTTAACGCATCCGATATTAAAATATCTATCTTATTCCCCAACAACTCTTAATAGGTGGTATTTATCGCACTCGATAAATAACATACCTCGTTGTATCATTATTTATCATATGCAATAAATACCCCCTATACTCATAACCAGGATGGATTATGTGGGGTCTCCTCCTGAGAATTACTATTTATAATGTGGATAAATGGTGCATTTTACAACACAGTTTTCAACAAATTTCACCAAAAAGCTACACATTTTCTCGTAGTGGGATTAACTGCTCAGTGCATAAAGCAGCCTGTGACTGCTTGTAGTACCTCTGTAGAACTATAGGTGGTGCTGCTGCTTGCACCTCCTTTGTGCAAAGGCTATTATCCAAGGCCTCTTATGATTCTCCCTGGATCTTTGTTGGTGTTGAGGAATTCAAAAACTGTTTGTCTATTGAACGTCAAGAGCTTATTCCACCCAATAATATGCAGAAACATAATGGAGTATTCCAAGACACAGGAGTGAGTTATCACACTCCTTCAAGTGACATATTCAATATGAATCCATCTTAAACTGAGCCAATGTGATGAGGAGAAAGTGTCCTGCATTTGTTCTCCAGATGAAGACACAACATAGAATTCTATAACGCCCTTGTTCACCAGCTTCAGCATTTCAACACAGCTTCGGGAATGATATATACAACCTTTTAAATATCTGAATGCACAAGAAAATATGTACTTTTGAAATGAGACCAGAATGTAATTATGTTAGAGATGGCACAAACAGCAAAGATGGACTACCTAAACACGTTCCCTTGTTCTCTTGAGAGCTACTGTCTATGCTTATATTACTTGAGGTAACAACCACATAATGTTTTTACTTAACCCTGAGGAAGCTGTTTGTGATGTGTAAGCAGGTTCAGTCATGGAGTATTGACAAAAACGATTAACCCAAAGGTGAATTAACGTTTTGCCTAAAGTACAAATTGTGCATCCTTGAGCTAGAAAATAATTAAAGAAATTTCATTCGACTTCAAAGGTGCAGCCATATTTTCTGCAATCTGACAGCCATTTTACAGGAGAAGAGTCATCAAACAGATGTTTAAAAGAAGGGGAAATAAAGACTGGATGCTGTAAGTTGAAATGCTTCATTAAAAGGCCTACATGTATTGTGTTGTATTGTTATTGCATCTATATAGCGCTTGTTAGCCCTCACAAATTGCTGAAATACCTTCCCCCCTCATTCATAGTTTTAACAGTTTCCAGACTGCAAATCCTCCTCCTACTAAGATGGCTTCATCCTCTTATGTTCCTATGCTATCCATTTCATCAATATAAATACCACTAACCCCAAAAGTAATACCACGGTTACCCTGACAGCCACGTAAAAATAGTAATATTTAAATAATGTAGCCATGTTCACCTTAATTTCTCTATGGGTCTTTTCCTGCATTTAATTACTGGAATGTGGCAGGCACAATACTTATTTTGGATGTGCTTTCTTGTCAGCTCTTGACAATCAGTGAGATGTTCATCTCCCACTGCCCAAAGCGTTTTTATTTTTGCAATTTTATATAGCACGGACATGGCCTGAAGCAATCAGAGCACTTTACAACAGTAGCAGGATATATGAGTTACAGCGAGTTCCTGTTACAGTAATTAAACTAGGACTTTTACATCGAAAGCATGATGATGTCTAGTGCACCCTGTACCATCCCCCACTCCAGCTGATTGAGCACGGGTGTTTACTATGCCCTTGATTTAATATTTTCATTTATTTTATTTAAAAAGTTTCATATTGAGCTATCATTATTCGTGAGGGTATCAGAGCGCTTTATAGGTGATATGAAGTAAGAGACAAGTAAGAAACGAGTACAGCCACATATAGGAGAGAGGTACAAACTGTGCAAAATATATTGAGGAAAGTAATCTCCAAATGACAAGTCAATTAGACAATAGACGTGATCCAACAAACAAGACAAAATATGTGATCTAGGGCAGAAATGCGTTCATAAATAGTGTTTTAACTTCTTTTTTTGAAAGATGCAGTAGAAGGGATCAGTCTGATTTCCAGAGGCAGGGAGTTCCAAATTTTCAGGGCAATACCTTAGGAAGAGATTTTCAAGTACAATTGAGTGTCATCTGCATATATGTGATAATGCATCCCAGATTATAATTCTGTAAGGTATTTAATTCTAGGAAGAGCTACTGAATTTTGTATACTGTACTTTGATGTTCTGTTTAATATAGCAGTCTCTGTCCTTAAATTTGATTAGCCAATACAGTCAACATGTGCCTTCAAACAGTAGCAACATGTGGCAAAAACAATCTTGTGTATTACACAATGTGCTCTTTTCCCCAATATGAGCTGTTGTAGGTCACCCACTTCTCGATTCCTTTCACTGCCTTCTTAATTGTGCCTCCATCTGATCGCTTTTTTGATTGACTGAAATTGTATAAATTGCTTTGAAAAATTTGGGGACTTGATTTCTCTCAAATTTGTTTGCTATCACCTTTGTTCTCAAATTTGTTTGCTATCACCTTTGTTCTGGCTGGTATTATGTGCTATTCACTGTTTTGTGGATAGGATATAATGATCAGCATGAAATTTAGGCTATTAACTGATTGTTGCAAAAACAGCATACTCTTCAGTTGTTTATACCAAGGGTTCATCCTTCTTACTTAACATTATTTATTTTGTACTGTGGCTTCGTGGCACCTTCCACACATTTCATAGCAAATGGAAATATAAATGAACAAAGTCCATAGTTGACCTTCAATGTTGCAGAAGCCGCTCAAATAACTTAATTTGCTGGTGGGGTTTTTGTGAAGTCTCTGTACTGTTCTGTAGGACATAATACCTTCTTGATTTGTGGGGTGGTTCCTAGTGGCAGTACTAGGACTGGTATTAAAAGCCTGTTAAAAAGGAGCATCTTTAGCTGGTTCTTGAGAGTCAGGCTATTAGGGGTGTTCCAAAGTAAAGGATACAATGAATTTCAGTATTTTGACTATATGTATTTACGTGTGTGGCATTATATAGCCCAAACCTAGTCAAAGGCAGCAGATACTGGCCAGGGATTGTCAACACAACTTAAATATGCCAATATAACCACACACACGGACACAGGTGGCAATTCAGGGATTGGCAATGAAATTTGAGTATGCCTACACTACTACACATACAGTCATGAACGGCGTGACAGTTTTCAGATCCAATGAGATACAGGCGGACCTCATGGAGACACTGGGCCCGATTCACAGAACTAACTTAAGACAAAATCCTAAACTTACTACCATTTTGGTATTCACAGAAGGCACTTACTCATTTTGGTATTCACAGAAGGCACTTACTCATTTCGGTATTCACAGAAGTTAGGACTCCTAACTTTAGGACTCCTAAATGCCTTCTGTGAATACCGAAAGTCTTAAAATTAGGATTTTTCTCAGTTTAGTAGTAGTATAGTTAGGACTCCTATCTTTAGGACTCCTAAATGCCTTCTGTGAATACCGAAAGTCTTAAAATTAGGATTTTTCTCAATTTAGTAGTCCTAAATCTAAATTTAGGACTACTAAATTGAGAAAAATCCTAATTTTAAGACTTTCGGTATTCACAGAAGGCATTTAGGAGTCCTAAAGTTAGGAGTCCTAACTATACTACTACTAAACTGAGAAAAATCCTAATTTTAAGACTTTCGGTATTCACAGAAGGCATTTAGGAGTCCTAAAGTTAGGAGTCCTAACTTCTGTGAATACCGAAATGAGTAAGTGCCTTCTGTGAATACCAAAATGAGTAAGTGCCTTCTGTGAATACCAAAATGGTAGTAAGTTTAGGATTTTGTCTTAAGTTAGTTCTGTGAATCGGGCCCACTGTTTTTTCCGGGCAGGGCATGTTTTGACTGATTATATTCTGGCCACACACTAGAGTTGATAGCATTGTCCATTGAATGACAGGTTGTACCTACACAAGTGGTCACACTCAGGCAAGGCAATCAGAGGTCCACTCGAGAACAAATTGAATAGATGCACGAGTTACCTTGTTGTTGTCCTAAAGAGGCCATTACCTAAGGGCTGAAACGCATTGACATCCAAGTACAGGAGCATGGCCAATTATTAAAAAGTAACCAAGGACAGTGTGCTAGAGGATACAGCAGCATTACATGAGAGACAGATATACCGCTCAGCAGTTTGCCTATGCTGCCTATAGGTTGCACAACATTAGAAGGAAACAAGTGGGCACCTGATCAAAAATTGTAACAAGGAGGATAAGTGTTCTTTGGACATTTTAAAGAATGATGTCAATGATTCATTAAATTTGGTGAATTTATTGTCACATATATTTGTGATGTAACTTATTTAATATGTCATGTTGGGTGGTGGTGTAGCTGTGTATGCAGTACTTTGGTAAAACATTAGCTTGTTCTAAGTAAAATATTGGGACCAATATAAGAACAGTATTGAGATGACAAAAGCTACCCAGCTAATTTATCCCCACAGAGAACCCCATCTCATAAGTATCTATTGAAACCCAGGGTCTGGTAGGGTCATATGAGGGGCACCCCTTTTTGTTAATAGATGGGAGAGCAGACAGCTACAGGAGTTGGTGAGCTTGTCAACCAGATAGGTGGGAGCGCAAGCCATGATGGCTCTTTAAATCGTGTAAATGAAAAGAAGCATTGTAGAACTGGGATATAGACCTATGACCAGTTTTTAAGTAGGTCTTTCAGGATATCGTAGTCTGTTTGGCATGTACTGCTGACACACCTAGCAGTATTCAGGACTTAGCTATACTTTACTATCACTGAATAAATCTTTCATAAATCCATAGTTACCTGCAATGCCAGTGAAAACAGCAAAGTTATAAACATGTCATATAATTTTCAAGTGGGGAAAATATCTTTTAACATTTCTCTATAAAATGGGGCTGTTCAGATCATCATCGACTTTTTGATGCCTCAGATTAACCAACAATGCTTGTGTACCTAAATCTAGTTGCATGGCCAGTTTTGCCAAATAACTTCATATAATGAAAAATAGGGCAAAATTATTGTTTTTCTTAACACTATTTGTAATAATACAGTGCTACAGTGTTACCAAAAAAAGACACTGTACACATCTTTAAAATTCAAAAATCCCTTGAAAATTATAATGTGTCATAATACAAGCCTTGTTTTCTGTGTACTTAAATCCAAATCGAGACACGTTTATTTGTGAAGTTCTAATATTTCTCTTTTACAATCAACCTGTGAAGTTTTAATATTTTTCTTTTACAATCAACCAAAGGTAGACTTCATCCTCTTTCTTTTTGGAGTTCGGTATCTCTTAAGTGTAGATGTGGTTCGCACTTATTTTGAAGCCTACTCTGGTTTTCTAAATTCGTCTAGGGGACATTCAGATAGCTGACCTAAGAATGCATTCTGCCCGTTGCTTACAACTGACTTTGTGGTTTGTAAGTCACATTTTCTGGTTTTCTGTTTGCTGGCTTTATTTGCTTTTGGCTGTCCAGCTTGAGTTCACACCTCCCGTTGCCCAAACTGGTTTACTGTGTTTTTCCACAAACTCGCTTTCTGAAAACAGGCCTTTAAATCTTGTTCTTATCGTTTCATATTTGATGTGATTGTTCTTATCTTTTCATATTTGCTGTGCATTCAAAGACAGAGGTCAAATATTAAGCTCTCTCTCCTTGAGGAAGCTTGTTGTTTAATTTTCTTTTTCTGACTTCAAAGTCAGAGAATGTATTTTTTCCAGCAGCAAACAAAAAGACATGAAATGTGGTGAGGTTTCACAATATATCAGAATTAGTAGAAATTATGCAAATTGTTTTTGTAATTCTGAAGTGTGGTGGAAACAAATATTGGAATACAATCAAAATACATCAATACACTAGGTCATGACATTTGCACACTATCGTTTTGTGCGCAGTAAAACCGTATTTCGGTGCAAATGTGTTGTATGTAATGGCAGTGCGCTACCACACCATGCATACTCCACACTACGCCACTCCACTCCACTCTATTCCCTTCCACTTCATGCCACACCACACTCCACTCTATGATATGCCACTCCACTCAATCCCCTCCACTTTTAGACGCTCTATGACATACCATTCCCCTCAACTTCATGCCACTACAATCTACGTCACTGACCCCACAACACAACATGCCACTCCACTCTATGCCTGTCCACTCCACATGCCTGTCCACTCCACACCACTTACCCCACTGCACTTTACTCCACTACAATCTATTCCAATATATCCCACCACTACAATGTACCCCAAACTACCCCTCCCCACTCCACTCCACTTTGCTATAATCTATACCAATCTACTCCACTCCAATCTGCCCCACTCTACTCCACATAATCTACCCCACTCCATCCGAATCTACCCCAGTCAACTCCAATCTTTCCCACACAAATCTATCCCACCCCAATAAACCCCACCCCACTCCAATCTACCCTACTTCAATCTATGCCACTCAAACCCAATCTAACCTACACTAACCCAATCTACCCTCTCCACTCCAATCTACCCCACTTCACGCCACTCCAACCCACTCCACTCAATATGCCCTACTCCACTCCACTCTAATCTACTCCAGTCCAATTTACCCCATTCCACTCCAAACTCTACAGCAAACTATCCAACTCCTCTCCACTCTAAACGACCCCACTCCAATCTAATCTACCTAACTCCACCATAATCTACCCTACTTCAATCTACCACAATCCACCCCATCCCAATCCAATCTACCACACTCTGCCCCACTCCAATCTTCCACAATGCAATCCACCCAAATAAACTCCATGTCACTCTAATCTACCCCACTCCACTATACCACACTCCAGTCCTCTCTACCAAAATCTGAACCACTCCACTTCACTCCAATCTACCTCACCCCACTCTACGCCACCCCACCCCGCTCTACCACACTCCAAACGAACCCACTCCATTACATCCTACACCACTCCAATCTAACCCACTCCCAACTACACCACTCCAGTCATCCCTCTTCAACCTACCCCAATCTAATGTACCTCATTCCATTCTAATCTACCCTATTTTAATCCACCCAATCCATCCCAGTCCCCTCTTCCCTAATCTCTCTCATTCCACTCCAATCTCGACTCCAATCCAATCTATCCAACTCCACTCCACCCACACCAACCTACTCCACTCCAATCTGCCCCAATCTACCACACTCCAATCTACCCACTCAAATTCCACTCAATCTACCCTGTAAATAAAGCCAAATCCACAAAGTAGAGGATTTTCCAAATAGGCTCTTTATTAAGAGAACCCTATCCATGTACATCCAAAATTAATTCCAGCTGCACCTGACCAAGATGTTATAATACACCAGAAACCTTAGAGTCATGGTAGGCTCTAGGTTCTTTCTTTCATACGGAAACACATACACACACAGTATATGCATAATCAAGCATTGGTGAATATACCGTAAAGTACATTAGAAACACCACATTTCCCTCTCCACTCTACCCCAATCTACCACACTCCATTCCACTCTGCCCAGTCTACCCCACTCCACTTTACTCTAGTCTACAACATGCCACCGAAACCTAACACACTCAAGTCCAATCTAACTCACTCTACCCCAATCTGCCCACTCCATCCTACTCCAATCTACCCTACCTTGCTCCACCTCAAACTACACTACTCCAATCTACCACATCCAATCTGCCCCACTCCTATCTTCCCCCACTCCAAACTACCCCAGTCTACTCCACTCTAATCTACTCTACTCCAATCTCCAATCTACCCCAACCTAACCCAGTCTACCCCACCTTTACCCAATCTACCCTATCCTATCCCAATCTACTCCACACCACTCTATCCAACTCCAATCCTATGCACTCCACTCCAGTCTACCCCACTCCACTCCAATCTACCCCAATTCGCCCCACTCCAAACTACCCCACTCCGGTCTATCCCACTCCAATTTACCCCACCCCACTCTACCCCACTCCCCCTAATCTATCACACCCCATTCCAATCTACTCCTTTTAGCTCCTATCTACCACAACCCACTCCAATCAACCCTACTCCACCCCAATATAGGGCACTCCAATCTTCCCCAATTTACCTCACTCCACTCCAATCTACCCCAATATAACCTACCCCACTCTACCCTGATCTACCCTACTCCAATCTACTCAACTCCAATCTACCCCACTTCACTCCAATCTACCCCACTGCACCCCAGTCTACTCCATTTCATCCCAATCTACCCCAATTCAATCTACCCCACTCTCCCACTCCAATGCGCTCCTCTCCAATCAATACCAATCTACTCACTCCAATCTATCCCACTCAATTCCATTCTACCCAAATCTACCCCCTCATTCCATTCTACCCTACCATAATCCACCCAATCTACCCCATGTCAATGTACCCCACTCCAGTCTACCCAGCTCCACTCCAGTCTACCCCACTCCACTGCAATTTACCCCAATCCACTCCACTCTTCCCCAATCTAGCCCATTCCACTTAAACCTACTCCAATATATCTCACTCCACTCTACCCCAATCTACCCTACTCCTATTTACCTCACTCCAATCTACCCCACATTAATCTACCCCAATATACTCCACTACAATCTACCCCGCTCCACCCCATTCTACCCCACTCTAGAGTGTCATGCGGGACACGTTCTAGTGTTCCGCAGGAAGCTGTAATCCCAGCCACTCCCTCGAGGGCTGGACACACTGCACCCCCACACCCATCCATCATGGGTGCCACGAGTGACATAGCCCCACCAATAAAAGGGCCCGGGTGCGCGTGCTCGTGGCCAGTTGTAGTACCCAACCAACAGTGTCTGTGTCCATGACTCAAAATCATGTGGGCCTAGGGCCCGACACAACAATGGTGATGAGGCGGGTCTGATCCCGCGCGTCCCCTGGCAGTGGGCTCGCTATTCTCTCCTGGGAGGGGAGCAGCCCCCGCTCAAGGTGCACCTGCTGCCTGCATGTAAATCACAGAGAGACGACGGGCACCCAGCGGGAGTACTGGCAAAAGGCGGTGAAGAGTAACAGCGCAGGGCCAGAGGCGTTTCACTGCTGTAGACAGGCTGCAAGGTGCCCTGGTGTCCCCAAGTGTGACCGGAGCGAGACGCCAGCACCGAGATCCCAGGTCGAGCGTTGCCCGTCCACCCCAGCAACGAAAGAAAGGTGCAAGAGGAAGCACTGCCCTGTGACAGTCTCTCTGGTGTCCACGTCCATGAGGCCAGCCGGGAGAAGAGGTGTTCTCCAACCAACCAGTGACGGCACCTGGCGGCAGTGAGGCCGGCCGCCATCTGCCCCGGGGGCGAGGCGCTCCCCCAGCAGCGAGGAAGGTGCCCACCAGGGAACGGCGCACAAGGCAAAAGCGCCAGCAGCACACCGCTCCTGCGGCCCAGAGAAAGCCGCGCAAGTGCCTGCAGCTCCGGCCATACCTGTGAAGCTGCTCCGGCCCGGAAAAGTGGCAGCAGTGCGTGCGAGCGTGATGTGCCTCGCAACATGCTAACCTTCAATGCCCTGCCAGTGGAGGGTGTAGCAGACGCTGCACCTGCAAGGTGAGCCACGTCAGAGACCCCCATGTGGCCGGTAGGCCAAATAGCGACCGCTGCTGCAATAACGGGAAAAATCACTCACAGCGCCACCTAGCGCCATAGTGCTGCACTGCACCCCATACACGAAGCGGCTCTACCCACACCAGTCGCGGCACAAGTTTTCAAAGAGGTACATTTTGGGGCATGTGTAAATAACATGCAGTGCCCCCTGCAGACTGTCATCCATGCTTAGCGATGGGCCCCAAGCACTGTCAGCCCACCGGGAGTCACTACCTGAATCGCCTCCATGAGCCTGCACCAGAGTGAAAGGTGAACACGGGAAAAATCATTCTGTCAGCACAGCAAGCAGGCACACACGCCTTCTCAGCCCGCCTGTACTCACTGACGGTCTCAACACTGCAGGCCCGCACCTACATAGTGTCTCTCCCCACACAGGTACCTCCAGCGCCCACGAGGCCCGCAGCATTTGGGAATAGCTGCTGTTATCTCTTTCTAATCGCAAGCAGTGCCACCTAGTGGCTAGTTTAAAAATAAAAACTGAACACTTTTACAAAGGACAGGCCAGTAGCACTGCTAAGGCTGCAGAAAGCCAAAGTGACAGCCAACTCAACACTGCCAGAAGGTAGCAGAGAGAACCACACGCCCCTAGCAGACTGATGATGCTTGAAGGGGGAGAGACTAAGAACCCCTGTAGTGAGAGGCACAATGAGTACATGTAGAGATCACCTCTGCAGTCCACTTTCTCTAACCCATCTGACAGAGGCTGTAAGAAACAACCAGGACAAGTGCTGAAAACACCACTTACACGCTGGTGACCACCCATTGCCATTGCAGCACTGAAGAAGTGGTATGCAAGACTAGGAATACTATCTTGCAGAGCAGCCCACGGGCAGCAACAGAAAAAGGGTTATTAAAAAAAAAAAAAAAAAAAGAGAGCCACACGTCTTCTGCCGAGGGGAAGAGACTGAACCTCTGCAGAGAGCTCCTGCCAAGCCCGATGTGACAGTGCACATGAGAATCTAGGAACAAAAACAACCTCGTTGGAGGACTGGTACTCCAGGGCACACCACAACTCTGCTGACCCCCTCGAGAAGCTCAAAGCAGCGCCAACCCAGAGAAGAGGCAAGTAGCAGAGAGCAGCAAAGCCTAAAAGGGCAGCCAGCCTCACACTAGGTACAAGAAGAACATGCGGAGAAAACGCAACCCCCAGTGGCTGTCCTATGCCACCGCAAGCAAGAAGTGTGCCATCACGAAAGCTACAGAACAGGCACACCAAGTGCCAGAAGAGTGCACCTGGAAGAAGGAACAAGAGCGCAGCCAAAGAGCGCGACGCATGCAATCAGAAGATTGTCAGCACGGGCAAGCGCCCAGGAGAGAGGGACATCTCCACAGAAAAGAAGCGAGGCTTAAGGGAGCAAGAAGAGCCTCCACATCTCCACTGCTCCAGCGAAGCCCCGCAGTGGGCCAAAGACAGCACAGTGTCCTCCCTCACACTGCCTCAAAACGGAGTCATAGGTGACCCAAGGCTGACGAGAGGAGAGTCGTACACCACACGTGGCCAACCGCCACCACAGCTCTCCACTGCCCACGGAAGCCATTCCCTGGAGAGGGAACACCCGGAGTAGGAGCTTCAAGAAGCAGCCTGAAGAGGGAGCATCCAAGATGAGTGGCTGCTCGCCATGCAGCCGAGAAGAGCGACTAAAGGTTCGCCTGTATGGTCCGGAGACCATTAGAGTTAATAGGCCTGTTGGCCTTGTTAGAACATGGTGCATGTCACTGCACCCGGAGGAGAAGCAGAGGAAGAGTGGAGATCGTGTCACTCAGAAGAGCTGGACAAACGCAGGTGTGTCAAAGACAACGAGAGGAGAAGCACAAGGACTCGTAGCACCACAACTCAAGAACACCTCCAAAGACACCAGACAGACACCAAGGCGGACCGACAGCCCTGGCGACAGCACCAAGGGAGAACCATACGTAAGCCGCAGCAATCGCAAACCGAGTCTCATCCCAATGCTTCCCCAGGTGAGCATCAATTGGCGTCCCTGGATACAGCCTCAAGGGAGAACCAAGAGTAAGCCTCAGCAAGCGCAAACCAAGCCTCATCCCAACGTTTCCCCAGGTGAGCATCAATCGACGTGCCTGGATACAGCCTCAAGGGAGAACCAAGAGTAAGCCGCAGCAAGCGCAAACCGAGCCTCATCCCAACGCCTCCCCAGGTGAGCGTCAACCGTTGTCCCTGGATACAGCCTCACGGGAGAACCGAACATAAGCCACAGCAAACGCAAACCGTGTGTCATCCCCATGCTTCCCCAGGCGACCATCCACCCCAGAGTGTCAGCAGTCTAAGTGAAATGGCATCCCTGCTCCTGACTGCAGATGCCATAGATGAAGATCAGCACCGAGTGTCTTTCCTCACACTGCCTCAAGACGGAGTCGGTAGTGGCCCCAAGCCAGGCAAGAGAGGATCCACACACTACATGTCACGCCACCACTGAAACTCAACCTCAGCAAGGCGGAGGCACAGGGCTGCCAAGTCCCTCCTGACATCAAACTCTCCCAGCCTGTCATCCTGAGTCACCACATGGCTGGCAACCGCCATCACGCCAGCCATCAGCACAAGCGTCAAACACCACTTCCAGAGTATCGATGGACTGGAGTCACACGCTGTTGCCACACCAGCCGAGAGAAAAGACCAGGCACACCCCTGAACCGTGGTAGCGAAAGCTAGCCTCGGCCAAGACATCTCCATCCTAGAGGGTTGTGCGTGCGACCAAGTAACGGCTTCTAGGTGGTCCTGCAGCTGCCCCAGTCGGCACACAAGCGGCCCCAGCGTAGCCTTCCTGCAGTCCCGCGGCAACTCCGGCAGCGGGCCTCTCCAGGCTGGAGAGTGAAAAGAGACTTTGCCCCACCGACGGGTCATCGGTTACAGCCAAAAGGGTCCACAGAGACAAGTGATCAGGCAACACCTCCACGAACTGTCACCATGAACTCCATCCATGCTCATGACGCATCCCCTTGAAAGAACTGTTTGAATTCACCACAGACCATCACCGACGTCAAGAAAAGGGAAGTCATGAAAGACATGTCATCACAATTGAACTGTCACTATGCAGCGGACGTCTCCAAGCCAGCCGTCGTGTCCTGAACCCTTCAGGTTAAACTACGAGTGCCAATCGAGAAGGTCCTGCTGCAGGCAGAGTCATCAGCCCACATCTGGCGTCTTCCTGCCACCTGTCTCAGAGGACTGATGGACCCTGTGGTGTTTTAGTTAACTGTTTTGTCCCCACAGGTTGGACTAACATTTTGTTTGTTCTTTAATAAAGTTGGGAAGGAATGTAGTGTCCTGCGGGACACGTTCTAGCGTGCCGCAGGAAGCTGTAATCCCAGCCACTCCCTCGAGGGCTGGACACACTGCACCCCCACACCCATCCATCACGGGTGCCACGAGTGACGTGGTCCCGCCAATTAAAGGGCCCAGGTGCACGTGCTCGTGGCCAGTTGTAGTATCCAACCAACAGTGTCTGTGTCCATGACTCAAAATCATGTGGGCCTAGGGCCCGACACGACACACTCCACCCCAATCCACTCCAATACAATTTACCTCATTCCAATCTACCACGGTAATCTACCTAACTCCCCCACTCCAATCTACCTCAATCCACCCCACTCCATTCTACCCTACCCCCACTCCACTTTAAACCAACCTACCCAACTCCAGTCTAACCCACCATACTCCCCACCACTAACTTTTAACCATGCTGACTAGCAGCCACACTGGTGAACACAATGGCTGCAACATATTGCCAAGGCCAATACCTCTTTTTAAAGGCCACCTCAGGACCTTCATAAAAAGACCTTGATGTTGCTTTCGGCCTTGCAGCCAAGAAAATAACTCGTGTCTCTAAAAGCATTTGAGGAAGTGACATCAAAATAAGATCGTTGGGAGTCCTAGCAACTTCTTCGAAGGAGTCCTTCGATCATAGACGGGAAATAACAATTAAGAGCGGTCACATGGTGAAAACAGCAAAAGCGCTGTACAAGTACAAACAGGATAACAAGACAACATACAATGCCGGCAACAATTATCAACAACGTTCTCGTTATGTTATGAGCATATCGCATATTAAAAAAAGGTCAACACAACTCGCAAAACAAGTGGGCTAATAGAATCTGACTGATATTTAAACAATATTAAAAGGTATTCTGTTCAAATGAGCACTGCTGTAGCCATTGTTGGTGTAATGCTTTCACGTGCAGGCGCAACGTTCAGATATATGTTGCCCACTGCATCATGCGCAAACAAGTCATTTAACTTTCAAAAGCTTTGCCTGTGGAAAGGCCATTTATAAAACTGATTACTGTGGCCGTTTCCATTGGGTGCCAGCCTTAAAGTTAGATTAGATCAAACATTCTTTGACTTTTATTCAGTTTACATTTTCCAACCAAAACCCCACGTGAATGTGGAACAAAATCCACTTATTTAATAGCTGATTTATTGAGATCCGGGGCACTGTCGGCATGACTCATTTACTTTTTGCAAGATATTAAACTCTTCCAAACATGCATTAGTATTAAATCCCTTTTCCTCCCAGGAATTTGATATCCTGAAGCCTGCAGCTGCCGTTTATTCCCTGTATGAGTTACGAACCTTTTGGTGTCATGTTAGGAAAATGGAAAAGCTACAGAAAGGCCAGCTGTGCATTTCAAATAAAAATGGGGCACAGCCTGGGATTACAGTCCTACTCATTCGGCTCACGACACAGGGTACATTTTATGCACACTATGAAAAAGCATTCGCCTGGGAGGGCATTCACAAAGCCTCACTAAACTTACAAATGTGTAGAAACACCATGGATGGTACCAAATGCAGCATTACCAGAAAAAGACATTCAAGAATGATTGCAGGTAGAATAACATTTAATCAGAAGAGTGGCAAACCTCTACTCCATTGAATATTGTTGTGGAAATGGCAATCACTAACATAGTGAATAGAATATGGGGATGAACAAGTTGAGCGATGGGAATAACGTATTGGCTTATTTATATAGAACACCCCCTGCCCTGAATCTGCTGTAGATACCATGCTACTGCCATGTGACGTCAGGTTAAGTATCATCTCAAAAAAGGGCAAGCCAGAAAATTTGAATTTTCAACAATTTCCTAAAAGTTAAACCTTATACAACATAGGTATAACCTAACCATATCAAAGCCAATTAGTCTTGCATTAAAGAATCTCCAGGACAAACTCGAACACGCAATAGCTGTGGCTAATAATGGAGTAAACTGTGAATGTCTGTCCTGATGGGGAAGCTAATTACATAATTTCCACTCAAACTCTGCAGGCCATTTTAACATACGTTTTGGTCCCATGAAGGAAAAATACAACTTTGAATGCGGAGGCAGTCTATTTCAGATCATCATGAGAAGGTCACTTACGACCACCTATTTTTTGAGACGTGAGAAGGATCTTTGCTGCAACATCATTCTCTGCTCATTCTCTGCTGTGGTGGGTGAAGGCAGAAGGAGGGCACATTCAGCAGAAAAAACTTTAAAATTCACCGCCCCTCCAAATCACAAAAAATTGCTTCCAAAAGATATCTCTGTTTTCTGTATAGATTTTAGGGAAGGAATTAAGCTGCAGAACAACCATAATGGCACCGATTAGGAACAGATCTCTGATAATTTTGACAGCAAGTTTATGCTTCTGTAAAAACCCAAAGAAGGTTGTGTAAGGTGGGACAGTTCCATGATATAAAAATATAGCAAGATAAGGTACCATTAAGTAACTCCTAAAATGTACTAGAAACAATGTAAAATTAGAGATACTTGTGATTTAAGACCAAAGTGTGCGAGTTGTAGACAAGTTTCACTTCAAGACAGTCATCAACAACTTTGCTGCTAATAAGGGTCCACAATGATACACTTTTGTTGAAACTTGAGTAAGAACAGTAAGGAGAGTCAAATGGTCAAAATTGTTTTGAAGATGCTTTCCTCCTATCATCTTTTTTCAACGTTTAATGGATAGAGAAACTTTTCCTCACACGTCTATATGTGGTGATAATAGCTGGATGAATGCTAGCCTTTTCAATCAGAGGAGCTGTAAGATTTTGAAGAGCGGATGTTAAAAAGAATTCCCTATTAATTAATGGGTTTAATGCAAGGGGGAAAATTTATACAAAATTGCTGATGATCCATGTGAGAACAACATCTGATTAGTAACATATAGATTTACACTAAAAAGTGAAACATAAATCTTTTATCTCAGCTCCTAAAAGTACATTTGGAATGCGTAAAGAAAAAAAATTATGACCCCGTCACTATTGATCCCTCGCCCACCTTTGGTAAATGAGCCACTAGTTTTCAAACTCATTACAACTGATGGTTGCAGACATCATATTTTGATTTCCTCCCTGTTCACAGTTTACTTTTGTACTCACCTGCAATTGCCTTCCCCTCCTTTTCTTCTGTATCATATTATGCTAGAGTTACATATAAAAGAATGTATACATAATGGAGGCAGTCCAACAGTTTTAGGTTTCCTTATCATTATTAGATACCTTTGACTTGCTATGTGATGTAAGAATACAATACACATAACTTTTGTGATTTTGATTTACCTTACTTTATTTTATTTGTATTTTCTAAACTTTGGCACTTGTGTTTCCTTTTTTGGAAAATATAAATCAAAAATAAATGAAATGTTTCTGAAGTGTTTAGGAGAGTCCACATGTTTTCATAAGACCTTCAAAGGGACTATGGAAAGAGCATTCACTAAAAAAATTGGCAGCACTCTCTTTTTATGCCTGTAGCAACTTTCTTAGGAATTTCATCATTTTGGAACTCTAAACTGCTTTTATATGTTTCACTCTATGACTCAGATTTCCTAAAGGAAAAAAATAAAACAAGCTACTCCAAAACCTCTGTGATGCCATGAGTTTCTAACAATCTATCTTCCAAGAAATTGTAGCTTAAAAATGCATTTTCAAAATCACTTTAATAAGCATTCAGTTTTCCTGAATAAAGTATACTTTTAAAGAAAGAACAGTGGGCATTTTGTCCCATACGACGATTTTCTTTTTACAAAAATGTCAATGCATCTCACTTTTCAAATGTCATGGGCATGCCACTTCTTTGATTGTTTAACTTATAATAAGAGGAGTGTGGGTCTCTATTTGTCTAATTTACTAAGCGCTAGTTAGACTGTATCCTGTGCTAAAAGGAAATTGCTGAAATAAAGCACAAAAACTTCTTAATCTTTTAACCCGTTCATTTTTCACAAATCAAAATTCACAATCCACGGCAGATAACAGAAAGGTGTATTTTGTTGTTGTTCGTATAATATGAGTGCATGTGTGTGGGTTAGTGTGCAAACCACTTTTTAGAGATGGGAACATATCCATATTCGCAAAAGGCGTATACCATCTTTTTTGTAGTCCATCATGGGCTTTATTCATTACTACCGACTCGGCTTCACTTGCAAGAGGAATGCCGATATACCATGGAGGATTAACAGTTTTATTAAAAGTTTGGTATGTGTCTCCATGTACATTTTCAATTGTACAGTGATTTTAAGTGTAATTAAAATAAGTACCTAAAAGACTCATATACTTTTCTTGTTTAAAAGACCTGATTATGAGTTTGGAGGTGTGGGAGAGGGATGGCATGCTCCCACACTGCCAAACTCCACTGCCAACTGCCCGCCAGATTACAAGTTGTAATTCGGGTGGGTGGTCCTGCGCCGGCTGGCCCATTATGCTGCCTTTCAAAGGCTCATAGGAGAGCCTTAGAAAGGTGCAGTGGAACCACCATAACGCGTTCCCGCACAGCATGGACTGTAAAGTCCATGCTGTGCAGGAACTGGGAGTGCAGAATGACAGGGGGCCACACAATGTGGCCCCCCTGCATGCAACCTCATGTACAGAGGCAACAGGGGGCTCTGCATGGCCCCCTTAGTTTACTCACTGCCACCCTTTTCATGGCGGGCTCACCAACATGAAAAGGAGGGGAGTGAGGAAAATCATAATATGCTTGGTGGTGCAGCAGCTGCACCGCCAGCATATTGTGGCCTCAGACTGCTGCAAGACCACCAGGGATGGTGGATCCCTGGCGGTAGCAGCAGTCCTATGGAGGTCCGACCGCCAAAGTCATAATACGGTGCTCCGACTGTCACCGTGGGTTTTGCAGTCCATCGGACCGCCAAACTCATAATTAGACCCTAATTTTTTGAAAGTAAATTACTTCACATTTCATTGATCTTTTTGGAGGAAAAATCTACCTTTTGAAAGCATATGGTTTGGGGATGGGAATTGAAAGAACGTTTATAGTGATCCTCAAAATGTAAGGAATGAAAGAGTTTAAGAGGAGTTATATAGTTGTGTTCCTGGCTTGCAAATTCTTTGCACATTACTCACTTGAATGAAGCATGTATGATCAGAGAAAATGTTCACAAAATTAATGGTGTATTTTGCCTATTATTGTTCATACAAGTTCATATGGTAATGCCAGCTTTTAATGCAAGAAAGTGGTGTAAACTTCTTGCAGGCTACTGATGAGAGATTAATAATTAGTTCAATCTTCCATCAGAATGTATATTTTTGAGAAGTCTTGAATGTGGGAATTGAGGAGACAAAACGCAATGGACCTTGGAGCAAGTTCCAAGAATCCCCACGTCTGATTCAGACTGTGGACCTGCACCATGGTAATAGAGTTCTGGGCCAAGGTGATAGGTTAGAATGCACTCTTCACAGAGTAGCACTATTGGACCTGAAATAATGCTGTGTCCTGGGTCTCTTTCGTAAAAAAAATGGGTAATGATACCCATACAATGATACTTGCCAAACAATGTATAGCTATTGCATGGAAGACACTAAACATCCGGCGACTACATCACTGAGTTCACTCGGTGCTACTCTGGACCGATATTGAGCTGACCTCCCTACATAGAGACAACTTTAAAGGGCGGGCAGCCTGGACCACACATGACACTGGGAAAAGATACTGACAGAATTCAAGAGTCAGGGAGGCCCACACTCAAAGTAACATAGGGGCGCCCAATTGTGCAGCGTCAGCAGCCTGGGACTCACTGGTGCTGGGTGGGATATGAGGATATGAGATCTGACCAGGATGCTAGATGAGTGTGCACTACCACTTGTCCAATGGCAACCCATTGCTGAAATGAACATGGTGACATTTTGTACTCTACAATGGTCCTTCTTCTTTCCACACACTCTCAAATCCAGGATGGCTGAGGGATATGATACAGCACAGACAATGGCATGTGGCATGGTTTGACAATTTTGTTCATTGACCCCTTGGCTTATAGTTCTTTTACATTGTTCTTCCGGGTGTATATCCTGTCTGGCTCGCATTTTACACGTGACTAATGTTCGCAAATACATGTCAATAGTTTTTTTTTCTCTCCTTGGAAATATAATAAAAACAAGTTTAAAAACACACGGTAGATTGGTGAGTTCTTAATTACTATACTTACATGTAACGCTTGCAGGATTTGTCTTGTCTTTAAGTGCTGCTAGCATGTATCAATTATCACCCAATCATCAGTATAAATCTTATCAATCCGAGAGATATGGAAGGCTGAGTATATCTTATGGGATTCAAACCTGTGATTTTCAAATTCGGCATTATTCCACTGTGCTCTTTTATCAGTTTACACGTTGTCAAACATGGAGTGGCTTCCAATGCTTCTTTGAGAGCATCAATATTATTTTATGTCATGCTTGTTAATCAACATTCTTTAATTATGAGAGGAATTTAGGGTGGTTTGTGGTAGACAAAATATGATGGCCTTGTAATAGGTCAATGGAAAGGAGGTTTCCTCAAGAATTTCTATCTCTGTTTGATTTGTGACCATCTATTTTGAGACAATATTCCCACAAAAGGCTAACAATGATTTAGCGCCAGATGAACAAAGCATTTTAATAGTCACAAATGCTCCAATTTGATGTTCATAACCGTTGAAATGCTTTTCCCCAAGTATTAATCCCTTCTCAGCAGTCAGAAAAGTGTTCTCCTAAAATGGGATTCAGAATGGAAGCGTATTCAGTATCTGGAAGAGGCATGTTGTAAGTGTTCACTTCAAATACAAATTTGTAACCAATAAATTTGCATCAAAACATTGATATTTGTAATCAATAAATTTGCATCAAAACACTGATATTTTACATGTACCTCCAAGAAAGTGCTAATGCTTTTGTAAAAGGGAAGGTGCCCCCTTGGGAAAAGGTTTGTTGAAAAGCAGGCACAGGACCACTGCCAAGTCTTAAATAAACAGAAAACACTCTCCATTTAAAAAAAAAAAAATGCACTTTATTGAACGGCGAGCAGGGTTATGGTGGTCTGTTGGGCTCAGCAGGTCACAATCCGTGTGATGCATAAAGAACATTTTGATCAATTAGAGTATCAAAGTTAATGAATATGCAGTTATTCAAAATAATGTAGAGATTCAAAAACATCAATGAAAAGCAAGAGGTTCTACTTGTAGACTTTCACACAGATATTTTACAGCTTAAAAAAAAGTGCTCAGCGCTCCAATGATGACACAGTGAGTAATGATGACGGGAGTGATCCATGGATGTCTGTGGAGGCAAATGGTGACGTTTATAGTTAATAATGGAATCAATTTAATGAACAATGTGCCCAATGGAAATGGAGCGAAGCAAAGGTGTCAGATTATTATGGATTTGGTTTCAAAATGTAAGGATGACATTCATTCAGGGTGACTATGAAAAATAACTGTGGTGGGAACACCATGGACTAGTGTGGTGTGGTGGTGCATGGTGGTGTAAGCACTTGAACGTGGTGTTCAGAAGTTGTTTAAGTCAATGAAGAGTAGAGGCTGTTGGCCTAGCTTAAGTGCAAGTGACAGCTGTACCATAAGTGGAGCACATCCACATAGTTTTCTCATGTGAAAGATATGCAAGGCTTCACTTAAATAAGGATTTTGATTCAGAAACACTCCTAGGGGGTGAGAAATAAGTGTTTGAGTTGCAGGAGGAGGGTCAAAAGACAAGCTAAAATCACAGTTGGTACTACCTGCTTTAAGGGAATAAAGACCTTATAGTGTAATATTCATGTTGGAATATCACCTGTTTATTGTTTACCAATGTGTATGCAGGTATAAGATGTAGACATCTAATCCAATGGCCATATATCTGGTGTCTCAGCAAAGAAACTGACATTACTAACACCACATATGGCATCAAACTCCTCCAAAGGTAAATCTATGGCTCAAGAAAAGGTGACTTTGATTTTTCTGTTAATTATATTCTTTTAAGAGGCCACACTCGACTTTTACATATTTCCTCTATCCCCTAATTTAGACGCCAATCCCACTGGCACCACAGAAACTTGTCTTTGTGCAACATGAAATCTTGGCATGCTTTTGCAATGTGTGAATGAGAATAAATAGAACTATCTTTCATGCTAAATTGAAAATATTGCCTTTTGCCCACTGCATGGCATTTATTGTTCCCAAATGTGATAATGAAATTCATGTTGTGTAGGGCCACTGAATTCCCCAATGGTGGAAAATTCAATCTCAGCCTCCAGTTGTCTCCTTTTGTGGCTAGTGAAAGATCTTCTGAGGCAAAATAAGGCATAGCTCATCCCTCCAACCACAGTTCCTCACCATGTCTCTGCTCTGCCCTGCATCAATAGAATGTGCTAGACTTTCAGCGTGTTGCGTCGACACTGGTTAACATGTGAATAAAGCTACTACCAAGGATGTATTAAGGTGGGAAAATAATTTTTCATTGTGGCTAAAAATGGAAAGTAATTATTCACTAGAATTATATGATGGTGGCTTATAATGCAATCTGACAATAGGACAATCGTTGCGCACACTGAGTTCTGTTCTGTCACACACATTTTCCTCAGTAAATTAAATGTACCTTCTCTCATCCTAATTTGAATTTGTCTACTAATATTATTGAGACGATAAACTTTGAACTCTGTGTTCACTGCAAAATACGGTTTTATCTGGAGTAGCTTTGTCTTATGCACTATTTTCTCGAACTCCTTGTAGTAACATCTAATTGGTTCTTGAAGTCTCTCTCTCTCTCTCTCTCTCTCTCGCTCGCTCTCTCTCTCTCTCTCTCTCTCTGTCTCTCTCTCTCCCTCTTTCGATCGCTTTCTCTCTCTCCCTCCTATCTTATTGGGAAGCCATTATTATACCGGATCTGAGTCCACATTTCACACTTAACCAGCTCTAGGCCGACACTGACTCTGCTTCCCGCTCCGAGTGCGGTGGCCCCGAGTCCAGCCGCGGTGGGTAGTAGGAGTAACTGCAGGGCGGTGACGTGGGGAGGGGGAGGGGCAGGGTGGGGGGTAGTAAACTATGGATTACGGAGGTTTGCAGGTAAATTAACATATAAATTAATAAAACAAATTTTGTTGCGTGCAATGCATCCCCAAATGCGATGCAGTGCACGCAACGTAATTCGTTTTATTAATTTATATGTTAACTTACCTGTAAACCTCCGTAATCCATAGTTTACTACCCCCACCCTGCCCCTCCCCCTCCCCACGTCACCGCCCTGCAGTTACTCCTACTACCGACCGCGGCTGCCCGAGTCACAAGGGGAGCCCGCAACAACCACTGAGGCAGCGGACGCCAAGGTACTGTGTTGTGGACCCCCGGGACCAGCTCCCACCGGCCGCCCTTGCAGCTCCGATGCTGGAGCGCGACTCATGGTGACGCCCAAGACTGGAGGGTGACACTCTGAGCCAGGATACCCACCAGCTGGAGAGGACCTTCAGGGGCATGACAGCCCCCAGCGCCTGGAGGTGAGTGGAGCTCCGGTTGCGAAGAGGGGCTCCCTAAGCTAAGCTTGCCACGGTCATTGGAAGCACCCAGTAGACTGGAGCCTGACCTTAAGATGGCAGTGGTCAGGCGCTATCTCACAGCCTTACAGGGGGCGCCCTACCCGCGGTCCCGTTTTCGGCAAGCTGCCTCCATGGCGCCCTCTCTACATGATTAGGGAAGTCGGGAGATCACCAGAGGTTAGCCTGTGGGGTAAATTCATCTTTTAGGTGAATCGTAGGCGTTTCTGGACTAAAGACTTAAGGTCACCCAAGACCACCACCCGTTGCGTGCAACACCACCTGAACACCTGGCTGAACAATGGCAATAATTTCCTGCTCTGTAAATATGTAATATATAATTGTCCAAGCCTAATCGCTGTTATAATGTAATCCTGAATGAATTTGCAATTTGTATATATATTTATCTTTAACCACTAGTATATGTAGTAGACCTTTGTACTTACTACCATTCCTGTGTGATTTTAGAGTTTATCTGTTTGTATCTCTTCCTAGAGTGACTTTACAGCTTGCACATTTGCAATTTTTCCCTCCTTTCGCTCCACTTGTACATTTGCATTTATTTTCCTGTTTATATCTCTTATGTAACTCATGTAATCCAAAGTCCTTATGTAACGCAACTGGTTCTTTTGTAAAGCTCTCTGACCCCTTTGGGTAATGTTCGCGCTATAAAAAAAATCGCATTAAATAAATAAATACATTGATGTCACCATCACCTTTAGGTCTTTCACCTCCTCACTCTGTGACGTCAATGTCGTGAAAGGCTGCCATGATAACAGAATCTTAACACCATCCCTTCACAATGAGAACTCCAACTGGGGACTAATGGTTATTTTCAATGCCGTCTCTCTTGAAGGGTCTCCAGAAGCATGATTGGTCAGAAGCAGTTGCAATAGGGGACCTCCGCCCATGGTGAACTGCTATAGGTAACCGTGCTGAGTTTTTACATTTTATGGACTCAAAATCTCAACGATGATAATCCATAGAATTAATGGCTGGTGACTCTTTCTCTAAATCACGTAGGTCTGCAACAGCTAAATAACACAATAGGTATGATTGCTAGCTGTGAAGGGAACATGCTTGAGAGGCAATGCTCCCAGGAGAACTTGTATATGAGTTCCAACGTCAGACACATAAAGTACAATGAACACTTATAAAAGAACATATTTCCCCCTGACTGATGGCTCATGGGAATCACGTACAGTGTACAAACTTTGCAAGGCATGCCCCCCTCTCTCTCCCTTTACTCTCTCCCACTCTCTCTCCATCATTTCCCCAACTCCCTCCATGACAACTAAACACAAGGCCCATTGCAAAGAATCCTTGTAGGTATGCAGCCTTTCCAAACACAGCAACGCGGAAAGGTCCCATTAATCCCATTTAGGCTGCTGCCTTTCAGCGGCTTTTGTGGTTTCCTGAAAGGCAGATGTTTTCTAGGGCAAATGTCACAAAGCTGCACTCCAGTGGAACAGTAAATCATTTGGTGTTAGTCAAACAATGCATCTATGATCTCTTTGAAAGTTTCTACCGCTGGCTCAAACAACAATCATCTCAAGACATTCCACTACAATGCAAAACTCCCTTAGATATGTAATAAAAACAACATGTCTTGTACATAGCCATGCCGCCAGCTTTTTAACCCTTTCAGTAACAGTGTTTGCTATTACTATTTCAACATTCAGTGGCGCACGGTGCATTGCCTGTCCCAAGAATGAAAGGTCGAACCAGTCCTTCCAGCAATCAAAAATATGATTTTACGATTACGATTTATTTCTGCAGCATGTGCATTTACCCAATAAATAAGCTATGTCAATGTGTTGTACAGTATGCCCTCCTCCCAAACCCTACGCCCCAGTCATTCTTATATCTTATTTTTACTCTTCTTTTGACAAGACACATGTCATCCCTATGTGAGCTCAGAAATATGACATTTTAGTTTAATCGCGTAAAACAGGAACTCTTTTATCATATACAAGTTTAGAATGGTTTTAATAATTCATTTCTAACGTGTTCCTTTTATACTGTGAATGTGTGTGGCAGGAGGGGTTATATCACTATCTCGGTGTTTCCTATGAAAAGCGAGAACAAGCCTTTCCTTCATGTTTCCTCCTTTTTCTGAAACATAACTTTGTTCCACATGTGAAAGAAGACGCACACTGTAAGCAAAACCGTAGTTTTGCATTGATCACTCGTGGAGGAAAGTGGAGGCCAAAGGAGGGATTTTCAATAAAAGATCATATTTCCATATTATTAATCCCTATCATTTAGTACCATAGAATGCTCAAGGTAGCCATAACATGCCTCGACTATAAGGAGTTCTCAAAGGCAAAGAAAACAACCTTTGGCTAATCCAATAGGTCTGGCTATAATCTGTGAACGCAAATAAACACAAGCATTTATCAATACAGAATTTGAAAAACAAATGTTTATCTTAACAACCACAAATAATACCTTAATATGATGGAATGGAGACTTAAACTCAAAATTATTTCAGATGAGTTGTGAAAAGGTATCATTAAAAAACTTAAACCCTGGGAATATTTTGATTAGGACATTACTGATTGGCTGCCTGATTGGAAATAATTATTGGATAAGGTCTTGAATTTACTCACCAAAACCTGTTTGCAACCATAAATCAAGAAGGACTGGCGAACACACTAACACACCCAGATCAACTGCTATGGAAAGTGTTACAGCAATGAGTAAAACATCCACCTTCATCTATACCCGATTCCCAGATTAAACACGCAAAACAACTTTACAAACAAGTGCTTTAGGCGGTAAAACATAATCAACAGGAAGAAGCATGGGCGGATTGTATTAATACTATTAATTCAAATTGGACTCGGAACAAATGCCAGCAAATACTATTTTAATCCCTTCGAGAAATGAAAAGGCACACGTTAAAGATCTCCACGCAAGTAACAGTAATCCACCAACAATTAGAGAACCATATCTTAACAAGTGACTATTCATAACGCAAGATGACATCACTTCGCTGATAATGAAAAGTCAAGGCTGGAGACGAACCTGTGTATTGTTGTGGAGCTGGAGCGATAGGCTAGTGCCAAGAGACCAATGGTGGCGATAGTTAGGAACTACAGCATCATAGAAATACTGCAAATTCTAATGCAGCAAGCAACAAACATGGAAAACTGGTAATGTAAAGACTGAAATAAGAAACAGTAAGGGCCTTATAGTGATTTCCGGTGATCCACGTATGGTGCGGTACGTAAGTTGCTGCCTCCATAAATTGTTTAATGGAAAATACAGGTGGACCTCGACCATGTGTGGACACAATGTGGCCAGTGGGTAACATGTCCAGATGTCCGGCATGAGGAGCGCATGATTACTGCGTATGCTGTGTCCTGATTGGCTATATGTGCCTAACTCATGTGGCATCTGACTCGATGGTGCTTAATTGGCGCCAATCTCCCATGACCATTGTAGTGTCACTGCGTGTATCTGTGGGATGGATATAAGGTTTCTTGCTCGTGCTTTTATCTGCCAGCTACGTACCATCCCAGCTGTGACCTATCCATCAATAACCTCAATCCTAGGTTTCAGTGCTTGTCTGACTACGTATTTATGAGTTGGGGTTGATGTGGAGTCCACAACGGGTGAATTTGTTAATAAAGACATGATTTTGTTCTCATAAATGAATGTATCATTTTTCTTATTAGCATTGACTTTTTCCATATTATCACCAGGATATGAGAGTGATGCTGCTCTGTGGAGTTGCCTCAGTGAGACATTATTATTCACTGATGAGGTTGGCATGACCACACTAATTCGCCCTGTCCACCTAGCCTTTCCAGTATAATTACCAATCTTTTCTGACCTGGAAGAATCAAATAAAGAAGGTGCATCATATAAATAACATGTAACCCTTCTTAACTGACATGTATGCTCAATCCTGCCTGTGCAAAATCAGCTACACTACACAATCAGAGCAGGCTCAATACAGGGGCCTGTACTTTTCAACACCGGCACAAAGCCAATTCCCCATCATCAAGCAAACCTTGAAATGACGTCCACTCAACGAAAATGACATACATTAGTTTTTTAAATGGGGAAATGATTCCATCTACTAGCTCAGATTGTCTTCGCAGCCACCGCTCATTTGTTCATGAAGTGACTGTGTGTTCCTATAGGACAAACTCTTCCTACAATTGAAAAGTTCAGTTCCATTTTATTTTACCTCTAAAGTAAACAAGTAGTCATAGAAGGGCCTGCTTTCTATCCCAAATGCTTCATGGTGGGCCTCAAGTTTTTTTCTTTGGGTGGTTTTCAAGAAGCTCCCTGTGCCAAGCAAGAGATTAGTTACATTCCCACGGAAATACTACTCTCTCTTCGCCCTGAACAATTGAGTATTGAAAGAGTAGACCATTTAATGAACAGACAGGAATAATTGTACCGGATGACAAATGCTGTGTGAACTGACTGGGAAGCTAGAATTGCAGCAGTGAAAGTGATATTTCTCTTTAAGAAAATGTTATGAAACAATGCTTATTGAAAGATGCTAAAAAGGTGCACATATTATATTGCACATTTTTTAAGCCATCTGACAATCAAGTGAATATCTTACATGTATGCTCCCTGGATTTTATTAAAGCATTTGCCCAAATTAACCCCTACACTTCTCTGGCCTACGCCAACATCCAATAAGTTAAACCTTTGGCCTGGGTTTTGACAGCACAGCTGTTAAAAAATCTATTGCTTACTATAAGTAAAGTTTGGGCTTTCCGTCTGCCCCTTTCAATCACTGGCTTACTTTGACCAGCCTCTTTCATACTCTTTCATACTCAATCACTTATTGGCTCGGCCCACTGACCTAATGCTCTTTGGGTGTATTATTTTGCCTTCACATGAGTCCTTGAATGAAACTGCTTCAGGGCCTAACTTACAACTACACCCCCAATCTGCGCACTCCTCTAGCTCGCTCTCATTTTTTACAGCTCTAACAATACATTAGCATATTAGACCCATAGGGTTTGCCAATGCTTGTTTTCTTTTGAGCCCTACATCCCATTTTTAGGTCTCGCCCGAGTCAGTGCATGCGCTGCCTTGGCGAGACATTTAGTGAGTGGGCTTTAAAAAGCTGACCACAGCTTTTTGTGTGGCCTAGAGCGTGCAGTTACGCTCACAGTTACAAGCAGAGGCGCCATCTGGCTTTCCTCTCTCGTCATGGCTCATTAAGTGCATCGCTCGTGGGCACCCTTACAGCCCGCGATCGCGATCACTTTCACTTTGACGGCCGCGTGGCAGCGTCACTTTCATGGCCGCGCGGCCAATGCTTGTTCTTTCAGCACTTCACAAGAGTGCATGTCCTATTTTTGTTGCACTCTCCCTCGTGCGGTGCTCTCCCTTTAAATACCTCCCCCTCCTAAGGTGCTCCATGTTACCCCATCCTACCCTCACCTCAACTATTGTTTTCCCCTTCCTGGTTTTCTTTTTTATTCGAAAAGGCACCTCCGTTGCTCAGGCTCCTCCATTGCTCCCACAGCGATTCACTGGTACTTCCCACTCCACCCCTCCCCCTATCGACTTCTTCCATATCGCTCTTGCCCATACATCCTCCATTATGCCGTATGAGTGTGCATGTGCGGCGATGCATCCACGCTTATATCTAAACAAGCCAAGGCACCATAGCACATGACATGTCCGGACATGCACACACACATATAATTGTGCTAACTTTTTTTTATGCCAATGCTTCACTACATTGGCAAAACAAATCCGCATTATCTGCAAAAACATTAGCAGTAATAACCGTACTTACTACTGAGTAGCTTTGCTGCTTTTGGATGTGCTGTATTCTACGATTAACTGCAACCGTTTGGAATCGCTATGGTCTGATGCAGCCTTCGTGTATCCCAGCATTCACACGTTTCCAAGACTGGCATTTTGTATCAAAAAGAGGGACAGTTCCCAACTCTTCATTAAATTATTTGGGCAGACAAGATACTTTTGGGGGGTAGTTCCCGATCCCTCGCATTAACTTTGTCGTGGAGAACTAATATTTGATGGACAATCAAACAAAAGCATATTTCGAGTAGCAAATTGTATCTCTCTGAAGTGTGACTGTAAGTCCATTGGAACAAGGGTTGGCAGGTAGCCTGATGCCATGTAAAGCTTGTCCATGTGGTAAGGCCTGATACGAACATCTCACATGCCTAAAGATAGTACAGAACATAACTTGGAGGTGGCAATGGTCTAATAAATGTTTGGATTGAAAGGCCCTGTAGTAACAAATTTTAGAAAATAAGTTTATTAATACACCGCAAAGAGCAACAGTATGTGCACGGGTTGTTTTTGCTGTGCATGCAGGTGCTCGTCCAACAATAGGCACCAACCCCTCCGCAGACTTCAGTTTTCTTCTTAATCAACTTTGAACTCATAGGTTTAATAATACTAGCACGTGTCAGGCAGGATTGGCCAATCACATACAAAGGAAGAAGTATATTGTCAGCCTGTAAGTGTAAGGTGTATGGTTTGCAAATGATAAGATGTAAAAGGGCCTTATACGTTTCATTGTTAAAGTGAAGTATTCGATTGAAACATTGCAGAGCAGCTGCATGGTCATCGAGGATAGGCTGGGCACACCTAAAGGGGATTGGAGACTCTTACTGCCTCTCTTTAAAAGCTATTGATGGTTAAAAGCCAATGGCAATAGCTTTTCCATGTCCTGCCCTTAAATGAAGTGACGAGGCCAAAAATGGCAGTCATTGGTCTGTCTGATTTCTCTCTGCCAGACAACTTCTACTAGATGATATTCACAGCAGTCAAGGGCAAGGGCAGAGCGGAGTTAGTTTTGGGCGCCATCCCTAGTCACAAAGTTGTTTCTCATCATATTTTGTATTCAGACCTCACTCTCACCAACAGGCCTCAGCATGTTATTTCTGAGTGCTGCTCGCATGCATTTTTCCAGTACTCAGTACACAGAAGCAGATAAAACACCTTATCCGGAAGTACACCCTGTGCCTATATGAGTTGGGCTTTGAAGTTCCATATTCAAGTTCTAAATGTCGCATCGGCCGAACAAATAGTGGAGGCTGCTCCTTCTCCCATCTGGCGGCCAAGACCTGGAACAACCTCCCCATCGCTCCAGGAATTCAGGAAGGACCTCAAGACCTGGATGTTCAACCAATAGGAGAACAGGCAGAATGATCCAACAGCGCCTCGAGACCCTCACGGGTGAAGCAGTTGCACTCTACACATCCTTATGGATTGATTGATTGAATAGCATAGCCATTAGGTCTCGCCTTTGGGACCTTATAAGTATTTAGTTATGCAGCACAATATCATTGGCACAACAGCATCAACTGTTGCATGGCTGAACACTTATAAGGTCCCAAAGGCAAGACCTATTGGCTATGCCAATGCTTGTTGCTGCTGCAGCTATTTGGGTTCAACCGATAGGCCTAGCTGAAACTAGTAAATTGACCTTGGCAACATGGTGCAGGTCCTACATAAGTTGAACTGCATGATAGAAAGTTGATGGTCAAACTGGAATTTGGTAATTCTGGGAAATCTCCAAGGCAATGTGCAAATAGTTTGCAGTAAAACACTGCTGGCAGTCACTCAACGACAGGGTGAAAAATGCTTAGAGCAGAGTCAGCATAGGTATATCCAGTGGCAAGGCAAGAATATTTTAAATAAACTAAATAATTTAGTGAAAGAAGTACAATCAAATGCTCGCCAAATTGATCTCAATACTTGGAATATCTGAAAGGGTGTGAGTTAAAAGCTCATGGCTTGCCTCTGCAGTGATCTGTATATTTTGAGTGTGAATCCCCACGAGGCTGACTTATACTTCATTCTTTCTCAGTTTCGTCACTTAATTACCAGTAAATTGGGTAATATTAATACCTGTTAAAATTGTATGCCACAATACAGTGCTTACAAACTGCAGCAGTGTAATATGAAGAGTTATGTCAGAAATCAGAGTGTTGGTTTGGAATCAGCTTTTTATTGTTGATAAAAGAGCACAAACGTTCTGTGCTGTATAGATAATAGTGCATGTCTAATGCAGCCTTTTCACATTACGTAAAATACGTACACAATTTTGGTCACTACACTGCCCTCAACAAATAGCAATTGTATCTGGGTGCAGTGATACACTTTAAACCAGCTAACTCAACTGGGCAGGATAAAGTATTTCAGCTCATTTTTAGCCATATTCACATCACTTTATTTAATGCAATTTGTTTCTGCAGTAGACATTTTAAACGATTCTATGAAAAACTCTTTGAATTTAGTATGTTTGGCAACACAACTATAACAGCATCAAAGCTAGTCCCTGTTCATGCAGCGGAAAGGAAATATCTTGGTGGTGTTTGTGGTGTGCGATAGTGAGAGTGTTTATAGACCAAGTTTAAAATCCATTCAATCTAGCAGACATTGCTTGCAGGGTAAGGTGGTAAAAACAATAAAGGGCAGCTTTGTTGTTCAGACAAGTCTAATTTCACCAACTTTGTGGTATTTTACTGAAACTGACTTGGACGCAGTGTCTGCAGTTTCAGTTTGTAGCTGCAGGATACATTCTTCCCGATTTGGACCACTGGCGGAGAGAACATTTAGGTATTTGAGGCTTGACGAAGAATAAGTAATGGAAGACAGATGAGGTATGGAAGGAAATCACAAAATGTACTACAACTTAACATCTAAAATGATTCCAAGATTAATCAGTTCAAGCTACAATTATTGAACCAGTTCAAGCTATAATTATTTTACCAGTGTAAACTATTCCAGGTTTGAAAATTAGTTTGATTAAGTCTTTGGTGTAGGAGGAGTTGGCAGGTCAGTTTTGTATGTTTTTTTGTTGCTTTGTTTCGTAAGCCACTCAAAATCAAAATGATCTTAAATTAAAATAATACATACCTGTACACGTACAAAGAGCAGCTTTGGGTTAGCCCTCTACATCTAATGGTGAGTTCAACTATCATTCACATATTGATTTCACCCACCCAGCATACAGCATGGATCACTGGGTCAATTTACTGATAGCAATTTGTTCTGCTTCACTATGAGAAATCGTACTTAGGCTAAGCACAAGTGCAGATCTGCCTTAAATTTAAACACCAGCACTTCAGTGTCAGAGCCGGTGGGACAAGCATTTTTTGCTGTTTTTTTTTTTCTTCTCTTTCCATTCTTTATTTTTCGCTTATTTTTTCGCTCACTCTAGTGTTTCTAAACTATATCTTCAGGTCTCAATAATTAAAAGTTAACTTTGCCTTTCTTTTGCTCCAAATAGAATCATATTAACCACCACATAAGCTTTCCAAAGGAGGACCTATAGGCTTAGTCATTTTTGTTTCAAATGTAGTAAGGATTTATCTTAAAGACATTTTGCAATGCATGTTCTATACTAAGTGTAGGCAAGTCACACCTCCATGCCAGTATATCTTTACCACCCTCATTATTGATAAGATACACACAGTTTAGTGGTGCAGAACCTTGTTTCCATGTGCCCAGTGGCTAAGGTCTATCACTACTATATTCCTAGTTGAAAGTACCAAATATGCCTTCTTACAGGAATCTTGAACCTCGATCCCACTTTCCTCAGTGAAAGATTGCATTCAACCCTGCCTGCCCACCCCCTTTCATAGTGCCTCTTTCCCCATTCCAGTTATGGATATCAGTTCCAGAAGACCAAAGGGGATGATGGACGGAGTGTTGAACATTGCAAGCACTCACCCTCAGTCAACTGATCTGGGTTTAATCCATCATCATTCTTTAGCTCACTCCGCCACCCCCGTTCAGACATGGCCATATGCAAATCAGTCTGACCCTGTGCTTCATGGGAATAGTCCAGCCCGAACTCGCAAGCCATGTCTTCCCTGGACTGGAAAGTGCAGGTTGCCCTAATTCACCAGTTGATTAGACTTCAGCTAAGTTACATAACTGTCATAACACTCTCTAACCAATGGGAACTCACAATCACTTTCCCAGGGGCTGACAAATATGGTCTGTGGTGTGACTTAGGGCGCAATGAAACAAGCAGGGTTGGGTCTGAGGGGTGAGATAGGCCTAGTGGAAAAGAAAGATGGACATTTAGTTACTTTGAGGATTTCATTCCATGATAAACCCCTCCAAATTCAACCCCCTCCTCTCCAGAAGAGACATCGATTTGACAATAAAGTGTTATGCTCTTTCTCTGTTGATATGCTCAACCACACCCTGGGGTAAGCCCGCTTTGATTGCTATGGTTAACTTTGGCAAGTCAAGTTTACAACTTAAATAACTTGATTATTGAAATGAATGGAAATGAAATGGAATCTTAGGCCTCACAATCTTATCATGTTTTTTTCTCATATCTGTCCTGTCAATGTTGGGAAGACAGTGAGCATTATAAAAAGACAATCCTTGGCAAGGACCTCCAGCAAGGGGTGTAATTCATTGAGGTGGGCTAGCAAATACAGCCAAACTGCCCTGCTATATGTGATACAGGTGGAAGGCATTAGCCATGGAATGTTGAGACCTGCTTTATCCACTGTCTACAATTTTGCCAAAGTATGTTGTCTAGAACTCTGTATTAAAAATCTGGGCAGGTCCTCCAACGCATTGGCATTTGCATGGTGAGATCAGCCTGCCATTAGATCCAATGATATCCTTGTTCTTGTGTAGTGAGCAAGATGTAAATTATGGAAATAAAAGACATGCTTTTTTAATGCAAAAACAATTGAGGGACATAATGCAGAACAATGTCATACATTCACCTCAGTACAGAGTTCTGGGCCTAAATCTATAGTTTGTTTTCTCCCCATGCAATTCCAGTTTGAACCCAGCCATATGCAAATCAGTCTTGACCCTGCACCCAATGGGAACAGTCCAGCCCGAACTGCCAGGCCAGGTCCTCCCTGGACTGGAAACAAGCATCCTAGGACCAGCTTCGGGGTTTCACCCATCATCAGCCAGGATAGCTTGACTCCAGTGGCATGAAGAGCACGGGACCCACCTCTGGGCATACCTGTCCCACTCGGGGTGACAAATGCAAAAACAGCAATTGATGGACAGAATGCAGAACAATGTCATACATTCACCCCAGTACACTGTGACTGGGGGTGAGTGTCTGAAAAGTTTCAGTGTTCCGTCCATCATCTCCTTGTGCTTGCTTTGTTTGCCCTAAGTTGGCAGGGTATCCCCAGATGTGGGTCCCTTGCTCACTTTGCCACTAGATTCAAACTAGCCTGGCTGATGAGGGGTGTTACCCTGAAATCAGTCCCAGGATGCTTGTTTTCAGATCAGGGAAAACCTGGCTTTGGCAGTTCGGGCTGGACTGTTCCCATGAGGCATAGGGTCAAGACTGATTTTCATATAGCTGGGTCTGAACTGAGGTGGCGAAGTGAGCTAAAGAACGATGATGGATTCAACCCAGATCTGTGACTGGGGGTGAGTTTCTGAAAAGTTTCAGTGCTCCATCCATCATCTCCTTGTGTTTGTTATGCTTTTTTAATGACTGCTAGCTTTCTCTTGTGACAAATGTTGTGCTCTTGGACAATCACTTTTTCAACATATTCCTCTGCTCCTTTTATTTTACAGTGATAGGTTGTACTTACATTAAACACCTGTAGTAAGTATGTGAAAAGAGTTCAGGACTAGGGCCCACAATCATTGGATTTTACTCACAGAGGAGACAAAATAATGTCTTAATGTCTTATAGTCCACTCATTAAAATGTGGTGTAGTGGAAAAGTTATGGACATTAAAACAATGAGCCTTGCACTGCAGTCTTTGTGCCCCTTCTCCACACCCAGCACATACACACACATATATATATATATATATTCACTGAAAAAACCATAGGTTTCACACATGTTATAGTTAGCTGGACATTTTACTGATAAAAAACCAATGAAATTCCCCCGTTATAGTTAGTGCAGGCAACTATAACTCACGCGACCGCAATCCTCTGCTGATGACATATGTCTTTATGAAAAAATTTGTAATATATGTATAGCTAAAATTTAATGGAAGAAGACATGGGCAAATAAGTGTCTAAATACAGTATTAGAATCAGCAGAGGATTGCGGTCGCGTGAGTTATAGTTGCCTGCACTGAAAACAAACAAAATGGGAACGATGGGGGACGGTTTCCCACGCCCCCTGCCTCTTCTCTTCACGGTTGGGACCTTGTGATAGAGTGGCGGTCGCGCGAGTTATAGTTATCTGAGCTAACTATAACGGGGGAATTTCATTGGTTTTTTACGAGAGAAATATCCACCTAACTATAACCTGTGTGAAACCTATGGTTTTTTAAGTGATATATATATATATATAGTCCCCATTGTAGAGTTTACAGACATGCTAACTATTGACTCATTCTTTCATGGCTACATGGGACCTAGTTGTAAGGCAGAAGCCACCTTGACCTTCACTGTCCTTGATTAGTTACATATCATGAAACACTAATTAGTCATACGCATTCAGTCTAATAATGGTAGTAAGGACTATAAAGCTGAGTAAAGATGGCAATCTTTCCATGTTCTATCTATGGAAAAGATTCCAGCGGCCACAAAATTGCATTTTCTTTTTTCACAGACAATGCAGTTTCTCAAATTATATATGTCAAGTCCTCAGGGCTCCATCAACTCAGTGTGCTCTCAGATGAGGTTTTATCTCCCTCTGTTGGATTAGGGATTCTCTCCTGCTGGTTTGAGCTCATTCCTCACAGGCATTTACATTGTTCTGTATTGTCTTTAAACATGAAGGTCTTCCTGAGACACGTGGTGCAGGACGCCTCCTGTGCTTCATTTATTTTATTGCAGTTGACACGTAAATTAAAGTTGGGTTTCTTTGATGGCTTTCTGATTGTCCGCACTCAATGAAGTAAAGAGCGCCAAGTGCTGCTGTTCACTAGAGAGAGATATGTAAAGGACAGGCACACTAAAATTGTGGGGGCCCGCGTCACAGAATGAGTATCCGTGTTCTTACCAGTGCAGCCTGTCATTTGTTGCTCAGTCCCATTCATGATGCATGCTTGTTCCTGTCCAAGACCCTGACCTCTTTTAATAACATCACATCTTCAACACACCACTCCAGGGCAGTAGATGCCATTGCTCAGAAACTTCTTTTTGCCCCCTCCTCAACTTCAGTCCCAAATCTCACTTACACACGCTCCACGCCCGAGTAGCAGAACTACAAGTCCTCCACCCTACCAGTTTAGGATTTACTTTCCGTGCACCCTGTGCTTAAATTGAGTGGACAGTTGCCAATCAGGGGCACCAGCACTTATTGTTGGGGGAACTGCTCTAATTTTTCCCATGTGAGATATTTACAGAGTGCAAGAGAAGGAAAAGCACACAGATCGGAAAGACATGGCAAAACCGTCAAAAACAGAAAGCAGGAACCTGCAAGTGTGAAAAAGGGGTCAGGGAGTATCTGGTAGTGGATTAAAGACTATCGACCTTGGAATTCAGCGAGACAACATTTGATTGCATTGGCCACCAGCTTCTCAGCAGAGCTTCGGACACTGGCCCTTTTCCTTTCACAAATTAAGCACTGCGTACACTCATACCACATTAAGGGAATCTCCTCTAAAAAGCCAGGTGCAGTTTCCTCTTCCAATTCAGTGACCCTCCCTGCTTCAGTGCTCCTTTAGTGCTCTCTCTCACTGATGGAGACTCATATCCCCAGTCCATCTCCAGTAGCAGTTGCATTGGTTGGATTGCCTGGATTGTGACTCAGGAGATGGGACCCGAATGGGCATTGGAAGCGTTCGGCTACTGCAGCTCTGCAGCATTCTACATGGTTATCTGGCCTCATTGCCACTCTTTGGACCTTAATCACCAAGCCATTTATGGCCATAAAGAATTGCCCCATATGCACCTCACAGCTGTCCACAAAAGAATACCAATCACGCAATGTGGTTTTACTTCTGTGTATTCAGCATCGCAAGTGTGTAGAATGATGAAGTAATAAACTCCACGCCAGGGGTGGAGATTATCTCCTCAAACTTGAGACCTGGAGTATTACTCCAGGGAAAGGCTGGAGACACCATCCTACCCTTGCTGGGAAGGAAATGGAATAGGTCCCCTGTAGGCTTGACAAGAGTGTAGGGGAAAGGATTTATTCATGGGTGAGTATGCTTTGATTGTGAAGACAAAGCTCAAAATCGGGCTCTGATTCAACAGGGCACAATTGCACCTATGTACAATTAAACAGTGGGATAATATCAGCCTTTACAAAACTATAAATGGCTAAGGTTGTGCAACTAATGGAAAATTGTAACTCTGCACCATTAAGGAATAATAATTCCAAAGGTGCAGATTTTCGATTCCTAATGAAGATCGGTCCCAAAGTATTTACTGTAGTACTTTCCTGCAGTGCCTAAACTCTATCCCGTCAACGCCTCCTGAAAATAGTGAAATATAACCCGGATGCCTGACGTGGGATAAGAGGCAGCCAAAGGGCAAATTTCAGTGCCTGCCTTATAGCCAGTGGGAGCTGCTCCGCCATGGCGGAGGAGCGTCCCCCGCCCCCTCGCCACCCTCAAAAGTTTAAAAATATAATGATAATAAAACAAGTTTATTGTCATTTTTTTCAACTTCTCCCTGCTGCGTCCTGGGGGCGGGACCATTGCGGGCAGTCAGTTGAGAGAGGGGTGGGCAGCACTGCTTACATTGCGCATGTGGGTTTAGTCGGCAGTCTCAGGCCAGCCAAACCCACATGCGCACTAAGCTGTCTCCAACCCAGCTGCATTGCTGGGTTGGAGAGAGGGCAGGTACAGACTCCCAGTCTCCCCGGGAGTGCAAAGTCCCAGTGCTCAGGCCAATCCTAATGCTGCTTTCTAACATGAAAGCAGCCTCAGGATTGGCCGCAGGGGAGGATCAGACCCTCTGCTGCAGTGAGCAGAGGACACGGAGAAGAGCTTCGGGCAGCAGGTAAGTTATTTTTATTTATAAATGTTTAATATCCTTTCTCCCCTCCCCCTTCGGCGTCCCCAGCCCCCGCCCCGCCACTACGTCCGCACAGCAGCCGCTCCTGCTTATGGCTGACCCCATCCAGCTTCCCGGGTCATCTGCTCTGTCAGGACATGCCTTCGTGGAACTAGGGTTGAAGTGAAGGCATTTATTGCACAGTGCCAACACACATACAGCAGCTTTAGAGTTTGATTCAGTCAAATCTGGTATGATTTTGTGGCTCTTACACAGACATATCATTGCTATGTCTAATAACTTTGGTGTCTTTCGAAGAACTGCCTAACATTATTTCAAGTAGATCTTCACCCACCTCTGAATTCCTCCATCAAGTTTCATTTTTAAAGGGAACCAACATTAGAAGAAGCCGAGTGTCAAAAGTCACTGTCTTTTGTCACAAGTTGCTGAGGCGGGTTATGCTAATTTTGGTGGGAAGGCAGGGCATGACTGAGTTTATGTTCCTTTTGTGAATACTTGTAAACACAGGGAGCAGCTTTGGAGCTAAATAAAGAGGAAACTAGTTAACATTGGGTTTTTACGAAGTGTTTTAGTGATAGGTAATTAGTGACTGGTCAGAATGCCTAACAGGGCAACCAACACGGACCTTCCACCCAACGATAAACTTCTCAACCTTTGAAGTAACACAAAAGGACACAGAAGGTAGGAATACAGAGGGGGAAAAGAGCCATGGCAGAAAGACAGCATGACTGAAGCAGCCAAAAGGCATAACGCCTAGGTTGTAGGCAGAAAGGGGAGCAAAGGAAAACACTATACATTGAAAAACAAGCATTGACAAAGCCAATATGTTATTGGCTTTGTCAATCACTTTTAGCCATGCAGCACAGCAGTGTGGTTGTGCAGTATGGCTAAAAGTAAGGTTAGAAAAAACACAAGATGAATCGGCCAGTGCTGGCCATGTCGCAGCACTTTTTTTGTCATAGCGGGTGGGTGGGAAGCCAACACAGACAGTGGAAATGTGCGGGAGAGAGAGGGATGGAAAAACAGGGACAATGGGAGCAGGGACAGCAGAAGGACAATAATTAAGCAAAATCAGTCATTAGTTGGTCCATGCTCTACACGAAAGAAGAGGCAGTAAATGGGCATGCGCTGGCCAACTTGGAGGCAGCAAAGAAGAGTGCTAATGAAGCTAAGGAATGGTAATAAATGGGTGAGCTGTAAGCCCCTTGTAGTAAACAATACTCCTCACAGCGACAGCGCATTTGCTGTTGGGAGGTGAGACCTAAAAATGCCACTGCTGCAGAGCGGAACCCTCTTTCTTAAAACAAACAAAATACGTTTAGCTGGAATTTCGTGTGAGAAAATTCAATGGTTTGGGGAGGTGTGAAGCAATTTAGAGATGTGATTATTTTGAATGATACATTTTCAATACAGTAGCTGTTTCTGAAAGCTGAAAAACCCTCTTTTGTTGCGAATTGCTATTGATGGTGTGAACTAAAACAAAAAATCATCTGTTTGGTAGAAGTCAAATTACATTTTTCACTCTGCCTGACGGTATGCAGACTTCGTTCTGCAGAAAACATTGTTTTGGGCCACGTAGGAGAAAGGTGATGCATCAACAAACACATTGGGGAGTCAGATCACACCCTAGAGAGTAGAAAAATCACTTAATGCCAACACAAATATGATGGAAAATGGTACTTGATTTGTTGCTAAATGATCAGCATCACTTCGAGAACCAATGTGGCGATTAGGTAATTAGTTGTCTTGAAATGTTTCTGTGGACCAGGGTTGGATCTAGGCTCACAATTATCTGTTCAATAATCTAAACCAATTTTTAAACCCAAAAAGCAGCTTTAAGGCTGTCAAATAAGGCGAAGAGGTAAATTGAAGAGAGATGTAAAACAAATGTACATTCAAAACCACTTTACGTTACATTCTTCAAATTAAAACATCCAATACTGGGCAGGTATGGTCATGGCCAAACCTTCACACACCCTCCACATTGGCACTAGGGAACTTCAAGGTGGCGGTGATGGCTATAATAATATCTGTTACCTGTTTTGTCTTGAGCTCTGTCATGTGAGCTTTTTCTATCACTTATACATTGATAACTTTTAATACGTGTGAGTATGAAGTATTATAGACTGTCACAAAAGTGGGACCATGCCAGATTAGGGGTTTTTTAGAGTTCAGAAAAAAATAGTGAACAATAATATAGGACATCAGGGGCCATACCACGATCAGGTGCCCTGGCTCAGCTTAGAGACGAGCACCTTTTTTTTTGTGTCTGAGGCATCTCAAGTACATACATATACCTCGGGACAAGTAAGAAACAGAGCGAGGCACTCTAGACTCGTCATTTCCAACTTGCTCTGTATGAAGTTCATGTATTATCTCAGAGAAATTCTGAGTTATTTGTACAAACATGAGGTACCTCACATGCAGAAAATATTTTGGGCCTTATTTATGAAAAGTGACGCATCGCTGCGTGAAAAAAGCGATGCGTCACTTTTCATTGCGCCCTCCTTGCGACATGATGGATGCGTCATATTTACTGTATGACACATTATGTCGCAAGGAATGACAGATAGGTCAGTATTACTGACATATCTGTCGCCCGCAAAAATGACGCATTGCTGGAGTTGTGTCAGAAGCGTAACGCAACTCCAGCAATGTTCCTTTCACATGGGGCAAGCTCCATGTGAAAGTGCCTGCGTCAGTCTTACACCTGCCATGAGGCAGGCGTAAGGTTTTGACGCATCTGCGTCCTAGAAGTGGCACAGTGAAATCTCATAGATTTCACTGAGTCACTTCTACGAGGCTTACTTGCGTGGGAAGGCCCCCCCTGCATACATTATACCTGACGCAGGTACAATGTAGCGCAGGGGTTTACAAAGTGACGCATCTGCTTAGATGCGTCACTTTGTAAATAGGACGCAACAGGGGGCATGTTTTATGCCGTCGATGCGTCACAAAAACTGACGCACTGGCGGCGCAAAACTGTTGCAAGGTCTCATAAATAAGGCCCTTTGGCTCTGCACTGAGCCAGTGCTTCTGATCATGATATAGCCCTTTCATTAGATTTTTATACATGAGGAAATATAATGTTCAATGTTGTTTGTCTGCATGGGAATCCTGGCAGGTTGTGTTAGTAAACTAGGCACTGAGATGTAGTGACAGCAGAGCCTATTATTATTTTCCTGGTCTTGTTCTTTTAGGGTTGAGTTTCTCTAGCTGGATTATCCGCCTTGTTTCTTGTTGTAGACTTGACCTTTGCTGATCCTTTAATCGATGATATGCTTTCATCTGGAGTGCTCTGAGGAGTGTCTAATTGGTAATGATTCACTGGTGTTAAACTTGCATATGTAATACCTTTTGATTTGATGTATCCACTTTCTACTATACTTTTCTTTCTAGTTGTTATTTAAGCCTAATAAGTGACCCTGAAATATTTTAGGTTAGATCTGAAATGGTTTGCGAATTTTCTTAATATACATTTATTTATTTCTACGTTAGGATTGGGCATTTGGTTTTGTTTTGGAACATGTTTAAGTTTACTTGTATATGGAGCAGCCAAGAGAAGATTACTGGAAAAGCAGACTGGTGGAAGAGTTGATTCTATCTCACAATTTAAAAAATAGCCATTTTGGTTGTTTAGACCCTAAGGGAGTGTTTGAATCATCTTGACTGAACCTGTGCCTATCACAAAACCAACAGGCTGCTGCCTAGATCTCTGAGAGTATTGGGCTTCGTTTATGTCAATCTTATGCAACATTTGACAAAGGTTTCAAAGAAGTGGCAGAAGGAGAAAGACTTGTAAAGAGGGTTCAAATTGTGTAGATCTACTTTCATTCATGAAACCTGCTGCTGTTTCTATCTAGTGAGGCAGAGAAATACAAGAATTTTGGTCCTTAGATCCCTCAACAAACATATTTAGTACAGTTACAAAAAACAATTACCCCATGAGTTATCAGAGATATGTAAAATGATGAAGATGCTTGAAATATTTGACAAGGTGCTACAATGAGAACTGTACATCTGTCTTCTTTTTATTTAGTGGCATAGAAAGTTTCATGATGTTCTCTGGAAAAACCTTTTTGTGATTTAATTCATCAGCAGTTCATACTGAAAACCCTGATTAGTTTTCTAATTGAACCACTAATCCACGCTGAGTCAAAAGACATGCTCACAAGCCTTTTACATTTAAGTGATGGCGACTATGATTTTTCTTTTTTGTGTTTGTGTCTTTTCCAAAATATTATCAAAGTAGTTCAAGAAAATCCCTCAAGTGTATAAGGCTATATCTGAGTTTTCATGTCTAGCCACTTTACCGACAGTGCATTAAAACCTTCCTTTTCCCCAGTGGATGATTATGATCTCTGTTCGATGCATTAATTCTGGCCACAAAGAGCCCAAACCACTCACAACATCACCGCTTTGAGTCACTTCAATTTTAGAAGCCCTATATGTCAATGGGACATTTATTCCACAAGCCTTCACATTTCTACTCGCGTTGCAAACCATTATGCAAGCGCTGTCTCTCAGCAGCAGAGGCAGATCCTGAAACTAGGATAAGAACTGTAACATAATATTTTTTCTTTATGTTCCAGACACTGGCCAAGGAGAAATATGAAATTAAATGCTACTCGTCTTTCATGAGGTTATTTCGCCCTTGGAGCACAGCTATGCTGGTAGATCTGCCCACATGATTTCTTTGCAGGCATTGCATACTTTATTACTGCAGGAGAATTACACGTCTGTCCTCTGTGTAGAGATCAGAATCTGAGCAAATAGATGTGTGAAGAGACATGTTTATCCTGCATAAATAGGTCCTGGGACAAAGAGTAACTTTATACCAGGTTTGATTTGATATGAAAGGGAAATGATAGCAAGGCCAGATTTGACCCAGCGTTTCTGGGCCCACGGTGGGGAGAGAGATTTTAGGCTCCCCCTATACTGGATCACTAAACCACTTACTTACTTTCTCTCTTAGTCCTCCACTTTATCTTTATAAGTCACACTCATGTTAAAGAGAGTTAGCATTTCTTGTCCGATCAAAAGCTGCAAGTAGGTTAACTGGACTCTGTGGGTTTGGTGTCTGCAGGGGAGTAATTTCTATATTCTAAGAGAGTTCTAGGGATATAGGCGAAGGTATGGAGGCCCCCTGGGGTTCTTAGAGGGCTCATACTTGCAGGACAAGACAGTTCACCACTATGGTCAAGTCTTGAAGCGGCAAAGGTCCAAAGCAGGCACTCAGTTCCTGAGTTCAGCAGCTCTTCTTTATCCCATGCTTCTTTAGATCCGTCTAATCTGAAGTTCTGGCTCAAGGGGTACCACATAAATAGTCAATTTAGGGGTCTTAAGGGAAGTACCATATAATAGCCAATGGGCTACTTACCTTAGGGTGACTACACCCTCTGCATAACCACTTCCTGTGGGTAGTGGTCATACCCCTGAACCTACTAGGCTAAGTCTCTCCAACACAAGATGGAGGATTTGGAGAAGTGGAGTCTCCATCATCTGCACCACCTTAGGGGTGGTGCTGGCTAGGTGTGGGCCCACCTCCTAATCTAACACATTTTACCGCCTGTCCTCCCGCCGAAAAGTGGGGTCAGAATAGGGGCGGTTGGCATCTTCCTCTATCTGGAGAGGCCTGGGTCTTATTTCAAATGGGCATTGCCTTTAAGGTGTCCCACCCTGGAAGGCAGTTCTTGCTTGGATGAGGTGTGAACACCACCGCCCAGACCAGGCTTTGTTTCCGGCCTCTGAGAGCGGAGGCCCTCATCCCAGGAGGCCAGAAACATGTCTAGTGATGGCAGGCTGGCTGAAACCAGTCGGCAACCACACCCCTCATTGGTAGGTTTTCAGGGGGCACCTCTAAGGTGCCCTCTGTGTGCATTTGTTAATAAATCCAACACTGGTATCAGTGCAGGTTTATTAACACAAGATGTTTGGGACCAAACATCTTGGGATACAGTAAAGCCATCATGGATCTGGGGACTTCATAATGACAAGTGTCCAGCCCATGTATTCGGGAGGGTTTCCCTGTTCACTTACAATGTCTAAGAATAGATTTAGGCATTGCAGGGTCATATCTGCTCAGGCAGCTATGTCCACACATGGGATACAAAGCACCCTGCCTTTGGGCTGTCAGGCCTACTGTATGGGTGGCGTACCTATATATCATGCAGTGTCTGTAGGCATGGCACGTGGGGCTGTGTGCCTTGTCAACTCTTCAGTTTTGTCTGCACCAAGACACGCATCCTGCAATGGCAATTTGCATGATCTTGGTGAGGGGTTCGTAGGGTAACACGAGTTGTGTTGCATCCCTAGCGGACCCTCTTCAGTCCCAATGCCCAAGGTACCAGGGGTACCATTTACTAGGGAATGACAAGGGGGCTGAAATTGTGTCAATTGTGAACTATGGTACATTTTTGGGAAAGAGCTCTGGCACTGGGGACCTGATTAGCAGGGACCCAGTGCACTTTCAATCAAAATCACATCAGGTATCAGGCAAAAAGTGTGGGTGACCATGCCAAAAAGGGGCACTTTCCTACACAATGCAAGTATGATATTTCTTTATTACTTTTAGTTTATATTGCATAGATCACCAAATAAGCAATCAAACTGCACAGAAGTAGGTATAGATGAGAATTATACTGAAAGTACATACATGTAACATCAGTGTATACAGTGAATAATGTGTGTCGCTTTACTTATGTTAGGATCCTACACATATGAGAATCATTGAGAGCTTAGACGATATCTCTAACAGTTACATTGAAAATATAGCATATATTTTGGAATCATAAGCCATGCTTAGCAGTGAAGTAAAGCGGATAGTTTCTGGAACAATTACACATTACTAGTTTTTACCTTAACACATTGTAACTGTAAATTTACTTAGTTGCAATGAATTATATCTGTTTAATTATTGCATGTCAGTCACTTTATCAACATCAAACGATTGTTTCTAGATTACTTTATTAAATGCATCTCTTATTTAGTACAGACGGTTCCTAAGTTAAATGTTCAAAAGAATTTCTTTTGACATTAGTAAACATTCTATGTAAGAACAGTAAGTTCTACAGCAAAGATTCTCCTGCACCAGCTGTGTCAAATGCAAGGTGTGCACGAATCACTTATGACACATAGGACTCGTGCAAAGCGCACGTTCATTTTGTGTGTCAGGTATAATTTGCATTTAGGTTTTAGTGACTGCAAAGAGTGGGCAGTTTTGGCTGCACCACATTTTCCTGAAGTGGAAGATAAACTTTGGCTCTGCTCAAACTTCTACCAATACTCTAAACGTCCTCTGCTGTCTCTAACGAAACTCTGCTTACAGTCTCTTGGATTGACTCAAAGTATATCCTGTCCATTCTCGAACCATAGGCGCCTAATAGTTTATTGCTGAATTCACAAAGTAGGAAGTAAATTCCAGATTACTTGGAATTTGCAAATAATTCCTTCAGTAGTGCTAGTAAACTGCAAATGATGAAGCCATCCAAGAGCACTAAGAAGCAAACGTATACCTTTGCACATTGTAGTAATTGTAGATTTCTGCATGAGTAAACATTATTAAGTTACGGTACTGAAAACATCTAAGGGAGTATGAAAGTGCACAATATCAAATAGCCAATACACACACGTTTTACTTTCAGACTATTGGAAATTGTAAGGAACAAATGTTAATCAAAGGAAATAAGCTGATGTAATATCATTGGCTGGTGGCAAACAAGTATTTTCTTGAAGGAATAAATATAAATCTCTTAGCTATTTCATTTTCCTAACTGATGGTTATGTTCTGAAATGTTGTGGGGAGAGGGAACATATAGATACCTAACACAAGGCTGCCTTATATTGACCAACTGCACAATACAGAGGTTAACTGCTCGTTTACAACCCATACAATTGAAAATGTCACCCCGAGTGCCAATAGAAGGACTCTCTTACTGCAAGTTTACAAATTATACAAATTAAAATATCTGAAAGACTGGTAGAAAGGTTCTACTATTCTTCCGCAATAGTATTGCTCGAGGTAGAAAGAGGCATACTAAAATGCTACATTAACGTTTGCTTAAAGACCAAGGCGGACAAAGGTTGCATTATAATTGCATTTTAATCCTTAAATAAGAGAGTATATTAACAAAACTTAGCATTTTCCCACAAGGGTCTTGGTGTTCACAACTAGATTCCCGGAAGAGTTGTGTGACAGTCGCTAAGGTTATTAAAGTCTCAGTTTCCTTTGGACAGCATAGTTTCGATAGTACTGATGTCAATTGACCTTTCAGTAAACCTGACATATTGTTTCCAATATGGAATATCCTTCCAGAATCAGGTGCCTAGAAAATGATACAATCAGGTCTGGGAATCTGACTAGGACACGTAAATTATAGATTCCTGTAATCAGTATGTTACTGATCAAGAATGCTTCTCCTTCAAACATGTAATTATTAACAAGAATTGCAATAAACGCTGCTTTACTAATACTGCTGTAATCATGTTGGGAAAACCTTTTGAAAAATGAATAAAAAACCCATCAGAAGCAGATTTATGTTATGTTACTAGACACAATTTATTATACAATTTCGAAATCTGTGAGTCTATTCTATATTGCTAATTCCTCCCAACAAAGTTAAATATTATTTTATGTATTTTTAAGAACTCTCCTGTAGAAATCATTATTGAAAAAATATCCACAAAACACTGCACTCGGAGTACTACATTCAAAATAAACAAAATTAGGAATATCTGTTCTAATATGAAAATACCAAAAAGATACAATGAAGCAAGGAAGGTGAGATGTTTGTCCTACTTTGTCAATTGCACTTGGTGTAAGGAAAGCTGTCAGTTGAGCCCAGGTAGTCGAAAGTCTGCAAGAAATGTCAAAAAGCAGAAAAATAATTTAAACACCTAAAATACCTGGCATCCAAAAGTGAACCTGGATCTGTACTCATCGAAAATAATGACTCGGGAAGACAAACATCTGGTCTGAAACCAAAGGTTCTAAAATGCTGTATTCGGCAACAGCACAGTTCAAGAGAATACCAGTTAACTTTCTAACTGGTTTGCAAATTCAAAGTTCAAACAGAGGAACTACTAGAGCTGGAAATGAGCTAGCACTCACAGTAGAACACCACAACATCCCTGGCGGATGTTGTGTTGTGTGTAATCTTTTAACATTTTGGTGGGCTACTATTGTGAGACATGAAGAATAATAGTTGGTGCACTGGAACTGCATGTATTTAAGCTGGTGAGGCCAGTGATCTACATAAATATCCAAAATCCTATCCAACAATCTTAATCTGGGTTTATTACATATGTATTTAATAGATGAGAATAAATAATAAAGCTAACCTAAAATTATATAAAGATCATTGTTAGACCTGGCACCATTGGCGTGAGTCTCCCCTGCATTTTTGGCTTTTGCCTCCTGTGTTTTTGATGAGTGTTGGACTCCGTTTTGCTGGTCTAGGTGCTTGGGGCACTTTGCAACTGCTGTTCAGTGTCAAAGTGCAAGTGCTCCCTATGTAAAATGTTGTTATGGATTAGTGAGTCCATGATTGGCATATTTGTTTTACTAGTCAGACCCTAGTACAGTGCACTGTGTGTGTTCAGGGCCTGTAAACTGTTGCTAGTGGGCTGCAGCACTGATTGTGCCACCCACAGAAGCAGCCTTTAAAATGTAATTCTGGCCTGCCATTGCAGAGCCTGTGTGCATTCTGGGACTGCCATGTCGACTTGACAGGTGCACACACTTGCCAGTCCTTAAGCCTTCCCTTTTCTACATATTTGTCACCCCTGTGGGCAGGGTGCAGCATATGTGAAAGGCAGGACATGCCCCGATGTGTGTGGCATGACCTGATAGTGAATTACTGCAAATTTCGTTTTTCACTATTGCAAGGCTACCTGTTCCCATAGGGTACAATGGGGAGTTTGTTTATAACATATTAAAGCATAACTGACCCTGGGAACAAGATGGGAAAATAAAGTTTAGTGTGCCTGAACTAAGAATGTTAAAATGCATCTTTTAGTGAGGGTGATTTTTACATTCAGTGTTTGAAAATACCACTTTTAGAAAGTAGGTATTTTCTTGCCTAACCATCCAGTGTGCCTCTGCTAGGTTTGTGTATTGCATGTCCGGCTTGTGGATGACAGGGGCTGGAGAGGGGCAGTGGCTCCAGAGAGGCTGATGAGTCAGGGCTGGGCTGAATAGACCTGGGATACATTTAGAGTAGGGGGAGGAGATTTCCTTTCACCTGAATGGGCCTGGTCTGCCTTCAACAATGCTGTCTCCACCTCCTGCCAGAACGCTGGATCAGTGAGGACAGAACTGGTTTTGGCTGGGTAAAGACACTCTCTGCCTTCTGGGAAATCAAGAGGAACCTTTGCCAAAGAGAAGAGCCAGAGAAGCTGAGGAGTAATACTGCCCCTGTGCTTGTTGCTGTCTAGGATAGGGCTGCAGTGGCTACTTGCTGCCAAGGAAAGAGGAAAGGACTTTGCTGCTTGCTTTGCCCCCCTGCTTGAAGAGAAGATCTCAAAGGGCTTGAATTGAGCTTGCCCCCTGTTCTAGAGGTCTCAGGAACAGCAAAGACCTCACAGTGTCTCTGGGCACTGTCTCTGATAGTCTCCGCAGAAGAAAAAGGTGTCCTGAAAGCACCGCAGAGATTAACGCCTCGCTTCGCAACGCAACCCTGGTCTCACCGACTCCATCAACGAGCCACTGCTTGCACCACGTCCTGTGGGCACCGCACTCTGCAACGCTTTGATACATGCTTCAAAGACGTCACCAACTCCATTGCTGCCCGACCCGAACATCGACCCGCTCCGTTGCCGCACCGTGACCTGCCAGCACCACAGCGAACACCATCTCACCCTTCAACGCAAGCCCTGGTCTCACCGACTCTGTCAAGGAGCCGGTGCCAGCATCGCATCGTGAGGACGCCGCCTGCCACAATGCTCCACTTAACAACGCGACCGCAATGTTTGCCCCGACTGACTCGCACCGACGTGTTGGTCGCAGCAAAAAAGGTACTGTGTCCAAGTCTGTCGACGATTTAGCTTGCCTGTATTGATGCGGTCGGCTGGAATTGTTAGACTCTGTCATATTCAGTATCGCAGTAGCCCCAGGAGGAGCTACAGAGTCGGAAGAACTGTGTTTTATTGATTTTCCTACAATTTAAATGTTATTTTGCACAAGTACTATTTTTCAAGAGTATTGTATGTTGGATTTGTATCGTATTTGGTCTTGTTGGTTTAGAAAAAGTTTTACTATTTTTTTAAACTGGTGTGTTGTCCATTTGTAGTGTTTTCACTGTATTACTGTATGGTTTCACAAATGCTTTACACACTGCCTCTGAGATAAGCCTGTCTGCTCATGCCAAGCTACCAAGGGGGTGAGCAGAGGTTATTTTAGAAATATAGCCCCCTTACCCTGACTAGAAGCAAGGGTCCCTATTTGGACAAAGGTACCTACCTCTGCCAACTAGAGATCCCCATTTCTAACAATCATGATAAAAGTCACCATATATGGTGTGACCATCAAGCCAGAAAGAGTCTAAATGTAGTTTCTTGTAAACTTGGTCATGGATCTGCAGTTTTAGTGTAATTAAATACAGGTATCTGCTTGAACCTATACTGTCCAGACCTCTGCAAGCTCAATTGGTTGCTAATGGGGCAAGAAATCAGTGCTTAGAAAATAAAGTTACCTTCTGCATTCATCTTGCTCAAAACACTGCCACACATGCTAGTACATTCAAAGCACACCACTAGAGAAGATTTTTCAGTATCTGCTATCGACCCTCTCAATTAACTTTTGTAGGGGTGGCTGGTTTGGACACTTTGTTTTTTGGCCTCTGAGTATGGAATACTGTATTGTTTTTTCTTTCCCTCATTATCACCAAATTTAGTGAAATGTAAAACAGTCTGAAAGGGTATCCATTCAACCTACGGCATTTAGTCACTGCCTTATTAATAATAATAATATTGCAACTTATAAAGTGCATGGCTACTTCAGACAAAGTGTCCCAGCACTGAAAGTCCAACTCTCGATAGACAACAAGCATTTCCAATGTATTATAAAATCAGCACAAGCTAAATCGCCAGGTTTTTAATTTCTTTTGGAAAAGAGATTCAGACTGGGCCTGCCAAAGCTGGAGGGGCAGGGAGTTCCACAATTTTGGTGATAGGTAGCCAAAAGAGGAGCCCCCAAAATGCACTCTATTTACTGTGGAGATTCTAGCAACCAGCACCCCAGAAGATCTGAGATTCCTGGCAGGGAGATATGGTTGGATAAAAGCATGTAGATAGCGTGGACCCTTATTTAAAAAAAGTCCTTTAGCAAATGCACAGGGCTTTAAAGAAAACTATTTCTTTCAGAAGCAGCCAGTGCAGCTTGGAGAGTGCAGCCTATTCAGACGGGTTTTAGCCACACCCAAGTAAAGGACGTCCAATAGTCCAGCCTGGACATGACCAGTGCCTGGACTATTGATTTATTTAAATACTTTGGCAAGAAACAAAAGAAATGTGTAAGTGTCTATTAGACGCCAAAACATTTCCCTGCCAAAGCTGTGATTCGGCAGTTGAAATTTGGGTTCTCATCTGTCCAAATGCCGAGGTTTTAAACCTTGGGCTTGGGCGTAGGTAAAGGGCCCAAAGAATTAAGTCACCATGCGCTGGTTCAAATGAAGGGGTGTTTGTCCAGGACAAGAACCTCTCTTCCCCTGCATTCAACTTAAGATAGTTGAAGTCCATCCCTGGGGGACCTCAGCGAGACAAGATCTCAATGCGGAGGCTGCGTTGATAGAGTCATTTAAAAGGGTGATAATGGGCTGAGTGTAATCTGCCAGGGGGGGCATGTATAAGTTGAATAATATTGGATGCAAATGACTGCCATCAAAATGGTGCTTCCAGCGATCTCCCTTTCTTTATTTCCATAACCACAATCAAACTCAGGTGAGTAAACTTTAAACTTTATTGTACATTTGGCAGCCACAAAGCCCACTTGGGTTAGATTGTATGGACTTCCAGCCCCAGTATGCACCAGGATTTTACTCACCTGAGTTTGATTGTGGTTATGGAAATAAAGAAAGGGAGATCGCTGGAAACACCATTTTGATGGCAGTCATTTGTAAGCAGTGAAACCTATGAGGAAGAGTGATAACGCGTCAGGTAACTGCTGGCGCCTGTTGTGCTGGTCTCTTCCTGAATCTCAAAGACGCCAACCTGTGAGTGCACCCTGCCTTGAGGGTTCTTGTGAAACGTGAATATTTGACGGCCGGCCCGGCCGTGGGGTGCACCGCCGCGTGTCAAGGCGGTTCTGCTGCTGGTGTGCTAAATCAGCGATGCGGAACAAACTGACGAAAAGACTATTGTGGAAGATGTTCTGAGGCACACCAGTGATTAAACTTTATTGTACATTTGGCAGCCACAAAGCCCACTTGGGTTAGATTGTATGGACTTCCAGCCCCAGTATGCACCAGGATTTTACTCACCTGAGTTTGATTGTGGTTATGGAAATAAAGAAAGGGAGATCGCTGGAAACACCATTTTGATGGCAGTCATTTGTAAGCAGTGAAACCTATGAGGAAGAGTGATAACTCGAAACGCGTCAGGTAACTGCTGGCGCCTGTTGTGCTGGTCTCTTCCTGAATCTCAAAGACGCCAACCTGTGAGTGCACCCTGCCTATTTTACTTGTTAATTTTTATAATTCCCAGACCAGTCAATTTTTTAACGAGCACTTGTTATCCCTTGAGGACCTCTTATCCACTTATATTGAAAACAGTTGTCATGGGTATGAGGTGATCCTCATGGGAGATTTTAATATTCATCCCTGCCTGGCGGGTTGTCAGAGGGAAGCTGAGAAATTTCCTTTGTATTCCTCCTCGCCACATTTTGAACACACACCTAGCGGAGAGGCTTTGGAATTGCTCTTGGCTACCCTCAATCTTTATGAATCATGTACCTGTTCAAATGATCCGAGGTTACCGACATACGTGGGTAACGATTCTGGCTCAATCATTGACTATATTTTTGTTTCTTTAAGATTTCTACCTGAAATATTTGCTTATAAGGTAGAAACTTCTGTTTTTAGTGATCACAACCCTGTGATTTTAGAGGTTTTAGCTCAAGGCGTCTTGGGAACTAGGAAGATTGACACACTGTGCGCGACAGACCTTGTGCTAAGAGATCAAAATCGGAGGCTCAAATGGGAACAAGTTACCCCAATAACTTTCCTACAGGAAACTCTGCCCAAAGTCGCCGGTGAAATTGCTATCTGTCTAGATAATACAAACCCCAGTGTCACTATGTTCGAGGCCTTTAGTGTTATTTGCCACCAAGTTAACTTAGATCTAACTGTAAAGGCAAAATCTAATAAAATAAATGGTCCTAAATGGTTTGACACAAACTGTTCTAGGGCCCATTCAACACTTCTCAAGGCCCTAAAACTTAAACCTAGAGACAGAGCGCTGATAGCGCTACTGAGGAAACAGTACAATCTAGCTATTAGGAAGAGGAAATCTGAGATAAAAGACGAGGCCTGGAATGATTTATTACTGCCCGAGACACAGAAAGATAGCGCTAAATTTTGGGCAGTTATAAATCACCCATATTTTGTGGGATTAGATAATCAGAGAGCTGATTGCATAATTCCAGACAAACAGTGGGTGACACATTTTAGTAACATCTATAGCTATACTCACACCATTACAGAACGCGAAACTCCTCTCCTAAAATCGCTAACTTACATCTCTCTTTACTCAGGAAGAGGTGAAACAAGCAATTAAAGACACACTCTCCAAAAAGGCACCGGGGCCAGATGGGGTTCCTGCAGATTTCTTTAAGAGCGCTCCTGAACTTAGCTCAAAAATTTTAACTAATATTTTTAATGCTACAAGGGAGTTTATTTTCCCCTCTAGCTGGGCAATTTCGACCATTGTGCCAATCTTCAAGAAAGGACAAAGGACAGACCCGGCCTGTTATAGGCCAATCTCTCTTATTGATTCGAGCGTTAAAATCTTAGGGAGAGTCCTCTTAGGTAGATTGACCTTGATTTTAGAAAGTAAGGGTATTTTATCTAATGTACAATACGGCTTTAGAGCCAATAGAGGAACTTTAGACCAGTGCCTAAACCTAGAATTAATTTTAAATAAATATGTAATCGCCAAGGGGGGTTCATTATACATGGCCTTTATGGACCTCTCCTCAGCTTTTGATCTGGTCAACAGGTCAAAGCTGTGGGGGATCCTTTTGGCCGTGGGACTCGAGCTCGACCCCCCTTTGGTTGCATACCTAGCTGAGCTACACAAGGATCTTATGACCTCAGTTAGAGTCACTAGGGAAGGAAGATGCACTCGTCACTTTAGTTCAGAGAGGGGGGTTAGGCAAGGGTGTATACTCGCCCCCCTCCTCTTCACTTTATACATAAATGACCTTGAGGCGGAAATGTCAAAATCCCATAGTGACATCCCGCGTGCAGGTGAGACAAAGATACCCGTCCTCCTGTACGCGGATGACGCTGTTCTTTTAGCACGCTCCGGAGTTGCGTTGAACAAACTTCTTATTTCCTTTGGAGTTTTCATGTCATCTTTAGACATGAAAATTAATACAGAAAAATCACATGTAATGATTGCTGGACCTGCAGGTAGGAAAAGAAAGTCGCTAACATTTTATTGCGCAGGGAAGGAGGTTAAGAGAGTTCCTTCTTTTCCATACCTTGGTGTGACCTTCGATGAAAAGGGCACATGGGGCCCCCAGCTTTTGGTTAAAAGCAGCGCTGTCGCTAGAGCGGCCGCAGGGCTGCTAGGTTTTGCTAAAAAACTGGGCGCCCGTCCCATGGAAAGCATCATCAAAGTTTATAAAGCAAAATGTTTGTCAGTTGCCCATTATGGCTCTGCTATTTGGGGATATACTAGCTCTGCCAAAATACAGAACGTAGAAAATAATTTTTTGAGATCTCTGCTTTCTGTTCCCCAATCAACTCCGATTTTTTCATTGCATACAGAGTTAGGCTTGGGCTACATATCTGACACCCTAAAATTAGCCCCAGTGACTGGCTGGTTAAAAACTTGGCTCAACCAGGAGCTTACTCTAAATCATATCATTTTAAAAGATTGTTTAGCCCTGGATAGAGCCCTTAATATTCCATGGGTAAGACATGTGAAAACCCAGCTTACTTTAGCAGGTCGTCCGGAGCTTTTTTCATCTCCGGATGGAATAACCCATGAAGACTTAAAACCAGTCAAAAACACTCTATTAAATTTATACGCTCAGGAGAGGGAAGAAACAGAGCTGAAAAAAATGATGGTAAGGAAACACTGTATGCTTTCCTCCGTCCCAGGAATGGAACCATACCTTTTGTCGGTTACAAATCCTTACCACCGTTTTCTCTTAACAAGATTTCGCTTTGATTTAATCCATTTTATACTGGGCGATTTCAGAACCTGGGCTAGACCTGATGATGCCGAACCATGTGACTGCGATCATTTTTCTACGCAGGACACAATGCACTTTATTATGTTTTGCGGTCATTATATTGAGATCAGAAAAAGATATTTGTTCCCTATTTTACGTAATCAGGGCATTATTCAGGTAAAACCAGCCCTGCTGTTTTTGCAACTTCTTCCTAACACAAAAGTAGCTTTTTCAGTTGCTAGTTTTTTAGTTGCAGGAGCACGTTTAAACAAGCATCGTATAAGGCACAGGCACTTTATCTCTGATTAATGATTTCTCTCTTTACTCAAATGAGTTTGTGATTCAAGAAACCCTTCTTTTTAATTTTTTTGTTTTTAAATATTTATGCATATTTTATTGTAAAATTTTGTTCTTTTATAATGATTGTTTGTTAAAATTTGTGATCTGATGAAATGATGACATGTATTTTTGCTTGCTCTTTTATGATTTTTATTAATCGAATAAAGATAATTGACTGACTGACTGAGTGCACCCTGCCTTGAGGGTTCTTGTGAAACGTGAATATTTGACGGCCGGCGCGGCCGTGGGGTGCACCGCCGCGTGTCAAGGCGGTTCTGCTGCTGGTGTGCTAAATCAGCGATGTGGAACAAACTGGCGAAAAGACTATTGTGGAAGATGTTCTGAGGCACACCAGTGATTAAACTTTATTGTACATTTGGCAGCCACAAAGCCCACTTGGGTTAGATTGTATGGTGCTGGTCTCTTCCTGAATCTCAAAGACGCCAACCTGTGAGTGCACCCTGCCTTGAGGGTTCTTGTGAAACGTGAATATTTGACGGCCGGCCCGGCCGTGGGGTGCACCGCCGCGTGTCAAGGCGGTTCTGCTGCTGGTGTGCTAAATCAGCGATGCGGAACAAACTGGCGAAAAGACTATTGTGGAAGATGTTCTGAGGCACACCAGTGATTAAACTTTATTGTACATTTGGCAGCCACAAAGCCCACTTGGGTTAGATTGTATGGACTTCCAGCCCCAGTATGCACCAGGATTTTACTCACCTGAGTTTGATTGTGGTTATGGAAATAAAGAAAGGGAGATCGCTGGAAACACCATTTTGATGGCAGTCATTTGTAAGCAGTGAAACCTATGAGGAAGAGTGATAACTCGAAACGCGTCAGGTAACTGCTGGCGCCTGTTGTGCTGGTCTCTTCCTGAATCTCAAAGACGCCAACCTGTGAGTGCACCCTGCCTTGAGGGTTCTTGTGAAACGTGAATATATATATATATATATATATATATATATATTACCTACTGGCGGTCGCCAGTAGGTAGTTATAGTTAGGACCCTGTTTCCATAGGAAATCCACAACATTCTATTTTGAATAACTTTGGCGCCGGTCGACGAATCCTCGCGAATTTCTCAAAATAGGTGGGGCGCTACGCTCCGCTCATACCCTGAAAGTCTCGGGGGGATTCGTCAAGCGGGGGCTGAGATAAAAGGGGGGTCCCAAAACGCGTTTTTCCCATGCATTTTTCCATAGGACCTTTAGACAGGGCTACAGCCCGAACGGCTGAACAGAATTACTAGAAATTTGGCAGAGAGGTAGTCCTCAGGTCAAGGAAGTGCCTTTTGTAGGTTTGGTGTAAATCTGTTCAGTAGATTCTGAGAAAATAGCCTTTAAATCAATATATATATCTGAGCCAGCTTACGGTACGCTTACCGTAAGCTTACCGTACGCGTACGGTGGCGTGCGCGAGCGCGATTCTGATTGGCTGTTACATCTAAGTAAACATTCGAATCGGTCGAAACCAGGAAACGGCGGCCGCCATTTTCTCTCTCGCACTCTGAGGGGGGGGGCTGTAAACAAAGGCAAAAAACATATAAAGGGGCTGTTTAGACAGCGCCCATGCACATAGCCATGTTAGTTGAGTCCTCAAAGATCCCCCAAGGCCAAAAACGGTAAATTTGTATTTTTTGAAAATTTCGCCGATTACGCTTACCGTACGCGTACGGTGCGCTTACGCTAAAAATTTTAATAAAAAAAAAAAAAACACTCTCTGTGCATGGCATATTATTGTCATCACTTACAAATTAAATTTAACAGATTACCTATCACAAGGAAGCGCATAATATGTCCTCCATGTGCGCACGGTGCGTAACGTGGGCACGCGGTGCACGTAGCGCACTGCGTGCTCACCTTGCGTGTACGGCACTAACTGCGTAAAGTGGGCGAGCGGTGCGCAAAGCGCACCGCGTGCTCACTGTGCGCACACGGTGCGCGAAGCGCACCGTGCGCGCACGGAACGAACTGCGTTAAGTGGGCGTGCACGCCACGAATGGCGTAAAGTAACTTAGCATTTAAAAAACCGTACAAATTCACTGAAAAAACCATAGGTTTCACACACGTTATAGTTAGGAATTAGCATTTAAAAAACCTTGCAAATTCACTGAAAAAACCATAGGTTTCAGACATGTTATAGTTAGCGGAAATTTTACTGATAAAAAACCAATGAAATTCCCCCGTTATAGTTAGTGCAGGCAACTATAACTCACGCGACCGCAATCTTCTGCTGATGACATATGTGTCTTTATGAAAAAAAAATATTTGTAATATATGTATAGCTAAAAAATTATGGAAGAAGACATGGGCAAATAAGTGTCTAAATACAGTATTAGCATCAGCAGAGGATTGCGGTCGCTTGAGTTATAGTTGCCTGCACTAACTATAACGGGGGAATTTCATTGGTTTTTTATCAGTAAAATTTCCGCTAACTATAACATGTCTGAAACCTATGGTTTTTTCAGTGAATATATATATATATATACATATATATATATATATTCACTGAAAAACATAGGTTTCAGGCACGTTATAGCTAGGAATTAGCATTTAAAAAACCTTAGAAATTCACTGAAAAAACCATAGGTTTCAGGAGCGTTATAGTTAGCTGGACTTTTCACTCATACAAAACCATAGAAATTCCCCCGTTATAGTTAGTTCAGCTAACTATAACTCGCGCGCCCGCAATGCACTGCTGATGACGTCACATATTACATCACTCATGACATGGTCAGTGACATCACTCTTGACATCACTGATGACATCTCAAATGACATCACTGATGACATCACTGATGACATCACTGATGACATCACTGATGACATCATCCAGTGAATGTGTGTTTTTCTGAAAATTACATATGTTTTATTAATGTATATCTCAAGGTCGATGGAAGAATAAATGGGTATATAAGTGTCTAAATGGATGATTTGTTTTTGAAAAATTGATTGTATAACTGACTGATTAAGTGTATCTTAGTGAATACATGGCTTAGTGAGTAATGTTTAAATATGTAAATATCTGTATCAGTCTCTCACTTTGTGTATAAGTGGCTGCATGGGTTGGTGAGTAGCTACATGAGTGTCTATATAGGTTATTAGTTGGTTTTTTGAGTATCAGTGTAAGTGTCTGATGTCTGTATGGTTCGGTGGGGGGTATTACGTAGTGCATAGGTGCATGAATGAGTGACTCACTGTTTGTATGTGTTGAAGACAGCATGTGTGCAGGACTGTATGGGTGGATGAGTGTGTGCATGGGTGTGTTAGTGAGTGAATGACTGTCTCAATGAGTAACTACATATGTTTTAAACTAGTATATGTGACTATTGGTGTATATAAGTGAGTATATGTGAGAGTGAGAGATTGAAAGAGTTCCTGTATGAATAAGTTTGTGTTTCTATAAGTGATTGTTAAAAAGACTAAGTAAGTGTAAGTTTCTGTAGAAGTAAGTGTGGTGGTGTGTGTATAACTGTATATGCAGATAAACAGATGTTTGATTCTTTATTAGCATGAGTGACTATGTGTGTGAGTAAACTTATGGATGAGTGGCGTTGTGTAACAGGATGTATAGGTGTATGAGTACATATGATGAGTGAGTACATGTATGAGTGACTGTATAGGACTGTTGGTGAATGAGTGGATGTGGATGTGGATCTTACAATTACTGAATAGGTTGTTGTAACTGGTATTGGTATGTCCATTGTTTTGAAAATTTTAATTTCTATTTTTGAATGTGTGTATCAAAGGTTATATTAAGGGGAGAGGAGGTCTGCCACTCTATCACAAGGATGATGTCATCAGTGATGTCATCAGTGATGTCATGAGTGATGTCACTGACCATGTCATGAGTGATGTAATATGTGACGTCATCAGCAGTGCATTGCGGGCGCGTGAGTTATAGTTAGCTGAACTATCTATAACGGGGGGATTTCTATGGTTTTGTACGAGTGAAAAGTCCAGCTAACTATAACGCCCCTGAAACCTATGGTTTTTTCAGTGAATATATATATATATATAGATATATATTAACGAACACTTCCTCTCACAACAGGAAAGCCGACGCCGTGACTTTGCGCAAATTTTCTTTATTTGTCAGCTAAAACGTTAAACGCGTTTCGCCTGCCCTGCAGGCTTGCTCACTAACAGTTTGCATAAAGTTTTGCCACCATTTTAAACATTTTGTGAATACGTGTCACGTGAGGAACTACCAAACAATAAAGAGTGAAAACAGACTCGTAGTTCAATCTCGTCATGTCAGTGCAAGCAACGCAAAGCATAAATTACATATAGTCATCATATAGTAATACATCAAAACAGTCCTTCGCATTAAAATCATTTAAAATGCTTCAAGTAATGACTGTTCTAAAAATTATTGAACTTAATCCACAGTTTAGTAAAAATGAATTAATTGGGTTTGAACCCTGGTCTGTTAAGAACAACACAGATTCTTCGTTCATGCTCCGCCCCAGTGGGCTATTATATTGCGAACCTATTCTGGCTATAGTATCACAGCAATACTACAGAACCAAGGTTCTTTACATCCAGCCCAAGTGGGCAAAATTAACACTATTCTATGCCCATGAGCAGGCTTGCCATGAATGCATTTTACTCCACTGAACTGGTCTGTTTAAAGTGCTTGTGCTATGATTAAAATATCAACTAAAAAATGTAAAAAAGATTTATTATATACTAAAATTGGAATAGGGAGTACAACGATATTAAATTTATAAATGTGTGTGAAAATCTTCCTCAATGTTGAGTTCCTCAGGGATCTTGGTGTTGAGCCGGATGATATAATTCGATTCTAATCTTCTCAGTTTCTTGACTCGATCACCTCCCCTTTCGCTCATTGGGACTGCATCGATTACAAAATACTCAAGTCCCTTTGTATTTCTACCTTGATACTGATCCAAGTGTCTTGCCACGGGGTAAGTTTTGTCCCCATTTTTAATAGCTCTTAAGTGTTGCAGGATTCGCTTATGCACAGGAAGGATCGTGCTGCCCACGTACCGCAGGCCACATGGGCATCGCAGTACGTGCACAGCAAAGTCGGTCCTGCAGGAGTATTGGCCCTTGATCTTATTAACATGTGGCGATAAGCCCCCCACAAAGGTGGAGGTATTTTTACCATGAATACAGGCTTTGCATTTGGAACATTTGATGAATCCTTCTTTTCTACTTAGCCAGTTTTTACTTAATGTTTTGCCCTGTGTCATTGGCAGCATATTGCTAACCAATGATTGCTTTAGCGACTTTGCTTTCCTGAAGGTAATTTGCGGTCTACGTCCCACAAATTTCTTGAGGATAGGATCATTAACAATGATATGCCAGTGTTTCTGCAAAATCTTTCTCAAATGTCCTTCTTGGTTGTTGTAACTGGTAACTAATCTACACTGGTTCTCACTCTCATTAGCTTTCTTATCTGATTTCTTTTCACGGCTAAAAAGTATTTCCTCTCTCGTTTTTTGCGAGCTTTCCAAATTGCTGTATTCACCCAGGCCTGGGGATAGCCTCTAGCTGCAAAGCGACCTTTTAAACACATCAATTCTGCATTTAGGTCTTCATTGTTGCTGCAATTCCTCCTTGCCCTAAGGCATTCGCCATAGGGGATGCTTCTCACTAAGTTGTTAGGGTGGAAACTAGTAGCATGGAGCAAAGTGTTGCCTTGCGATAAAGTTTAGTTTCAAGTTTATCATTTTCAATGTATACAGTCACATCCCAAAAATTAACATTGGTATTGCTGATGTCACATGTCAACTTTAAATTTAGGTCATTGACCTGTAATCTACTTGCAAAATCTCATGCACTTTCTTAAGAGCCCTTCCATACAATAAAGAGGTTGTTGATATAACGACACCAAAACATCACATTGTCTTGCCATTCCTTGGGTAACTGCGATTGGACCACCTGCTCCTCCCACCAGCCCTATGCAAATTCGCATAGCTGGGGGCGAAGCAGGTGCCCATCGCAGTCCCACACACCTGATGAAACAGTTCTCCATTGAATAAAAAATAATTGTTTCCAAGGCAGGTAGATACCATAGTTAACAAAATCTGAGTATGGTGCCATAGCAGCAGAGGCCTCCCCCCTAGATAGTACTTGATAGCATTAAGGCCATCTGCATGCCTGATGCTAGTGTCTAAAGTTGTAGCATCAATCGTCATTTGTAGAAAATCTGATTCCCATGGTATATCATATATCTTACGTAAAAAATCACCCGTATCTTGAATAAAGGACGGGAGCTTTTTAACCAAGGGAGCAAGGAAGTAGTCAACATATTTAGAGGTGTTTTCAAGAGCACTGGCAATAGCCGAAATAATTGGACGACCCGGGGGGTTCTCAATATTTTTGTGTACCTTTGGTATTAGGTATAGTACGGGTATCATTGGATTGTTAATTTTCAAGAATAACATTTCATCATTACTGATTAGTCCTCGCCTGTACCAACCTAACAACAAATCGTTATACTTCTCATGGCTCGCAATCATTGTCTCTTTACTTACTCTTACATAATTCAATTTGTTGTTAAGCTGTTTGTACGCTTCTTTGAGGTATTGATCTTTACCCCATAAAACCACGTTACCCCCTTTATCGGCATCACGAATAATACATTTATCATTTCCTGTCAGTTTTTTAACTAAAGCATAGTACTCTTTATCACGCTGAGTGTATGATTTCTTCTTCATATTTATTGTATGGCACAGATTTTTAACATCATTGACTACTAAGTCATTGTATACATCCACGGAATCTCTACTCGTAAGTGGCGTAAATTTGGAATTTAATTTGAAATTAGTGGGTGCATCATGCTCTATGTTCAAACTCTATATATATATAGGAAACAAATAAATTTCAGTGACTTAGGCTTAGTTTATTCATCTATCTCTTTCAATGCTGTTTATGCCTGTCTGTTTCTCGCTTCACTTTCTCATACACATCCCCCCTGAAATTCAGAATGCAACCTTAGGTTGGGTAATGAAAAAAATGTGCAGCATACTTCTTTTACCAACGGGCCCTGAATTTTATACATATTATTAATTAATTAGGCCCATGTAAACACTCTAGTATAATTGCTTTTATGTAAAGCCTCACCAGATTGGCAGCTGTAGATGCAAAAAGTCATGCTTCCCTGAGTGCATGCGTATAATTAGACAATTTAACAAAAACAGTAGAGTAATCCGTGACACTGAAAGTTATAAGCAAAAATCATTACATCTGCAACATACTATCAAAAGAAAAATATTATGCGAAAGGTCATTTTAAGTCATGTAAAAAAATGCTCTGCCATCTAAGTGATGCAGTAACTTAATATAAAGATATGCTAGCCGTGCATTGTACACTCGATGGTAACAGCAAAGAAAAGCTTTGGGAAAACCAATAGTCCTGGCCTTGGCAAGTGTGAATCAGTGTTTTATTTTATGTATTTATTTATTTTTACAAACATATCTAATTTGCAACCCACCCCCCATAAATTTAGCAAATATATATAAAAAAAATCACAACATACATTTGTTACGAGCCTAGTTCTAATGGGCATGAGGAGGGCGTATTTGTTATGTAACCAAAAGCATTGTGTGGTAGCACACTGTCATTTACAGGCAGCCCATTTTGACAGGGCCACTAAATTGCACAAACATACAGTTTTACTGCTAAAATTGTACACAAAGGATAATGTGTGGAAATCATATTTCAGTGCATATTTATCATTTTTGTGTCACCAAGTAAAGTGTCTTGATTTGTTTTGATCCTATTAAAATCTTTGTTTCCATCACACTTCAGAATTACAAAAAAGCATTGGCAAAGCCAATATGTCTCGGCAATTGCCGAGTTCTAAGTTTTTTGCGTTGAAAATGTGAATGTTTTTAGCCTTGTGTTTGTGAGGTTGTTGATGTGTCATGTGTGCCTGTGTCCAAATGTTGTGTTATTATTTTTTACACTGTGCCTGTGTGTTATGTCTGCATGTTTGTGTGTGTTTGCACACAAATGTGGTGTGTAATATAGGAGTGCTAGAACACGATTGGGTTGCATGTGTGTCTTGTGTGCATTTACAAATGCACGCATGATGTGCCCATGAATGTGTATTTATTACGGGGATGGTGAAGTAAATGTACAAGCCCAGAAAAGAAGCCACCAAGAGTCTTTAAAGGAGTCAATCAATACTGCATTCAGCGCACAGTCCCAATTTGTCTGCAGCACTGTACAGTAGAATTCACATATATTATTTTAGTGTTGCACTGCTTTTTAATCTGTTTTGAAATCTTACAATAATTTACCCATAGCTAAAAGTCATCCCATACTGCAATTCAAAGCGCTATGTGCACTCCAGCCTCATGGATGTTGGATGTTTACTGGTGGCACTTTTTGTTGCCCGAGAATCCTTGGGCAACAGAAAGTGGCAGTTACTTCTACACCAACTTAATCTGTCTGAAAGTGTGTGCAGAGTAACTATTTTTTTCAGCAGGGTAACTATGACACACAGGATGCTACAGAAAATCTCCAGTGGCTTTCAATTCCTCTGGGCCCGAGCTTTGTGGCTCCTGTAAAGCAGACTCAGCCTCGCATCAAGGAGGCTGCAGTGACAGGGTGATGGAGGAGCAGGGAGAGCGGCAACGTGAAAGGTTTTGTAGTCTGCAAGCTGTAGCAGAGAATTGATTGTAGTTGGTGATTTCAAGCTGTACACATATAGCTCTCACAAGGTAACATTTTATATCAAGAAGGAGACAGAGCAGAGGCTGCTGTAGAGAGAGAGGAGCCAGGTCTGGACTGCTCACCGTAGAAGTGTGTCACAAGATCATCTCTCTGGTGTGGGGCAAACCAGGCGACCAAATTTGAGCAGCTCTGCAGCACACAGCAAAATGCGCACATGCTCATCTATATACACTGACAAGTACCCGGAAACTGCAGCACAGATGGACAAATACAAGCAGCTTTGCTACACATATTGCAAAATAACTGCAAACTCTGCTACATAGACATATGCATACAATCTATGTTAGACATACAAACATCGCCAAGCTCTGCTGCAGCTAACTGACAAAGAACGAGAAGCGCAGGAATACATGTGGCTCCATTGCACGTAGGGACATATTCACACAAGCTTTACTACATGAAGTGGTAAATACCTGTGTCTCCACTATGTACAAATAAAAGCAAGCTCTAATACACCTACGGACAAATAACCACAAGCTATCGTATATATCCTGAAACTGCGGCACTGACAGACAAATACATGCATCTCATCTACACCTACAGTCATGCTAAACCTACCATCAATACCTGCGAGGTCTGCTGTGCACACAGACAATGGTGAAACTTATAGACTCACAAGGTCCACAAGCGGGAAACAAAGAACAAACAGTGCGAGTAAAAACAGGAGCGCTTGTGGAAAGTGCTCTAAAAGAAATAAAATAAAATGTCCCAAAACAATGACTTAAAATGGCCTCTGTGTATAAAAGTTGGTCAATGCTCTCAGGGAGGGCTAAACCTCCGAAGCGGCATGACACATGCATGCAATGGACAAATGGGGAGAATGAATAATAGAGCGACAATGCGGCCAGCAATTGAGAAGCCTATGGGCCGGCTGAAGCCCACAAAGTAGAGGCAGCATGTCTCTTTGAGGTAGCGCATGCGCTGTCTACAGCAGAAACCTGAAAAATTTGCTTCATTTTTGCTTTCCTAACTGGCGAATGTGTGCAGTTCATTAACAGGTATTTGATTTTACTTTCACACTCTTTATACGCAATAAAATTGTCACATAATTCACTTTCTTTTTTTCACTGACTGCAAAGTGAGAGAAGTTTGTAAACACCAGTCCCTGTGCTAAAAAGATAATCAGTAATTTGTCAGAAGATATAGCCTGACATTTGACTTCTGTCTTTGAAGCACAGCAGATGTGGCAAGATAAATAGAGTATTTCAAGGAATCTTTATTTATTACTTGGACTTTGGCAGCCTACCAAAAATTAGCTCACAACTCACAAACGGGTTGTTACCTACAGTTCTGGGAACTGTATCTGTTTGATTATTAATTTTCTGCAACATATAAGATAATGAGACAGCTAAAGCTCTCTGTAGGCCACACCTAATAAAGTTTAAAGTTCACTGTCAGAGCAGAACTATTTTGTGTAAAGTGAGTCTTGGTTTAAAAAGCAAACAGAATGAGAGCTTTTAAAATGTGTTGTGCGCTGCCAATGTGATAATACTTTGGTTATCATCCTAACCACAGTGCACCAATAATGCATATTTGAAAGTCTTCCACAGGTTTCAATGCAGGATTCTCAATAGGAGTATATTTCAATATACTGCAGTATTTTGTAAAATGTAAATGTAAGACGATCATTTTGCCATCTTCTAAATATCAGAAACTAAAGGATTCTCACAAATACAATATGTTGTACCTTATCGCACTCTTGACTGAGAACACTAATAATTATCACTGTCAGAGTAATTCAAAGTTTTCTTTGGCCAGTAAAGGAGGTAGCCCGATAAGATACTTGCACTCAAAACCTCATTAAAAAGGCACTGTGTAAGAATTATTGAGATGACAAGTTCTGGGCTTCTTCCTTGTTTATACTGTGTCGGCTGTCCTTCAGCAGTCACTTTACAAACTTTTCAGGTTTGATCCCACACTAACTCACTCACTCCTAATCTCTGCATGGCGTTTTTGGGGGATAAATCACCTAGATCTTTCTTTAATTATCATCTTGTCTTGATAGAATCTCAAGATACTTGCCCCACCATTTTCCTTGTTCCTTCTTTTTTTTTTTTATCAACCAGCCATCACTATTAAAGGGTAAACAATAGGGCATCTGCCCACTGATCTCAATAATCCAAGTTTGCAGCATTTCCTGCGATACCTCAGTGCCTGGTTAACAAAGGGCCTCTGCACTTATGGCAGACGCCCCGCAGTCATGGGGGTGTCTCCACACCCAGGGCAGAATCTCCACAATGAGAATTTTCACTGCGGAGATTCCACCCCGGGAACGGTGATCCCCCAACGACTCGTGGCCTCTGCCACAATTGGTGAGTCCCTTTGTGAATCAGGCCCTGAAGACTTTAGGCCTATTTGTCATTGGCTAAAATATAATAATTATGTTTATTTGCATATTTATTTTGAGGGCTGCAGTAGATGTGGTACATTTTCTTTCTCCTGAAAAGGGCAGTGCACCTTGTTGATAAGAACCTTCTTCTCCTTGTAATATAGACTTCCTAATAATTGCAAACTCTATTGAAATTCACTCCTCATGTTGTACACCGGCTGTTAGTGACACTAAAGAGTAAAGGTTGGGGGAGTAGGGATATTTATTTGTGGGGACTGGCACAACATTGCACTGTTTAGGTGTTCTGCACATTTATTCTAGGTAATACACCATATATATATTTTTTTTAATTACGCCTGCAGTTTTGCTTGGTCATAGACGTAGCAGTTATATCCATGAAAATGTGGACTGCTCATGCACTATACTGTCAGAATATTTTCCACACAGCACCAAAGTGATATTCCATCAATATTCAGTAGTATGTTTTCTGAATGGAATTCATAGACATATTGTGGAATACCATACACAGGGTGAACCTCCTGAAGCGTCGTAGGTGGTGTTCTTGTGAAGGACAGGCTGTTGTCATTGGCTGACCATCAGTGGCCACTCTTCAATTCCTCCAATTCCAAATGATGCGGGTGAACCACGAGTTTGGTGGGAAGTAGACAGGCGTATTTTCCTCCATTTTCCTATCCTTCTAACTCTAAATGACCCCCCTCAAAGTGCTAAAATATTTTTTTTTAAATACCACATAGCTGGGGAAAATTAGGAAGGAAGTGGTAAATTTAGAAGTCTCAGATAAAATGAGAAATGGAGAGCAATGGCTGTGTTCTAAAGGAATCCTTTCCCAAGCTAGACTTCTAGAAAATATGGACACAATTTTTATTCTACTGGAAACAATACATTTGTACTGAAAATGTTTTGTAGACTTTCTGGTACAGTAGCACTTTATGTGTGGTAGTACAGTAACTTCAAATATGTGTGAAAGGGCAACACACTGGTTTGTTTTGAGGTTTGCATTTTAATCTGATTTCATATTTTTATTCTTTTGTTTTATGGGCTCCTTATTATTCGTGGTTACGAAATGTAATTGTGTTATTCTGATCTGATATGGCTCGATTGCACCCAATTCTAAGGTTGCTCTAGTTACATACCATTTACTTTGGATGTGGCATATTTATATATAATACCCCCGTGTTTGATTCGGTTTATGAAAAAGGAATCAAGATAATTAACTGTTGCAATATGCCTGTTCCTCCTAATCATATTTAAACATAAGGTTTGCTTTGCGTGCATGCGTTTACTTTAATTTCTTTTAGGGAGAATTTAAAGATGTAACTGTAAAGGCATAACTAATTTGCTTGTAGTCCCGTAAAGCATCCTTAAACACGCCGCTAACAACTGATTGAACGTTTTCCCATTTTTCTAAAGTATGCATAATGGCTACATCCAAGTTTTGGAGCCTTCCTGACACAAGAGACTGTCCTGTCTACAGTGGTGATCGCTAAGACCTGTTAGTCTAGTGGGAGATAATCATGCTCCCTGGAAACCTAAAATCAGAATTTAAAGAGATGGAGGACATAGTGTGTGGGTGGAGCCCCTAGTATTTTTGCATGGTGATCTAGTGCTAATCCCTGGGTCTTACGGGGACCTGGCTGTCTGGTGACTTTATGATGTGATATGGACCTTCAAGTGATGTGACTATAAGAATTTTGAAAAAATGACTTTTGGACTAGCCCTGTGTAAGGTTCACAGCAGACATGACTCACACTTATGATTTTGTCCACTGAGCCTGGCTTGTTCTTCCATTTCTCCTTCACAATTTTCTCTTTTTGTACTCTTCCATACTCTTTCGTTAAGCTCTGATTCAGCCATTGAGGCCTGGTTCACACTTTAGCACACCACAACACATCAAACTGGTGAAGTGTGTATTCAGTCCTTCATTACATCTACAAGGTGCGCCTCAAGGATTCATCCATTCAACGCCTCCTTCCATCTTTATGCTGACAGCACCAAAATGTACCTAAAGGTCTCCTTATGACATAAAGACTCTCCCAAAGATGACATATAAATGATGTGAGGCATGGATATCTCAACACCATCTCAAACCAAATCCTTAAAAAACTGTATTCTTCCTATTCTCCCCCCACAATTCACCACCTAGTGCGTGACTGGATTGGTGCAATAAACATCCTAGATTGAAAGACATACATTGTGGAAAATTCAGAATCCTTGAGATTGACCCTTGACAAAAAACTGAATTTGCACATCCACATTAATGCTATAGCTAAATGATCCCAATACCATATTAGACTACTCGGGAATTAAAAACTTTCATCCTGGCAAAAGACTACAAATCATTTGCACTATCTCTTGTAGTCCTAAAATCCTCCTGGTCTTGCTGAAAGCTGCGCTAAAAGTGTCAGCCCAACTAATAACCAGTGCCCACAAATCTTACCCTATAACTCCCATCCTAATCACCCTAAAAGACTTCGTATTGCAGCCAGAATCCTGTAATTTCTATTGGACCCTACACACAAAGTTCCAAGCTATCTCAACCACAAAATAGCTATTTCAGGTGGTTCCCACTCACTCCGAAGTTCTGAATTCATCTTCCTAGAAACATGTTCTTTCAAAACATAAGGAATCTTAAAACAGTCCTTCACAGGTAATGCACCAATGATATAGAACGCCATCCCTGCATCAATTAGGATCAATCCCTCCTATGACAGCACCAGGAAGGATTTCGATGACCTTTCCTATCACCATCCCTGCCAGATATGACTGGCCCCATATCAGTCAGAGACGAGTCCAAAGACAAAGACAATGCTGTGAATATACACAGTTACTTCTCCTAAACTCTTCTAATCCTATATGCTTCTACAATATTGATTCCAAATTTGACTACCCTAGCATACCTCTCTTCCCCCATTATTTGTTCTCCCACCCTGGCTTGTTGTTCCATTGATTCTATACAATTGTTTCTGTTTGTACTGTTGCATTATGCTATGCCAAATGTTCATTACCCTATGGGATCTGGGTGGTTCTACAGAAACTGAAAATAATTGAAAGAATGAATAAACATATTCCACTAAATAATCAGAAATGTATGTTAATCCATGGAAAAAGTCTTGAGAGTACTGCAGAAAATACTGACTTTTCTACAAGGTTTAACGTGATGCAGGGGTGCACATTACATCATTGCACGCTTTCGAATCAAGCCAATCAAAACAGCTTTACTTCACATATACAGACTTCATTTCTGCTCTCGCTATAGTCCTACATCAGATGTGAAAAGCGGATATTCATGTTTGCCAGTAGACCAGGAAAATGAAGTAATCCCATAACAGCAACATGATGATTTTATACACCGGTGCAAACTTGCCACTACAAAATAAACACATCTTTTTCATATTACGGAACTGCTACAGTTTTCTTATGAGCTCATCATTTCTGGCAACAGCAGCCCCCCTACAGCTCATTCATGCGAACGGTCATCCTAGCAAGGCAGAATTATGCAGCGCATTATGTTCCCTACTGACAAGCTGGACCAGCCTTGGGCATGGGTGAGCTGGGCCAAGGCCCCGGGCGCCAATATTCTGAGGGGCGCAACAGGGAGCTGCCTGACTTAATGTTGTGCAAACAGCATCTCGTCCATCCCACTTGGTCTCTATCGGGTCCTGTTAAAGACTTTGTAATTAGCCCTTAATGTACCTCAGTATAATTGTTAGCACCCATCAACCCCCTGCCCTCCTTCCATCTTCCTCACACCTCCTGCCGTCACACCGCAACGACTCCCGCACCCACATCAAACACCAAATTTTGTTTCTGCTCAGAGCGCTGTCTTGGACTATCCAATTTAGTGCCGGCCCTGCTGACAAGAATATGCAAAGCAGTACAAAAGGGGGTGGTGATGGACGGAGCATCAGAACCAATCAAACACTCACACCCAGTCAACAGATCTGGGTTTGATCCATCACCATTCTTTAGCCCACTCTGCCACCCCAGTTCAGACATGGCCATATGCAAATCAGTTTGACCCTGTGCCTCATGGGAACAGTCCAGCCCGAACTGCCAAGCCCTGCCTTCCCTGGAAGGGAAACAAGCTTCCTAGGACCGGTTTCTGGCATTTCAGCCGTCTTCAGCCAGGCTTGCTTGAATCCAGTGGCAAGGTGAGCAAGGGACTCACGTCTGAGCATACCCTGCCAACTTATGGCGAACAAAGCAGTACAGGGTCAAGACTGATTTGCATATGGCCATGTCTAAACTGGGGTGGTGTAGTGGGCAAAAGAACGATGGATTTAACCCAGATCTCTTGACTGGGGGAGAATGTCTGCATTGTCAGCATTCCGTCCATCATTTGTTTGTTGTAACGCTTTTCGCCCTAAGTGGGATGGGTATTCCCAGACGTGGGACCCGTGCTCACTACGCCACTGGAGTCAAGCTATCCTGGCTGATGACGGCTGATAGCCAGAAACCGGTCCTAGGATGCTTGATTCCGGTCCAGGGAAGACATGGCTTGGCAGTTCGGGCTGGACTGTTCCCATGAGGCACAGGGTCAAGACTGATTTGCATATGGCCATGTCTAAACTGGGGTGGTGTAGTGGGCAAAAGAACGATGGATTTAACCCAGATCTCTTGACTGGGGGAGAATGTCTGCATTGTCAGCATTCCGTCCATCATTTGTTTGTTGTAACGCTTTTCGCCCTAAGTGGGATGGGTATTCCCAGACGTGGGACCCGTGCTCACTACGCCACTGGAGTCAAGCTATCCTGGCTGATGACGGCTGATAGCCAGAAACCGGTCCTAGGATGCTTGATTCCGGTCCAGGGAAGACATGGCTTGGCAGTTCGGGCTGGACTGTTCCCATGAGGCACAGGGTCAAGACTGATTTGCATATGGCCATGTCTAAACTGGGGTGGTGTAGTGGGCAAAAGAACGATGGATTTAACCCAGATCTCTTGACTGGGGGAGAATGTCTGCATTGTCAGCATTCCGTCCATCATTTGTTTGTTGTAACGCTTTTCGCCCTAAGTGGGATGGGTATTCCCAGACGTGGGACCCGTGCTCACTACGCCACTGGAGTCAAGCTATCCTGGCTGATGACGGCTGATAGCCAGAAACCGGTCCTAGGATGCTTGATTCCGGTCCAGGGAAGACATGGCTTGGCAGTTCGGGCTGGACTGTTCCCATGAGGCACAGGGTCAAGACTGATTTGCATATGGCCATGTCTAAACTGGGGTGGTGTAGTGGGCAAAAGAACGATGGATTTAACCCAGATCTCTTGACTGGGGGAGAATGTCTGCATTGTCAGCATTCCGTCCATCATTTGTTTGTTGTAACGCTTTTCGCCCTAAGTGGGATGGGTATTCCCAGACGTGGGACCCGTGCTCACTACGCCACTGGAGTCAAGCTATCCTGGCTGATGACGGCTGATAGCCAGAAACCGGTCCTAGGATGCTTGATTCCGGTCCAGGGAAGACATGGCTTGGCAGTTCGGGCTGGACTGTTCCCATGAGGCACAGGGTCAAGACTGATTTGCATATGGCCATGTCTAAACTGGGGTGGTGTAGTGGGCAAAAGAACGATGGATTTAACCCAGATCTCTTGACTGGGGGAGAATGTCTGCATTGTCAGCATTCCGTCCATCATTTGTTTGTTGTAACGCTTTTCGCCCTAAGTGGGATGGGTATTCCCAGACGTGGGACCCGTGCTCACTACGCCACTGGAGTCAAGCTATCCTGGCTGATGACGGCTGATAGCCAGAAACCGGTCCTAGGATGCTTGATTCCGGTCCAGGGAAGACATGGCTTGGCAGTTCGGGCTGGACTGTTCCCATGAGGCACAGGGTCAAGACTGATTTGCATATGGCCATGTCTAAACTGGGGTGGTGTAGTGGGCAAAAGAACGATGGATTTAACCCAGATCTCTTGACTGGGGGAGAATGTCTGCATTGTCAGCATTCCGTCCATCATTTGTTTGTTGTGACAAGAATATGCATGCAGGACACTTTAGTCCCTTCTTCAAATGTGTCTAATTCCATCAAAATTACAATGTTGTTCCCTATAGATTACCATAACACTGTAAGCAATGTCTGCTTCCAAACAGCTGTATGCATGAATTCGACTTGTCGGAGCAAATACTTGCAAATAACAAGCTACTATTCCAGCCACACACAGTCGTCATCAGGTTCTCAACTACACTATCAGGTACCATCTGAAATGTTCTGATATGAGGAGGCTACACAACTAACAGATTGCTACAATTCAATAATGTCTGCTACAAGGACAGAGAAAGAGAGCATTCATCATGAATACCCAGAGATAACCTGCTACATACAGAGGTCAAAGCTCCAGAAAGAGTGGCTGTGGTTATTATACAGCCTCCAGTGCTGTCACAGTCGAGCAGGATAGTTATGGAAATACAACCAACATTACCCCCACGTCCTAACGTCCTCGTCCCATTAATTAACTTCTGAAGTGATCCCACCCCCTCCACAGGACCAAAACCAGGAAGTAGGAGTGGACATGATCTAGTTCCAGTCCTAAGGAGTGGTACATACATGGTCAGGTCCACACCTCTGCTTGATTTTATTCCTGTCTCAAGACTGAGACCTGGACGTTAGGAGTGGATTCCTGCCAGGCAAGGCTCTTCATCGCAGACAGACTGAGACCACACCTTGCTGGGCTTCAGTGGGGGGGTCTGTCCATCTCAGGAGCATCAACCTCATAAGAAATGTAGGCTGGGATCCTTACTGGAGTCAGGAGGCTCCATGGAGTCTATTTCCTAGAAGAAGGGTGTAGTGGGAAATAGGCTCTTAGCAGACAGCCATTCTCTCCCTCATGCTTACATCGGAGTCAGGGGGCTGCACCTCTCAGCAAGAAATGCGTATACTACCGGTCACTCTTTTTCGAGCAGTCATTTATAGTCTTTGTTAAATAGAGATTAGGCGCACATGCATGTTAAGAGTGGTGACTTCAGGCTGAGCATGTGAGGTTCAGTTGGCTTAACATGCATGTTTCTGCTTTCATTTTCCAGTGATACTCTGGGTAAATAAGGGAGAGCAGGAAGCAGGTAGGTGTCAGTTTGACTCTGTAGTGGTAACACTTTGTGCCCATTACTTGATTGCCAGCAAATTATATACCTTTTTTGATTTGGAAGTTCTTGCAGTATAAGGAAACATCATAGAAAGCCTAGGCATCTAGACTCTTCTGTTTCGAGTGACTCATCTTTCAGATCCACATCTCCTCCCAAAAAGTGATTTAGCAAATCAGGAGATGCAGGAAGACTCTTTTGAGGAAAGGGGTAAAAATATTTTCCTGGCAACCATGGTACAGATTCAGGATGCCCCTAAAAAGCCTGATAAGAAGACTCTTGATCCTACCTCATCAGGCAGTGAGGATGAGGAGAGGAAGAGTTTGTACAAAAAGCCAACCTGAAAGGGAGACATTTTGATTGAAATACTCTCTGGAGTTCGGATGTATATGGGGTTTCCTTGTCCGGAGGTTATCTTTTACTTCTTTGAAACCTGTCTTCAGAGAGTTTGTGAAGGTTCATACACCAGCTTTGCCTATTCACCAACATGTCTCTGATGTGGGTCTTATAGAATGGAGAGACCCAGATGCAATTAGGATGCCTTGTTTCAAGTCCAAACTATACCCCTTGGAAGATCTTCAGTAATGTCTAGAATCAGTATCAATGGATTCCTTGGTTGCCAGTCTAGTGGGTCGCTCATCTGTGGTGAAATATAAGGCGATTAATGTTACTTCATTTAAAAAAACGGACTCCGCTTTAAAAAACAAACCTGCAGATTTTAATTTGAAAATTCAGGCACGGATATACAGGTATTATGTCAGCCAGTTTATGCTAGTTGACTTCAATTAGCTATTTAAGGCAGCCAGGAGGGAGAAGAATGCTCAGCTCTCATTAAGAATCTGTAGAAACAAACTGAATTTATTTCTGACATTTCATTTGATGAGATAAGAGCGACAGCTTTGTTTGAAAGGGAAATAATTGCTGCTCAGAGGATGGTTTTCCTCAGAGACTGGCATACAAACTATCCCCAAAATAATGCTTCCTGTCGAATGCCTTTTGAGGGTGTCAAGTTATGTTGTCCCGTATTGGATGAGAAACAACATAGAATTTTCAAGGAGAAGTAGCATTTGTCGTCTTTTAGACAAACTCAGTCTTGAATTTCTTTATCCACCGGAGTCAAATCAAATAAATCTTTAAGGCAACCCTTCTGAAGACAATATATTCAGGGTTCAAGAAGACAAAAGGGAATCCTGGAAAACATTCCAGGGGACTCTAAAACATCAGCATGCTCTGGTTCAAATGGATGAATGGGTTACCATAGCATACATCAACAGGCAGGGGGGGATTTAAATCTTCTTAATTGAATCAGATGGCAATGAATATAGAGTCTTGGACCAAGAAATCCCTCTTACCACTGACAGCCAAACATATCAAGGGAGTAGAGAATATTCAAGCAGAATCTCTCAGGCAGAGATTTGTATCCTCTGTCAGTCAGTCCGTGACTCATCAAACATTCAGAAAGATTTGTCACAGATTTGGTAATCAATATTAAGACCTGTTTGCTTCTCACAACAATACTCTGCTGAAGACGTTTTGCACCCAAACCCTGACCCCAGTTGCATGGAGTGGGGGATCCTTTATCGACCCACTGGCCCCGAAGACCCCTGTACACCTTTCATCCTTTTACACTCATTCTCAGGCTATCGCTGAGAGTTCAGACGGAAGGAACAGAGATGGTGGTAGCAGATCACTTTTGGCCAAGGAGATCCTAGTTCCCTCTATGTCTATAGCCTCATTGGAAGTTGAAAGTGCAGGTTCAAGTAAGAAAGGAGTTCTGGACCATTTGAGTACAGTAATTCAGCAGTCTAGACGTCCTTCCACTCTGTCCACTTACTTCAGAAACTGTAAGAATTTCCAAAAGTGGTGTTTTGAAAAATAGAATACTGCTAGTATTTGTGACACTGGTACAGTATTAAAGTTCCTGTTTAATAGTTACAATAAGAGGTTAACAGTTACTACATTGAAAACAAAATGGGCAGCAATCAGAGCTTTTAGAATGATAAAACATTTCTCTGACTCTAGGCTAGTGGTGTGTCCTTTCTTTCCTCCTTGGGATCCACATTTGTTCCTTAAAGCCATGCAATCTATCCCCTTTGAACCTGTGTCCATGGTAGAACTTAAGTGGCTGTCACTCAAAGTAGTATTTCTGGTTGCAATTTCATCAGCTAGACTCTATTGTGTAAACCCCCAAGATTAAGGATTTTGGAGGATGGGGTTACTCTTCTAATCGATCCAGATTTTTGACAACGGTTCTTTCTTCATCCCACAGAGAACAAAACCTTTTTCTCCCATATTTTTCCCTAATCCTGTTTCTCAGGATGATGTTTTGCTTCATTCTTCAGGTGTCAAAAAACTGATAAGATGTTTGTTATTTTTGGTGATGTCAACCAGGGTTCTAAAGCACATAGCATTTATATATTCAAGTGGACTAGAGAAATTATTTCATTAGTTTACAAATCTGCCAATTTACCCTCACCAGTGAGTATTCAAGGGAGATCAACAAGAGGTGCAGCAGCCTCTTGGGTTGGTTTAAAGGGTCTGCCCTTATCATAGATCTGTTGAGCAGGAACATGGGCATCTCCACACACCTTTCTTATCCATTACAAAACTCAGGAAGTGGGTTTAGAAGGATATAGCGTTGGTCACAAAGTTCCAGAATCAGAGACTATGACATAGAGTTGATATTGCTTTCTTATTTCCTTCTCTTTTTTCTTTCATTATTAAAAGGAAATTTGTTGTGCAATAATAGTGATTTTTTTATTTCTTTGGCCCGTTCACATTTTGTAGTCCTCATAAGTAAATGACTGAGACAACGTCATTAGGACATGGGGCTAATGCCCTGGTTACTTACCGGTAATCTTCATTATTGAGATTGAGCCTGTCAGTCTCAGCAGCTCCACAGGCCCAGCCCCACCCCCAGGCCAGCAGACCTAGGACTGCTATTGGTTTTCCCCAGCTCCAAGCAAATCTGAGCCCTCCTCTCACACATGCCCAGGCCCCTTAAGGCTTTGCTCGGTACACCCCAAATCATTCTCCTCCATCTTGTGAGTTGCAGCCTACCTGTGCCCCAGATTGCAGTGAGCAGAGTCCAGGAAGTGGTAGGGAGGCAGACTAGTGCTGTGTTTTTCTTAAAAAAGTTTAAAAAACGATTTTCCCTACCTGTGATTGCATCATCTTATTTTTTCTTTTTAAATTTCTTTACCAGTCTTTGCCTATGGTTGTTACAGTTTAAAATTGTAGTTTTAACCTGCCAATGGTTGCATAATTAATCCCATGTTTTTGTGTTTAAACTTGTGGGTTTTCCTGCCCGTGACTGCTTCCATTTAACCTGTTGAATTGTGGGATTTGCAGTCCAAACTCTGTAGTTTTTCCCTCTCATTCCCCGTGACTATCAGTTTTTTCCCTCCAAATGTCTCCTTTGCTCTGTGCTAAGACCTGTATGTTAAGCAGTGCACCCCCTGCGACCATTTTGTTTTAACAATTCAGTGAAACCAGCCCCCCCTTATCCCTTGAGACAGCAGTAATCTGCTGTAAGCTGTTTAAACTGTGTTTAATAGGGACTCTGCACTTCATTTTTGGGCCAGAAGAGGGAGTAAAGCTTTATACAAATAGTGTTGTTAGAGGACAAGTTTGTTAGGGCCTTACCTGCAGAAGTCCATAGTGTGCATTGAGCCTGTCTGTCTCCTAAGAGATTTCTGACTAGAGAAGCGGCCTTCAACTCCCTGGTCAGCAAACCTTGTCTGAGGTAGCTGGGACCTTATATAGTCTGATATTGTTTGGTACATGTGTACACTGACTGGTGGTTGTATCTGATGTTTCTATTGGATTAGGGTTAGTGTCCTCATTGGTTGGGTATTTGAGGGGTCTGATTGGTCTCTGGGTATGTGATTCAATCAATGTAGTGTTTGGACTAGGGCTAGGGTTAGGATTTATATTGGAATTAGGGACTAGGGCTTCCTGTGTTATTGGTGTTTGGGACTAGGGTGGGACTAGCCCTAGGGTTGGCCTTTAATTGGAAGTAGTGATTAGGGTTTCTGGTGTTATTGGTTGCTGGTCTTAGAAAACATTCACCTTGGCTGGGTGGATTGCCAAGGTGAATTTTTTCTAAGATTTGTATTTCCCTGTTGTGGCAATTTATCCAATATTCAGGGGCCCCCTCCTTTACAAAACGGTTATTGGTTGCTGGACCAGGAGTGGGACTAAGAGTAGGGTTAGGCTTTTTATTGGAAGTAGGAACTGGGGCTTCCTGTGCCATTGGTTGCTTGGACTAGGGTTGGGACTACTGGTAGGGCTATGGCCTCTATTGGACGTCGAGATCAGGGTTTTTGAAACTGATTGGGTGCTTGGACTAGGGCTAACATTGGCTGTAAGGTCCTGGTCTCCTATTGGTTCTAGATTTTAGGGCTAGTGATGTGATTGGATAGTGTTAGGGCTAGGGTTCCCATTGGCTGAAGGGGTCACCTGACTACTAGGGATATAAACGGCCAAGGCTTAGGGCGTCTCAGCCTGGGCGTCGAGGCTAAGGGTGGAGAGGACAAGAGTGAGTGCCTGTTTGAGCCTGTTAAGGGTGGAGAGGACAAGGGTGAGTGCCTGTTTGAGCCTGTTCGAGACTGGTCGGGACCTGGGCCAGAAATGCTGCCCATTTTCCCATTCATTAATACCCACCCTATATATGTGTTCCTCTGTATATAAGCATTTATTTTCACTAAAGATATGCACCTAGTTTTGTGTATTGCTTTGTATAAACAGGTAGAATAATTATGTTGTTATAAAAACAAAAACTAAAAAAGCAAAAAATCATCTTTGGTCTACATGTACTTGCTTCCATTGTGCATCTATCTACCTCCATGTACTTGGATCTGTGTGTCTGTTACTTTTCTCCTGAAAAAGCATATCCAATGCACTACCCTATTTCTCATCATGTACCTCTTTTAATATATTTAATATGCATATACTTACCTCCTTTATGCATCTATATACTTTCAATGTACTTATGGATCTATATATTTATCACTTTCTTCTAATTTAGCATTTCCAATGCACTACCATATTTCTCAGCCTATACTTCTCTCAATATATCTTCTAGCCCAACTTTCTGACTCATCTCAAACGTCTTTCTACTACTCTTGCCAATACACTACCCTATCTCTCACCCTATACATCTATCATTATATCCTCTACACCCACTCTCTCATTTATCCCAAACCCCATACCACTACTATATTCCCCAAAATAACCCTTTCTTGTCTCTCTCCTACTCTACCCCTCCTTGCATCATCTGACACTTCTTTTACTATGCCGATCCCCCAAAACAAACCTTTCTAAACTCTTTCCTCTGACTCTTCCCCTCCAAAAACCCTTTTTACTCATCCAAAAGCGTCCTCCTACTGCTATGACCTAAAAAAAGAAATCCTTCACTCTCCTATCCCTCCACTATCCTTTTCAATCAAAATAACAGACTAACATGTTCACTTCTCTAATTCCATATTCCACTATACTAATTTACCACTAATCCTTTATGGCAGCCGCGGTCGGAAGTAGGAGTAACTGCAGGGCGGTGACGTGGGTAGGAGGAGGGGCAGGGTGGGGGGTAGTAAACTATGGGTTACGGAGGTTTACAGGTAAGTTAACATATAAATTAATAAAACGAATTTAGTTGCGTGCACTGCATCGCATTTGGGGATGCAGTGCACGCAACGAAATTTGTTTTATTAATTTATATGTTAACTTACCTGTAAACCTCCGTAATCCATAGTTTACTACCCCCCACCCTGCCCCTCCCCCTCCCCACGTCACCGCCCTGCAGTTACTCCTACTACCGACCGCGGCTGCTTTATGGGTTCCAGAGTAGCATGCTACTCGCCAACAAAGCGTTTCAACACCTCATCAGGGTTACAAGCGCTATTTAAATGCAAACCCTTTTCCCTTTTTTACCCCTCCCCAACCCTTCTCAATCCAAATAACTGACTAACATATCCACCACTCAAATGACTTCATATTTCTCTATACTAATTTTCAACACTAATCCTTTATGGGTTCCGGAGTAGCCTGCTATTCGCCATAAAAGCGCTTCAACACCCCATCAGGGGTAACAGGCACTATATGAATGCAAACCTTTCTTTCCCTTTTATCCCTCTGCTATCTTTCTCACTCCAAATAACTGACTAATATCCACCACTGAAATTACTTTCATATTTCACCATACTAATTCACCACTAATCCTTTATGGGTTTCTGGGGTAGCGTGCCACTCGCCAAAAAAAGCGCTTCAACATCCCATCAGGGGTACGAAGGCGCTATATAAATACAAACCTTTTTTCCTCTTCTATCCTTCTGCTATCCTTCCGAATCCAAATAACTAACTAACATATCCACCACTTAAAATTTACTTGCATGCTTCACTATACTAATTGAACACTAGTCCTCTATGGGTCCTCGCTACTCGCCGAAAAGCGCTTTGACGCTTCGTCAGGGGTAGTAAGTGCTATACAAATGCAATTACAATACAATTACAGTACAATTATCCTCAGTTCATAAGTCTTCGTCACAGTCATTATGACCCACCATGCCTCCCCTGAGCTGCTGACCTAAGTACGCGTGGTAGTTCAGGAAAAGGAATACGCCTGCCTTGTATTATACCACCCATTAACCCCTTCAGTGCCCGACCCTTTCCCCGCCCTGTGCCGGCCGTTGTATTAGCGGGCGGGGTCTATGACGAGCTGGACTCGTCATGGGCACAGCGCCACCGCGGCCCATGACGAGTCCAGCTCGTCATGGGCACTGAAGGGGTTAAGGGTGCAACTAGATCATGTCTACTCTACTTCCTGGTTTTCATCCTGTGGAGAAGGTAGGATCACCTCACAAGTAAATGTATGTGATGAGGACTAATATATCAGGAATAATGAAGATTACTGGTAGGTAACTGTAGAATTCAGAAGGGTATGAAAGGGTGAAAAGAGTTTAATGCAATTCCTCTTAGCAACCAACAAGCAGTACAAAAAAATGTACACCACATTGTTTGAAGGATATTTCCACTTCAGCAGGAACAAATGAGAACTGAAACATACCAGTGCAGTGAGAGCAGATGTGATACCTGTGAACATGTAGGCACACAGTCTTCCAGAACAACTCCAGATAACTGAAAAATAAATGTTCATTGGACATACGGTGGTAAATCAACCAAAGCCATGCACCTCATTCAGTGCATTAAGTGCTAAAAGTATGGTATGTTGGTAGTTGCCAGAATTAAAAGAAAATAATAACCCAACACAAGTTTAATATCACAAATAGCAAAACATAATCCCCAGTGGCTCATCAGTGCTCACAAAAGAACCACACAATAGACAACTTGTTTGTCATAGTAAAGAGGATAAGGGAGATTGAAAACACATTAAAAAGTATATTGCCAATGTAGCTATGAATTAAATCGGTGCTGAGCAGTGGGCACAGCCCTGGTGTTTATTTCATGTTTTTTCAGAGAGTTAGGTAATAAGTGATTTATTCTGTGAGCTGGCATAGTAATCCTTGATGAGATGCGTTCTGAGCTTTTTTGTGAAATCCAAAAGGTTTGGAGCAATGCTGATGTATGTAAGAGTGCTGTCCAATCCAAATCCTGGAGTTGTGGCCTAGGCATGTCCGATCCAAATCCCGGAAATGTAGCCTAGACTTTTGTTCTACCTTTTTTTCTTGCACATTTAATTTGGTGATGTCTAGGCTCCTGGTATGGTTCTGGACAGGTCAGGTAGCTAGTGTTTGACTATATATGTGAAGCATGCAATTTTTGGTGGCACTGAAAGTGATGAAAGTGGTCTTGAAAATTATTTGAGCCTGAAGGAGGAAACAATATAGTTCCTTCACCTTTAGGGTGATAAGGTTGAATTATATTCAAACCCTTTATGAGAAATGCTGGAGCATGTTAAACACCTAGGGGTCTATTATAATGTCGGGCGGGTCGCCACCGCCCCTATGGCGGTGGCGATCCTCCCGACATTATACACCGCCCGCCACCCATTTCCCCCTGCCATATTACTATGGCGGGGGGGACCCCAGCGGACAGAAAGACCGTCTGCCTGTTTTGAGCCGGTCGACCAGTCGACCGGGCGGAAAAGGGGCTGGATATGGTGGCGGTGTCTGGAAGACACCGCCATCCATATTAGCATACAGGCGGATAAGTGCCTTTCCATGGCGGCATTGCCGCCATGGAAAGGCATGTGGGGCATGTCTGTGGGGGCCCGTTACGGGTCCCCAGGGTGTTGGGGGGGGTGGAAGGTGCACATTTGCATGCACAATGTGGCAGGCACCGCGCGTTGTGCAGGCAAATGCACAAGGTGCAGCCACAGCATTGCGGCGGGCAGTGCTGTGTGCACCGCCCGCCACAATGATGTGGATGAGGATGCCACCGTGGCGGTGGCATCCTAATTGCCGGTGCGGGACCACTGCACCACTGGCGGCCGGTCCCAGCACCGCTAGGTGCCATCCTAATAGGCCCCCTGGAGTGGTGTCTAGGAGGCAAATGAAAAGATCAGGGCTTGATTATGAATCAGGCTATTTTAAAAAAAGGATAGCTGATACTGCACATTCATGATTTTCCTGGTGATGTCATGGGTCTGAGGTCTTTGTCAAGGTAGAATCCAAGTGATTTCAATTTGTATATCACCTGAAGGGTGACACCTCTAGGTTTTTGTCACATAGTCGGACCTGGGCCTATGGTTCTTTGGAGCTCTTACTGAATAGGAAGCACTCCATATCTGTTGCATTGAGGTTTAGGTAAAAAACATGACATCTATTTAGGATTAGCTCAAGGCAAGTTTTGAATCGTTAATTGTTGTTGGTCGAAAAGGCTTTAAAAGGTAGAGTTCATTGGGGCTGGCATGTTGCTAAATATTGATGTATTATTAATAAGGCTCTGGTCTGTTCCTTGTAGAGACTGAAGTTGATAAAAACACAAGGGTGGACAGAGGTAGTACTCCATAGTGGATTGCCAGTTTTAGGGATCGTGAATTCCGGTCTGAACAAACCGTTGGCCTCTCACGTGATAGGAGATCAAGCAATCACAAATGTGTTGGAGAAACCCATGTGTACTTCTGGGGGATGGTGTTGGGGGTGGGGAATAAGTACCTGATAGTTGGTTGTGTCAAAGGCTGTGGAAAGGTCGCTGTATCAAGAGGCAGGCATTGTTTCTGTATTTGGTAAAGTAGAGCATCATATATTACTTGAAGAGTAGCTTTCTCTGTGCTGCAGTTTGGTCTGGAACCAGACTGGTCATCCTGTCCCAGGTGAGCCCAGCTTCTCTAGTTGGATGGAAAATGTCTTGTTTTGCTGATTTCTTGCTCACATTAACAATGTCTGCACTTATGAACTGTTGCTAATAGCTAGGCAGCTCCCAGTCACCATCTAACACTACTAGACACTGTATCTGCTATTTACATTTGCACATCCTTGGAGGGTAAAAGTTCATATGTAGGCAACATTAGCTGTGGTAATTATGGACTAGGTAGTATTCAACTGCTGGCAATACACTACCTGTAAGAAAGCGGGCTATTAGTTGAGGAGGATGTGAGTCCTTCTCAAGTAATAAGTCCTCAACCTTCCGTCCACCACAAACCAGTACCCCGTTGTAGCACTTCACCCTTTGAGGGTAGTCAGGCAGATCAATCCAAGGCTTACTCAGCAGATGTGGTGTGGGCTAGTCCCTTCGTTCTTAGGCACAAAACAAACAACACCCAAAAATCATTGTCCAGTTAGTGATTTTACTTATACAAAGGAAAAGTATTTTATTACGCACACACTAAGCAATACTGTGCACTTACAAAACTATAGATGAAATAGGAGAAAATAACTATGGCGCTTCCCTCTTAATAAATCATATTTCTAGTGAGTCTTGAACCCTTAAACCAAAATACCACCCTCTCCCGCACCACCAACAAATGTTAGATACAATATAATGGAATAGAAATTATCATGAGGAGGGCTTGCTAGCTTTGCCTCTGTGTCACCACCTTAATTTAAGTGGAGATATGTCACCAAAAACAGCAAAGCCATTAAAGTCATGGAGGATGCCATTCATTGTTAACTTTGTCATAATCAAACAAGCATTTCAATGACCTTCGTAAATACAATTGCAGGTTCTCTGTTAATTTTGTCATTAAAGCATTTCCATTTTCAACAAATAGCATGCATGAGCTTTTTTTCTACTTTCACCCATATTACAAAGCAGCCTTAGAAACCACAAACAGAAATTACTGCACCCTAGAGCCTTTGAAATTATAGGCGCAGCTTAATAAGTGCATGAAACATGGTGAAACGTCTCCAAAGGTCACCAATTCGACCGCCTGAGAGACTTAGGGCAATATTCCTAACATTTCTGAGGACTCCCCTGGGGGCTGCTGCACTTCTGGCAGGCCCCAAAATACTTGGTAAATCATTGGTGGCATTCCTGTCCTTTCTGGGGAATGAAAGAGTTATGCAATTTTCCTAAAGCCCTTTGTCCCGAATCACTGCCAGAATATCGACTACAAGAATGTCGGAGGCGAAATATCGAGATCCAGAATATCGACATCCTATCCACATTATGGTAAGTACAAAAATATCGTTAAAAAAATATCGATGTCAAAAATATCGTTATTAAAAATATTGTTTGTTATTTAACTTTTTAAAATAATGTTACTTAAAGTAATATATATAATTAAAATAAACATAGTTTAAAATGTTTAAAATGTATAAATATAATATATATATATATATAATGTAAAAATAAACTAAACATATACATATACATGTAACATATAATATATATACTTACTAATAATTTATATTTATAATAAGTATTATCATAACATATTTTTTGAAATATATATATTATAAATACATATATACACATTGAACAATAATATAAATACAAATTTGTATTATTAATTATATACTACATTAACAAAAATTATCTTAAAAATATTGGTTAGCAGAGGTAATAAAATTAATATTCCAACTCAAAACAGTGCAACACTAAGGAAAATGTTGGATAGTGTAAGGACAAAAATTACTATTCCCACCCCAGTGAGTGCAACATTAGGGAAAGTGTTGGATAGCGTAGGGGTAAAAATTACTATTCCCACCCCAGTGAGTGCAACAGTAGGGAGAGTTGGATAGCGTAGGGGTACAAATTACTATTACCACCCCAGTGAGTGCAACAGTAGGGAAAGTGTTGGATAGTGTAGGGGTTACAATTACTATTCCCACTCCAGAGAGTGCAACAGTAGGGAAAGTGTTGGATAGCGTAGGGGTAAAAATTGCTATTCCCACCCCAGGGAGTGCAACAGTAGGGAAAGTGTTGGATAGCGTAGGGGTTAAAATTACTATTCCCACTCCAGGGAGAGCAACAGTAGGGAGAGAATTGGACAGTGTAGCAGTTAAAATTACTATTCCCACCCCAGTGAGTGCAACAGTAGGGAAAGTGTTGGATAGCGTAGGGGTTAAAATTACTATTCCCACTCCAGAAAGTGCAACAGTAAAGAAAGTGTTGGATAGCGTAGGGGTAAAAATTACTATTCCCACCCCAGTGAGTACAACAGTAGGGAAAGTGTTGGATAGCGTAAGGGTAAAATATAACTATTCCCACTCCAGGGAGTGCAACAGTAGGGAATGTGTTGGATAGTGTAGGGATTAAATTGACATACTTATTAATTAAATACTTTTTGTAAAATAAATGACATATTAAAATTAATTGACTAAGAAATTAATAATAAATACCAATAAAATTAAATTAATAATTACGTAAATAAAATTAATTTATTTCCCACCGTATTCCCCCTTAAACACACAACCCACTACACAAAAAAAAGAACACAATTAATGTAATTTGCTACTAATTTATTAATAAAAATTAATTACCAATTAATAATAAATTAATTAACAATTAAAACAAATAAAAAATATTAAGAAATTAATTATAATTAATTTAATTATCAATTAATCAATTAATAAAAATGTATTACCAATTATTAATTAATTAACAATAAAGTAACAATGACAATAAATAAATAAAATAATAAATTATTTCTAGTTAATATAATGATAAATTATTCAATTAATAACAATTAACTACCAATTAATTATTAATTAACATTAAATTATTTATCAATAACAATAAATTGAAAAATATGTATTAATTTATAATTATTACATTACTTCCCACCCTATTCCCCTATAAACCCACAACCCACTCTGATACTAAAACGCAAAATTTACTTTAAAAAAAATTACTAATTTCAAAACATTTAATACATATATTTAGAAATAATTCAAATACATTACAAAAAAAGTTAAACATGCATATAAAATACATACTAAAATACATAACACTAATATAAATATCGATATTATTAACAACAACATTTTTACTCAAGATATTACTTACTTCGATATTACTAACTTTGATATAAAAAAATAAACGATATTACTTACCTTAAGGTCGATATTCTGGTCAACAATATTCTTGACATCGATATTCTGTCCCTACGATATTGTAAACGCGATATAAATGTAGGTCGATATTAAAAATTCGATATTTTGACTGCTCACCCTTTGCCCCAGCTACCGGGCCTCGTACAGGCTTATGGGATGATCCTCTGTCCAGGGGATTTGTTTTTTGTAATAGGCAGCCTTGCGCCACAACCAATTGCTATTTTTGCATTTTTTTATGTGCTCCTGCCCCATCTATGGGGTACTTGTCCTCTTGTTTGTGGGGCCAGGGTGATCCTAAACCCAAATGGCCAAGCCAACAGGCGCTATGTCCTCATCTCACAGAATCTATAGTGTTTGCATGAGAGTATTATGGCAGGACCCTTGTTCACGCCTGCTGTCCATCTGGATGGAAGGCTTTGTGCTGGGTGTACTACCCCCCCCCCCCCAAGACATGGGAACTGGGGCAACATCCAACACCTTGCTTGTTTTCCCAGGGCACTGTGTCACCCCAGGGACCAGCCACTGCCTGGAGCGCAGAGGCGCTCTGTTCTGTCAGTTACCTTCTTCGTCTCCAGGGGATGGGGGACCTGGGGATAAATACACCTGGGGAGCTTGGTGGCGGTCATTTAGTTTTTCATGTCAGTCCCTGGAAACTGGGGACTCCTGGGGGCAAGATGGAGTTCTTGATAATTCTGCTCAGAGATGCTAATTGCACTCTGGCTGAACTCGATTCCCCTGTGAGGGCTGCACTTCGTCTTTTGTTTTCTCTAGCCAACTTAGGTGGACTTGCACCTGTTTTGCTCCTGGTGGTGGCTTGTAGCTCTTGCCGGCTTGTAACATTTACATGGCTTCTAGGAGTTATATATCGTCTTTGACACCTTTATACTAAGGGAAGGCTCCGTGCCTGTCCTCATATCGCTTAGGCTTTGGCCCATGATCCTGCCTTCTGTCAAGAGGCTGGTGTTCCCTGAAGCCTATAGTTGTCTCAGAAGTATCACATAGCCCTCATGGTATAATACCTTCCATGCCTACACTATTCTGGTCCCATGGCCTTCTTTGCCCAAATGCAGAAGTAAGGGGTCGGGTCTTTGATGATAGTACCCCTCATCAGACTTAATACGTTCCAATTAACCCCTTCTCCTCCAAGGTCCCACAGCCGATCAATTCATCTACTGTCCCTAAGTGGGAGTGAAGATGTCAGCACCACTGGCCCTCAAATGATATATCCACAGAGACATATCCAGTCTAAGTCTGGTCTTTTTGAGGGTCCAGTGAAATCCATCTTCTCTATCTCTCTTCCTCTCTCGCTCCTGTGCAAAGTTTTTCAAATGGAGGATGAATGTTACAGAATATAGGCACCTCTGCCTAATCTGAGGATAATACGTTATCACTCTACCCAGTCCCAACCCTCCTGCACAGCATTTTGAAACATCCCAAGATGGAGTTTAGAAGTGGCCTACTGAAAGACGACTCTGAGATAATGAAAGCTAGCCCCTAACTACCACTGCTGTCTGGTCCCTTCCCCTCAACACTTTAAAGGGGAGTCCCTTCTGTACTTGACTGCTGAAGTCTGGGCATCCCCTTTTCATCTCTTAGGAATGAGCCTTCCATTGCCTGGTGCACTGTAAAAAGTAATTAGAACATGGAGATTCCATCCCCACTCTTTTGTCTCCCAGGAACAGGCACAATTGAGATGGCCATATGTGATGAATGGCCTTTGGTCCTTTGAAATGAACTTTTTCCAGGAAGGGGTGTGAAAACCAGGAATCTAATTAAGAGCTGAGTCAAAGAAGTACAATAAATCTTCATGTGCCAGAAGGACTTCAGTTACAACAAAAGTGATATTGAATCTGCAATTGAGATCCATGTTTACCATATGGCTGGTGCATTATCTGAGTCTCAATGCCTAGCTATGGCAAAACTGAGCTTTGCTGTAGCTTCACCCATATTGTGAAATACAGTAAAGCACCTACCCATTTCAGTGAAGCACTACAGATTTACACTATGAATGCCCACTCACATTTCAAGTCCTACACCAGGTCACCGCCAATCCTTGAAGGGTCACTTCTCTAAGAAGCTTCCTGTGCACTGATACCAGGCTAGAATCAACCAAGAGGAGATCACCTGTATACCCAGTTGATACCTGGGTGGTAATAGTGTATAACAAAAAAACAGGTCATGTTTAGAAGACCGTTCAATCAAACATGCACTTGAAGTTGCAAAGAAAGTAAAGAGAGACTCCAGAGAAGGGAAGATATGCAAGGAGCACTCTGTATTAAGGACAAATTATAAGCAAGAGAACAGTATCAGCACTGTTTACAATAAATGTTGGCGTAACCTGAAAACACTTGCACACGTGTGCTTGTGGGACAAACGGTGCAATGTTTGGCACAAAGTTTGTAGTGCAAACTGGTCATAAGCCATTGAAGTGGTTGATGGGCTATGAAGGAAGAGCATTCCGAGTTGTAGACATTGTCTAGTTCTTTGCAAGAGTTAGATTTTGGAGTGAAGCTCAGCGCCGGATTGAGCCACAGGAAAGCAGATAGACTTTCCTGACAATTTTGCCAATCTCTCTATGTTAGAAGCTTATTCGGGGTAGTCTGATCTTTGAGGGGCACTTGTTGGGATGGCAAAGTTCCCTGCATTCCCCAGCTGCAATGACTTCTGGATCCTTGGTGCCGATGTTTGGTCATGAGCGAACACTGATCATGTGTGAGTACCATGACCTATACCTGTCACATGGATTGCAGTCTTGTTAGACCAGGTATGGCACAGTAAGTGTTACTCTTGTAGGGGTAAGGGCCTACTGCTCTTACCAAGGGATAAGTAGCATGAATGCAGTGGTAGCAGCATAGCTTTTTTGTAATAGTGAATAGTAGTACCTGTGTCACTGGAATTCGACTGCTGTGTTATTAATTTGGCCTTAGTATGTAGTCCTGTGCTGCATGCATGTGTTTGCATATGTGCATGTGTGTGGTACAGTACATGGAGGCCTGTCAGTTCCGTGTTGGAAAAACTAAGGCCTTGGAAAGGTATCTGTAGTAGAGGAGCCATCCTAGTCAGAATTCTGGACTGTATGCATTCCTGACAGCTGAGTCGGATACACACCAGATGAAGGGAGGCTCTTCAAAAGGACTCCTATATTATGGAAAAGTCACTGGTCAGTGGGCCTAGGCACGTTATTAGAGAGATGACAGGGCTGCTAAGGGAACACTGCAGAGACAGGGAATCATTGGGAGCAAGGCTGGGGCCTTTGAACCCTTTTGTCAGGCATTTGTCAGTGAGCCTGACCGACATTCAGGTGTGAGCCTCAAGTCACTCCCATGACCTGTGTTATGGGGCTATCAAGGTTGAAGTCACTCCTGCACTGAAAGACTCATTCCTGGCAAAGAGCAGGGGAGATGAGTGGGCACTTCATAGGGGGCAACACTTATAGCATGAATTTCAAAGCCTGAGAAACTAAATCACATCTGTGTCTAGAAACGGATTATATTGTTCTGTCCAGCGCTGTGACCTGAGAGGGTTGTTGCCCTGTGAGTCCCTATTCATGAAACCATATGCTAAGTGGAGACCGTGGAGAAGAGAAAGGACTGTTCCCCTTGTATGGTGTGTGTAAGTGAAGCGTAATGGGTTGTGACCCATGTAACGGGAACATTTACTTTGCCATCAGTGACCAAAAGCTGCCCGACACCTACAGCCGGGATCAGGAGTTATCACCAAAAAACCAGAGAAGTATCGTGGATGTCCAGCTGCTTGGCTGTAGCGACAAGACTACCACTCATTGTCTGGCACCTGTTTAGTCAGCCACCAAGCTGAATCACTGAATGGGTCCAATCCCTGATGCACTCCTGAACATTCTGCATTGCAAATCCAGCGGGAGGGAGGAAGACTGATCACCGGGCAGCAGATCCCCTGAGGGAACTTGCTTTGACGATAGCGTTATAGCGCTGACACACTTTGACCATGAAAGCCATTGTGAAACTTCTAAGACTTGTACTCAATAGCGGGGCCGAGCCTGAATGCTCCCTCACTTGAACTACAGTTAATAATCTAGGCAGTGGGCCTCTGTATCTTGCCCTCTCAGTGCTAGAGTGCTGGCCTTAAGCTTAACTTAAGAAAACTGTATATTTTATTTGTTGTGTGCTGTATTTCACTTTGTGTTTATATATAAATGCTACTTTTTTCATAATAGCGAGTATTTTGCTTGACATTCATTTATTGAGGTTGCGGGGCATATTTTGAGTCTTGTACTTGTGCAAACCTTGCACCTCCATCCCCTCGAGAAGCCTTGAACTGCTCGAGTTGTGCTATCACTGAGAGCAAAGTGCTGAAGGGGTTGTACTTGGCCAAGCTACTCATCGCCCATAGTAAATCTGAGGAGTACAAGGACTAAACGCCAGGGTTGGGCTCAGTAACTCCTGCTTGTCCCCTGGGTCTCTGAATCGGGGTCTGACAGTCCTCTTTACCGTTGTTGGAGGGCAAAGTGATACAAATCTTTGTTGTTTCATTTGAATGTGATTTCTTGTGCTGAAACCTTATTGCTGTGTACAGACCACTCTCTTATATGTACAGTACAGCAATACACTGTGACAAATATATGTGTGCTGCAGGTTGAGTGAGAAATAAGCACAATAGAAACCTGTAGTTGTATAATCCCAAACTTTATTTGACTGCATTGAAGATATATGGTTCAGAAACCGGGACTGGCTAAGATTGTACATTTTAGCATGCTACTTAAATATCGGTTTTATTAAGATGTGATATTGGTGGATAGTGGTTGTAATATTGTCTTAACTTTCTGAAGTCACGTGTATTTTGTTTTTAATAATATGGTGTTTGTTATTTGCCATGATTGCACTCAATACAAATAAAATACAGGAAAAATAGGTACGTCCTCCCATCTGCTGGGATGTACACGCGCGACTTCGCTGTCCCAGCCATTAACAGCGCATTATTTCACTGGCACAGTCGCCAGTAAACTCTCTGCAGTATGTACATTCATTCACGCTGCTCACATCTGCTCAGATCAGGTTTCTTGGATGCAAACTGTTGTTAGCAAGCGGCCATGTACAGCTGGAATGTGTTGAATCGAAGGAAAACAAAATGATGCCTGCCACTTAGGACACATTTAGAATTAATTCATGTCGGTCCATTTTATTTTGTTAGTTTTAATTGCATATTGGGAACACAAAATCCGACATCTTACTCACCACTGTTTATAAAATAAACAAGTGAGAAGAAGAGGGGCGTGCACATGTGGCTTCCAAGGACTTTACTCAATGGAGGCATCCCACAGGATGTTGGTGATGCGCACCATATGCCGAACAGGAATGTCCCCTTTCTTGGAATCTCTGCAGTGAGTCTTTCGTAAATCATGAGGCGAATGTAAACTATGTGAAGGGAAGGTTGCAGTGTACCCAGAGCAAGAACAGCACAAATCACACGTCATCTAACTGTCTCCTCTGTCCCACGGGGCTTGGGGACACCACCAGGAAACATACAAACAGGTATTTATAGAATATCTAACCGTTCACACTTTTATAAGGCCGTTTTTTTCTGTCTATTAATGTAATTTTAGAAGTTTTAAAACAGATGCAGGAAGCGTGTGGCACGACCTTTGTCACACTTCAGTGCAACAGGGCAGAGTCCCGGAGGACTCCTCATAGTTTTGTAAATTGCCCAAGTCCATTTCTAATAGGGCCAGAAGTCCAATGTGAACGCTCATATATACACAGAGGCCATGTCACAGCAGTGTACACAGATGACGCTGAGTACTCTAATGGCTTCCTCAAAGAAAAGAACCTATTTACCCTCCCCATCTTCCTTGACTACAGGGCAAGAAGGACTGGCAACACATGCATGTACCGTCGGGGTCAGTGAAAGTATTACTTCACTAGTGAAGTTGTGCAAAGCACACACATTTTGCACTTTGCAAATTTGCAGAGTTTGTGTACTATATACTTCTTTGCCAGGGAGATTAGTTTTCCTCCATAATGAGGGAACTTTTTTTGCAAAGTGTATTTTTCTGGAATATCTCGCACCAAAATTCTACATTTCATCGATTAACATAGCCTATACCCACTGTCAGGGGATTTAAGGCTATTTTGGAAAATAAATGGTTTAAATTGAATACGAAGGTGTGCAGACAAAAGGCCCTTATCTCATATTCATTCTTACATTGGTCAAAAAAGTAGGTGACATCATAGAGGATTGTCACTACTTCAAACGTCCGTTACACTTTGTAAATTCACAAATCCACTATAAATGTGTTCTTTCTTGTTTGCTTCTCTATCAGAAATATTGGCAGCCAAACCATTATTAAAATTAAAGGAACTCCTTAAAAATCAAGATTAAATGCAGAGACACTTCGTGTTTAAAAACAAATGCATTCTTATAGACGCTGTATGTGTTGCTCACCTCTTGTGGATAGCAACGTTTTACATTGAAATAATGGCTCACCCTCCATCTAGCCTAGCTTTTGGCAGTCCAAATTATTATTTGTATTAGTCTTTGTATACCGAATTACAAAAGAAATGCGTAATTCGATTCTTCACCCAATAATCCAACTCAGTAGCAAATGATTTTTCTGCAATACAAGACCGTTTGGCTTTGACATTCTAATTCATTCGCTATATCTTTCTCCTGTTCAGCTTCTAAAACAAGAGGTGCAGTGGCACATGTCGCCATAGCTCAGAAGGGCCTCGGTTACTTGTGATGCATTATGCATTAGGGGAGAGGATGTGGTGTCGGCTTCGCTGCCGCCTCTGGTGCAGGAAACCGGGGTTCGAGCCTCGGGGTCGCGTCCACATACCTGTGATTCTGGGCAAATCACTTAATCTCCCTGTGCCTGAATGTGTAAAGTAAATACGGTGTTATGTAAAGCGCTCCAATACCTTCGGGTCGAGTTCGCGCTATATAAATATGCACAAGATATATATATATATATATATATATATATATATATATATAACTATAAGGTATTGCTGGGGCACCCAAAGAAGTACGTACTCAAAAGGTGTGTCACAACGATAGATGTCAAACAGTATCCTTCGCTATAACTGTAGAATGCCATATTAGTATGCAGCCTGGGAAACGGAAATGCAAAACATAGAAATTTAATTATACAGATATTTTAGGAAAGTATTTCTAAAAAATAGACCTGAACGGTTCTGTGCCTTTGCAAGACGCCCCCACTCATTCTGCATTTTCTCAACTGGTAATGAATGCTGTGAAGATTCCACTGCTGTTGAACTAACTAAACACATACTACAGCTCACATCCATGCCTTAGGTAAGAGCCTAAGTGCCAGCAGGAAATTCAAACTGCGACGAGTGCTATATACAAAAAAATGAATACCCGCTCACTTTCATACAATAGTATATTTTTCATTCTTATTCAGCTCATGGATGTTTTTTTCTCAGTCTCCCTCGGTTTAGATTCCTGTGTTCCTTAGCATTTCATTGCTCTACGCATACAAGCAGATTCCACGTTCAGAGCAGACGTTTTAGCAAGTTGTTGTGACTCCTTTTTAGGTCTCGCCTGAGCCAGCGCATGTGCTGCACTGTGAGACATTTAGTAAGTGGGTTTTCAAAGTATTACCACACGCTTTTGCTGGCCTAGCGCTTGTGGTTACACGCGCGTGCGCAGCCGCCAGCTTTTAGCGCCCGATCATGCGCCATCTGGCTTTCCTTTCGCTTGCTGTCTGAACGCTCCTCCGCCCCTCCCCTGCCGCGTCTCGCGTTAATTGGAAACATATGCTGCTTTCACTTTCGCCGTGGCGGGCGCTCACGTGCGCACCACTTTTGAAGTCGGGCTTGTCACACGCACGCGCACTACTCAGTCTCTCCATTCACCCCTCTCCCCCTACTTCTCTTCCCACTTTCCTCTCGCTTCCGATGTCTCCCTCCTTGTCTCTGGCTCCTACCATGTCTGCTTTTGACCCTCTGTGTCTGTCCCAGAAGTATTTTCATTGTGCCATCTCAGTCTTGTTCCCATTTAACCCTTTACATAAAGCCAGCTTTATTCAGCCCAGGTCAGTGAACTAGCGCAGTCTCCACCCAATCTAACCCTGTGCAACAAGCTACCTTCGTTCAGTATGCGTCAGTGCACCATCGCAGTCTTTATCCTGTTTAACTCTTTCGATAAAGAAATTCGTTCAGTATGCCTCAGTGCATCATCACAGTGTTTATCCCGTTTAACCTTTTATATAAAGCCAGCTTTATTCAGCACAGGTCTGTGCACTATTGCTGTTTCCACCCCATGTAACTCTTTGAGTGGACCATCTCACCCTCTAGCAGATCTATCCCAATGCGTAAAGCTTTACATGCGAAGGTTGCTTGCTTTCATACATCCTCGTATGATGTTCACACGTTTGTTGAAGAAAGTTGTAGGTAGGTCAGGGTGCAATATTATTGGAAAGATCTAGATCTACCCTTCGTCTTGTGGTCGCCCCCTTTCCTCAACAAAGCCAGGGTGGTGGTGGCGGCAACTTATCTCAGTTGAGGCTGTGTCCACCTCTGGCCTGCTGATTGAAGAGTGGCTCTTGTTGCAGTGAGTGCTGTGTATCAGATTACCAATTGTACAGTGAGGTCCTCTGGGATCCATTCAGTGACCTTAATTGGGATTATGGAACATCTGGGAGGCTGTGGGTTCCAATTGTATGCTAGACAGACCCATGACTTGTGATGAATCCAGGTACTGTGAAGTTTTCAGGATTATAATCATTGTTTTTCATTAGACAAAGACCTTCATACCATTGTTGTACGGTTGAAAGACTTTCGACTTTCTGTGCATGAACTAGCAAGGATTGTACAAATCCATCAGTTTACAGGGGTCTCGAAGAAGAACTTCTTCCCTGTCCCATCCTTCTCTAACCATTCAGCTCTCCCTGCCTCTTACGCACACTTCTCTCTAAACCTTCGTTTGCCCTGTGTCTCACGCACATACACTGCTGCTGTATCACATTCTCTCCTGTCATGCAAATAACAAAGAGAAATGTATTACATAAGCACATCAACAAAAGACAAAAAACACAACGAGGACACTGCAGAGTGACACTAAATTACAACAGATAACAGGAAGACAACAAAGACCAACACAATTTTAAATGACAAAAAACAAAACACAATAGCATTGCTGCACCGCTTTTCGATATAATATTGTCAGCTGCATTGTTCTCTGGTGTAGATATAGTATTGTTTTGCACTTTAGTCACTATGCCTGACAATTTGTGGTGGCATTTGTTGTTATCCCTGGCATTTTACTAGCATACTAGTGACAGATAGTGCACATTCTTGTAATTTTCTGGCTGACCACTTCATACGTTTTTTAATTAAAAAATAATTCTTTTCTATCCAAAATTCTTTCATTGTCGCCATAAGAAATATATCTTTTTTAAATGAAAGCCTTTGTTTTCACAAACAAAGCATTTTTTTAAACATAAACCTATTATTTTTGAAGCATAATGGTCTAAATCACAGACACAACCCAACAAGCATTGGCATAGCCAATAGGTCTCGCCTTTGGGACCTTATAAGTGTTTAACCATGCAACAGTTAATGTTGTTGCACCAAGGATATTGTGCTGTATAACTAAATACTTATAAGGTCCCAAAAGCGAGACCTATTGGCTATGCCAATGCTTGTTAAGTCCTGCTAGAAACAGCTTTAACTACTGATGTGCTTAAGAAATCCATAAACAGGGAACAAAAGACATAAATTCAGCCACACTCAACCATCAATCAATCAATCAATCAGGGGCTTTTACAGCAGGTGAGGGTCTGAACGCGTGGGGGGGGGGGTTGCAGATCCAAAACAGCCGAAAAGCCAGGCCTTGAGGCTCTTCCTGAAGGTGGGTAGGGGAGCGTCTGATGTTGACTGGTAGCTAGTTCCAGGTCTTGGCCGCGACGTAGGAGAAGGCTCTTCCACCTGCTCTGCCTCTGTGGATGCGCGGTGACTCTGCTAGGGCGAGGTCATTGGAGTAGAGATTTCTTTTGGGTACGTAGAATGAGACTCTTGCGTTGAGGTATTTGAGTCCAATGTTGTGGAGGGATTTGTACACTTGGGTAAGTAGCTTGAAAGTCACTCTCTTCTCGACGGGGAGCCAGTGGAGGTCTTGCAGGTGCTGGGTCATGTGCTCATGTCGTGGGGTTTCCAAGGATGCATCTGGCTGCGGTGTTCTGGATGGTCTGGAGTTTGTGTAGCAGGGATTTGTTGGTTCCGGTGTAGAGGGTGTTCCTGTAGTCCAGTCTGCTGGTTATGAGTGCGTGGGTGACGGTCTTTCTGACTTCGGGGGGATCCACTTGACTGTCTTGCGGAGGATACGGAGGGAGTTGAAGCAGTGGAGGCGACGGCGTTGATCTGGTGAGTCTATAATGATGCTCCGGGTGTGTTCCGTCGGGGTGGGTGGGTTTCCGAGGGCGGATGGCCACCAGGTGTAGTGCCAGGAAGTGGGGGAGGGTCCAAGGACGAGGACCTCTGTCTTCTCCGAGTTGAACTTTAGGCAACTGTTGCTCATCCGTTGTAATAAACTTCATTCACATTTAGATCAACCAACATTCATCAGCCAATAGCTGTGCTAATGCCATTCATGGCATACGTAGTATTTCTTCTGAACCGGGTACTTCGTAGGTGCAGTAAATACATAAATCTGCTCATGAAGTGCCATGAGGATCTGTTTTTGTCTGCAAAGCATGCCTTGCTAGTGGTAGGAAGCACTATAAAATGAAATTACAAAACAATTTAAAGAGAAGAGGAGTATCTAAAGTGGCTGGTTACCACCCCTTCGGATTTTCTACCTTTCCAGAATAGCAGATCCATTTTCCTCTTGAAGGGGGATTTAGAGCTTTCTCTATCAACAAATGTGAATACTACAACTTTACCTTTACTGCCAGCCAAGGCTTGCAGAAAGAGAATCTATTAGTGATTTTGTGTAGACAGCAAACTCAGCTGGGCACAGAAGGTGTAAAGTAGGCTGAGACTCCGGTAGGTGGCTCTATCTCAAGCCGCTGAGCACTGCTCAGCCCAAGCACTATGGGACGAAGTTTCACAGATGGAATTCAGATAGATACCTTGTACCATGTGACTAAGTGTGGGGCATTTTTCAGCTGGCAACAGCAGTTTATTCACACCCACTATGAACTGCTTGCTTCCAGGCAGCAGCATATCAGACTGTGGGCAAGATGTGACCAAGGTGTGGGTTACTGTGGGATAAATTAGGTATTTGTGAAGTATGCTCCATGGAGAAAAGCACATATAATAGAATAGATGTCAGTGCCCTTGGTGCAGTCTAGTAAGTAAGGTTGGTGAATATGACTGTGAAATGCTTCAACAATGCAGGACAACATTTCACACTCACTAACTTACCCATTCACTTATTTAGTTAGTCAACAGTCTATCCACACTCCTATCCAATTATTTACCCAATAATCCATCCGCACATGCCAATACCATGTAACTCAATACTAACCATCCTGACACTCACTCATACACCATTCATCTACCCACCCTTGCGCTCATTCACCTATTCATGCATTCATACACTCAGCCATTCCTTAATCTTTGCACAAATTCAATAATCTATTTGTCTATAGGGACACTCACCATGTATCCATTTACACACCACTTCATCTCTTGATGCACTCATCATTCAACCAATTCAGCCACCCAATGACTTAATTTACATTCACACATTGATCCATTCACACAACTACAGATGCAAATTTGCCATTCAGTGAAGGGGCATGTTCAGTTATTAAAAACAAATGCAGCCCTACTGCCATTAGCAGAACCTGTACTGCAGTGAGTTCACTCTATTACACTATTTGCCTGTGCTGAATGGTCCATGAGTTTAGCTATTTATGATAATTCCCCAAAAACGCAAGCATGAGCCTAAAAAGGACACATTCTCTTAAGAACCACTGTCATCCCCATGATGTTTCTTAGAAGACTCGAGTGACTGGAGAAAGTTCATTGCACATCCTCACTTAAGAGTGCCTTAAGATCATCCAGAGGGGATGAACTACAGAAGTGAGAATTCGTAAAAGGATTAGGCTGGAGAGGCAGGGGTTTTCACTATAATCAGCCAATTAAACAGGCTTGTGATAGTCTGGATCCCTGTCTCTATTTGAAACAGAGCTGGCCTGCCTCCTTCAGTGGCCTACAGAGCAGTGTTTTGCAACTTCAGCATTGTCCTCAGCACAGCCAAGTTTGTATATCTTGCATTTCTTCAAAGATACAAGCAACAACATCACTCATCTTCTCTAAACTTGATAATATTAACAGATTATGCCACAGAATTCCTCTTCAAACAATGATAAGGTGCAAGAAAACTCAGAATTCAGCAGTTAAGCTACTTCTAAATGTAAGAATACAAACTCATATCGCTATTGTCCTAAAGGCTCTCCCCTGGCTCCCAATAACAAGGAGATCTTCTTTTCAGCTATAATGTATCACTTACAGAGTGATCAATGGCAAAGAACCAAAATTCCTTCAATCAAAAATCAACAATTAGATCCAAAAAAGGAACCTATGTTCCAGGCTGGCACCACATCTACTAATTTCAGTTTACAGGAATAAAACCACTGTGGGTACTCCTTTCTCTATTCAAGCTGCCAAATCATGGCATTCGCTACCTGCAAAGATTAGAGCCACTGAGAATCCGTTGGAGTCAAGAACAGTGGTCAAGACAGTGGTGTTGACTACGTGATCCTTCAGAGAATCTATATGATCTTGCCCTCAAAGACAACGGGCAACGCAAATTCTGGCCTCTTGGGCTACAATTAGATAACCCTGCTGTGCCATCTAAAATCAAATCAGCACAATCCTCTTACTACAATCAGGTGAGAACAAGTACATAGTGAAATGATCACTACAAATTACTGAGAAGAGTTTACCCCTCCAAAACATGTCAAACCCAAATGTAAATCTATCCTCACTTACCACATAACATGTTAGCTCACATTAGAACGAGCCTGAGTATGATATCAAAAAGAATGAGAATAATCTTTGCTGTTTGTATTATCTATCAAAGGTTTTCAACACTATTGACAGACAAAAGGAACACCAAAGATGCTACAACTTATAGACCTGCCCACCCGAGGCAACCATCAATCCTTCCTCTACAGCTTTTACATCCTCAGAAAGCATGCTATTCCAAAAAGTCTCCTCTCACTATTTTCCAAACGACCCCGCATGAGAAATTGATCTGAATATTGCTCATTCATTCTGCTCCATTCTACTGAATAAACACTTCCTTACCCATCTTCCATCCTTTCAATGCCAACTCTGGGTGCAACCTACTCTGATGCATGTCTGTCATCCTTACTCTCTATTATTGAAGTGCCGCAAAATGCCCATAGCTCACCCCATAGAATGTATGAGGTTACAACGCATACATTTACAACGCATGCCTTTACAATGCAGTTTTTACATCGCAGAGTCCTTTACAACGCATACATTTACATCGCATGCCATTACAATGAATTTTTTAAAACTACATTTACAACATATTCAATTACATCGCATTATACCTTTACAACGCATACCATTACATTGCATTTAAGGTAAGTGTTGGATAGTGTAGGGGTAAAAATTACTATCCTAACTCCAGGGGGTGCAACAGTAGGGTAAGTGTTGGATAGTGTAGGGGTAAAAATTACTATTCTAACTCCAGGGGGTGCAATAATAGGGTAAGTGTTGGATAGTGTAGGGGTACTATGCATTGAAATGGTATGCATTGTAATGACATGAGATATAATACCTGCGTTGTAGAGACATGCGTTGTAGTGTCATGCGTTGTAGTGACATGCAATGTAATGGCTGCATTGCAATGACATGCGTTGTAAAGGATGTTGCGATGTAATGACTGTATTGTAAATGTAGTGCGGTGTAATGACTGCGTTGTATAGGTTTTTTCCCCACCCCATAAAGCACAACCTCTCCTTTTTCGAAATCACATCCGAAATCCAATAAAAACAAACTTGCTTTAGCCTATCTACACATCTCACCAACCCTTTGCTTGAACTCATACTAATGATCACACCTAACTTCTGTAAACTCCATATGCCACATAGAACAATGAAAACAAGCATGAAGTAATTTCCTGGAAAGAAGACGACCACTACCAATAAAAAATAATATTCAAGCATTGTGCTACATACCATAAAGTTCTTCAATGCCATTCAGGGATAGTAAGCACTATATATAAATGCAATTATCATGCACTAAATTGACAATGTGATGTAAATTGCACAACCATGAAGGACTTATACACTTGTATTCTCATTCACTCACCTGATAAAAGGAGTAAAGCCCTATGTACCTGAAGGTAGTTCAGTTCACAGTATGTGTTTGAAGTATTGCCTACTGCTCTTATTGTGTTTGCATCTTTTATGCAATAGAGGACAGAGTTATCACTAGCTTGCAATAGTGCAACATAACAATAATCAAAATAAGCATATAAATTTGAGATAGGAACACACCTAATCTGCCTCTTGTGTGGGAACACACTGTTCATTAATGGAATTTTGCAGGCTTCGAGAAAGATTGTGGGAAGTTGGATAAAACCAGATTTGGATAATACCAAAATCTTATGCTTTGGGAAAAGAGATCCTCAGTGCAATTGGTATTTGGGCCCATTAAATCTAGAAATCGTGAATGAATACAAATACCTTGGCGTATGGTTCAAAGGGACCCTAAAGTGGCATACGCACTTAGAGGCGCTAAAATCAAGCAGATCAATAAAGTTTGAGAAAAAGTTCGGAGCGGTGCACCACCAATTTTGCTTTTTAGTACATGATACCAAGTGGTCAGTCTTATGTACTTGCAAAAGTCTTTATTTTAATTGTCCAACCAAAATCTCAGCCAACGCGTTTTGTTCAAATTGAGCTTCGTCAGGGCATTTGTGAGGTTGAAAGAATTATCCAAGGCGTATGACCGTGGTCTGTGTGCGTAATATCCGTTTGGAGAGGAGCGTCGTAGTTCCCAAATTAATAATCTCAATGGAGATCTCTGTGCCACCTTGATAAGTGCACTGTACACAATTCTGGAAGTCAGTGGAGGTCCGTGCTCTCCCCTCAACGCGTTACCTCAGATCCCTAGGGATGGAATTGTCCAGGTATCCATATCTGGATACATTAACCAATCGTTGGCCCTGATGCGAGGTATTAAGATTGAGAATTGGTATCAACCCCTGGATGATAAATGAGACAATAAAAAGAGAAATTATGCAATCTGATTGCAATTGTATATGTATGATAGGCACGAAATGTGATATCTTGGAGATATTAGTGGACTGCTTAAAAGTATTAGCGCTCCGGAAATTGTTTTTATGCCCTATTTTTTAAAGTATGGCACTGCATCCTGGGCACACGCAGTAAAACTTCTCGTAGATATGCCTAACCTTGACATCGTAATAGAAATTGGGAGATATATGAACGCTGTAAAAAGGTCTTTTATGGAAAAATGAATTTGAAGACTATAAGTTCAGATGGAATTGAGTTTTAGCCGATTTTAATTGATACAACATTTTTAGACAACAATTTTTAGAAATTCTTAATAGGAATTCTTATAACAATTTTTAATAAGTACTTAGTTATTTTATATATGGGTGTGACCATAATGTATATATCAAGTAATTGTGTAATTATGTAATTTAATATATAAAAATGTGTGCCGTTCTCATTATTTTCTTACAGGATACTTATCTTAATGGTAACAGTTGTTGATACTTTGATGATTTTAGACTATTTATAAAGATGTCATGTTTTTATGCTGTTTAAATACCAGTGGTCTAAATAAACGATACTTTGACTGACTGATTGTGGGAAGTTCCTGTAAACTTGTAATACTGGAACTGGTGAGCAATTGTAGTTTTGTCGCAGTCTTTGTCAAGGGAAAAAGGAAAGGAAAGAGGTTTCCTCTGGTGGAAAGGTTGAACCAGAGATAAGGCTTTGAGGCAAACTCAGCAACACTGTGGGGCTGGAAAAGTGTGACATTCAAGCAGTCAATGCTGCACCTGAGCTGTGTAATGCTAGATTATGTTATGTGACTTAAAATGTAAATATAACTGTACACATTTTAGTTTGCTGGCTTGCACGTAAGTGAACATTTAAGAAAGCAACTAATTTCCACCTCATCTTCAGCACCGTGCCATTAATTCATGTTTTTGTTAGCACTGTAGAAAATGTGCATCTGTGAATCAAAAAGGATTCTACTTCACAGATACAGCACTGTGCTGTAGCATCACGTGTGCAAATAGGATTTCATGAAAAACTTTGCAGCTGCACTGACTTTTATAAATTATGAGTAAGCCTAAAAAATAGTAATCTTTATTCGTCCTATGGAAACAAACTTGGTGGCAGTATTCTGACATATAAAATATTAACAACGTGAAAAATACACGGTGTATTTTCATTTTCAAGAAAGAGAGGCTCTTGTTCCTCACTGCCATAGCACAGCCCATGGCTCAAACGTGCATTTACTTAATTTATCTTTTACAATCCTTTCAGCACTTCGTATCTCCTGAGAGCATTTACGTGCAAAACCGTAGAACGTCTTCAAGTGGAAAGTCAACAGAACGGATCATCTCTGTGGAGATTAATCTGCCTTGTTTTGGCTGGTGCAGCTCTTGTGGCTTATTCTCCCTGTTAGATGCTGTCCCCTCCTGCAGGGTGGGGAGAGATGTGTGAATGCCGGGTGAATGCAGGGTGGGGAGAGTTGTGTGAATGCCGCCTTCACTAGATGAGCCTTGGGGGCTTTCTTAAACAAACTAAATGTGTTCACAGTTCTCGGTTAAGCCTTCAATAGGTTTCAGACTTTAGTCCCTGGTACATTGCTTCTTTCTCTTCTGCGTTTTTAGTTCTTGCCTACAGACAGTGTTTAACTTTTAGCTTTCAGAGAAATATTTTGGACAATTCCAATACTTTCAGAGTGCTTATGGTCAGCCCACGGCTTACCATTGGTTGGCTTTCTCATCAAACTTTCTTGCTTCCTGACTATTGTATGACTTTACTTCTTCTTGTGTTTAACCCTTAATTTGAGCACAACTCCTTCACCATACTTTTGATTTGATGACTTGTATTCTTCGACTGCTTACATTACTTGTTTCTTTCCTGCAGCCCTCATTGTGAGTTGTGATATCTGCTCTCTCATGTGCTGCTTCTCCACTGAAATCCCTGACCCTAAAATGTATGTGTTGCTTCCCCTTCCAACATACAACTCATCTATTTCTTTGGCACCTTTTCTTTATATTTTTGGCATGTATTTCTTCTGTATAGGCATCCAAGACCATGGACTTGTAAATTAAATCAAAACACACCATAGCCACCATGCCTTGCTCCGTTTGTGAGCATGCATCACCACAAATGTCTGGTGACAGTGGGTCTGCTATAGTGCCGTGACTAATATTCATGTATGCCTTTTTTGCTTTTATTTTAGCCCAATGCTGTTTCATGTTGGCAAACAAGTATCCACAAAGTCAATTAATCAGGTATTGCCATTCAAAGATGATATCTATTTGGCTTTGCCAATGCTTGTTACATTTAATCTTATCTACATTGGGTAACCCAGCACTCCTCAAACTAATTTATGATGGGAGATATATTTTGGGTTTAAGTTCTTTACCGGTGCCGGCGGAGAGGGGTAGGTGACTCGGCTGAGTTCCTCAGTGGATTGGACACCATGGCCCAGTTGTCTTGATATTCCGCCGGACACCGATTAAAGTGACACTTTTGCTACAGATAGGTCACTTCATGACACTACAGGAAACCTGACTCGTAGTGTGTACACGTGGTAGGTAGAGCTCACTTCCACCACTTTGTGTAGATAGATTTACTTACTAGGTCCTGAAGAAATGTGTGAGGACCCTAGTTCCGACAGGAAGGATCCCCCTTCTCTCATCTCTCTCTCTCTGGGAGCTACCTAGTTTGCACTCACAAACAGGGGTTCCTTGATTTTTTGGATTTTTGTCTCTTTGGCACTGAGAACAGAGGAACTGCATATCTTTAGGTAGTAGCGCTTGATAGGGCATTTATGCTGGACCTCTATAAAAGCCCCACTATCCCTTCCTTTGTTGATTGACCTATTTGGCTTTGCCAATGCTTGGTACATTTGATCTTATCTTCATTGGGTAACCCAGCATTCCTCAAACTAATTTATGATGGGAGAGGTATTTTGGGTTTAACTTCTGCAATTTTTATGATTTTTGACGAGTGAATGCTCAGCATATAACACATCATTTTGAACGTAATTAATTTGTGATACGATTTCATCTGTAACTTCGTGTCCCGATGGCTGATTTACAAAATCAAAATACCATTATGTCCCCTGATACTTCAAATTACTGGGATATATAGGGGTTGTAGGGTCTCTATAAGCCAGAGGTACCCAGCACCAACAACTGAGCTGTGCTGTCAATATACAGCACAGCTCAGTTGTTGGCGCTTTCATTTTGTACTGAGTTAAAACCAATCCATATGGTGAATATGTAGAGTGAAAAATGTGTGTCAAGGAAACCTATGTATTTCTGAAATGGGCACAAGGTATGGAGTTTAGGAGTAAATGATTATTTGTACATCTCTGAATTAGTGGGTGCCCATACCAGCATGTGAATCAGAGGGCACTTTTTCAAAATGTCTTCTTTCTTGCACACTTGCTTATATTTGGAATGCACAAATGCAGCAAAATCTAATTGGTAATGTTGCAGTAAAACTGTAATAAAAAAGACTTGACTGCTCCTGGAAAGGCAAAAGCAGATTTACTGTTGTGGCAGGGAGAGAAGCTATTTACACACAAGTAAACATATGGTCTCTAGGGCTGCTCACAGGCTGCCACTTAAATTGTCACACAAACAATGTGTCTTATAAAAAAAGGTCAAATAATTGGTTACTCATCACATATTTGTTTCAAAAACATCACATCACCTGTGTCCTCAAACGCCTGACCTTTTCTCTACACGTTCTTTACTGTAAGTCTAACAATGTTTAACAAACCATTCATTTACTTATTTCGTACGCATGTGTGTGCGTGTGTTCTTTAGTGTTCTGCTCCCAAGACTCCTTTTTGGAATCTGTGTAATCTTGACTAACTCTACCTCTTACACCTTTATTCTTCAATTCACGTTTTAATCAGTGAGAAAACAGAATACTTGCATGTTGTGCCGTGACAATAAATTCCTTTAGGCTTGCAAACACAAGATTTCCTTTATCTAAGACCTTACTGATCATGCGCTCTATTTTCTAGTGAACTCTTCACCTGTCTTGCATCTTTGTGGATTTTAGGCCTGCACTGCACCTTTGACTACGTATAACCCTGTGATGCTCAGTACTTATGTCTGCAGTAGTGCAACTTCTTCATATTCAATTTGTTCTCTAACAGTAATAACAAACATTCTGCCATTCTATGTTCCCACACATCTTCGGATAAAAATAGATCTCATTTGTGTGGATAGGCCTCATGCCGGTGACAGGAAACAGGCCAAAATGCGACATGGACTCATCACATTTTTACACTCAAAATTGACCCTTTTTCCCAATGCAGGTAGCTGTGGATTTTAGGCCATAGCTCAAGTGGAATCTAGGACACTGTAGCAAACCTCTACTATTTGAAAACTAGAAAAGTAGAGCAATCCTAGGTGTGTGGTGACTTGTGTGGCTGTCATCAGATTTCTTTACCCAGAATTCCTTGCAAACCTCAAACTTTGACTAAAAAACACATTTTCTTCACATCTGTAATCTGTCAGGAGCCACAAACATCCTTCCACCTAGCATTTCCCAAAGTCTCTCAATAAAAATGTTCCCTCACCTTTTTGGGTAGGCCTAGTGCAACAGAAAATGGCCAAAACGCAACATGGACACATCAAATTTTTCCACTCAGAACTGACCCTTTTTTGCATAGGGGTAGATGTGGATTTTGGGGAATAGCTAAGCCTTTTCCCAGGGAAACCTAGCAAACCTGAATATTTTTGATAACTAGATATCTGGGTAATTCCGATTGGGGATGACTTGCATGCCTCTATCCAGGTTTTTCTTACCCGGAATCCCCTGCACACTTTGACTAAAAAACACTTTTCCCTCACATTTCTGTGATGGAAAGTTCTGGAATCTGTGGGGGCTGAGTTCCCACATGTTTCCCAATAAGAACAGTTCCCCAATTGTGTGTGTTGGCCAAAAGACCACAACACAAAAAGACCTAAAGCGCTACATGGAGAGATCAGCAATAGGGGTAGCTGAGGTATTAAGGGCCATGCTCTGCAGTCACTCGTGGAAGCCTACCAACTGCAAACAAGACAACCAGGGGATTCCAGAGTGGTGCGCCATGGATGGATTCCATGAGTTTTTCTTACCCAAAATGCCCTTCAAACTCAAACTTTGCCTGAAATCACGTATTTTTCTTACATTTCCATGATGGAAACTTACGGAATCCACAACATTCCTACCACCCACCCAGTGTTATCCCTCTAATACCATTAAAACGCTACCCCACTTGTGTGGCTGGGCTGAGTGCCCACAACAGAAATGGATCAAACCCAGGGCAACAGGAGTCCCCTGGCTAGGGCTCCCATTGATCTCTGTTTGATCCGCTCCTGTCATGGGGGCTAGACTCAGCTACACAGTGGTGCAGCGTTTTTATAGGTGCAAGTGGAGTAATGCTGGCTGGTGGGAATTTTGTGGATTTCTGTGAATTCTGAAAGTTTCCATCTCAGACATTTAATGAAAATGTGTGATTTCAAGCAAAGTTTCATGTGTGCAGTGCATCTTGGGTAAGAAAACCTTGTGGGATCTATGCACAGCATGCCATCCTGGAATCCCTTAGTTGAATAGTTTAAAAAAATATCTGCAGTTGGTAGTTTTCCATGGGTGGTGGCTAAGCACAGCCTCAAATCCCACAGCTATCGCTATCAATGATCTCTCCACGTACCACTTCAGAGCCTTTTGTACCATGGTCTGTTGGCCTACCCACACACGTGGGTTACCATTCTTAATGGGAGATGTGTGCCAACACAGGGTGGTAGGAATTTTGTAGCTCCCTGCAGATTCCAGAAGATTCCTCACATAACTAAGAGGAAAATTTGTGTTTTTAGTCAAAGTTTGAGGTTTGCATAGCATTGTGGGTAAGAGGTTTTGTGGCATCCACGCAGAGCAAACCACCTTGGACTCACACGGGTGTCTAGTTTTTAGAACTGTCCAGATTTGGTAGGTTTTCCCAGGTGGCAGCCTACCCAAGCCCAAAAAGTGCAGGCATTCACCATTGCAAGTGGGATGAAATTGGGAGTTAGACATGCTCTCCTGGCTCATATGTAAAAACAACACCCAGAAGAAACAAACATTCTCTTGCTTGCCATTGGGATGGGCTCCTTTAGTCTGCAGAGGAGCAGAACAACTATTGATGCTTTAGGGGTTAGCATGTTGCCTGATTGTAGGGTTGGCCACACCCACTCCAATATTTCATTACAAAAATGTGTTCTTGGCATACACCCCCACAGTTTTCAGTGATACTTCTCTGCCCTCAGTCAGTGCTCGGAGTCTGCAATATGAGCGCTGATACAGTGAATGTAAAACAAGTCCATCGGCTCAATTTACTTTCACTTTTTCGGAATTACATCACTGCGCTCTACACGCTGTTTGTCATTGCAGTAAAGAAAAACAAAAGACTCAGGCTGCTTGGGAAGTCCTTCCCAAGCAGTCAGAGGTTAGAATACAACCAGAACAGAAGGGGCTTTTATATGCCTCCCCAGTGTCAGCCAATGGCCAGCAGATGCACTGAGGAGGTAGCGTGAGTGTTGGTCAGATTTTAAACCTCCTGAGCTGGGGTAAGAAGGTAGCTGGCCTTGAGGTCAAGGAAATAGAAAAGTATTTCCATTGAGTTGTTCATCATCACAACCTTAGATTAGATCATCCTTAGGCACAGGTGGTTGCCTTTCAAGCAATAGTAGATATGCCTAACTCAAACAGCGTTTTTGCTCCAATATTCTTGCTTGTTGAGCAGCCAAGTGTGCTCCTAATTGTAGTCTGCATGCATTTGGAATTACAGGCGACATTATGAGATTATTTTAATGGAAGCCCACATGCAAATATAAAACAATTGAAATGACAGTAAAGAACCATGTACAACTGCAGAGGTGCAACATTCAAATGCTATCTGGGTTACTGACACAACCAAAGTAGGGTATCCTATTGTGGGGTACCTGTGGTACAAAGTCTGGGTCTGTCGGGATTCATATAAAAAATTATGACAAACCCCCACTGTTAGACCTAGCATCCTTGGTGTGGTTTCCCCTAACTTTTTGCTTTCAGACCTCCTGTGTTTGCTGATTTAATGTTTGCTGACCTAAGGATTCTGAGCACTTTACCACTGCTAATCAGTGTTAAGGTACTTGTGCTCTTTCTCTAAAACAAGGTAGAAGTGGCTTATACCCAATTGGTATATTTAATTTACTTATAAGTCCCTAGTAAAGTGCACTAAGTGTGCCCAGTGCCTGTAAATTAAACGCTACTTGTGAGCTTGCAGCACTGATTGCGCCACCCACTAAAGGAGCCCTTTAAACATGTCTCAGGCCTGCCATTGGAGAGCCTGTGTGTGAAATGTATGCTGCCTTGTCGACCTGGCAAAATAAACCTTTTGTCAGGCCCAAGTCTTCCTTTTTCATACAGATAAGTCACCCTTAGGGTAGGCCCTGGAAAGCCCAGAGGGCAGGGAGCAATGTATTTAAAAAGTAGGACATATACTTTTATGTTTTACATATCCTGGTAGTGAAAAATACTCCAATTCGTTTTGCACTACTGCAAGGCCTATAGCTCTAAGAGGATAACAAAGAGCTGCACATCCCTTGTATTTAGTCTGGAGCCAGAGCTCTTTGGTCGGGGCATCTATATGCTTCAAAGGCATGCCTCTGGAAGCTTCTTCCCACTTCAAAGGCACAACTGTGCATAAAAGAAGGACCTCAGACATCTCCACTTCAGTACACTTCTGGTCCTTTGGATACTCTGTCAGGAAGAAGGACTGCTGTGCTGCTGAATGGACTGCCACTCTGTTGGAATGCTACTCTGCCGGACTCCTGCCTTGCTGTGCTGACATGCTGCACTTTTGCCTGGGTGAGAAGGACTGGACCTGCATGTCTTGAAGCCAGAACCCAGAGTGACTCCAAGGGCTAGTTGGTTGGCCTCCTGATCTAAAGCTTCAAGGACATAACAGGCTTCCTACAAACGTGCATCTGCACCTGGACTCTGCCATCTGTGAGTCTACCCTGCCAAGTGGTGCCACCCCAGTCCTGGACTCTTGAAAGTGGGTCTAAGGTGGTTTCCAGTGGAACTGATGCATCTTCTCTGTTGAGCGGTACATCCAGAGTTGGACCGACACATCTTCTTGGCTGAGCGGTGCATCCTTGAGCGGAACCGACACATCATCACTGCTGCGTGAATTTGACTCGACTCAGAAGGTCGTATTGCCCTCACTGCCCTCGGAACCGGCATATTGCCAAAGGTTTGGCGCATCTCAAACCAAGTTCCTTACATCTCTCATCGGCGGTAGCCTCAACAAGGATGACAGACTCTGCATCCCAGCTCTTCAGAACTGACACATCACCAGCTGCGAGCCGCATGCCAAGACTTGGCATCGCAAGCCATTTTGACAGAATTCTCGATGGCGATGCAACAGACCTCTGTTCGTCCTGTCATTCTTAGGGTGGTCTTTTCCTAGACTTTTTGTCTTTTGCCTCCTATTTTTGATGATTCTTTTTGTTGGCCTCAGGACTCTGAGCGCTATAAGACTGCTTACCAGTGCTAAAGTGCTTCTCCCTTAATCATGAAGACCCTGGTGCATACCTGACTGGCATATTCGGTGTACTGGCAAGTCCCTCACAAAGTGGTATACCATATAGCCAAGGCCTGTACCTCAAGTGCTACTAGTGGGCTTGAAGCACGAATTGTGCCACCCACCTAAGTAGCCTTTCAAACCTGCCTCAGGCCTGCCACTGCCATGCCTGTGCAGTTCACTTCAAAAATACTTCCCAAGCCTTAAACTCTTTCATTACATGTAATTCACCTCTACGGTAGGCCCTAAGTAACCCTAAGAGGAGGGGGCTATGTAAGTAAAAGGTAGGACATGTACCCTTATGTTTTGCACTTCTTGGTAATTACACACAGCCTATTTAATTTATCACAACTTTGAAGCCTCCCCCTTTCATAGGCCAACATTGGGAATTCTTAATACACCTTTAAGGTGTAATTCATGATCAGAGAGTAGTAGTTTTTTCACGTTTCATATTTTTGGAATGGTAATGATAAATCCTCCTTGCTGGAGAAGTTGAATTTAACATTATTGTTTTAGAAATGCCACTTTTAGAAAGTAAACATTTCTCTGCACTTACTGACAGCTTGTCTCCAATACATGTCTGGGGTGGGTGAAAACTACACTTTGTGCATCTAGAAAGCCACAAACACAGGAAGGTGAGGCTCATCTGCATTCTGAACACTCATCTGCATTCTGATGGGCCTTTCTGTGCAGGGAGGAATGGGAGGGGCTGATACACGTCAATAGGTGGTGTCCTATCCACACACAAAGCACTGATTTACCCCCTGCAGATAACCAGTCAGACAGGACTGGGTTGAAAGGGATCCTTGTGCACTTCATAGAGCTGTTTTGAAGCCACCCCTACATCAAAGGCACTTTGGGGTATACGTATTAGGTCTCTGACTCCCTAAAATCAGACACTTCTGGATCATGAACTGAACCTCTGTCAGAAGGACTGCTGTTTTGCTTAAAGACTCAACTAGACTGCTTTTCTGGAAAAACTGCTTTTCTGCTTGTTGCCCTGTTGCCTGCTGCTCACTGACTCTGCTGAACGAGAGCTGGACTCTGCCTTCCCTCCAAGTTATCTCCAAGGGCTTGCTGGCTTGCCTCCTATTTTCTGAAGTCTCAGGGACACAAAAACATCCTACAATTCTGCTGGTGCTGCTGAACTTTGCCATCTATGAGTCCTACTCTTGTCTTAGGTGCCCTCTCCAGTTCTGAGTCTCAGAAGTGGGGTATACAGCTGCTTTTCTACAAAACTGATGCATCATCACCTTTGTGCCAATCAGAACTAACGCATTGCCTTTCGACTCCGACGCAGAGGCTGTTCGATGGTAGCGGTTCTACTGCCTGTGTGGCCCTACATTGATGTTCTCCATGGCTCGACGACGATGCATTATCTTCACTTCAGCGAAGCTTGACGATTACGCATTGACCCGACTACGTGGAAAAGATCGACGCATCGTGCCTTTAGCATTGATGCTTTGCCCCATCTAAGGTACTTTCTCAGTGCGTCCTGCGTGGGTCCTATAGCCAGCCTGCCCTCTATCATGGTTGGCCTGAACTTTGAATTTATTTACCTCTGTCTAATGCGACTTCAAGTAACCTTGACGTCTGAGCACTGTTTTGCATTTAATGTTTACAAAATCATTATAGACTTCTACTGATTGGATTTTTGTCATTTTGCTCTTGTTTTAATCAGATAAATATTCCCTATTTTGCTAAACCTACGTGGAGTCTTTTCTGGTGTATTCATTGGGTTACTGTGTGTATGTGTTGCACAAATGTTACACATTGCCTCTTTAGATAAGCCTGACTGCTCTGTGCCAAGCTATCAGAGGGGGACAACAGTTTATCTTTTAGTGTGCATCTAGCTTACCCTGATTAGAGTGGTAGCTCCTACCTGGCCTGGGTGCATACCTCAGCCAACCATGAATCCGATTTCTAATAACTTGGCACTACAGCCTCACCACATCTCGGAACCTATGTATCTCCTCTGCTGCGCCTTTTTGACCCGGATCCACGCATTGCTCTACAACCAGGATTGAAGGTACTTTTTTCAGCAGGCCTAATTGGGTCCATTTAGCCAGCCCGCGCTCCATCGTGGTCCTTGTCTGGCATGACAAGATATCCCTAAAAGCACTTTATGCTGCAATTTTCCACTTAAATCCTTAAAATTCAATATCTCTGGTTTTACTGATTGGCCTTGCTTTATTTATTAAACTAAGTTACGTTTTTCTAAACCTGGTGTGGGATGTTTTTGTGTGGTGTTTTCACTGTTTTACTATTTGAAGTGTTGGACAAATACTTTACACATTGCCTTCAAGTTAAGCCTGACTGCTCTGTGCCAAGCTACCAGAGGGTGAGCACAGGTTAATTTGGGGTTTGCTTGTACCTTAGCCTGACTAGGTTTGTGGTTGCTGCTTGACCAGGGCTCATACTCCAGTCAACTAACAACCCAACTTCTAACACTCGCCCACCAAACTAGGCGGCATACTTTATGGTTGGGTTGTCACTTCCACTCAACAGTTTGTTAGTGGGCCATAGTGACAGGAAGTACTTATAAGAATCTCAACAGACTCACATTTTGAACCACAGACACCCCACACTGGGATACTCTCCTTTGGTTACGCCAATAGTTCAGATATTTTCTGATTGTTGTGCTTATCAACGGGAGGACACTATCTTGGGTAACCCTAACTTCTCTTTCCCTTTCAAGAGTTTTTGAATCCTACAGGTGCCCTGTTTGATAGATGACATGGTTTTAGCCTGTATTGAAGGTTCATTCAGCAACGACTGACATCATGAATGACTTATGCTTGATTCAATTTAGCCTTTGTGGTGTCGCACAACCTCTCCATCCAGTATTTTGCTTGGGATAGGGAGGCTGAATATGTGATAATAGTCCACTAGTTCCTAATGACCAGCTGTTGACCTTGTAGTAAAAAAAAACAAGGTGATGAAAGAATGCTTGAATTACTTTCAGCCACTGTCAATTGCTTAGAGGTGCATTCCAGACCATTCTTTTGCCCACTCTGCCAGTCTACAAAGACCCACCTTTTGCCAATTAGTATTAGCCCTGCTCTAATAGGAACATTTCAGCCCAAACTGACTGGGCAGGTCCCCTCCAGATGGGAACACAAACAACCCCAGACTGGTTTGACCCAGGATCCGTTGTTGTGAGCTGCTGCTTAGAAAACAAGTGAACCAGGGAAGAACTTTGTTAGTTATGTCCGTGACATGAAGTTAATGTAAAAGTAACTAACTCCTGGTCAATTGTATCAAATGCTGCCGATGGACCCTAAAGGATTAGAACACTAAGTTCATCTTTATTAGCTGCCTGGCAAAGATCATCCATCCATGGATCGATTCACCAAAATGTCAAGGGTACTGGTACTAAGATCACAAACCCATTGACCATAATGACATCACAAGAAGTAACATCATATAACCTATGACGATTAATCTTACCAGAAACTGATGTGACATACCCTTAACCTAGATGACATCACAACAATTTGTCATGAGCCCCCAATGTACCCCAATATAGGCCTAGGTAGTTGCACAACCTTTTACCTACATTTGTTCTACCTTGCTATACATAACGGCTCTGGTGCTGACCTTTTACCTAGTTAGGTGCCAAATAAATTTAGTGTGGTTTTCCTTGAAAACTAGCCTAATTTATTATGCATGAGGATTCCTAGTATCATAGCAGGATTACCATCTTCTGTATAATAACTCTGTACAAAAGTCACAGCTATCGTCATCCTTGGACGACAGGCCCACAGTACCATGACGTATCTAGGTAGAACCCCTGAGGGTACCTTTCAGATATATAAGTACCGCATCTTCACTGGGCTAACCAGAGGAGAAGCTTCGATGCTGACACGAGATGCTGAAGACCTTGCACGCAAACACTCCAGCATGCAGTGGTCTGACATCCCTTGAGGGGTGTCCAACTCAAGACCAAGATGCAGTCCTTCGTTTTCTCCCATCAGGTAATGGGGTTGGCTCTTTCTGGTGGGATTCTTGGCTTTACACCTACATACATACATGCTAGGTACACTTAGGTACACTTAGCTAGGGTTAGCATCTTAGGAGTATGCATGATTACTGTCATGTGTATATATGACTGCACATATTAATTGTTTTAGCACCATGGTAGAATTCTATCTTTTATTTACTCTGTTGGTGCTTGTAATAGCATGTATCTGTTTCTGTTTAATGGCTGTTGCAGCACCCGTATTTTATACTAGAGTGATGCTAGTTCAATAAATGCTTATTAAAAACGTCCCCTTCGGTTATTCTATATAACTCTCTGAGACCAAGTGAGCATGTGTGACTGAGTGAAAAGTACTGTACTGTTTCCACGATCGCTTAGGGATCAGGGTTGTCATGTTCGATAGTTGCCAGAAACGATTCACTCCTTGGTAAGGTTGTGGGGCTTATAGTGGGACTGTGAGCTAGCTGGTCTACAAGCTAACATAACCTTCCGGAGTGTCTGTAATCAGTCTGGACACCAATCCCTTTGTTTATGTTGTCTAAACGCGCAGATCCTATTTAGATTTGAAGGAACTACACGACAAATTGACATTGCTGAAGTTCCACAATGACCGCATGGTTTAATGTAACAACACAACACAGAAAAATCTGTTTTAAATACCACTTATGTTAGGGCACTGACTTCATCTTTGAAAGTAGTGGGTAAATAGTAAGCCACACCTATTTCATGGGTGGTCAGCAGGGCTGGACTAGCTGTAGCAGGCACCGGGAATGTCCCCGGTGGGCCGGAAGGGTGGGGGCTGGTTTTGTGCGGGGGCTGGTTTTCTCACTGGGGGCTGGTTTGGAAGCAGTGCTGCAATATCAGCCCCCTGTAACAAAAGCGGGAGCGGTACTAATTGCTAGCACCCAACCCTAGCTCCCCCTCCACACGCCCTACCTGAGCTTCCCCTCCCCCTGCTCCCAGGGCAGGTCAAGCAGCAATCTGTCAGGGCTGGTTGATGTTCCCAGTCTGGCCCTGGTGGTTAGTGGTGGTTTCCAAAGCCAGCATCTTGTGATGGGTGCCCCTCACATGTCATGGGTGCCCCTTCTTCCAGGAATTCAATACAATATGACCATGCCAGACGTTTGCCACTAATGCCTTCCATATACCATGGGTGACCCTTATGTTAAAAGCTACCTCTTGTGAGTTAGGGCATTCATTTAATCATGGTTGCCCCTTTCAATTTGCTACAACTGTCTTGCCTTCTGACAAGAATTACCTCTAGTATGCCAGTGCATTTTACTCTGGGTGATCATTATGCCAAGAATTACTTCCAGTGTGCAGTGGCAGTATTTTGTCACATGTGCCTGTTATGCTAACAAATTATGCGACGCCCAGTATTTTGGCGTGGGTGCCTGTATAAATCAAGTATGACCTTCAGTAGGAAAGACTTGAAAGCACAACACCACATTTACTCACATTCACTTACAATAACTCATTCAAACACATACTCATTCATTTGAACTCATTTGTGCTCATTCATTCTGACTCACTAACCTGAATTCACTCTTAATCTCTCACAGTCATTTTTGCTCTTTTGCACGCAGATTCATTATTACTCACTAATGTTTTCTTACTCACACTTACTTGCTCTCAATCAGACTCACTCATTCTCCCTCACTCATTCATATCTACTCACATTTACTCTTATGCTCTCTCACTAATACTTTCTCACTTACTGACACTCACGTATATCCACTCTTCACTCATTCTCACATATTTTCACTCACTTTGACTCACTCATTCTCACTCACAAATACACTCTAACTGTTGCTCACTCTCACTTATTTTCGATCACACTCTTTAACACTCCCTCATACTCATTCTTGCTCATTCATTCTCACCCATCTGCTCTTGCAGTCACTCTTACTCTGAGTCACTCATTTGCACTCACTTTGACTCATTCACATTGACCTACTGACAGTCTACTTATCGCCCACTTACCCAATGACTTTCACTTACACATGCGTGCTCACAAATAAAGACCTACTCACACATACATACTCTCTCTCACACAAACTTTCCCGCGAAAACATGCACACAATATGCATTTAAAAGTATTTTTCCACTTACCTCAGCTGCCAGTGAAAGTCTTGTTCCAGCTCCTGTTTTTTATTACACTAATAGTGTATAAACTATTATTCACTATTAGTGTAGTAAAAATGGGAAACAACAACCATCAGAATGAGTTGCCCCTGTGCTCTTGTCACTGATGCTTCCCTCCACTGAGGCCAGGGTCGCAACAGCAGCGCCAGGGTCCCGCAAAGCCAGGGGTCGCAGCTGCGACCCCTGGAGTCCCCTAAATGACATTCACGTGTCCACCATCACCACTAGCATCATTAACTCGGTGCTGCGAAGTGTCTAGAAGCCAGACTGGGGGGTTTCCAGGGTTCTGTCTCATTCTAAGAAGCGCCACAGCTGTTTGGTCACGTGGGTTTCAAGCATTTTTGTGCCGCCAGAAGCAGCGGTATGTGCCAGCAGTAATGGACTGAGGTAAGGGTTTTCTTAATGAAGGCGTGGCCATACCCTGTTTAAAAGGACTGGGTAACGACCCTGTGATAAGCGAAGAGTTGAAAATGTACAGCTCAGCTGGAGCAAGACAGTCCTGGAGTGGAGAAAGATGTTCAACTGAGATGGAGACTAGTAACGAACCTGATCTGCACTATGCTATAGGCTTAAGAATGGGGGGCAAATCCAGTAAAGAAAAAAAAGATGGACAAAGAGACTGTGACTATATTGGAAAAGGGTTTGTCAAAGTGTTTGCATAAGTATCTTTACTAATAGCCACTTTGAAACTGTCACTTTTATGTATAGAATAGCACACCCCTTCCTTGTGCAAGGCTAGTGAACAAGGAATAACAGCAGTGTCAGAGCTGTTTGAGGATTGTTCATTCAGTATTAAGGTGGTTTTACTTTTTGCCATATTTCTACCTTGGAACTCAAATATAAACCTTTGAGTAGTATTTCCAGTAACATGGTTATAGTCTGTTTTCTGAAGAAATTGTAGTTCTATTTAAAAATTAATAACGTGTGAGTAATTGAGGCCCCTGTGCCAGAGCGCATCTTTACTCTCATTCCATAGTATTTCTTTCTAAAGCAAATGCTTACATCACCCCCTCCTCTCCTGAGACAAAATATACTCTTCAAATTATGAAACCTTAAGTGATTCAGGGCTAAGTATGAAGTGACCTGAGACATAAACTGATATTTGCAATGCCTTGGAAGTGTTGTCAGGTAAAGATGTCAGCTCTCCTAGGAGAGAAGACAGATGGAACTGATAGAAAGTGAATGATATCCGGATGAGTTTGATTGTTTAATAACTAGGTCCTTCAGATCATGAAATAATGAACATTCATCAGGAAATAAATAAAATGCAGGACGCTTGAGGACTAATAAAGACAAACACTGGGCATGACACTTAAAACAACTTTGAAATTACATCCATTAGATGGACCAAGAAAAGCCTGCCATGAGGGCAGCCATAAATCATGTGAAGAAAGGAATTTGCTAGTGCTAGTCACTGAAAAGGAGGCAGGTAATATGGTGGTTTCAAGTCAATACCAAAGCCTAGGAAGGTTGTGAGCCTACCAAAACTGACTCCTCAAATGACCAATCCACTACAGTGAAATAGACATGACACACATTCATATAAACTATGACAACATTCTTGTCTGTTATCACAAAAATGCCAGCAAAGTGGAACAGCACCTACTGTGTTTCCTGGAGTGCTTAAATGCCTAAATTCCTGAGAGGAAAAGGAAAGACCTGCAGTGGAAGTACATTCAGCAAGAACTATGAATTAAATAAAAGTGAGTAGTTGTACACCGACAAGTCAAGGATGGTGAGGTGGTGCATCACATGCATACAAGCAATGGGGAATGCCAGCTGCTGATGCCCACAACAGCCATCTTAGATTGTTTTTGTAGGTTCATCTCTTCGCTAACGCGGCTGTGCTTCCTCCTGGTAGAAATGAGGCAAAGCTGTGTCAGAGGTTTGGGGCTCCTGATTTGTAAGTGAGGTACTGCGTTGGGATAATAACCCTCAGAACAGTGCATACAGAGAATAAAAGTGTAAAGCAGGCAATATGCATGGATTGGTAAATTCAAAATTACCATAATGGCAGCTCAGCTTTGTGACCTTAAGGAAGAAAGCCACCAAAAGGTTCCAAGGCTAATCAAAGCTGCTGACAGCAAATCTGAAGTTCTTGAAAGCGTTCAAATCTGGGACTACATAAACTGCTTAAAATGTGAACTATGGTTGTTGTACTATTTGATAATAAGGGTGGTGAGATAAGAATTCCTCTTTCATTCAGCCATATTTTGCTTTGCTCAAATAGGAACTCAACCTCGAAAATCTTTAACTAATCTCAACCTAGAAATGGTTTTGGTGTCACAACAACACTTCTCAGTCTGCAACACCTTCTGTTTAATGCTGTTTCTCTAGCTGCCCAGGATGACCTCCTCATGATCAGGGATTAAGCTTTAATAGCCACCTTCTTCCCTGCCATACTCTATATTGCTGAATACAGTGTCCACTAAACTTCACAGCATGAAGACTGACATAGTCTGATTAGATCCACTCAAAACAAAATTCCACTTATTCTTACAAGGAAGAACCCAAAATAAAGTCATACCCCTGCACTAGTCTGAAGATCAGCCACTGGCATGAAGATTCCCACAAGTCTCATGATTATCTTGCCTACATTTAAATTCCTATGTTATTCAAATTGGGAAACACACAAAAGACAGTGAAATGTACATGTGAATCTAGAAAATTAAAAATATGTAATTCTAACCAACTGATGTGCACCAACTGGCTGTGCTAATCATACATCTTCCCAGACCAACTGGTGTACAACTGGCTGTGGTAATCATACATTTCCTAATTCTAACCAACTGATCCACACCAACTGGTAGTGTTGATAATAGATCTCCATTCCTTTCTTTAAGATGGGAAATAATAGTTGATCAATATTACCACAGAATGAAAGACCACTTAGAGAAATAACAGACCAGTTTACTAAGTAGGACAACTTAGCTGGCTACATGTGAGGCCGGTACATGTAATAATCCTTATCTACTTGAACAATGAAAGAGCTGTGCATAGACTAGGGATTAGCAGGCATTTGGCTAGGTCAAAAGGTAACTCCCTCCACCAAACTATGCGAGGACCATTCATATTTGTTCCAAAACAAAATTACATGAACACTCTTCAGTCCAATTATGGAACACCACTAGATGAGTTTTCTTCTCTGAAACGCAAGTGGCCCAAACCTCCAGTAAAAAAGATTCTTTGACTGATCTGTGCCCCCTCAAATGTTTTCACTGGGTACCGAAGTCATCGGCCCTGCCCTTACAAACCTGCTAAATTCTGCTCTTATATTAGCACCACTGTCAGTGGTGGAAATACACCATGGTCCTCTCTTTGAAAAAGCCAAACACTAACCCCAATTCTCCCATTAACTGTTGCCCCACTTTGCTTCTATCTCTAGAAAAAATATGCCAACATTCAATCCTCAGACTATCTTAAAACTAGCAATCTACTTGATAGCACCCATTCATATTTTAGACCTCAATTTAGTACCAAAATGGTACTGTAGGCCAATATGGAGGATCTCAAAAGTACTCTCAACTAAGGAAATACAACTGCCTTGATTTGACTAGATCTATAGGCAGTGGTCAACACAGTTTCCCATTTCACTATGGTGCACCATCTCCACAACTTAGGCATTTGCAGATTGGTTCTGAGGTGGTTAAAATCCTTACTATCTGATAGTTCACATGTGGTCTCACTGCCTCCTTTCACCTCCGAAGATTTTCCCACTAAACAAGGCATCACACAGGGATCATCACTGAGTGCCACTCTTTTTAAATGTATATATGACTCCACTAACAAGCCTATGGCTTTACTATCATATCATATGCAGATGATACTCAGCTCATTGTAGTGATCCCAGATAACATTACTGCCACACAAGACACTTTATGTGCTTGTCTTTCCTCTGTGGCTAAATGGACAAAACATAATTGCCTCAAAGTCAATAGTGATAACACAGAGATTCTTCTGTATGGAAAACAGACTTCTTTTCGGTCACAGCTATGATGGGAGGCTGGGCTTGGTCAGCCCCCTCAACCCTACTCGTCTGCCTGGTTTTTAGGTGTTTACTTTTGTCAACATCTTTCCTTTGAAGACCAAGCACTGTGTTGGCAGGCACTTACTACTCTTTGCTAAAAACCCTTAGGAAGGCTCTTCTTCTTATCAAGCCAGCAACCATGAAAACATTGGTACACGCCCTTATCGCCTTGAGGCTGGACAATAGTAATTTACTCTATATAGGTCCTCGTAGATAAATTGCAGGGAGTACAATATTCAGCAGTCCACCTGATTATCAAACTTATGTTCTAGCATCCTTTCTTTAAACATTTTAAAGAGCTATAGAGGCATCCAATTCATTAAAGATGCTTGTTTAAAGTGACCTGCCTAGTCTTCATAGCTCTAGCAAATAAAAGTTTACTCCCCAAAAGTAACCCGTAGTCACTTGAGTGGATAGTCTTTTGCTTTTTTGACTTCTAAACTTTGGAATGCTTTCCCTCTATACCTTTAGTTTTTAATTCTTCTATAAAACTCAGGATGCAGTCGATCCTTCCAGACAGTTCTATTAACTCATGTGGCCTATGATTTATTCTGCTTATGTCTGGTATCTGAAAAAGCTTTTCTGGTCACAGCTTGGTCCTGTTCCACATATCTGTTAGCACCTGTAGCCTTATACACCTTTGTGTTGACAGCTAGAGAACCTGTAGCCTAAGGAAAATAGTCCTATTAAAAACTGCGGGCATCTGGAATTCAGACCACTGCGTTTATTAGGAATCTTCATTGAGAAGAAAAAAATGGGTCAGTTGTATGTCATCGTTCTGCAAAAATAATGCAGCCTAAACTTGATTACAAATATAATGTCAGGTAAAAATATATAGTTAACTATTGATTTACTATTCTTGGCTACCCATCTTCATACCTTGTTCATATATATATATTTATATATATATATATTTATCTCTCTCTCTCTCTCTCTCTCTCTCTATATATATATATATATATATATATTCACTGAAAAAAACATAGGTTTCAGGGGTGTTATAGTTAACTGGACTTTTCACTTGTACAAAACCATTGAAATTCCATTTAGATACTTATATACCCATTTATTCTTCCATCGACCTTGAGATATACATATATAAAACATTTAATTTTCAGAAAAACACACATTCACTGGATGATGTCATCAGTGATGTCATCAGTGATGTCATTTGAGAAGTCATCAGTGATGTCATGAGTGATGTCACTGACCATGTCATGAGTGATGTAATATGTGACGTCATCAGCAGTGCATTGCGGGCGCGCGAGTTATAGTTAGCTGAACTAACTATAACGGGGGAATTTCAATGGTTTTGTACAAGTGAAAAGTCCAGCTAACTATAACACCCCTGAAACCTATGGTTTTTTCTGTGAATTTCAAAGGTTTTTTAAATGCTAATTTCTAACTATGCCTACAGAGATAGGACATGTGAAGAAAGAAGAAAAAATGCACAGCAAGAAAAAAAAGAAGTGCAGAAAGAAGCAACAGAAGTCCTCAAAGATGAAGAAAAGTGCAGGAAGAAGGATAACGTGCAGAAAGAACAAAAAGAAGAGCAGAAAGAAGCCTTGTTGCAAAATCATCCTGTACCCTCAACTTTTTCAGACGGATACTGGTGGTAACTGAGTCTGACTAATCAGTCCTAGAGCCAGTGCTATGTTAAAAGACACTTAGAATACAGTGAAAACAACTACATACACTAGGGAACATTATGCGTTGGGGTCCCCCTGTGATTAGCATGACCTCATCTGTAAGCCCCTAGTATATAATAGGGCAGGGGGATTAAAACTACCTCTTAAAACAGGCCACAGGGCGTTTTTGCACACGTTAACTCAGGCCCCGTCCCCTCCCTTCACCACTGTGTAAACACGCCCTGTGTCCGTTTTTAGTTGGGAGATTAAGTTCATTTGAATCCTGAGGGTACCTAGGGTCCAACTAGCCCACTAGGTACCTCCAGTAAGTGCCACAGAGCTGCGTTGCAGAGAGGTGTAAAAAGTGGCACGGCCTGGACCACCTCTCTGCAATGCAGCTTAGTGGCGCTTACTGGAAGCACTTGGTGGGCTAGTTAGCCCCCAGGGGCCCTCAGTATTGAAGGGAAATTATATCCCCAATTTAAAACGTGCCATAGTGCGTGTTTGCACACCTCACCTCAGGCCCCGTCCCCTCCCTTCCCCACTGTGTAAACGCGCCCTGTGGCTGTTCTAAGTTGAGAGATTAAGTCCCCTTGAATCCTAAGGGTCCCTAGGGTCAAACTAGACCACTAGGTACCTCCAGTAAGCGCCACAGAGCTGCGTTGCAGAGAGGTGTAAAAAGGGGCTTGGCCTCAAAACACCTGTCTGCAGCGCAGCTCCCTGGCGCATACTGGAGATGCCTCTTGGGCTAGTTGGCCCTCAGGGACCCTCAGTATTGAAGAGGAATTAATTCCCCAACTTACAACTCGCCAGGGGGCGCGTTTGCAGAGTGCTGCAAGGAGGGGGCGTCGCCTCCGGCACGATGCCAGTCTTTTATTTATTTTAATTTTTTAAGAAGGGGGGCTGTGTGGTTCCCCTTCTTATTCTAATTTATTGGCCCTGATGACCCCATCCCCCAGGGCCTGTCTCCTAATTATATTTTTTTGACCCCAATCCCCAGGGCCGGCCACTGTTTTTTATTATTTTAAAAAGATATATATTTATAGACACACCTAGGACATGCTGGACAAACCGTACGTACCTATCACCATGACGATTTGCGTGATATTCATTAAAAGGCGACTATGCATACAATGAATCCACGTGGAATGTATTTACACCACTAGTGAAGCTCTGACATGTCTGATGCCCTACCGTGCCTAATCCCTTTAGACACCCTTGTCGTTTATTTATACAAACATGGGTAGCTATTGACGGGCACATTTAATACACATGCACACCAAGCCATTCAAAGGGGATTCGACAAAAATTCGACAAAAACTATGCAAGAAACCCCCCTCACGATTAATAAAACACACATCCACTGCCGGATGTGTAATACTTTTTATTTTACTCTCTGGAAAGGGGGCGAACATCACTTGAGAGTCACAGTGCGCTCCTGGCAGAGCCCAATGCTGTGTTACACCCACCATTGCCTGCTGAGTGCCACACACCTCTGTGTTGTATTCCATTAACTAGTGCATATGCTATGACACTCTCTAGCCCATGTGCACTGTAACACCACCCCGTGAATATGTCATGCCACACTTGTCTTCGCACGGGTTATATTGCCCCATCTAACGTGCCTTCCTCGATGCCTATGTTATAACGCACAGTGCTATGCCATACATATTACAATCTGGGATCCATATCTTTGTCACAGTGCATATGCAACGTTACACTCACCAGCACATATTTTATATTACAACTTTAGAGACTAGTTAGGTTACACAACACTGCCCTGTGCATATTACACTCCAAGGCGCATATCGCATAGCACGCGCTAGTGCCTGTGCTATCTCGCGCTCTCCAATGAATCTGTCATTGCGCACAATGTATTGCATATTATATTTCACGCCTGGTTCATCTTATATCACACTTTTTGGTGCATAGTTTATGCCATACACTATATCTAGTTTTCATTTTCAATCGTGCTCTCAGGACTATGTTCTATATAACACTGTGTTCACCTACCCTTTTCACGGGCATTACATTTTGCGATAGGGGGTGGAGGGTCAGGGGGTGTTTCTGCCAAGTGAGCCCGGATTCACAGTCACAAACGTCCTCTTCTTCCTGAATAAAAGTGAGATTATGCTGCATGCTTGTTCATATTTTAAGTAGTTCGCACAGACACACGTTTTAAAAACAATAAAGTTCCTAATACCCGCCTCTCTGAACAGTTAGCTTGCTGCCCCATCCCCCTCCTCCCTATCCTTTGTTGTGTGAATCCATGGACTAGCCTCCTCCCTCCTGCCATGCATGGTGTTATGTGCTGCCACTGCCCTCAATTTAGTATGATGTACCAGTCCACTCCTCCTGCCCTCCATTGCCCAATTCTATGTCCCATCATTGACCTCCTGCTTAAACTCTGTGCTTAGCTTGCTGCCCCTATTCTCCTTCCCCCTGCCCTCCGATGTCTTTGTGCATGCCCCTGCTCCATCCTTTTTGCCCACCATGTTCCATGGACCTGCCACTCCTATCTACTCTGAGTGTTCTGTTGAGCTGCCACTCCCCTCCCACCTGCCTAGCATTGTCAGATGACTGTAACCTGTCCCTGCCACCTCCACTCTGCCTGTCCACATGCCATGCCCCTATCCTCTTCCTCCTGTCCACATGGTCCATTGTACTGCCACACCCTTCTGCCCTCCCTGGTCTGTTGTGCTGCAACTGCTCCTCCTGCCTGCCCCGTGCGGTCTGTTGTGAGGCCCCTTCCCCTGAACTTTCTTGTCTGTGCACAGGTCCTGACCCTCCCTTCTATCCTCCATCGTCCTTTGTGCATGCCCCTGCACCCTCCTTCTTGCCCATCATAGCCATTGTGCTGCCACTAACCCTCCCACATGCCATGCATGGTCTTCTGTGCTGCCATGGCCCCTCCCACCTTCCCTGTGTGGTCAGTTAGCTGCCCCTGACCCCCTCCCACCTTCCCTCCATGGTCTGTGTGTATGCCATCACAGTCTCACTGTTGCTCTTCATGGTGTGTCTTGCTTCTAGTGCCCATCCTGCCTGACCTCCATGGCTATCTTGCTGCTCCTGCCCTGCCCCCTTGCCCCCAGCCCTCTGTTTACATGTGCAGACCCCTACTCCCTCCCTCCTGGCTTGTCTGTTCCATTGTAATGCCCCTGATCCGTCCCTCCTGCCCTTTATGGTCTGTTATGCTGCAGCTTTCTCTCCTGTCTGTCCATTATGGTCAGCTAGCTACCATTGCCTCTTGCCCCTCTGTTCTCTGTTGTCCATGTGCATGGTCCTGTCCCCTCCCTCTTGCTTTCTATGGATTGTTGTGCTGCACTCCCGTCCCGCATGCCCTGTGTGGTGTACAGAGACGTTTTAATGCATGGGCAAAGTGGGCTCTGGCCCAGGGCCCCAGCCTTTCAGGGGGCCCCCTGACAGAGTCAGCTCCGTTCTCCAGAGTTTTGCCCTAATGACCTTGATTATTTCTTAAACGGATTGTTTTAAATACAGTTTTCCTTTAATTTATGTTTTATCTGCCTGATGTGTGATAGTCTAGTACAGCCATTTTGCTGAGAAATGTTGTGTTGATGTTTCATGCAGTATACAGAAAGTTTCTTTTAGATCAAAACAAGGCCTAACACATAAGAAATGGGAGGGCGTCACAGAGATTATTTGCAGTAATATTGGTGTGCTGCTGCTGTGTTACAATATTGAAAACACACATACCTGTCCCTGAATATTAGAGGTAAACACATTTAGGGCCTTATTTATGAGAAGTGATGCATCGCTGTGTGAAAACAGGGATGCGTCACTTCTTAGTGCACCCTCCTTGCAACGTGACGGATGCGTCATATTTACTCTATGTCGCATCATGTCGCAAGGAGTTACAGATACGTCAGTATTTCTGGCGTATCTGTAGGCACAAAAGTGATGCATTGCTGGGGTGTGTCTGAAAATAGACGCTAGTCCAGCAGTGTGTCCTTTCACATGGGGCAAGCCCCATGTGAAAGGGCCTGCATCAGTCTTACACCTGCTGTGAGGCAGGTGTAAGATATTGACGCAATGGCCTCCTAGAAGTGGCGCACTGAGTTCTCATAGATTTCAATGTGCCACTTCTACAAGGCTTTTTGCGGGGGAACACCCACCCTCCATACATTATACCTGGCACAGGTATAATGTGGTGCAGGGCTTTACAAAGTGACGCATATGTCTAGATGGGTCACTTTGTAAATAGGGCGCAACATGGCACATTTTTAGGTCTCGCCTGACCCAGCGCATGCGCAGGTCTGGCGAGACATTTTGTGAGGGCTCCAAAAAGTGCTACCAGGCCAACCTAGAGCTACAGTGCATGTGCGCGGGTGCACGCGTCCCGCTTTACCGAGATTACTTTCACTTTCGCGGCCTCACGGCCGCTTTTAGGTTTGATCGCGATCACCTTCGCGGCCGCACGGCCGCTTTGATGTCCTCCGTGAGGCTTCAATAGATTGCAGCAGTTAAAACAAGCATTGGCATAGCCAATAGGTCTCGCTTTTGGGACCTTATAAGTGTTTAGTTATGCAACTGTTGCATGGCTAAACACTTATAAGGTCCCAAAAGCGAGACCTATTGGCTAAGCCAATGCTTGTTTTCGCTGCAGGTGCGTCACAAAAAGTGACGCACCGGCGGCATAAAAGTGAAACAAGGCCTCATAAATAAGGCCCTTAGAATTTGGACGAGTGTTCCTATGCACTATCAGGGACCTAATGAAATTAAATGAAATAATGTATTTAATAAAGCGCGCAGCCACTCAGACTAGAGTGTCTTGGCACATGACAGCGGGAGGAAAACGTGCGTAAAAGACCCATCAGTTATTAAAAAGCCAGGTTTTTAAGTTCTTTCTGAAAGAGAGTAGGTCTGTGGTTAGTCTCAGAGACTCAGGGAGTCTATTCCACAATTTTGCGCCTAGAAAGCAGAGGGATCTGCCTCACGTGCGGGCACAGCATATTTTAGGCACGATGGCCAGGTAGGCATTGGAAGATCTTAGGGGTCTAGATGTTGTGCAGTGATTAACTCGCTTATTTAGGTAGCCAGCTCCTAAGCTGTGGAAAGCTTTAAAGAAGATGGTCATCGCTTTGAAGTTGATCCGTTCTTTTATGCGGAGCCAGTGTAGAGACTTAAGAATAGGGTTCATACTAGATCTGGGTTTAGGTCTCAGGATGGCTCTGGTCACGTTTTGTACTACTTGTAGGCGCTGGATAAGGGCTTTGGGAAGACCGAGGTACAAGCTGTTGACATAGTCAAGCTTTGATGTCACCAGAGCCTGCACCACGATCTTTCTACTTTCATGCGGTAACAGTGGCAGGAAGTTTTTTAGCATCCGGAGTATGCCAAAGCAAGCTTCAGTTAGATTTTGGATTGGAAAGCGCATGGAGAGTCTCTTGTCTATGAAAATTCCTATGTTTTTGACTTTCTCCTTTTCCAGAGGGGGGGGAGGGGGGGGGGGGCAGCAGATCTTTTGGCCACCAAGAGCTCCAGTCAGGCATTTCTGGATTACTTCAGTTTTGTCAGGATTGCACTTCAGCTGATTGATCTTAAGCCAGTTAAAAACCTTTGTGAGGCAAGACCTAATCATTGCACCGTCAAAGTCGGTTCCTTTTTCACATGTAAAGATCAGCTGAGTGTCATCAGCATAGGAACCAATTTTGACGCTCTCTTCCTCTACCGGAAATGCAAGGGGGGATAGATATATATTAAAAAGGGTAGGACTGAGAATGGAGCCCTGAGCGACACCTACATTCATGGCCGGAACCGGGGATGAGAAAGGTGGGAGCCAGATGTCCTAAGATCTATTTGCCAAGAAGGATGACATCCATGTTAAGGCGCCCTCCCAGGTCGATGTTAGCAAGTCTCTCCAGGAGCCTCTCATGTGGGACCGTATCGAAGGCCGCCGACAGATCGAGCACTATCATAACGGCCTTGCCTACCTGGTCCAGCTTACCCTTGAGAAATTCAGTCACATCCAGGAGAGCGGACTCCGTACTGTAGTTAGCCCTAAAACCGGATTGGGACTCATGAAGGAGCTTCCCATCATCAATGTGTTTTTGGAGGGCCTTGTTTACATGCTTTTCTAAAACTTTGGAGAGGGCAGGAAGATTGGCCTGTAGTTGGCAGGGTCCATCAGTTTGGCGTTAGCCTTTTTTATCAGTGGAGGAATCTTAGCATTCTTCCATAATTTCGGCATGTTGCTTGAGGAGAGGGAAGCATTAAAGAGCTGGTTTACCGTGGGGTTTATGGTGGGAGCTAATAGGTTTAGGATATTTGCTGGACATGGGTCGGTAGGAGAGCCAGACTTAATAGTTTGGAGAAGGGTCAGTGACTCTTCAAGCTAAAACTCAGGGAAAACTAGTAAAGATGGAGGATCAAGAGGTGAAATTTGCTATTGGAACTAAGGTAGAAGGTCAGTTCTTCCTCTGAAATGTTACTGAAGGCTTGTTGGATCACGGAGATCTTTTTGTGAAAGAATTGAGCTATTTGCTTAGACCATTCTTCCGTACATGGCCCTTCCTTTGTGCCTGCTTTCGGGACGGTAAAGGATTTAACTATGCTAAAGATTTCCTTACTCTTATTTTGGGCATTTTCTATTTTGGTTTTAAAGAAATTTTTCTTGGTTGCCTTCACAAGAATGTAATGAGCTTTTAAGGTGTCTTTATACACCTTCCTGTCCTCAGGTAGATAGGAGTTACGCCATTTCCGTTCCATTTTTCGACAATTTCTTTTGCTAGATCTGAGGGAACCGTTAAACCATGGAGCTGGTGAGGCCGACCTCTTTGAGGAGCGGGAAACAACCGGTACCACTGTACCAATGTTGGTAAGGAGCCATGAATCTATTGAGAGGGTGTCCGAGTCGGGGCAGCCAGACAGCTCCGGTGAGGAACAACCAAAGGCATCTGCTAACATCGGGATGGATATTTTATGGAACGTCCTGTAATTAGGGACCCTCTGCCCTGTGTTAGCCCGAGGGGCTGTGGCAGAGTTGGGAATGACACATTTTAATAGGAGGTGGTCAGACCAGGTAATAGGAAGAGGTAGGCTTGCTTATATGTCAAAGTTGTGAAAGATTTGGTCTAGGGTATGGCCCTTCTCATGGGGGGCCAAAGAAATAGATGGAAACATGTTGCAGGCCTGCAGCGTCCCAAACAAGGAAATTGTTTGAGGGTCTTTTCCATTGTCCATATACATATTGAAATCTCCCAGAATAAGGCAGTTGTTGTATTTTAAGGCCAGGGAGGTGGTGGCTGTATTAAGTGTAGTAATAACATTTCCAATTGCACCGAGAGGTCTATAAATCATAAAAACAGCTATGCTATGATGGTGGGATAAGGTACTGCAGAAGCCTAAGGACTCTGCACCCTCGATGTTTTCCATTGGTATGGGAGAGCAGTCTAGTTTTTAATTGTAAATTATGGTGACACCGGCCCCCTTCCGACTTTGTCGGTCTCTCCTAAGGGTTATATAACCGGTAGGGATGGCCAAAGTGATAGTAGGGTTGGAGGCTACAGACAGCCAGGTCTCAGTGAGAAATAAAAGATCAGGCTGTTCGTCTAAAAGTAGGTCATAAATGTGTGGTTCATGCATTTGCATAGAACGACAATTTAAAAGGGTGGCCTTTAAGTCCTCTTTTTTCTTATTGTTTTTACACTTATTGTTGCGTGGGAGGATCTTGGGTTCGAGTTTCCTAGGCTGGAGGAGAGACCAGTTGCACTTATTAAATCGAAAGTCTACCTCCGAGCTCGGATCAGCGGCTGTACACTGACATAATGGTAGCCGCCTAAGGCTAAGCGGTTTTTCCCTATTGTAATGTAGTGGAAGAAACTCACCGGAGGGGAACTGGGCAGCATGGCCAGAGCCAGACGTCTCCGGTATGCTGAAGGGCGCAGGGGGCCTTGCCTTTGGCACACCAGCGGCGCGCCGAAGGCACGCGTCCGTTTGCATCGGGAATATATAGGCTAATGCCTTTGATGAAACTGGACCGCTAACGCAGCTGAGGAAACGGAAACTACGTGGGCGAAAGGGAGGAGCCCGATAGTAGCCCCAGCCCTCCGCACAATTGGCGTATCAGCCACGGTGGACCAGGACTGGAGAAAAAGCGAGATGCGAATCGGAGCAGCTAAGAAGGTGCAGGCAAGCAGAATCAAGTAAAGTGCAAGTGCGCGTAGGTAGAGGAAATTGTTAAAAAGCACAGAGTAATTCAGCCACAATATACAATTTAAAAAGTATTAAACACCTAGTAGCAGGGCAGGAAACACTAAATACTACTGCTGTCAGCTGCACGCGTCTGTTTGCATCAGGAATATATAGGCTAATGCCTATGATGCAAACTGGATCGCTAATGCAGCTGAGGAAGCGGAAACTGCGTGGGAAACAGGGGCTCAAATTGGATCATAAATTCAAAGCTGTTCTGAACAGGGGCCCCCAAAATATGTTTGGCCCAGGGCCCCCAAAATCCTTAAGATGTCCCTGGTGGTGTATTGTGCTGCTGCAAACCCTGATGCCTGCCCTGCAGGGTCAGTTTGGTGCACCTCTCCATGTCCCTCCTGTCCTCTGTTATCCAAGTCCATGTCCCTACCCCATTTCCTTCCATGATCCAATGTACCATACTTGCGAACATTTTGAACTTGGTAAGAGGGAGATTTTGAAAAAAAGCTGGGGTATTGAGTTTCCCCTTTGAGTTACATTGAAAAAGAGGAGATTGTAGACAGGAGACAGATCAAATAAAGCCCATTTGAGCTTAAAAACATTGGACGTTTCCTGGTTGAATCGGGTCTGTTGGCATGTATGGTTGTACTACCATTGCCTCTTCCTTCTGCCCACAATGGTCTATTACATTGCCACAGCCTCTCTTGCAAGTCCTGTATTGTTGGTTTGTTGCCCCTGCCCCCCTTTCCACTGCCCTCCATAGTGTGTTGTGCTGCCACGGCCCTTCCTGCCTGCTCAGTGTGGTTAAATTGTTGCCTTTGCACCCTCCTACCTGCCTTCAATTTTCAGAGTCCGTGCCCCTGGCCTCTGCCTCTCAACAGTATCCTAATGAACAACTAGATTGCTAACATTCTATATTTATTACAAAAGTGTGGAACGCCTGACGTCATCTTGATGTAATCAAAACTGTAATACCTAGAGCATTTCCTTTAGAAATTACATATATGAGAGGCTCTTATTGGCATCAAAATTATGGTTAGTGCTCTAAAAGACTAAAATAAGGACATATTTTCTGAGTTTTCAAATAGCGACAAAGCACTTTTAAATTATTTGTTATCTTTATGTTTTTTTATCCAGTTGACCACTTGATTAAATGTTGCACTTAGGGGAGAGGATGTGGTGTTACTTCCAGTACTGCAGACTTTGCAACTGGGGACCAGGTTGGAGTTTCTGCTTCAGCTCGACATTCTGTGATTCTGGTCAAATCACTTAGCCTCCCCATGTCTACAACCAAAATGAATTTGTTCTTGTGTGATGTAACCAATGCTCATGTAAAGCACTCCAATACCTGACAAGTCTGCACTATATAACACTGCAAAAACGCAAAATAATAAGTGTTTTGCACACTTCTGTCATTGGGCTATATTTGGGCTACATCTGGGTGATTTTGGGCTACATTTGGGCTCTATTGTCTCCGGTGGCCATTTTGGGAGATTTATTTGTTATGAAGTTTCCTAATTTCCTCATGTACTGCAGTCTCCTCAGTAGGAAATGCTTTCAGTTTTTTACTTTGATTCCATCATGAAGGTATTCAGATATGTCACACATTTGCCATAAATTCTGAATGTTAGCACTCTATTTGCTCATTAGATCACTGTAGTAAAACTACTGTTCACCATGGAAGTCTGCTCCTGGTATTAAAAGTGCATGTTTCAGTCTGCATGTCAGAATTGTTTAATGAAATAGAAGAGGATTTGAGAAGTCACTCAAAATGTGCCCTCATTTTCTTTCTTCAGCATTAATCATAATTTCTATGGCAAAATGAACCCCCTCATTGTGTTCCTTTTTAAATTAAATGTTTTAAGTGTTACCAGTTTATTCCAATCAAGATGGCTTCAGGTGTGCCATACTTTTGTCATAATGCAGACAGTAAGCGCTCTAGTTGTTTTTAAGAACACTCTGGGACATTCTGTCATTGGGCTATACTTGGGCTACATCTGGGTGATATTTGGGCTACATTTGGGCTCTTTTGTCTCTGGTGGCCATCTTGGGAGACTTATTTGTTATGAAGTTTCCTAATTTCCTCATTTACTGCAGTCTCCTCAGTAGGAAATACTTTCAGTTTTTTACTTTGATTCCATCAAGAAGGCATTCAGATGTGTCACACATTTGCCATAAATTCAGAATGTTAACACTCTTTTTGCCCATTAGATCACTGTAGTAAAGCTACTGCTCACCAGGGAAAACTGCTGCTGGTATTGAAAGTGCATGTTTCAGTCTGCATGTCAGAATTGTTTAATGAAATAGAAGAGGATTTGAGAAGTCACTCAAAATGTGCCCTAATTTTTCTTTCTGCAGCACTAATCATACTTTTTATGGAAAAATGAACCCCCTCATTTTGTTCCTTTTTAAATTAAATGTTTTAAGAGTTACCACTTTAATCCAAGCAAGATGGCTTCAGGTGTGCCATACGTTTATCATAAGTAGGACTGTTAGCGCTCTAGTTGTTCTTTGGAACACTCTGGGAAGCTGCAGTAGAACACAAAGGAATCAACTGACAGTCTCTGCCCTTGTTGGATGTACATGTTTTACTGAGAATGTCAGACTTCATTCTCACATGACTGAGAAAGATAATGTGAATTTACAGAAAATATGCTCTCAGTTTAGCTTATAGATCACCTTCCAAACCTCTGTGGGAAAAGCATGAGAAAATATTTTTCTCTCAATCATGATATCCCAGCAGAAGGCTTTTTCACATGGTGAAATCACCTTAGAACATACCACAATTCCTAAAATGAGTATGGTACCATCAACAAATGATTTATAATGTAACTAAAGTCTTAAAACCTTCTATTAACTGCAATGATTTTTAATGAGGTGCTATCATGTATATTGGTCCCAAGATGGCTGCCAACACTTCTTGGATGAAGTGCTGACAGCCAATCAGATCTCAGGATGAGATGTGTGGTTAGGCTCCGCCCACATATATATATGATTTTACTTTTGATTTTCTCAGGAACTACTGAACAGATTGACACCAGACCTGCAAAAGGCACTTCCCTGACCTGAGTACTACCTCTCTGCCAAATTTCAAGTAATTCTGTTCAGCCGTTCGGGCTGTACCTTGGACTAAAGGTCCCTATGGAAAAATGCATGGGGAAAACGTGTTTTGGGACCCCCCTTTTTTCTCGGCCCCCGCTTGACGAATCACCCCGAGACTTTTAGGGTAGGAGCGGAGCAGAGCGCCCCACCTATTTTGAAAATTTTGCGAGGATTCGTCAACCGGCGCCAAAGTTATTCCAAATAGAATGTTGCGGATTTCCTATGGAAACACGGTCCTAACTATAACTATCTACTGGCGACCGCCAGTAGATAATAAAAAAATATATATAAATATATATATATATATATATATTATCTACTGGTGGCCACCAGTAGATAGTTATAGTTAGGACCCAGGGCCACACGAATCATTGTTTGTAATAGCGATTACCTAATAGCGATTCTCTCTTAATCGAAATTAGGTAATTGCTATTTAAACATATGAAACTCCATGAGTTTCATTTAGCTTTTTCTAATGGGCCGCATATCGACCTACTACATTAATATTGATGAGGAAGGTTGCAATTTGCGACCCATTAGGAATCGCTAAAATCACAGTGATGGTGGCCTGCTGGGGTCAGCAGATCACCATGTCTGTGACTGCTTTTAATTAAAGCAATAATGTTTTTTTTCTAAATGCAGCCTGTTTTCCTTAAAGGAAAACGGGTTGCGTTTAAAAAAGAAAAATGAAAAGTTTTCTTTTCATTTTTCAAGAACAGGCAGTGGTCCGTGGGACCACTTCCTGCTCTTAAAAAACATTTTTATGAACATTCACAAAGGTATCCCAAGCTTGTTTAAACATCAGTCCCTTGGTGGGCCAGGTCCCGGGGCAAAAACTACTATTAATGTTGGGGAGGTGAGTGCACGCGGCCTCCCTCTCAATGGCTGATCTAGGTACTGGGGACTGCCACCTCCCCGAGGCAGACCAAATACAACTAAGGTGGAGGGGACCCATGCAACACCCCTCCCAAGGCCGATTATGGCTCGGGAACCGCCATATCCCTGGGGCCTTGCCAATATAGAAGAGGGGTGCTGCACGGACCTCCCTCTTGTGCTCATTCGGGCTCCAGGAGACCACCACTTCTCCGGGGTCAATATCTGCAGTTTTTGGCCTGGGGACTTCTACTTCCCCAGGACAGGCCCTACAACAACAAAGGAGGGTGCCGTGTGGCTCTCCTCCTGGGTCATTAATGGACCTGGGAACCGCCACTCCCAGGGCCTGATCCCTATGTCCCGAGGTGCCCACCCCCAGGAAATAGTTGTTTGCGGTCACTTGGTGGGAGCTTTGACAGCTCCCACCAAGCAAGAGCAAAGAGTAAGTCTGCTCCCAGCGAGTGGTCTAGCAGGCAGGAAAATAGATGAAAAAATTGCTCCCACAAGCAGGGAGCAGCATTTTTTGCTGCTTCGTGCATGTGGGGGCAATGCCGGATCCTGATGGAGGAAGGGAGCCAGCAGGGATTGCGGGGGCATTCGGGCTTGCCCCGTGGTCGCGAGCAGTGCATGCTGGGTGCTCTGGGTGGGACCAGGACACCCAACATCAAGTGGTCAGGCTCCGGGATGGGGTCTCCAGAGCCAAAGTGGCCCAGGGCCACCCTCTCCTTCTGTAAAATACAAATGATCCTAACTTCTTGGACTAGGCAAAGGCAAAGCAAGTGTATTTTCCCAGCAATCCCACATTGAAAAACAATCTGAAATCCTTGCTGGGGGTGAATGCATTGCTGATCTGTCGGAGCGCGATCTGTAGGGACTGTGATGAGTGGGTTCTTTCTTACCCTCTCCTGGTGAGAGCAGAGTCCATGGTTCTCACTTTAAATTACTACAAGTATGCAAATTTGCAAAATCACCTAGAAGCCTCACCCGTTTGGCCCTGCCCCATCCACCTTAGTAGTATGCAAAGGTTTTCCAGCCTTTTGCCAGGATGATGGACAGCTTACCAAAAGGCACCCAAGTGTGTTTCCAGACGATTTTGGAAAGCATTCTTGATGCCGAAGAATATCAGGACATCTCCACCAAACAGAGAAGCACTTGCTTTATATAGTTAAGAGGATGTACCCCTGTTTGTAGTCTCTTCATCTTCTCTACAGGAGAATTCAATTTATCACAGATTTCTGAAAGAAGACACTTGAGAAACTATGATATTGCCAAAATTAAAGACATAAAGGGGCACTGGAGACATATCTTCGTGGTCCATTATGCAGCTGTAGTGTACAATATGGATTGGACATTTACCCAATGAGTAGTAGAAAGTACTATAGTGGGGTAGACATTTTGTGCAAAACTGTGGGCTCTGGTTGGATGAAGGGGCAGGTGAGGTTCAGTTCTGGCCAGTCACTCACACAGCTACTGAAACACCCACAAAGCCATGCAGACACCCACTCACACACCCATTCAGCCACTCTTACATCCACTCACAGACCCACACACCCACTCACACACCCAGAAAATCATTCACACACTAACTCACAGACCCGTACAGCCACTCGCACACCCACAAAACCACTCACACACCCATTTACACAGTGACAAGCCCACTCACATACCCATTCACAGACCCACACAGACACTCACGCACCCACTCACAAACCCATACAGCCACTCACACACCCACTCACCAACCCAAAATACTACTCATGTACCCACTCACACACTCAGACTACTCACATACCCACTCATACACCCATACAGACATTCACACACCCACCCACAGACCCATACAGCCACTCATACACCCAGTCACTGACCCATACAGCCATTCACACAGTAACTCACAGACCAATACAGCCATTCACAGACCCATACAGTCTCTCACAAACCAACTCATACACCGACACAGCTACTAACACACCCACTCATAGACCCATACAGCCACTCACACACCCAGTTACTGACCCATACAGCTACTCACAAACCCACTCACAGACCCATACAACCACTCACACACCCACTCACTGACCAATACAGCCACTCACACATCTACTCTCAAAGGTTACAGTTAGGGAAATAACATCTAAAAAAACCAAAGTTTACAGGGATGTTATAGTTAGTAAATAATATTTTTTTTTAAACATAGAAATGTACTGAAAAAACCCAGAGGTTACAAGTATGCTAGATTTATGAAAGAGAATTTAAAAAACTTAGAAAGTCACTGAAAAAAACAAAGGTTACATGTAGTTATAGAGAGGCTCAGATTTAACATGCACAATACCATATAAATTCAGCAGTTACAGTTACTTGAGCTAACTATAACTTACACCCCTGCAATGCATTGCTAATGACCTCACATTTTACATCACTCATGACATGCTCAGTGACATTACTGATGAACTCTCAAATGACATCACTGATTACATCATCCACAGAATGACTCACACACCCACACAACCACTCACAGACCCATACAACCAATCATACACCCACTTACACACCCATACAACCACTCACACACCCGCACAACGACTCACACAGCCACAGAGCTACTCAGACACCTATTCACACACCCGTTCAACCATTCACACACCCCTACAGCCACTCACATACCCACTCACACAACCATCCCCCACTCCCACCCCATACAACCTCACACACAGCCGCTTACATACCCAGAACACTACTCACAAACCCATTCACATACCCATACAGCCACTCACATACCCACTGACAGACCTGTGCAGTCAATGACACACCCTCTGACAGATCCACACACCCACTTACACACCCATACAGCCACTCAGATGCCCAGTCACACACTTATACAAACAGACACACAGACACTCAGATGACGTATGTCAGAAATAACATTACTCATTAGTAGTAAAGAAAGAATTGTAATTTCATGTATGCTGGAGCCTAGTGTATATCTTTAAATCTCAGAAATGTTTTTGAACCACTTACACTCACAGGATGATGCCATCAGTGATGTAATCAGTGAAGTCTTTTGAGATGTCATCAGTTTTGTGCGTGTGAAATTCAAGCATAACTATAAGGTCTCTCTAACCTTTGTTTTTTTGTGTGAATTTCCAAGATTTTTAAAAATTTTATCTCCTAACTATAATGTCCCTGTAACCTTTGGTTTTTTTTAGGGAATATATATATATATATATTCGCGTATATACTCCAAACTATAACTACCTACTGGTGACCGCCAATAGGTAATATATATAATATTTTTGTTTTGCCATAACTTTAGCGTCGCTTGATGAATCTTCACAAACTTTTCATGAAACTTCCCCTTTTTGGTTCAGCTGCTATGTTGAAAGCTTTGTATTGATCCGTCAAGGGAGGGGAACGAGAAAAAGGGGGGTTCCCAAAACGTGCTAGCCCCAGTGGGCTCGGTGATCCAACTAAAATTTGATTGACTGGCAACACTTCAACAAAGAAATATTGGCAGCCATCTTGGAACTTGGTTTGAAGCAGAGTGCCACAAACAAAGTAAAAAAATAGAAAAGAGGGTGGGGTAGGAATACCCTCACAACCCCAGATAAGATGGGGGGGGGGGGTCTCTCAGGGACCCCGCTGGGGTTAAAAAGCATTTTTGGTAAATTTGTGGTGGACTCTTAGGTGGACCCCTAATCTGTGGCAATATTTTTAAAAAAAAGATTTAATAACATTTTTTTTAAAGGAGCATGCTTCCGGGGATTATGTCCCTGGGGCTGAAATCATCTTGGGATTGGGGCCTGCTGCCCACACCTAGTTTTTTTTTTTTTGTAAAGGGCAGGCAGGAGCAAAAATTGGCCCAGGGAAGGGGGCTCTGATTAAAAATATATATACATATATATTTTTTAAATATATAGAAATGCCAGGCCCTGGGGGATAGGGACCCCATCCCCTGAGGCCTTCTTTTTTTATAAAGGTGAGGGGAGCACAGCCACCCTCCCTGAGCCTATAGTGGCCCTAGAGACCCTAGCCCTTGGTGCTTGTGGGTGAGTGCCATGGTTTCCACCCGGGCACCCACCAAACAGTAAGTTGAAGGCTGCGGGAAGAGCACCAGGGAAACCGAGTACCCACCACGTCTACCCTCATGACCCCATTCTGAGTGCCGTGGGAGCCAGCATTGCTCCCACCCAGCGGGAGCAACTGATTTTGAATGTTCCCATCGGACAGGAGCAATGTGTGTATCCCTGCCTGCAAGAGCTTGGGCAGGGAAACAAAAGTCTGCTCCCACCAGGTGGGAGCATTTCTAAAGCCACTGCTTAGTGGGAGCAGACATGCCTTACCTGCCTGTGTTCCTGCAAGCAGAAAATCATGTCTACTCCCACCCGGCGGGAGCTTTGAAAATACTCCCGCCAGGTGGGAGCAGACATATGCTTCCCTATACACACTATCGTGGGCAAGGAAACTACTGTGTGGCAGTGGTGGGGTGCCCGGGACACAGTAATTGAGCTGGCCCTGGGGGATGTGGTCCCTGGGGTCATACAGGCTCTGGGAGGGGGGGCCATGAGCCCCTCCCCTTCAAGTAAATACAATTCCCAGGGTATGGGGTCACCGGTGCCTCTTAATGTTCAGGAAGGGGAGCCGCACATCCCCTCCTCTTTTTAATGGAATTTGCCCCCGGAGATGGGGTCCCTGGGGCCTATTGAGGCTTGGGGAGGAGAGCTTTACACCCCTCTCCACTTTACAAAGCTATTCATCCCCAGATGATAGGGTCTCTGGGGCCTATTGGGGATCAGGGAGTGGGGCTGCACTCCCCTCCCCTTAATCTGCAGGAATGCCCCAGGAGATGAGGTCCATGGGGCCTCCCAGAGCCTTGGGGAGGGGGGTCATGCGCCTACCTCCCCAAAAGAATGTTTTGCAGCGCCACACAGGCCGTGGCCCACCCTAGTTTTTTTTATAGTAGCACGGGAACCTGCACTTTTTAAAAAAAACAATTGCAGCAGATTTACGGATCCTCCTTGAATTTTCAGCAAAAACATTTTTTTTAAATGTTTTGCTCGGTGCCCTCTCACCTGGCCTAGGGGGTCAGGGCATACCTATCATGTCTCTTATCTCTTTTTAAAATGTTTTTATGGGACTCAGTACTGAGTCCGGAGTCCTAAGATGGATACCGCTGTATTGTTTTTGATGTGGTGGCAGCCAATCATATCTCTCTATGAGATCTGTTGACCCCATAGATCCTCTAGATTTAAACCAAATCACAAAAAGCACTCTTTCAAGTCTAAGATATAGATTTCTGCCAAATTTAGTGTAAATCCGCTCAGGCATTTGGCCGATGTTTTGGGAACCCCCTTTTACACAGCCCCTGCTTGACAGATCCTCTGAAACTTTCTAGTTAGCAGCTGAGGTGGAAAATGACTCTATAGTTAGGTGCAGTAATAAGGTTAAAATTTGAAAACTAAAGTTTAAAAAAAGCAAACAAAATTGAAATTCACCAGTTTAGCGAGCTAACTATAACTTTTGCCCCTGCCATGCAGTGTATATGACCTCACATACTATATTACTCATGACATGTTAAGTTACAAAATTGATGATATCACTTATTATGTCTTAAATTACATAATTAATTACATCACTGATAACACCATAGTCTTGTACAGCACAGAGTTACTGAGTGCAGATGTATAGGTCCACAGCATGCAAATAGCATACACCCTAGAGGCAAGCATGAATGTGCATATTTTGTATGGGGTGCACTGTTTACAAATCACTAAAGTTTGGGCTGCACATATTACTCTGTGCTAAACAAGGTAAAGGTTGAGCACACCTATTGTGGTTTGCAGAGGTATGTTTGAAAGTAGGTAGAGGCTTAAAGCCAAAGTCTGGTACAAAGAAATCTGTGAGAACGGCCAAACGTTCTGTTGATAATAAATTATCCACCAGTTGCTATCTGGGCATGTCTAAAAATTTGATTTTTGTAATACAATGCTTTAGACAAATTAGTGAGGACATTTATAAGGTGTAAATGTTTATTTCCAGAAGTTCACTGAAGATTTTGAAGCATTGGGAATTACTAAATAATGTAGAATTTATGGGTATTCCATTTGGGGGTGGTTTATCTCTCCCTAGTGTTGTAAGCATGGCTCTTAGATTGTATGCCACTGTGCCCATCTCATGAACATGTATGGTGGATTTTACTAAACTGCATAGGGTTGTGCATAGGGTCACACAGAGGGTGTATTGCCAATGACAGATGTATACCTGTCAAACTATCAACTTAAAATTGAGAGTTATGTGAAATCTTTAAGTGGGTAAGCCTATTAAGTTTAATGGAGAATGGACTACAGCTGTAATTCAAGATCACAAACCCTATGGGACAGTCTCACAATGACTGTTTGATGTCATCAGTGATGTAATCAATGAGGTCATTTAACATGTCATGGATGATATAATATGTGATATGATAATCAAGGCAAGGCGGGGGCACAAGTTATAGTTAGCTCGTAAACAATAACTGGTGAATTTCAGTGGTGTTTTGTTTTTTAAATGTTAGCATTTACCTTATTCCAACACCTGACTATGATATAACTTTAATCTTTTGTTTGGTGAATTTGTATGTTTTAAAACATTTTTTAAATAAGATCGCCTTACCAGACCTAACGATTCAGTCGTTGCAACCTTTTGTGTTTTTTCAATGAATTTGTGGCTATTTTTGATCATATTCACCAAGCTCCCCCAATGAGTACAGCATTGGTCTGTGCACGAAAGGGTGTTGGTTGCCGGTGCTGGCCAATTGTCAAGCTCCACGCTCAAATCCCCATGGGCAGCCACCCCCCCAGCAGCACACAGCCTTTGGCACTCCACTCCACTGTACACCACGTCACCCTACTCTAAGCCAATCTATGCCACTCCACACTCCATACGCTCCTCTAGTCTACGCTGCTCTACGCCACACCACTAACTTTCAATCAAGCTAAGCAGCAGCCACGCTGCTGTACAACATGGCTAAAACACATTGGCAAAGCCAATAGCTTTGGCATAGGCAAGACCTATTGGCTGTCTCAATGCTAATTAATGCTTTTTGTGCTTTGTTTGTCCTTCTCTTATTTGTGCCATGGGGCCCCCACTATGTGCCTCCAGGCTGCCTTGTTCGTCCCACCGGAGCCGCACGATTCCAGTGTCTCGATGATCCACTCATAGGTTCTGAAGTGGGGGTGCGGCCGAGTGGCCCCAGTTTTGTCTGCTTCATCATTATTTTGCACTGGAGTCGGGAAAGCACACCAGCATAGACACCAAAAGTCACAAGGATGCAGGGTGTCTGTTTTTACGTTTAGTGATAGTGTGCGTCATAAGATGGTTTAAGAGGCACGACCCTCCTTGACCCCCTGAACCAAAACAGCCGGCACACACATGGTTTTCTTATCTCATGCTGAAAAGACGCGACCCCTCTTTAGGGCCCACACACATGCAGACAAGCGTGTGTCTTCATTCCTATGGACAGTGTCAGCGACATGCCAGATGCGCTTCTGAAGGCACCTCTCAAAATCTGAACCTAAGCACACACAATACAGACCAAAGTGTCAGCAGTTGCTCAAATTAATTCTGGTGAACTGCCAAGCCTGCTTGTCACATTATCACTGCCAGAGGCATTCCTGGTGTCACGTCTCAAGCTCTGAGTCTAATGAGATATGAAGCCCTCTGAACACTCTTGAGATTTTTAACTGTGACAGTAAGTGTTGCAATCCATTCTCGTGAAATGGAAAGTTTGGCTTTTTGAAAGCTACTTGCATTCCTTCTGTTACAATCTGTCAGGCACTTTTGGAGGCTGCACCGGGCAGCCTGTGTTTTCTTCCATGTTTTCTCACTCATCTCTGTGACCTGTGCTCCTAGCAGGTTCTCTTACACTAAAGGCCGCCAGCCTGTCTCTCATCTCCCATCACAATGCCGCTCCCAGCCCCACTTCCCTGGTCCCCTCCTCTCCTTACAAGAACAGCACAGCTTGCCAAAAGATTTAGCCAGCTGGCTTCAAACATACACTGGAGAAAAACGTGATAAAGAAAGGAGGGAAACTAGAATTACAGCCAAAGCGTCCGATAACCCAGGCAAAGCCAAGGTTTCCGAGAACCATTTCCACGAGGCCAACGCCTTCAGTGTCACTTATTTTATTAATAGTTGAAAGATGTTGTCACGGTCACCTAGGAACAACACGCAGTTCAGAGAAGTATAAAACCGTGGAAACCATGGTGGGGTGGTTTAAGATAGGCCTGAAAGAGATCCCGATGCCATAAAAACTTAGGACAACCGGGGGATGCCATTTTTCCAATTCCACATTTTTGTAAACAAATATTTTACTAGGAACAGCTCAACCGAGTTCAAGCACAGAATGACCTGACCTGCAATGTTTACTCTCACGCTGGGCTATGCCTGCACTGAAAAACCATGATGCTGGGGCATTGTTCAAATACTGCTCTCTCAACATGATGGTACACTTCCTGTCACAGGAATGACTATGCTATAATGAGGCGCCGGAAACTTAATATAAAATGGTACTGACTCCCTACGTACAACCCCCAGACCCATGCTTTGAGTGCATTACCGCTTTTTGCTCAGTCTATCATCAATGTAGCTAGTGAGGGTTTCACTGCATCCCTGGGTCCTATGGTACCTTAGATATTATTCTTCCTGCGTGAGTGTACAAGAGAAGCGACTAACAATGGATTGCTTATACCACATTCATTGAAGTTTTTTCAGGGGTATGTGTACTGGTGGTTGTTAGTGTTATTTGGGGGCAGCGTTGGATCGGTAATGCGGGCTCTCGGGCAATGCCCGAGGGGCCGGTATCCGAATACCAGCTGTGGGCTGCTTTTTCGAGCAGCCTGGGGGGGGGGGTTCTGCATTGCTTGATGCCGCCAGCGGCCCATTGAGTGGCCTTTCCAGAGGCAAATGGGCATTCATTACCTTCTTTTTTGGCAACAGGCAGAGGTGTCACTCCCTTTCTCTTGCTGGGCCGGCCCATTAATGTGTGCATAGTGTGCTGGACAGGGGGCCTGAGCAGAAGTGGCCTCACTTGTTTTCAGGTGTGTTCAGGTGTGTTTCACCAGTTTAAACAAATCCGTGCATTTTTTTTAACACCCCCTCCCCCGTCTTTTATAAAATTTCGCCGAAGCAGTGTTCTGCGGAAAGACAATATGCAAATGCGGGCCACTCTTTTTTGCGTTCCCGGGCCGATTTTTAATCTCAATCCAACCCTGTTTGGGGGTTACATATTTGGCAGCATTTACCTCCAGCTTTTTGACCAACAAATTTAGGGGCATATTATCAAGGACGGCGATAATGGGCTTGATAATATGCTGCAGAGAATTCCAATAGAAGCCCATGTTCACACCAGAACATGGGCTTCGATGGGAATTCTCTGTGGCATATTATCAAGTCCATTATCGACGTTTTTAGCTGCAGTTTCCTGCCGCTAAAAGAGCGATAATTTTAACGCCGTCCTTGATAATATGCCCCTTAGTGTTACTTGCATAGTGACAGTCTAAAGGCTGGAGTTGTCATACTCCTTGCCTTGGTTTCTATTGTGATTTTCAACAGGTTATTTCACTTTGGACAATGCTACTGCTCGAATAGACCACTGTAAGGTTATATATATACTTATCTTTGTCATACTATTCCATATCTGGATATTTAGTAGGGATTATATTAGTGCAACAACATTGAGGGTCAAGTTTTGACAAATGTCCTAGCTCTTGTTAGGCCCTCGATTTATGGTAGAAACATGTCGACACCACATTGGACATTGAGGGTATGCTTTTCAACCTTGTGATATGGACTTTGTAATAAATATATGTCTTAACCTACTAAAACACAATTTTAATTGCTGATACCACCCCGCTTTTCGGGTGAATAATTTCACCACTTGGTAATACCTCTCTATTCTTCAGACATTGGAATATGATGTTCAGTTGGTCTCACCATAAACAAAAATCAAGCACCAAGCGCTCTTGTTGAGCCTCCTGGGGCATTATTGCACAGTGAAGAGCAGACTCCAGGAGGATAAACCATGCCATCCTGTGTGGGCGAGAGACCAGAGCCCTTTTTTTTAGAATAACATCTTCTAAATATGAATACTTCAATTAAGTAGCCCGAAAGAAACCCCAAATCGGCTGGCAATAGAACAGGGCATTGGACCCTTGGTCTTACATTAGACCCAGAGCATTATATTGTTGCTAAATTGCTATTTTGCTGGCCTAAAGAATGTAAATAATTTTAGGCATGAGTAGGTCTTTCTATTGTGCTGAGAGAGAGGTCTAAGAGGATCATTCGCTGAGAGGGTCTGTGGACCCACGTATGTTTAAAAAGATTCCCTGTGAGAATCTGGACTTCTGCCACACTATGATATATTCACAGTAGATAGGAGAAGTGCGGATTTGGAGCATGGCCAGGCATTTGAAACACATGTACATTCGCAAAACCAGCTTAGCTGGTGAGAGAGCAGGGCAAATTGTGGTATTTTGCCCACATGTCCTGATGCATCACTGCATGGCACAAAATTAATGTAGCGTTATTCTATCAATATACTTGGATATTATGCTGTGCCCTTCCCACCGGGGCCACTGGAATTTTGCTGGGGGGGGACTAAATTATACGATAGGGTTAACTGAATTAAGTGGTAAGAAAAGGCAAAATACGCAGCATAATGTCGCATATTTTGTGATAGTATCAGTTCCTTATATTGCCCTTTTTACACGTTAACGCTATCTAGGCCAATGGTTCACCGCGTTAATACCAGTCTGACACCCAAGTACACCCATTACACAATAGAAAGATGACCAGTCCATCTTTGCGAAGGGGTTTCCAGGTATTGTTGCATTTTTAGTAACTGTTGATCCGTTCTTGCAAGAAGCTATTTGTTGTTGTTAAAATCTGCAGATTATGCAGCAGATGTTGGATTATGGCACAAATCAGTAATTATGAAGAAATTGCTGTGGCTGCAAAGCCATATAATTCTAGGGCTCTGCCTACCACTGATGAGATCGAGGGGCAGGCACGAGCCATCACCTCATTCTTAAAAGGGTGTATACAGTCTTTCCGGAAGTGCATGTGAACTCGCTCTATGCTGACTCACGTTCCTGTTTAATCTCTACATTCCACAGTGGGGTGAAATGAGGTGGGAGCAGACCCTTTCACCCTGCATTCCTTCCTCCTGAGATCTCACGCGGCCGAGTATGGTACACAGGAGTGTCCTTTCTGAACTCTGTACCAGCCGCCTCTGCCAGACCTTACCCATGGCAGCGGGGCCTGCTCTTTGTTCACCTGCCACCCTGGCATGCAACGAATGTTACTGCTTGAACTGGACTTGGGAAAATCAGGCTTTAGATTTTCAGCTCCAGTCAAAGGAGGCAATATTTATTAACAAACATATGACGTGTCTGCCTGAGAAGTATCTAAACCACAGAGTACATATGAGGCGCATAACAGGCTCCAGTAAGAGACTGGTGCTGCTTAACTGTGCACAACATTTCTCTGGTCTCTTCACCGGGGCTCGAATGGCCATAACACCCCCAAAAGTCTCAAACATGTGTGTCCTATTCGTACCACTGTGTACCAGCATAATGCACCACCTGTTAGCAACATCAAGGGCAAATGTTATGTCCTGTCCCAGATCCCACAATGCATGTCAGAGCACGTACATAGTAAGGTTGTGTTTAGCCAATTAAAAACATTCAGTTTCTATGGCCAGAAACTGTCAGGTGCAGATCTCAGCTTACCATGTAAAATGTGCAATCTTTTGGTAGAGAAGTCTTAATTCTCAATAGCCATCAGTTAAAATAAAAATATAAAATGATAATAACAGCATGTTATTATCATTTCATTTTTCCAAACGGGCTCTGTTTAGGTGCGGGTGGGGCGGGGCAGGGCTGCCCAGAAAGCATGGGGAGGAGTGGTGGGCACTTTCTCAGAGCACATGATGGTTTGGCAACCGTCTTGGGCCGGACAGTCATGCACACTCAGCATGTTCTCCACACATCTGCACATGCGCCCAACCATGGTGCTCTACCCAATCATGACACTGCTGCCATGCCGGTGACAGCAGCATCATGATTGGCTTAGGGGAGTCTGGGAGCCTGTATGCTTCCTGTTTCCTGCCTCGGATGGAGGAGAGGCTGCAGCCGGCAGTTAAGTAACTTTTACATTGCAAAGTGCAATATGCAAATATAACTGTCTTAACACCCAATCAATTTAATGACAATTATAGGTAGATATGGGATTTAAGCTTTAGCTAAATCTGTCCAAAGCTGTTGTCACTGTGCTAAAAAATTGCTTTACACATATCCATCTATTCACCCTTCCATCAAGAATCTATCCACTCTTCCATTATGGATCTATCCATGAATTCACCACTTCCATCTTCCTATCCATCCCTTTGTCCATCCATCTAGCCACTAAAAACTATCCGTTTAACCGTCCATCCAATCATCAATCCATGTCATCTTTCCACTCATCAAGTTATCCATCCATCCACAAAATCATCTCTTCCACAGTCCATCCACACACTCCTTCCTACCCACACCCATTCCTTCCTGCATCCATCCATTTGTCCTACAACCTCATTCAACCACCCATCCATCTACACCCCACCCATCCATTCATTCACCCATCAGCTCATCAACACATTTGCCCATTCACTCATTTACCCATCCACCCTCCTCAAACATATTCATCCACTCACTCACCCACCCATCCATCCACATCACCAGTCATCCATCCATCCAGTCATACATACACACATACATGCATCCCTGCATGAATGCATACACCAATCCACTCATTCACAACCCCTTCCATCCAACCACACAAAGCACACCCATCCAACTATCAAGCTACCCTCAGCCCACCCATCCAACCACACTTCATCTATCCATTAATCTAATATTCAGTCTATTTCGCCATCATTTACGCACCAAGACAAGCACATCTGCCTACCCGTACATCCATCCGTCCCTTTGTGCAATTTTCCTGACAAACTTAAGTTTGGGAAATAAAAAAGTGATGTGAGAGACTTTCCTATAACAGTCTGTGTGGCTAGTAATTCCGAAAAAGTGTAAATTAACTTAGGGCTTCAAGTGGGCCTTGTACCTCCTGGTCTCAGACATGGTAGTAATTAAAAACGGACATTAAAATGGGACCCTAGCAGACCCTGTATTATTGTCCTTAACTATACTGGCAAATAACACTAATCAGTTAAGATATTCAATGTCAGAGAGTTAGGGCCTGATTACGACTTTGGCGGCCTGAATGCGGGCCGCCACGCCAGCACCCCACTCCCAGGCTGCCAAAGTCGACCACCGCCCACCCGATTACGAGTTTCCTTGTTGTCTGGCGGGCAGGCGGCACGGCGGTCCCATTGCGGTGCCTACTGAAAAGGCACTGCAATGGGAGTGCCTAAGGCTGTTCCTGCATGGCATGGACTGTGCAGTCCATGCCATGCATGAAAGGAGGTGCATGCAGACTTGGGAGCACAGCATTTGCCCCCTGCATTCATCCCCATGCACAAGGGCAACAGGGGGGCCTGCATGGCCCCCTTTGTTTCCCCACCACCAGTCTTTTCATGGCATGCTCCCTGCACTGCAGTTTCCCATTGCAGAGATCCCACCACGACTGAGGAGCCTCTATCTCGAGTGCGAGACTCTTTTTTAATCGGAGCCTTGGTCATCCAATCCTTGGCCTCTCTGCTGAACAAACTGAGCAATGACCACGTGTTCCAGATACAATTGTGATTCTGTGCAGCTGTGTGTGAAGGAGGTACGCAGATGTCAAATTATTGAGAAGGCGAAAGTAGTAGAAAAAAACAGTGCTTACAGGTGCGTAGGTGCGTTGTGTGTTTGGGGGTGATGACGCGAAGGAGATGCGAGGACATACATTCAGGAGACAGTGAAAAGAGGGTGCTGTAGACGAAAGACATGAGGTGTCAGATATGTAGATGGACAATATGAGAAGAAAGTTTTCATTGATTGATTGATTGAGAAGAGAAAAGAGCGCAGTTGTCCAAAGTAGAATGGACATAAGTGAATGAATGAGACACTCTAGTCTGATGTCCACTGCCCCTACCACAGGACTAAGGAATTTTAATTCAGTCTTACATTTTCAGAATTGAAATATTTTCAATATTATTCACAACAAAATCATTGCTACTCATTTATCCTAAACAGCTAACAAAGCCAATAGCTCTGTCTGGTTCACAATCTGTTGGTTGCTGCCTTATATATCTGGTTGCAAAAAACGAAATCTCAGCCAGAAATCAAAATACCAGTCGGGTGGCACAGTATGGACATGACAGAAATGCAATGTCGTTGTTTGAGCCATGCCACAAATTACACAAGTCATGCGCTTCTTAGAGACCCCCACCCCCCCCCCCCCCCCCCGCCCCCTTCTGCATCCCACTCAAAGCCCTCGGTGAACTTACTTCCCAGTCATGAACTGGCTTCTGGACGGCGAGCAGATGGGCTGCACGTAGTAGTTCTCCAGCTTCACCCCCTGCGCCGCGAGCCTGTCCAGGGTGGGAGTCTTGATCTCAGACCCGTGGTAGCCCACGTCCCTGTAACCCTGGTCATCCACTAAGATAAAGATGATGTGAGGCTGGGAAGAGGAGGGGGGCGGCGAGGGGGGCTTCTGCTGCCGGGGATGCACCGGGCGCCTCCGGTCCGTCTTGGCCCCGGCACGAGGGGCGCCCCTGCCGACCCCCGCCGCTCCCCACGCCAGGTGGGTGTAGGAGAGCAGGCTGACCACAGAGAAGGCGGACAGCACCCCCAGCACGCGCATCCTCCTCCAGCCAGCGGGCAGAACTCCCTCTAGCTAGGGCAGTGGCAATGCTGCGCGGGAGATGCTCAGTGTGAGAGGGACACCGAGGGAGAGGCTGGCGTCCTCGGGGAGACTCATTGCAGAGACCCGAAACCGTAGACGAAGAAAAAAAAACGTAGCTGCAGTGAGTGACAGGAGATGGATCGGCTACTGTCCGAGCGTGCCCTCTCGCTCCACAGGCGACCCTTGCAGAAGCTCCCGGTCAGGGCACGTGGAGGGGCGGGGAGGCTGCCACTGACAGCTGCGTGATGCCCGGTGCTGTCTGGAACCGGCTCGTGAGTTATGCTTCACTCTTGGGTGAGTCGGGGCGGTAGGTAGGTTCGACTGGCTGATGCACTACTTTACGTGGGCATAGGTCTGAGGTGTACACTTCCTGTTTCACGGACACTAGTGAGGCACTTTGGCTGAGCAGTTCTCAATGTGTTGGGGTGTTGTGAGCGAGAAGCAAAAGCAGCCTGCATATACTCCGTGCTCTCGACGTTTTAACAAAAGTGTATATATTTCACATGTAACTTATCCCTTCCTAAAATATCAGTCAGCTAACTTTCAAATAGCATTTTCCCTTTTTACTTCAAATTTTCCCTCTTCAGCTTGCCCAAGTTTCGGCGTGTCTGCCCGAGTCAGAGGACTTTCAACTCGCGTTGACTCTGTCTGCAACTTCTTCACTTCTGTTTACAGTGAGATTCCTGAAAATGCTTCTGCCGGTACATCTGCCGCGGAGATCTCACGCTGAACGCGTCTTTTCGTGGGTGTTATTTATTCTGGAGGCGCTCATCCCTGCTCCTCCCGTGCGCTGCCCTCAGACCCGGCTTAGTTTCTCCCTCCATCGGGGTGTTCAAATTCCGGTTAATGGCCAAGAGCATCTCCACCAGTATTACGTGTCCCTCCAGCTGTGGTGGCTCACGGCCCGCCCCCCTAAAGGTAATCGAAACGGAGCTAGAGGGAGTGTGCGGTCAGTCACTCCCTGGGCTCCTCTCTTCACCTCGCCGCAATTTAATTTCCTCCCAAGACACATCCTCCCGAGGCCCCCCCCCTCCCACCCGCTTCATTGCCAGCAGTGACTGAGGAAGATTTTATGAGCGAGCAAACCCCCTGGGGGAGAAGGGGGAGGGGGCGTTCAAGAAGCCAGAACTTCTTGGGAAAGTCCTCTAAGGACTTCACCTTCCGTCGCTCTTGCGCTGTCAGTCGAGGGAGGGGTAAATCGCCCGCCGCCCGCCCTGCACGAGCCCCCTCTCCTTTGTTTCCAAATCTCCTGGCTTTGTTTCCCCTGTCAGTGACTGCAGCCTCAGTGACTTTTGAGCCTCCTCCACAGAGGAGGTGACCGGCTTCACCGAATGACGGACCATCCCCGCTATTGTCTCTCTGCCTGGCTGACTAATTCATGTCCAATTGTGACTGACTGCACTACAAGAGAAAACACAAGTCTCGCTGTGACCCAAGGGGCGGGGGTGGCCGGTATCACGGATTCAAAAGGAGAGGTCATACATACAGCGCAGACGTGGCGAGGTTCTGCGGCTGGTTTAAGGTGACGCGCTCTGTTGAGTGCTCGTGCAAATAACTTTATTGTAGAGTCGCCCAAGGAGCAGAGGTTCTGAGATAAATTTATTACACACTATCACCATTCACGCATCTTCACTTTTCCACGAAAAGAAGGCTTATCCTTCCTTTTCAGCCTTCCTCTTTATCTTTATCTCACGTCACCTACCTCTCAATCTGCAGGAGTTTCTATTAATTTTTTTTTTTCTTTTCCTTGAAATCCTTTTGAAACGCCGCCCGGTTCTCCAATTCACTTTAGATGCGTCTACTGCTGTTATCTCATTTGTATTCGGACTATTCTCGTGATATGCACATGCCGTTCGAATTATTTGTTTCTGGCTCTGAAAACAGCGCATCTCCACGTTGAGAAGTTTGGCAAAATGCACTTCCTCCTTGGCAGGAGTGTGGTTCCCATATGTCTGTCCAACAATTAACTTTCTCCTCTCGCGCAGAAATGGTTGACCTACATAGGTTGCTGCCGCATAGTTTTCACACATTTTCTGTTCAGTCATGCAGATATAATACACGCTACAGCTGTTGGCCTTCTAAAGCACGTGGCACGTGGCAGCTCTTGTCTCGAGCCTCCTACCGTTATTGTCATTCAAAACAACCATCGATATTTTTATTTCACAAAAAAAATTCTTAATTCCAACACAGCTCTATGTCCTGTGCTAAGATATCTTATAATTGCGACCCAAACGGACCGAAATAAAGAGGCGCAGCATTTCAATGACGCCAACAAATTATTGATTCATTTACAGTTTTCCAAAAATACAATTGTGAATAGCTGCAACAACTCAAACAAATAAAGTACCCACGTCAAGCTAATTTAGTTTTGCTTCTTTTGACCTTAATAGGGACTTTACCTTAAGGGCAGTCATTAAGACAGTGCAAGTTTGATGGGTGATCTGTGGAGGTTATTACTCCCACCTACCATTCCCTCCGCATCTCCTTCCTTGTCCCATTCCTTATGAAATGAGTGAATGTTGTACTTCTTGCCAGGCTGGTTTCACTTTCTATGACTAGGATGAAACCTACCCTTAAAGGCCGTCTCAACCCATAAAAACCCCCTGAACCCCTCCCTTCTGTGATAATGTCAGCAGGACAGGCAGATTGTGTCTGAAAAGACACAGTCCTCACTGCTGTCTTCCCTTTCACAAGCTGAGTACACTGTAGGTTTTGCAGTTAATTTCCAAGCTGCACTAGCAGGAACCTGCTGATGTTTCAGGAACACTTACTTTTTCACATAGTATAGGAGTGGAATTCCATTAAAGAAAAAGTATCAGAACCTCGATCACAGAAGTTCTCACCTATTTCCATCTTTCACTTGCGATTTCAGAGCTCTCTCTCTTGTGTTGCATGAAGACTTCCTACTTGTTGGGCAACTGCATTCCAATCTCTCACATTTTCTTTATTAGGGAGCCACCTTACTAAATTGGAGTTGTATGCCCGGGTGAGGGCACCTCACTGATGAGGCCTATCATTTAAACATGCTTCACCGATGATCTCGTACATGTAACAATAATGCTGATGAAGTGCAACAATTAAGCGGTACCTAAACCACCATGCCTAACATTCAAAACTCAAATTATACCTCGGTTATGAAGCTCAGCAGTTGAGTTGCACCTCAGTGGTTAAGCCCGAGAAGGAAGAAACTCATATGGTAAGGTATCGTAGAGTGCCCACCCCCCATCATCTCCTTTGTACAGACAGCACACAACACTTTCTTTTTTAGAAACGTTTGGGTTAGGGGTCGGAAAACCCCGGCCATATTTATTACATAACAAAAACATCACATACAAAAACTGTTCAATATCACTTACCTCGGGCACCCCCTGCACCCTCAATATCCCCGAACGGCCTGTGCTGCTAGTTTTAGTGTTCATGCAGGGATTGGCCATTAGGGTCTTTTGGCATTGTGCACTCCCACACCCCTGCAACCAATGGCCAAATTGCTATAAGCACCCCCTGGAGAGCCCTGTGAGACTGCTTTCCCCACCTATCCCAAGTAAAAAGGATGCCTTCTATGGACCGTAAAAGCCTTACCAATCAAGACTTCACCTACCACAAGCCAGCAGAGTTCACCTACTATCTGCCCCCCTCAAGAAGGTCATGCACAACTTTGCCTATTAATCAACCATGACAGACTATTCTCCAGAATAATGTTGTTAGCCATTTTATAGAGGTGGTCACCATCCTGAACAAAAAAGCCTTCCCCTGTATGCACCCATGCTGGCTAATCGGCAGCTTCAGTAACCTAAACAACTTTTCTACCTACTTATTAATCCGTTTCACAGAGTGATTGAGAGCCCAGACCAACTCCCCTCCTCGCCATTCCAACCGTGGGATGATGTGGGACCATGCCAAGACTGACTATGGGAATTTCTTTGCCATCCATCCCATTTTGGTGATTAATCATTCAAATAAACCCCTCCTGCCAAGGTGTACCAAATCATTGCCACCCAGATGCACCACCAGTATCCCCAGGGGCATATCCTCCTTTGGGAGCCATGAATCATGCATTTAGGAGTCCTCAACTGTACCAGATGGACCCCCCTTGCCTGTCGAAAAACCCATGGAAGCCTGTCTTGTGGGCCAGATCATCAAAACTACCTACAGGAAAAACATGTTTAATCCGTTGTTCATAAGGATGGCCTATTACCCACACTTCCATCAATCTGGCGCCGTGTCATGCACCGGGGCTGCAAAAGAATCTGGCAATCGGCGTAACACTACAGACTTCCTTCCTGCATCACAGAACAGGAATACTATGAGAAAAAGAAACGAAAACAGTTATAAGCAATCTAAAAGCACGTACAGCATGTGCAACCTAACATAGCGCTTGAAGCATTCCGAGGACCATCTGCTAATCCTTTGCACTGCCTGACCCGAGAGTCCCTTCTCTGTTGCCTCTGTCGCCGCCCCAATTCTGAAAGAATGAGAGCTGAACTCAGTGGAGTTAAATTTCTCTGCCCTGAGTGCCAACCCAAGCACCCTGGAGAACTGGAACCTTGTCATAGGGGCCCCATCAGAATGCTCTAAATGGGAGCCCTCTGCCCCTTTCGGCCTGTCCGTCAAGAATAATTTGAAGTTGCTCAATGGACAGCAGGCGTTATCTGGTCCCTTTTGCAAGATGATGTGGTTCCCCCGGCCATCCTGATTTGTCTTGGAGCGTGGCACCTCAATACTTTACGAGCCCTCAGAAATTTGCATATGAGCCAGCTGCAGCCCTCCCTGCATATCCTTTTTTTTCTGGGCTACTAATTCACTTGCCCTGAAGGCTCCATAGAAAGCCAATGTAAATGCTGTCTTCAGATGGTGAGCCTCCTCTGTGGACCTACAAAGGACTGCTGTTAACATGCCGATACCAATGGGGAGCCGGGTATCCGGCTTGGTCCCCTGCAAATGCTTCTGTGCCCGTAAACCCCTCTGCACTATGAATAATCTGGCTGTGTCCTGATGGCCATGAAATTGCTGCCACGTGGCATCATGCGCAAGCTGCAGAGCACCCCTAATTCCTCAATGCTCCCAAAAATGACAGGACAGAGGAAGATTCGGGCCACACCCTCTCACACAGTTCCCCAGGCAACTACAGTACACGCTGAATGCCCTTTCATAAGACTGCCTCGTCCTGGGTGCTAAACTGGCTATCACGAGGTGTGGGAGGATTGGGCGTCGAGCTGCCACAGATGGTCTGGAAAAGGCATTCTGGCTTCCACTGCTTTTGGTTAGTGGGACCTGAAAACCTGCATCTTGAAACGAGATAGAGTGTTAGCAGCATTACTCAGCACCTCCGGACCATGCTTGGCCCTAAACAATACATTAAGTTTCAATCATTGGAGCACAACCTCAGTATCATCTTACATTTGGCAGCCTGCTGGTTAATGCACTCAACCATTGCCATGTTATCAGGTCAAAATCTGACCGACTGGTTGTCGTTCTGGTTCAGCGAGATGTACAATGCCACCAGGATGGGAGAGAGCTCTAGGAAACCTATGTTAGTAACCAGGCCTGAACCCACCCAGGCAGCAGGCCAGCACTGCGCACACCATGTCGGGCCCAGGATGGCACCAAAACCCTCACTGCCCACCGTATCCGTAAGAAGGCCAAAATCCTCATTGGGCCTGGCAGGGCTGGGCCACACCACTGTGACCTCAAAGCCTCGCAGGAATGGCAGCCAAATATCAGCCGCGGTGCGTCCATTGGGGCGTAGGGGCGTAGCCCCACCAGCCCTGGACCCGCGTTAAAGAATTAAAATAAATCAAGTTTTAAACTCGAAATAATTAATTACTTACCATTTACACGGCGCCGGGCAGCACCCGACTTTATCGGGAGTGTGCAGGGGGGGGGGGGGGGGGCGGGCCGGGCTGGCTGGTGACGTCTGTGTTTAAAAAAACGTTTTTATCCCCGCATGTATGCTTCGGGCAGCAACTTGCCCGAGCATGCGCACCCAGGCCGGCCCCATTAGCTAGTAGCGGGGGGGGGGGGGGGGTGCAGGACCTGCTGGCGGCAGCGCTGGCAGCAAAAGGGCGACAGGGCGAGGAGTCACTGTGCCCTCCAAGCCAATCCTGGTGCTGCATGCAGCGCCACTGCGTCAGGATTGGCCGGTCACCGCAGGGGCGGGCAATCCATATTGGATGCCGAGAGCGTGACGTAAGTAACGGTCGGGTTCACTAACTTCACTCTGTCTCCACTCTCGACTGACTCGTGCGTGTCGCTGCCTGAGCCCAGCCTCGTGGTCGTGAGGGACGGTGTGTGTGCTGTGGCTACTGCTTGCGCAGGACCTTCATTAGTTCGTTCCCATAGGTAAGATACAAGTATTTATGGGAGAGAGTGAAAATGAGCCGTGAGGGGTCAGGTGCTGTCCGGATGATAGAAGTATGAGGCGGTGAAGGCAGGTTGGTTATAGGCCTGTGAAGGGACGGTGGCATGGGTGAGAGCCTGAGGTCTGCCAAGGGGGTGACCTAAGTGACAGCGGTCATCAGAAAATATATGCGGGGGCTGTTAAAATAGTGCTTGCTAAATATATTGAAGATGTATATATGTGTAGATTTAAATTGTAATGCCGTGATACAACACCGACAAAGACTACAGCCTTGCGCCACACTCCCATGTAGCTTGCTACCCATGTAGGCAGGCGCTTCAACGCCCCCGCAGGAACAGTAAGCACTCACTGTATGAATGTTACAATACGATACATGTCTTTACTGCCCCTTAAAAATAAACAACATGTTTTTCATGCATATGGAAAGTGTCATTGGGGGATTACGCTTTGTAATTAAGATCCACACTTTACCTTATGACTGGGTCAACCTATCATGTACAGGACAGCTATCCGCAGAGAAGACCCGAATTGAATAATTGTTAAGTGCATTTAGTTAAAGGTGTTCCGATGTATTGAAATATGTCGTGTATTTTTCGAGATTTAAAATATTGCTGCTTTTAAAGATTTAAGACTGTGACGTTTTGGGGGAATATTTTTTTTTAATTGTGTTTTCCACAATTTTTTAACATACGTCCATTTTTATGAGGAAATATAGAACAGTTTGTATGGTAGAGGTGTTTAGAATGCGCTAATTCACTCAAAGGTTCCTTGGCCCCAACCGACTGAAGTGAGTGAACAGTGAACCTGTACGGAAGACTCCGAGGGCAGCATCGTCGATCTTTATAATAGAATAAGTGAAGTGACGAAAATAATTCGGAGGTTCTCCGGGTGAAAGTTTCTGGGTTAGGGGCCTGAACTAATAAAGCCCCGCCTCCCATACTGGATTTTAATTATCTTCAAGTCGTCATTAACATTTTATTCGTGGAGGCTGGCCACAGGTCAGTGTTGATGGTATCATTTACACATTTACCACTCAATTTTGCGCTCTGTGTGGCAGTGCCAGCCCAGCAAGCGGCGAAAGAACCCGCGTATTGTGCAAGCAGAAAGTCCAGGGCTTCTCTGCCGAGGTTGCCTAGCTGCCAAGTAGCTAAGAATTTAAATGTAACCCACAGAAAGTCACATCAGGAAGTACACCAAACGCAAGAAATGTTCGACAAAGGGTGCCGGATGTTGATTAGGGTGCGGCCAGAAATAAACAAGGAAAGCCATTTTTGATCTCTGAGAGGCAAAAAATAAAGATGTGACTTTAAGGAAGTCCGTACAATTTTCTTCCCAAAACAAAGCTGACCCTATATTTTGCATTGTGAATATGGGCGATTTCAACAACCGCGCAGGTGTTCAGATGAAACATCACACATAGGTGTTACTGTCCCGATGGGGGTGAGTTGACAGCCATGCGGGGTTATTCTGTAAGCTTTCTGAAAACGTGGTGGAGCACAACCACCAGTCTGAAAATTCCTTTAAAAGCAGAGTCCCATGTTATAAGTGTCAAAGGGATGGTCAGGGACCAGGGCTGGACTGGGAACCAAAACTGGTCAAGAGCTCAGCCGGCCGCGTGGCGGGTATGAGGGTGGTAGGGGTGCTAGCAGAAGGCTTTGTGCCTCTTTTGTTGCTGGGGGCCGATATTGCAGCTACGCTACTGTAACAAAACCGGCCTCCCAAGGGTCTAAAAACCGGCCCCCACCCTGGCGGCCCACCGGGGAAATGCCCGGTGCAAACTATGGCTAGTAAGGCCCTGTCAGGAACATAATCATTTGCGCATCAACCCCCTGGGCCAGACCTGCCATTTATCCCACAGAGCATTTCCTGGATACCGGGCCGTAATTTGCAGTAAGCTTGGGCTGTGAACTCTGCTCCGGAGTTTTCCGCACTCTGCGGAGCAAGCAGATTTTTTTCCTCGCTCACGCATGTTAAGTTGGCGAGTGCGAGCGAGGAAAATACAGCGCTAGACCACCTCCCAGTGAGATTTCTTAACGCGACGGTCGCTGATGGTCGAAACTGTTTGCGTTGAGAAACCATCTGTTCACGTTGAAGAAGTTGCCAGAAGCCGGGATGAGAGGCCTAACGGGGGGTGAAAGCAGGGTGGGCTCCGGCCGCGAGGGCTGGGTGAGAGTCGTGTGAGGTGGAGATCTGGTAAATCACAGACAGAGCCCATATTACACGATGAATCCTAAAGCTAATCCCACTGGAGGCCGCAGAGAGGTACGGCCCTCTCCAACTGTCCCTCCACAGTCCTGCGGCACCTGTCCCTCCACAGTCCTGCTGCACCTGTCCTTCCACAAGCCTCCCGCAAGGTTTGCTCCACAGTTCTCCTGCAACTGTCCCGCCCCAGCCCCTCTGTCACTGTCCCTCCGATGTCCTGTTGTGACTGTCCGCTTCTATGCTTCTGCGGACCGTCCCTCCTCAGTCAGCTCTCTTTCACTGCCGTTCCTCAGTGGTCATTAGGGGCCACATGCATCAAACTTAGTATGCCCCGTATAGAGACTGCGGCTTTTAGAAAGTGTCCAACAATTCGAGGACAAATTCATAGAGCAGGAGATGAAGAGCGCAAGCACGACTTTTACACGGCACAAAGTGCCTTTTACCAGCTCTTTCATTAATAATTCAGGAGCCGCTCTCAAAACTTCAAACAAGCAGATCGTAGGCAGGGAAATGTCAAGGCTCATTAATTCACCACCGTGTGCTGACGTCCAAAAACATGCGGATAGCTAAATAAAAGTTTTAACTTTTGAATGTACACTGGTGAATATTTAATCTGATTCAAATGAAATCTGTGAATTTCCCAATGCGTTGCGAGCCTGCCTTTATTGTTTTGTGAATTGTAATGGGTATTGTTAATATTAATGCTTATTGGAGCGTTATGTTTTTTCCCCACAGTCTTTGTTTCATTACCCTACTGTTTCAAAAATAAATTGTTATCTTTTCATTTTCAGCACCTGACAACCTGAAACATTACCGCATTTTGGGGCAATTTTCCAGCAAACAACAAGAGGACCCCAACCTCCTTTGCTGCTCTCTCACCCGACCCCGGCTACAACCCAGCAAACACCAGTGTTAAAGGTAAGGCAACTGATGCTATATATTTTTTTACATCGTAGTTAGAGCATGTATGTCATGTGGTCACTCTCAAGGCCCTCAAGCAGTGTCTTTCAGTGCCTCCAGCAACACTATGGCACAGAGAGGCAGGAGGCAGTACGGCTCTATTTTTAGCAGTCATTTGAGATGTATTAGGATAATGCACAATATATATGTATAATGTATTTATACTGAAATTTGATATTATTGCACTGCACCTTATACGTTGTACTTTGATTATTGACAGGTTTCTTTAATATATATATATATATATATATATATATATATATATATATATATATATATATATATTGGTAAGGCCAGCAACACCCGACACCCCATCATGAATACAGTACAAGAGCTGATTACAAAGTCATTCCAGTCACGGCCACTTGAACAAAAACTGAAGTTAAAAGAATTGGGACCTCATCAGCCTGAAATAAACCTACAGCAAACTACCCAGGACAGAGGAAAAATGTCAAAACGTACATTCTCAAATGCCTGGTACACAAAAGCTGATTGGCTTACAGGCTGCCCTATACGCAATTCTCTGTTCTGCTTCCCCTGCTTGCTGTTTGGCGGTGGTTTTTCTTGGACACGGCAAGGAATGGTCGACCTGAAGCACATCGCTGAAAAAATAAAGAAGCATGCGCTCACAAGAAATCATCTGGAAAACCTGACAAGACTGGGAATGTTGGGGGAAGACGCACCAATTGAGCAGCAGATAAATGATGCGTATCGCAAATCCATTCAAAAACACAATGAAGCTGTGGATAAGAACAGACAAAATCTATCCAAGATCATTGATTGCATTCGTTTCTGTGGTGCTTTCGAACTGGCATTGCGAGGCCATGATGAATCGGAAACTTCCTCAAAACCTGGGATCTTCCGAGGCCTAGTGGATTTAATGTCAACCATAGACCAGGATTTGGAAAGACATTTAGCACATGCTACAGTCTTTAAGGGCACCTCTAATACAATACAAAATGAACTCCTTGACTGTATGCTCGAAATTATAAGAAGCCATATTGTGCAAGAGTTGCGAAACACAGACTTTGTGGCTATTCAGGCTGATGACACCACTGATGTGTCCACTCAAACACAGTCCGTGTTAGTGTTTCGGTACCTTGACAGTGACAGAAACATTGTGGAAAGATTTTATGGCTTCACGCATTTAAGTGACTCTAGTGCAGCAACCATCACTGAAGCAATACTGTGTCAACTGGACTTAATTTTCCCGGACCTGCCTCAAAAACAAAAGCTTATCGCACAAAGCTATGACGGTGCATCCGTAATGAGTGGGAGCCTTAGTGGAGTTCAGAAGAGAATTCGAGATGTGTACCCTAATGCTCATTTTGTGCACTGTTACGCCCACCAACTCAATCTTATTATGCAACAGGCGGTATCAAAGATCAGAGAGACACGAGTCTTCTTTCAGGATATCGGAGGCATAGCAGCATTCTTCACACGTTCCCCCAAAAGAACAGAAGCCCTTCATGAGATTGTGGACAAAAGCGTACCAAGGGGATCCTCAACTCGTTGGAACTTTCACATTCGTACAGTCAACTTAATCTTTGAACAGAGGGAGGGCCTTGAGAAATGTTTTGTCGCCATAGCATCCAGAGCAGACTTTGATCACACAAGTCAGAATGAAGCCCATGGCTTTATTAGAACACTACAAGACAAAGAGTTTCAGTTCTTACTGTTTTTATTTCATGACATAATGATTCCTGTTGATGTGTTATACGATCAGTTGCAAAGAAAAGACCTAGATACTGTCTCTGTGAAAGCCAATACATCTGCATTTGTACAACAGATTATGAAAGTGAGAGATGGGGTTGAAGATTTAGAGAGCAAACTGCCGCAGCATTCTGTTTTTGCAAACCGCAGACAAAACATCACCTCTCTGGTTCGAATTGGAAAGGAGATATGTGACATTGTAATTGTGCAGGCGAAAGAACGCTTTTCGTTCACAAAACATTTGGTGAGTGCGACTTTATTGCAAGGTAAAGAGTTTGCACAATATGATGAATCCTTCCCTGAGCGTGCTCTGAATCAGGCTGTGGAAGCGTATCCTATGCTCAAAAAAGAGCAGCTGAGAACTGAGTTAACTGTACTCTACGGAATGCCTGTGTACCGGAAGGCCACAAGCGCCTTGACTTTGCTGAGTTTAATTCATAAACTGCATATGGAAAACTCACTTACAGAGACAGTGACTTTACTAAAAATTGTGATTACGACTCCAATGACAACAGTAGAAGCTGAACGATGTTTTTCAGCCTTAAAGCGCATAAAGACATTCCTCAGGAACACCATGCTAGAGGAAAGACTAAATGCTTTGGCGATGCTATCTGTAGAGAGCAAGCTAGTCCAAAAGATACCGGACTTCAACATGAAAGTAATTGACAAGTTTGCTACACTGAAAGAGAGACGTGCGGATTTCATCTACAAAAAGTGAATGCTGCTACTTGTTTGAATACAAAAAATTCTGATTGATGTAAGAAATGCATTGTTATCTCTGTTTTTAAAAGTTTTGTAGTGTTTGTTCTATTTGGAGACTACACAGATTTGCTCACCTTTGTTCACTGGCCGGACCTGTCTCCCGCAGGGTGAACGATTCGTTGCTTGTGTTGCCTATCAAACCTTTCCCCTTGGCAAATTGCGAAAACCTTTATACCAGTGGTTCCCAAACTGTTTACTCCTGAGGACCCCAATTGAGTCACCACTGGAAGCCGGGGACCCCCAAGCAATTTGTATGACTTAAATTTCAAACATTAAAACAGTAATTCGAAAATAATAAACACACGTGTGCACATAAAACGGATACTCGAATTACTAAGGATTTTAGTATTTTATATTGAAAGAATTAGCAAAAAACAGGAGGGTTAGCGCTGCATCTCCATGACTAACTTTTAAATGGTTGGTTTTATTTCGCAGTATGAGACTCCTGCCAGGGCCAGACTGGAAACCCAAAGCAGCCCAGGCAAATGTTTTCAGACCAGTCCCCATACAGTGCACACCTAGTGCAGTGAGTGCGCCTGACCACTACAAAGGGGGCTTTGGGAGGCTCTCCCCCCAAGACAATTTAGGAAACAATGGTGCAGTCTACAACAAATGTATCATTATATATTGAATTGTATCAGCTTTTAAAGAGTAGTAAATGATGACCTTACTATGCACCAGGATATGACAATCTTTGTTGGGGTTCTTCAATGATTCCCATATTATCCTCCTCCAACAGTGCCTCTCATCTCTCCATAGCCCCTCTGTCACATGTATTTAATTTGTTTTATAACATCTCTCATACCATTGAAGGATGTCAGAGCACCTTAAATCACACACATATAGGGGCTGATTTACAAGCCCCTTGCGCCACAGGTGCGTCACAAAAAGTGATGCACCAGTGACGCATTTTAGTGCCCCATATTTCCAAGGCAGGAAAAGCAACCCTGCGTGACTTTTACTGGTCTTGTAAATATGGCCCAATTGCACACAGCACTTTACGTGAAAGGGACGTTCCATGAGTGTTGCTGTGGGTGTTCCCACGCATAACCCATGGAACCAGACACATTTCCAGATTTACGAGGAATCGTAAATCTGGAAATGTGTCTGAATGCTACGCCACCCCAGGGGAGGCGTAGGGAGGGGCAACTTGGAGAAATTTATTAATTTCTCCTCTTTCTATGCATGTTGCATTCTGCAGCACACATAGAAACAGGATATTACCTCTGGTGATTGTTTATGTACAGGAAGGTGTCCCTTCCTGCACATAAACAATCAGTAAAACAATGACGTTTTGCAAGTTCTATGTGTGCTAATGCAGCACACTTAGAAGTTGAAAAACGCCATTTCTGATTGTTTACATGCAGGAAGGGTTACTTCCTGCACATAAACAATCTCCCCACGACACAGGCATCCTTGCACCATGGTGCAAATGTGCCTGTGCAGGCGTATGGCAGCAGTTTGTGCGCCAGCACAGGGGGAAGCACAGAGATGCAACATATTGTTGTAAATATGTCGCATCCCTGTGCTTCGAAAGTGACTCAGTGCGGCGCAGCCAAATGGCTTGCGACACACACAGTCAATTTTCTTGCAAATCTGCCCCATGGAGACAATGATTCATACGTGTAAATCAGTGTATAGAAAATGTTACATAAGGCAAATGCGACTACAGGGTGTAGGATTCACATGTTATTCATACTGGTAGGCATTTTTAAAGAGTGCTTGGTCTGGAGAAGCACAAACTCAGGATTCAGAACATAACAGTGGTTAGCATTGACTTTAACAATAAAAATGTATTGCCACCCAAATAAACCTTTTTAGCAGGATTAGGATAATGAAAGACTTGAAACAAACATATGTTTCTAACTTGTATCATGCAGCTTGCAAGCAGCTCTTTGATGACAGTTTATAGGTCACTGTGCTAGATTACTATTGTCACTTATGAACTGCACAGTAACAAAAGAATCTGTGACTAAAGCAGTAACCCACTAACCTAGGCACATAAAAAATGTTTTTCAAAATGCATGGTACACGTTCTTTGCAGTAGGCATATTAACCCTCTGTGCTACATTAGATAAGTCAAAGCTGCCACTTGACACAACTCTCATCTCTCTCCAGCAGGTACATTAATCACCGACGTAATCTTGACACTTTTATTGTTGCTGGAAAACTGCTAATTCTACAAGGAACTTTTTTGTGCTTTTAAAATTACTGCCTGAGGACCCCCCTGGGAATGTGACCACAGTTTGGGAAACACTGCTTTATACCATTTATATTTGGGGTACTTGCGTGGACCTATGTGAAGTGTGTGTACAAAGTTCAGCTCAACCAGAATCACGGTAACAGCGCATTGCGCTGCCTCTTTTATATTCAGTATATTGTAAGACTGTTTTTCTTCCCCCGCCTTTCCTTGTTTTGTTTCCCTGTTTTCCCCTTGCTTGCCATTCGTTACTCTAGAGTCTAATATTCAGTATGTTGTAAGACTGTTTTTCTTCCCCCGCCTTTCCTTGTTTTGTTTCCCTGTTTTCCCCTTGCGTGCCATTCGTTACTCTAGAGTCTATTCTAATAGAGTCGGAAGGCCGTAGGGGAAGACTGTGGACTTTTCTTCAAGTTCCTGACGCTCCTGCGGAACGAGCCTGGCAACCATTACACTGCTGTGCAACTTCTTCTACTCTTAGAGCTGAGATTTCCATGAGTCTTATAGTCTGAATTCAGCACCTGAGCATAATAGGACAGAATGTATGAAGCTCTGTGGTAATACTGAATAAGCAGCTACCTATGTTATGCCATCTATTAGTGTAATAACTGCACTTTCACAATTGCTTTATTAACCTTCCTGCTTTCTCAAATTTGCTTGAAAATGCACGATTTTTCTTCTTTTTTTCCAAAATTTTCTTGTGGGGGGTAACCCCCCCAAACCCCCCTTTTGGGGTTCGGGCTCACTCGCTGCGCTCGCTCGCTAAGGTGCTGTATGCTAATTCGGTTGCGCCCCACCACTTTCAAATCTCACCCACCGCCCCTGCCAAATATGCATGTCCTGTCACACCTCGTTTACCAACCTGGTGTGGTGGTGCTTCTCCCTCAGACCTGACATTGCCTGCACAAAGGATTGTGAAAATGGGTGACCCATGAGAATGGTCCTTAAAGCGAAGTTGAGCTGCCTAACAGTCTTCTGCAACTGATGCAACATGACTTTTTCTTTACTCAAGCAGTCCTGTAAAGCCTGGGAGAAGGCGGAAACCTTTACCCTGGTGTGAGCAGTGATGCACCAGCATCTAAGTCTAATTCAATATCCAGGAACTCGATGACCATTGATGGCCCACAGTCTTGCCTTGCAAGAGGGGAACCCCAGACTCTCTCATTAATGTGGAGAAAGACTGCAACACATCGCTGCACTTCCGCGAGCCAGGTGAACCAGGAAGAGAAAAAAATCCAGATAATGCAACACCCACCAATGTCTCGCCCTCTACCTGAACCCCACTTAAGGAAAGAACCGAACCTCTCAAAGTAGGAGCACGAGATCGAGCAACCCTTAGGCATGCACTTATCAAGATAGTATGTCCCCTCAAACTGATAACCTAACAGATGAAAGTTTTGAGGGTGCATGGTCAGAAGCCGGAAGTCTGATTCCATGTCAGACTTCGCAAGGAGGGTACCCGTCCTCAACTCCTGGCATACCACAATTGCCTGGTCTAAGGAAGCATAGTTGACAGATCATAAGGTCCTAGCAATTGCCTCATTCACAAGCTGACCCCCTAGGAGCAGAGAGGTTATGTATTAACCTGCATTTGTCTGTATCCTTCTTGGGCACCACCCCCAAGGGGAAGCAGACAAAACCCATAAGGAGTACAGACACAAATGTCCCGGCCACCCTCCCCAAACCCACATCTTTGTCAATTTTTGCTGCAGCCACTACCTTGCTGGACCTCAGTTACTGCTGGTTCTTGCAATTGGGAACACCCACATATCCTTGGGCCGGTATCCTGAAACCTTCCTTAAAACCTTCCAATAGAACCTGTTCTGCCATTGAGCTACTGTACCTATTAAGCCATGGGATCATGGCCATCAACATCACTGGGGAGTGGACCTTGATTCGGAGTGGGTCATCAGTCCTGCCACTAGCCCACTCTATCTTTAGTTTTCTTGAAACACTTCGATTCAGGGGGGCCGATTCACAGAACTAATCTGAGACAAAATCCTAAACCTACTACTTTTGGTATGCACAGAATGCACTTACTACTTTTGGTTAAACTTGCTCCTTTTGGAATTCATAGAAGGCATTTAGTAGTAGTAAACTAACTTTACTACTACTAAATGCCTTTTGTGAATACCAAAAGTGGTAAGATTAACTAAAAGTAGTAAGTTTAACCAAAAGTATTAAGTTTAACCAAAAATAGTAAGTGCATTCTGTGAATACCAAAAGTAGTAAGTGCCTTCTGTGAATACCAAAAGTGGTAAGTTTAGGATTTTGTCTTAGATTAGTTCTGTGAATCGGGCCCCCTAACTTTACTACTACTAAACTGAGAAAAAATCCTAACTTTACGACTTTCGATATTCACAAAAGGGATTTAGTAGTAGTAAAGTTAGGCTTCCTGGAGGCCTGGTGCAAGAACACTTATTGAAACCCCAGCATGCCCCCTTCCCCCCCTCCCAGGCTGCTGGAGGAACTTGATCAAAAGGGTTGACTGGGGGAGTGTAAATGTGTGGGTGCTTCATATGGCGTATCCATAAAATAACATCAATATGATCGCACTCCAAAACAGGGCTAGTTACCTTAACCCTCCTAAACCCTTTGCCGTATTCTTTCCATCCCACACTGCCATACTCATCATGCATGCATGCAATCCTGTTCAGGAAGCATGCCAGCTGGCAGCCCAAACCATTGAAAAGCTCAGTTAAGATTTCAATTATAAATGGAAAACCAACCCCATAAACCAATTGACTAAAGTTTCTACTGCCCTCCTCTTGTAAGGTCAGTGGCAACAGACCCTGGAATAAGCACACGCTTGACACCTTTCTGATTCCTCCCTATCAGGCTTGTCCAGAACCAAATCAAAGATATCAACACAGGCCTCCTTCTAAATCTTTTCTTTTACTTTAGCTGCAATATACCTGCCCAACTGGTCCTGTCCACCTCCCCAAATCTAGACTTGGCAGCAGAGTTACCCTACTTGTATTCACGGAATCTTGACCATTGAGGCCACCCCCTCCTTGTGCTGGACCATGGAGGGTCTTGCTCACCACTGAAGGCCCCTGGGCAATAGCCCAATCAGCCCCTGTGACCTGCTACCCCTACCATCACGGCAGACCCTGTTTGAACCCCCTGTGGCCCAAACCACTCTTAAGTGCACCATTAATCTCCTAGTCTTCTCCAAATCACCACCCTCTGTAGCCATGGCCACACCCCAAACAGGAGCAGATAACACGCCAAATTTGGAAAGCTATGTCAGAACGCTGGCCAGATTGGCCACTAAATCAGGATGGTAGGGTGCTCCCATGGGAGTCTCCCAGACCAACAAGCAGCATTGCTACTCTGCACAATCTCCCCCGACTGCAGGCCCCATCACAGCAGACACACTGCCTTGCGCCAACACCGAATCCGGGGTACCTGCCTTAGCGGGCACTTGCCTTAGCAGACACCTTCGCTGGCACCCCTACGCCTAACCCAGAGGGACCTAGCACCTCTTCCTCAGGTCTGGCCTCAGGGGGCCTTTCTCTTTAATTTCTATTGGACCGCTTCTTAGTTCTCTTAGGTGCGGGGGAATACTGCCTTAGGGGCCTATCCTGCTTGTCTGGGCCTTTCCCCTGCTTTCCGCCTCTCCCTATCCTCCTGCAGCAGGGTGGTCCTTCAACTCACCCAGGGACTGGTCAATAGCATACATCCTGTGCATCATAGCTTCCATGAGCTCCTCAATGTGCATGCTCTTTGCACCCTTCTGTGCTATCGCTGGCACCCCTGCACACACTTGACAATCTGTAAATAAATGGAGCCTGCAGTCTCCAGGCACATGACTGCCCTGCTGAGCTACATCTTCTGCGTGAACCAAACCAAGGTAAGCCTCTAACTAAACCAAAACCGGACAATACCCAGTCAACGGCAGAAGAAGTTTCCTCCAACCCCAGCAACAAATTAAAGCCCAATTATGGTCAAAAACAATTGCACTATGCCCCAGGCACACCACCTATTCTTATAGCGCCCCTGCAACCCCTTACCTGGGCCTTTGCGCCGGAGCTGCCACTGCGTGCTAAGCAACGCGGGTCAGGAGATTGCAAACTCAAGCCTGTGTGGCTCCCAGATGGCCCGATGCCCAGTTAGCTGATGCAATTGCTGGGAATTGAAGAGCACAGTGGGTGTGCCCGTTGGAAAAAGGAAACAAAATGAAGACAAAACAAAAAAGTATTAAATTTGCTCTGTGGGGCAGCCGGCAGTGTCCTGGAGCTGTGAGCGGTGAAAGAGATGGCTTCACTGCTCTGCAATCCCTTTTAAAGGGGCGGGGTCTGGCGCTAACCAGTTCAAAGGTGATCCGGAAGCATTTAACTGCATCCGGGTGGCCGAACCTAGCAACCACAGCCTGCGCTGCTTGTAGACTGGTGCCGGCAACATCACACGCTGCTGCCCCTAGCCACACAAGCAGGCACCGGCGTCCTGTCTTAGGCGCTCCCCCTGGAAAACTCAACAACCACAAATGCCAAGGCGCCCTGCCTTGTCATTTGTGATTGTTGAGTTTTGGGAGTGTTGGGGTTACTGGTTTGTCCACTAAGAGGAGTTGAAACAGATCTGGGACTGCTATTATGGTTTTGAGGTGCAGGAGAAGCTGGGGTACTTGCATTTCAAGTCAAAAGGGCTATTATTGACTCTGTTCCATTTCAATGAGATGGTGACCAAGCAATTTGGCCTGGGCTTCTTTTGGAGCAAATTTTACATTTGATTGGCACATAATTAGCCTATTTCACTTACAGTACGAAGATTGACTGTGAAAGGAATCCGTAGTGATCATAATGAATCCAGTTATTTCCTGCCATCATCTTTTATCTCTGGAAATGAAGAAGATGACATTCCTAAAATAGCATTCCATCCTTATAGTGAAATTCCAGATTGCAGAATGCCGACATAATGAAACATCAATTTGGAGAAAACCCATGATAACAAAATGCATTTTCCATGAAAATAGGTTGATTCTATGGAAAAGGTGTACCAGCCAAGGACTGAATATGGTTTCTGAACAAAAAAGACTTCTGACAATTTCTATTACAGCCTGAGTTGCAAGAATGAATATTTATTTAAAAAATGGCTGTGGTAGTCTTTCCTTTTTAGGTCGAGGTTTAGTGGCAGCGCACATGCGCTGCTCGCTCTGTGAGGCATACAGTAGTAGAGTATGGGAGACAAGCTGCCCTCACTCTCCGCCCATATTTTTCCTTGGCTTCTGTTTTTGTCCGTTTTAAATTATGTCTTCTGATTGATTATGAGGCTTGTAAGTCCCGCCTTATTAGCGCCGTGTCGTCATTTGTACCCTCCCATGGCTATTGGACCCTTTACTTCGAGTGTTACACTGTACGGTACGTGTTATTCAGAGCACTATTTTTTCCTCTCCCCCACCCACACTCCTGTTGTCCTGGACTTCTCGCCCCCTCCTGCCCGCACTCCCGTTGTCGTGCCTGCTCGCCCCCTCCCGCCCGCATTCCCATTGCCGTGCCTTCTTCCCCCTCCACTGCACTCCCGTTGTCTGTCCTTCTCATACCCCCGTCCCCTTCGACCGCACTCCCGCTGTCTTTGCCTTCTCACCCCCCTGCCCACCTGGCCCCCCCGCACTCCCATTTGCAATGCAATAGGTCTCGCGTAAATGCGAGTCCTATTGCATTGCAAATGCTTGTCTTTTTGCTTGTGACCCGTTCAAAAGCGAATCCAAAATAATTTATTTGCAAGAAAGAACAGTCAGTGCTGGAACCTGGCCCAGATGTCTCTCTTTTTCATCTTTTGAAGTCAGCGGCTGATTTGAATTCTGATCAAAAAAGCTTAGGAGAAAAGAAGGATTCACTTGATCAAGCTAAAAAAACAGAAGAATACGCACCAAACCTTAACATGATACAATATTGCCAATTTCGTATAGCGTGCACTAAGTCCTTGTGGGTTTCAGAGCGCTGGACGTGCAGTGAACTCCTGGGGGTCAGCACTTTCAGAAAAGTGAAAGGCGAGGGTGGGAGAATGTCCTTGGGAAGGGCAGTTGCATGCAAAGAAGAGGCGATTCATCTTCTAATGTCAAGACTTGGGCTCATGGGGAGGGGGAGCGCTATGCATTATTGTAATTTGAGAGTGGATACAAGGGCTTGCATTAACAAAGAGGGAGGTGAAGGACAGTAATAGGTGTGCAACTGTGTGCCTGATTCTTTTGGCAGCAGTCTCTCCATTTACACAAGGATTCCTGCAGCGTCTTTATTCAGTGCCTTGTTATTCTGAATGTAGTAAGCAGGCTATACTCCCATAAGCCTCTTGGGGTGCAACGGGACATGCGGCACCAACGCATAGACTAGAATACATGTGTGCGGAGGACAGCTGGAATAGCACTTGGCAACTTGTCAGTTTCGTTATCGTTTTTTAATCTTTTCGCAAATGAGTACTTTGTTTGTGAAACACCGTCCCAGTCTAGATACATTAAATCATGCCACCCCACCTTCCAGTGCATTAATGGCAATAAGATGTTCCCTTTGTCTAAGCTACGCTCACTCATGTTTTTATAATGGTGAAATATAGTTACCCTCTTTTTAGCAAACTGCATGTTCGCTATATGCTATCTCTTCTGCATGATACAGCAGCTTACTGCATTCCATAAACTGCATGTCAGCAAAAGTGCAGCTAAGACGTTTAGCAAGTGCTTGTTGTATACAGGTTTCCCGTCAGGGACAGTAAGAGCTATATAAATACAAAAACCATACTATGCACATGAGAGGACATGAAGGTGGGCTTGGTGTCACCGTGTTTCCGACAAGATGATGTGAAGTGTTCTGATTGAGTAGGGCGAAATATGACTTATTTTATTCCAGAGGAAGCCTTTCTGTATCTGGATGCAAGAGGCCCTTTGTCCCAACACTGAGGAGTGAAGCTTGACTTTCTAGCCGTTGGTAAATGCACCACGCCCTCAAGCTAATGATAATGTCATGGGCTGGCTTGGAGGAATTCAAAGATTAATATTAGGTAGTCATTGTCCTTAGACTGTGTCATGCTCCTTTAGGTAAATCACTTCGACCAAATTATGGCCTTTTGCCTCTGTTTTTTCCTGTGCCAAGGTGGCTTAATAACAGACTTAACGCATTCTTCTTATGTGCTGTTAACTTTAGAGCACCTTACGATGCTGTTGGTTCACGCTTTAAGGATTTTTGGGTCTCGCCTGAGCCAGCGCATGCGCTGCTCGGAGACATTTAGTGTGTGTGTTTTCAAAGTGCTACCACACGCTTTTGGCAGGCATAGAGCGTGCGGTTACGCGCACAATGATGAGCAGAGGCGCCATATGACTTTCCTCTCTCGTCATGGTGCATGCACATCGCACACCACTCGCCAGCCTGCTTTTGCCGTTGCGCGCATTCCTAGCGGCACCGTTTCCTTTCGCTTGCTCTCCCAAGCTCCTCGCTCCGCCCCTCCCCCACCACAGAGCGCATCCCCATGATCGCGATCACTTTTGCTTGATCGCGATCACTTTCGCTTTTACAGCCTGATTCCATTTCTTTTATAGTCCTCTGTTTAGCTCTATTACACGTGGTTTACTTTTCCACTTACACTCACTTTTTAACTTGGACCGATTACCGAGTTCCGTGTTTCACATAAGGATGTATCTGAAACGCATTCACTCTACTTGCAGGTATGCACCGTCCATTGCATGCGTGTAAATGTCTATGCTCTGAGCCTAACTTTCGTTGTTTCCGAGCACTTAGCTTTGAGCACGCCACTTTGCTGACTTTCTTACTGCGTCTTCAATCAGCTTTTCTCATTCTGTCACAATAGTCTGGTTCTGCTTGCACTTATTTCCTCACTCGGGTTTAACGCTTTTAATCTGATACCAACACCTCGTGCACTCATTATAGTGACGCCGATCTATAGCATTAGAACACAGATCAACAGCACTGCTTTCATTTTTTTCCTCTTCGTTTATTAGTCTGAAAGGATACAACAACGGAGCACTTCTGAACTCCACACAGGTTTCTCCAACACCGCTGTTCAGCGAGATATATCACGTTTAACTGCTGGCATGTTTCACATTTCTTGAATGCAGCATGACATGTACGGATGTTTCCACCAGATCGGAAGTGTGTTGAGTCAGTTGATCACTATACATTTTTTCATGTGGTCCTGCCATGGTTGGTAACCCAGCTTCCTTTTGCGCTTCATTTCACAGAGATTAACAGTTCCCCTGATGAAGGGCCAATCCTGCTCGAAATACATTGGGTCTGATACATTGTGATACCAGGATGCATGTATTATGTTCTGCCATATGGAACTGAATTTATTAATGCATTTATGCATACCAAGAATACCATAATGATGGCAAAATTAATCCTTCGTTAATGAAATTATCCAGATTGATTTTTGGTTTGGAATCTATTTAACGTGATAAATCCATTCATTTGGACATATTAAGCAGTGCAATATGGGGATTTCTCCCTGGTGGGGAGACGCTTTTTCTTCATTTGTCTTCACACGCCCGTGGACCAGTGGGCGATACCCTTTATGCACACAGATCTTGGTTAACATTTAAAACAGAATACAAAGGCGTGCAAGTACCACTCTTCTCATTTCATAAAGTATTTGTGCAACACTTCAAACAGTAAAGCAGTGAATACGCCACACAAAAAAGATTCCACACAGGATTAGAATGACTCACTCTCGCTGACTGACTCACTCTCGCTGACTGACTCACTCTCGCTGACTGACTATCTTACTTACTCACTTTCACTCACTCACTGACTAACTGACTCACTCTCACTCACTGACTCACTCTCTCACTCTCATTCACTCTCACTGACTGACTCACTCTCACTGACTGACTCTCTCACTGACTGACTGACTCTCTCACTGACTCTCACTCTCTCACTGACTGACTGACTCTCTCACTGACTGCATTGGCATAGCCAAAAGGTCTCGCCTTTGCACTGTCTCGCCTTTGGGACCTTATAAGTGTTTAGCCATGCAACAGTTGGTGTTGTTGCACTAAGGATATTGTGCTGCATAACTAAATACTTATAACGCCCCAAAAGCGAGACCTACTAGCTATGCCAATGCTTGTTTATTTAGCAAGCAGCGTACTTAGGTACAACCACATGTATTGGGGGCATGTTTCAGCAGCCACCGTATACAATGCCACTTATATATGTAAGTAAGCAGATAGTATGCCTAAATATTCACATTTTTTTAAACATTTGCCTCTGATTTGCTTCTCACACACTTATTTTGTTTGAACTTCTCATATGACTTACAATTATGCGTTGTTATAGGAAGTAGGGATGGTTTGTTGTGAGTTGCCTTTTTAACACTTTTCTTTTTACTTGCCTACCCTTAGTGGTCCAAACTGCACTGGTAAAAGCATGCTGCACAGAAGTTGGACGCATTCTTGAAGGTGCAGCTTTTATTTTTGCTGTTTCTTACACACACTCATCCCACACTATTTTCATGACCAAATAATAGTCACACCCAGTGTGTAGTAATTGCATAGGTCTTCAATCCCTAGTACCACAGCACCCAGGATAATGTGCTGCTTGGCTAAACACTTATAGGATCCAAAGACCAAGACCTATTGGCTATGCCAATGCTTGTTTATGTCTACTGTGACCCCTTAGTGAAAACGAAGAGGATGATGACAGACAGCACGGAAGAGTAGAGTAGGGTGAAGGTGTGAAGTTAAAGGGGGTGAGAATTGAGGAGGGGCGTGGTTTGGATGGGGCATGGAGTTTCCTAGGAGCGCTTTATAAAAAAAAAACTCATAGTCCCCTTGAAGGGGAATAGAAGTTGGAGGGGCTTGAGAATGCTTAAAGGCAAGGGTAATGGTGAAAGGGTTATGGGAGTTAAGGGTGCACAGCCCTTTAAAAACAGAATTAAAAAGGAAAAGATGAAGGTGGGGAGGGGTGAGGGATTAAGCAGGAGAGCAGCCTTTAAAAATAGGGTAGAAAAAACAACCCCCCAAAAATAATTTCACCAGGATGTTTTCATCAAACTCGTGAAAGCTATTCTGGCATACAATGTTACATTGTTCAGTGAATGAGATTCATCAGAATAAGTTTCTTTGGGTAGGATTTTCCTTCAGTTCACATATAACCTACTAAAACTACTAGAAATTTTGTTCTCGCTGCTTAAAGTTTTAGATGACTTCCTTCTACTTTTCTAATCTTACTTTTATTATAGAGCACTCCATTCTTATTGCCCTGGATTTAAGAATGGAGGTGCACCCCATGAATTAATGTCAGCTAAAGTTTACTTTTACCCTTGTCCCTATTACTTCATTCTTTTCATTGGTGTGGACCATATTTAGATGTCCTTTCAGTTACCTATTCTTCATTTGAGTTTGTAATTGTTTTACTTTAATAGTATGATGAAAGATTATGATATTAGCTGCTATGGGACAAACAGCAGGGATTAATCAAGGCATTAGGGCGTCGGTCAGGAGAAGAGGTAAGGATTTTTCATTCACAATAAATACTTAGGGCCAGATGTACGACCATATTTTGCATGTGCATATGGGTTTGCGACCCATTTATGCATGCAAAACTCTATTGGGCCATGTACAACCCCTATTTAGCGAGTCGCAATTTATTTGCGACTCGCTAAATAGGATTTGCGACTCGCTATTAGGAAGGGGCGTTCCAATTGTGTCCCTTCCTATATGATATCGTATTGGATATTATGTTCTTGGGTGCAGTGGTGAAGTGAGGCAGTCGGATGTTCTGAGTGCATCCTGAACGGAAGGAGGCGATCTACTTGAGGGCATTTTGATGTCTGCTGATGTTGTACAGTCTGTCAGTGAGGTATGGTGGGAGACGGTGTAGAATGCAGCAGAGAGGTCGAGAAGGATTAGGTCCACAGTTTTTCCATGGTCGAGGAGTGTTCTGATGTTGTCTGTGGCAGCAATCACAGCAGTCTCAGTGCTGCGGTTGGTATGGAATCCTGACTCTGAGGCGTTGAGTAGGTAGTTTTGTTCTAGGTATTCGGTGAGCTGTTGGTGAGTGCAACTAGTAATAAAATTATCAGAGTTGGGAGCCGTAGTATAGTATGAGGTCCAGGTGCTCTCTACATGTTAGCAGGGCCTCCAATAGAGGTCTTTCATAACATACAGCTGGTTCTCAGACACTTGGAGGGGCGGGTGCTCTCTAAGGCCCGTGTGATAGAGACGCGATCAGCATCGTGCCACCATCTTACCCCAGAAACAGCTGTGGAGCGATTTTTACATTTTAATGTTATTTTAAGGGGGCATAATTTTTCAATAATAAAGAATCAAACTACTTGTGAATATTTGTGAAAAGCCTGCAGAAATATTGTGTAATCACATTTTAGCAGAATAGGTAAGATCAGAGAATTTCAGAAAATACGTTTTTGGTGTTTATTAAGGACCCGTGGTATATACTGGGTGCCTGACTTACAAACTGCTCTTTGTAGTACGTTATACACTACTATGAAACATGCTACAAAATTTCAATTTACCTATACTTATGTGTACAGAGTTCTCCACCCCAACTGTAGAGTCTCCGCACATATAAGTATCGGTTTTAGTGGTAAAGGTGGGAAAGACACACGGGATTGGACAGGAAAAGAGGCAGGTTTACTCGTAAACAGGGTGGGATTAGAGAGATGCAAGAGGGATTTAGGGAGGATCAGGGAGGGGTTTAGGGAGGGACTTCACACACTTACACAAGAGTAGGCCAATTGCTCTACTCTGGGAGTGGAGACATGCAACTTACACTTTTGTAGTAAGTTTATATTTGGAGTTTGTGAATACCGAAAGTGTAACTTAACTCCAAATTGTAAATTTACACAAAAGTATAATTTACCATCGGGAATCAGGCTCTTGGTGTTTAATGCAATGCTAAAGTGAGCAATTTTGCACTTGAATGTCAACAGAGGGTGAGTATGTGTATACACATGAAAGAGTGCGGTGTACAGGTAAGTAATATGTTTTTAAAACAATGTGTCATATGTTCTTTCATGAGATTGTAGCCAGAATTAACAAAGATGTATTCACAACATGCCATGTGGTAGCATTGCAAACTCCTAACCATGAATTCGCTCGTATTAATTCATTTTATACGTCCTGTCTGCAGAATTTATAGAAGGAAAACCTGAACTGCAGGTTTGTATTGGCACTGGCTGTGCGGATTCTGTGTTTTGGTCTGGGCAGGTGGATTTCTATGAGCCGTGAACCATCATTGCCTCTGTTTGTTAGCTATGACACTTTCAGCGAGGGAAAAGCATGATGAGATACCTGGCAGCTATCTAAGGTTCCCAGTCCCTGGGTGCCTATTACTTTAGAAACTATGCTCGGGAGATATATAACACATTCTATTTAGAACAACTGTAAAATCAAACGAGACGAATACACCATATGTTGAAGCTATGACTAGCACTTTTCACTGCCAGCAAAGTTAACAAACTAGGGGCCCGAGTCAGAACGGAGATTTTTTGTACCAAATATCATTTGAGTGCATAAAAGTGGCCATTTGTTCTTCGATATTCCCCAATCTGTACGAGTGGAATTTTAAAAGTACCTTAGAATGGCAGAAAATCCACAAGTAAGGTAGCTTTAGGACAGAGGTCTTCAAACTTTCTGATGCCGAGACCCCCCTGTCAAAAACTTTTAGGCGTAATGACCCCCTCCTGATGAAAATCTCTAGAACTTGAGCCTCCTCATTATTGCTAACTATCGACAACCATAAACGCCTCTATTTACCACAGCAAATCATTTATACACTGGGGAAATAAATTAAACCGTATTTAGCAAACCAAAGGTCAGTGGTTGGGGGTGTGGTCAAAGGTGTGGCTAAAAACAAAGGGCCTCATTTATGAGGCACTGACGTAGGGCAGAGCTGCAAGTCTTCTTGCAGCGCTGCCCTACGCCAATGTGAAAGGGCAGGAATGCACCTTATTTATGAAATTTCCCCCTATGTTGGCACACAAATTGCTGCCTAGCGCCAACATGGGCTGGATGGTTTTTGTGCAGGAAGGGGCACCTTCCTGCACAAAAATAATCCTGAGAGGGGTTTTCCTCTTTTCATGGACAGAGGAAAAAACGAGGAGAAATTAAAGAATTTCCCCTTGTTACCCCTACTGTGGGGAGGCGCAAGGTTTGGTACTGCCCCAGGTTTACATGGTTTTGTGAATCTGGGGCAGCGTCAAAATCCGTGGGAGTTGTGTGGGAACACACACCACAACGCCGATGGAACACCTACTTGACATAGAGTAAGGCAACGCAGCGACTTGCGCTGTTTTGTCTTACTCCATATCTATGAGGCCATGCAAAGCCACGCAGGGTGACTTTGCCTCACCTCTTAGATATGATTGAGATGCTTGTGCCACCGAAGCTCAAAAAATTGACGCTTCAGTGGCGCAAGCCTCTCATAAATCAGCCCTAAAATATTATGTTCCTTTTTAGGTCTTTCACCATCAGGTAGCTACATATAAAATAATGGGTAGCTTAAAATAAAAATTGTGGCCACTGGAGGGGGATGGGCTTGCAAAATATATTGATCCTCTTCGTTTGTATATATGCAATAATTTGGCAAAGTACTGCTCATGAAGGGGCACATTATCAAGCACGGCGTTAAAATTATCGCCGCTTTAGCGGCAAAAAACTGCCGCTAAAGCGGCAATAATGGGCTTGATAATATGCCGCAGAGAATTCCAATAGAAGCCCATGTTGACACCAGAACATGGGCTTCTATGGGAATTCTCAAGGGCATATTATCAAGCCCATTATTGCCGCTTTAGCGATAATTTTAACGCAGTTTCTTGATATTCTTAGGACCTCATTGCAAGTTGTTTGTAAAATCGTTGGGTATTAGTACTGTTTTGGCACTGCTTAAATACTGTACACTTTGCCCTACCTTAAGCCTGTCTGCTCTTTTCTGTAGCAATCCGGGGATTGAGCCCAGCTTAATTTAGTGAGTTGGAGGGTTCACCCTGGCAAGAGTTGCCATTATTCCTTCAGGTGGGTATTCTTGATCCTTGTCAAGAAAATAATGTTATCCTGATGATCAGCATATATGAACGTACCAAGGGAGGAAAAAAAAAAATGGAACGGCATCAACATTCAATGTGCATATATTAGCAAGGGTCTCCAAATTGAAGGGCAGATTTACAAGCCCCTTGCGACACTTTTGTGACACTTTTAATATGGGAAAAATTGACGCACCGGCGGCGAAAGGGGCTTGTCAATAAGTCCCTCAGTTTCAATAAGCCCGCTATGATACTTTGATCACCTTAGGTGTAGGTAGAAAAAGCGGGCAAGGATTGTGTTCCATTAAATGACAATGTTTTACTCCTCACTGTCGTACATAGGTCACTAGAAGGACAGCATAGTAATCATTCAGAGAGAAACATGTCGTAAAGTGAATACCTTAGTTTAGTCGGTCTCAGAAATATAATATTACACTTCTATTGCATCTTATATTTTAAGGTCTGTACTTCACTTTTAATCAAGGGCTGGAATGTTAAAGATGATGAATTTACTGTATATTTTACCAGTTACAGTTACAATGTGTGTCCCTCGATCGTTTTATTTGGTACTACCTCAAGATTTCACATCAGCACCTTGAGAACCTACTTTGAGATGGCAGGAGTGAAAGGAGTACTTTATTAATTACATTTAAACTATTGTGTATAATAGGTTAACTCTGGAGGACAAGAAATACTTTTGCACTCTCTATGCCATCATGGTCTCTGTGTTTCTGTTCAGATTTCAAAGAAAACAAGCATTGGCTAAGCCAATAGGTCTTGCCCATGTGAGATTTACAGATTTTTCTATTTTTTTTTTAGCTATGTTGCAAATGGCTGAAAGTAATGTAGAAAAGCTGTATGACACACCCAGCGTTGTCTGCATTATAGCGCTTTTTTTTTATTTCAGTTATGCTGCACTGAAACTAGCACTACTGTATAATGTGGCTAAGCCAATTAGCCTAAGCTCATAGGCAAGAACTATTGGCTTTGCCAATGCTTGGTATGGAATGTATTGATTCACAATTTGTAGCCTGGAGTTGAACTGGAAGGTGAGAGAAGTGACAGGAATTGCCAAGATTATGAAAATACTGATAAATAATACAAGATACACATACCCACACTATGACCATTGGAGAGATCAAGCATGCCTTTGGAGCATATAACCCTAGATATCATGGAACTGGTGTTTTAATTGGATGGCACTCAAGGTGTTTTGCGATCTTAAATGAGTGATTTCCAGGTGGCCAGTAGCGAATATGCTAGAGAAGAATACAGATACTTATTTCCTCAATATAATTTTGAGGGAGTGCTTTCCTGCACGTGTATTGAAAGACAATGGTGTAGAGTTCAATCCATAAATAATTAAGGAATTTCTTAAGCATTCTGAAATTAAACTCAGAGCTACTTCTTTGTACCACCTTAGTGAGAAATGGTACTGTTGAATGATTCAGCTACGTGGTAATTGGTGCGTTACCATTAGCGCATGAGAGGAAGAAGAATGTAAAGGGAATTGAAAAGAATTGTGGTTGTCATCTGGCAGCACTGCATGAATCTATGGCTTTCAATCCCTTTTGAATAATGGGAGGGTATGAAGTGTACACCTGATTGGATGGGATTGATAAAGAAATTGGAATAGGAGCTCAAATACATCAAGAGTTGTATAAAGTAATCACAAGAGAAATACAAACACATTACTATTCCTTGCCTGTTGAGAAAATGTTTAAGATTAAGATGGTCAATGGGTGTGTGTTAAATGTGGAAATGTCGTCTCTGAGCTCAGGAATGATGTTGAAGTAATAAGATATTGTAAGTATGAGTGACAAAATGTATGGCACATGAGTTGTATTTCATTATGTAGAAACTGCGAAAGTAAAGAGAAGAATAGCGAGCTGGTGCATGATTACTCCCAGTGTTGGTGGATTTGTGATGAGGGTAGAGCTATCTTTTCTCTCAATGGAAAGGAAGTTCTCCAAATGTTAATACAATGTATGAGTTGGAAATTGCGACATTAAGAAACGTAGCATTGAAAAAAGTGGTAAAGGGAGTATCAGAATGAGTATGTCAGGCAACGCTTGTGGTGAAGTGGAAATTGAGAGTCTTACACAAGAGTCTTCAATGGGTTCATCAATCCTCATAATTAGTATATCAAAAATGAGTCCAGGTGCTCCACCGTCTAAGATTAAAATAGGATGTATGGGAGAATTTTTAAGGCTCCAAAGAAGCTCTTGGAGCATGATCTCACGTGAGTGCTCCAGGCAGGAAGCTTTCTCAAATGAAAAAAATGCAATGTTCTTTTGGTACCAGTATTAGTACAAGTATTTAGATTGTTTTGTAAGAATTGTATATCCTGAACCTAAACAGTGTTTATTGTTTTTATTGTATTATGGTTGTGTAGTGTTGTGCATACACACATTCCACTTAATAGTATATCTCCCTTGTTCTTCCTTTGGAAATTCCAGCTTAAGATGAGCGTTCTTTTGTACTGCAAGCTTGAAGTGGGAATGTTGGAGATGTAACGGATCAGTTGGATGCTCAAAGACTTGTTTGTGGAGCTGTCTCGCCTTGGCCATAATTATTCAGTCTTCTTTCATGTTATGTTGGTGTGAATCAATACAGTCTGCTATGTATAGACTATGTATAAGGAATGCAGTGGCAACTTATGAAAAAACATCAGAAGCAGTATTTGAATTGGGTTTTTATTGAATATTGTTTATGGTCAAGCTAGCATACACTAAAATCTTTTCAAACTGCACATCCTATGGAAACTGTACATCTTGCCCTACTGCATGTTTATTGGCCCTAATCCGACAGCACACATATACTCCAGCTGTGAGTAACAACAATACATTCACCCCTGAAAACATGGAGAAAGTCTAACGATATGACTGACCCATGTAGGGATGAACTGGGAATCTGAAATATATTTGGAATTAAGTTAATGCCAGCCCAAATTAAACAAAGCGGGCGTTGCGAGCCGTTGTTGGGTGTCCGACATGCTCCAGAGTTTCTTTGGGTTCATTATAACTCCCCCAAAAAGTTTTGGGGAAAAGTAGCAAGCAATGAATTTTACAGCATATTTTATCAAATATATTGTGCCAGAAGCATTACATAACTGAAGCAGTTCCGAACGAGAACGAATGAAGTATTCTAATATTCTAGTCTAATATGTAAACAAACTAGTCCATATCTGCTTTGACTAGTTAGGGGTAGAGTGCAATTTATACACCTGTGCTGTTAGACAAAATGAGGAACCTTTGCCCTTGGGGAAGTTGTCTCAACAGGACTGGCACTTGTGAAATAAGGTTGCGCACAGAATACTGATGCAATTCTATTGACCAATTGATATATCACACTTCGATTGGGACCTATGACCAATATTACTCACAAAATTCAGAAGTAGGTGTAATAACCCATTGAGCGTTTTTCCTGGGATTAGTCTTTGACCTGTTTGGGATCTTTTTCTTCTATGCCATGGTCTTCTGCTGTGCAGTCTGGAATAATAGTTTTATATGGAATGCTAGGGATGTCCTCCTGCGTATGTGTGAATATGTTGGAGGAGGCGGCAGGGCGGAAACTACACAGCTCGTGGTGGGGCATCTGGTCAGATACTTATCATCCTCTGTACTTTACTACTCACAAAGGAGCTACCTACATAGAAACAGGAGTCTGGCATATTTGTACATCTTTACACTGGCAATGAGTTTAAAAGGACATATGTGCAGAAGACAAAAAAGAAAAGGAAGAAACTGCTGGATGCCCCATCAGTGTCAACAAAACATCTGCCTCCTGAGAAATAGAAATGGGTCTCTGAACTGCAAGAAAAGTCAACATTGAGAGTTAACAAGACTAAAAAAGATGAAAGAAATTTGTTGTAGAGCACTGTCATTTTGCTTGCTGCAAGATGTCAGAGCCATTAGTTGCAGTGTCTGGAAAAAAGAAGAACCATAAGAAGAAGAAAGAACATTCCTGGCGAGCCGTTACAGGCTGGATCTACAGCACAATGACTGTGCTTCAATGTTCATTAGGGAGAAATAAGAGCAAAGCAGCAATTTGTTTGCACAAGGATTACCAACCAGCTCACAAGAAGAGTGCAGACGAAATGAAGCAGCCAGATAAGTCCTCAGCCTTCCATGCTGAGCCCGCATCACACCACATACCACAAATACACAAATGCAGAACAAGGGGCCATGCCTTCTCGTACCTGGCCCCTAAAACCAGGAACAAGCTTCCACAAGCATGAGAGCCTCCTCCTCTATGTCCTCTTGGGTGGTTAGCTCAGTACAAACACTAACAACGTACCATAACATAACAAGGGTTTTTGGTGCCAATGCCAGAGTTAGGAACTATGTATGTGAGGAAGGTAAACTGCAGGTTACTGGAAAGGCATCAGTGATTCCAAGTGAAAAGAGTGAGCAAGGCAAATGCTGCTGTTTTGAGAGAGCTCTCTTCAATTTTTGCTAAAAACATTGAGCACAAGCTCTGTGATTATTGTCGATACACTTTGGTGATCTGCATGCTCTTCTAACAAGCATTTGCAATTCGATTGGTCTTGCATTAGTTAAATGTTGAGCTATTGCTTTGCAAATGTAAAAGAAATGTGGCGTCTGCGTGCCTTTTTACAAATGTATAGAGTTTTGTAGTAATGGTGGCATGCCGCGCTTTAGCTTTAGATGTTTAAAGCGAAAGTGGGGTCTGCTGCCTTTGCTACAAAAGGCAATAAATAGAAGAAACAAGTTTTGCGCCCACTTTATTTTGTAGCCATCGTGGCACGCCATGCTTTAGCTTTAGATGTTTAAAGCTAAAGCATGGCGTGCCTCCATTGCTACAAAAGTCAATAAATATAAAAAGAAAGTTGTGCTGCCGCCTTTCTTTTCTGTTTAAGTGCTATTGTAGAAATCGTGGCATGCTGCGCTTTAGCTTTAGACGTTTAAAGCTAAAACGAGGCGTGACGCCATTGCTAGAAAAGTAAATAAACTGAAAAGAAATGCGGCGTCCGCCATCTTTGTTTTTTTATTTACTGACATTAGTAGCAATGGCAGCACACTGCGCTTTAGCTTCAGACGTTTAAAACTAAAGCGCGGTGTGCCACCATTTCCACAAAAGTCAATGCAGTGTCATGCAGGGGAGTGGGGCATGCCGCAGTAAGGACAGCAGCAATGACAGGAGGGAGGGGGTGTGAGTGAGGAGGGAACTGATGGCCAGAGATGGGCAACCAAAAAAACTATTGGTGATGGATGCTGAGAGGGAACCACACACACAAATGCAGGACAGATGGACAGTATTAACCAACAAGAGTAAAGGAATTTAGAAAGGCAGGCCAACTAACCAACCAGAAGAGCTGGGCATGTTGAATGCCCATATTCTGAATACAGCATGTCTCAAAGAGACAGCGCAAGCGCTGCCTAGATGAGACCTAAACAGCTGTGCTGGTGTTTCATGAACTACCCCAGCAATTTTTCAGTGATTCTGTTCAAAGACTGAGGAACTGGTGAGCAGGCAGTCTGTCAGAAAAAGAAAGAGAATCAAATATGTATTGTAGAGTAACCAGCCCATGAAAATTGACAGATGTACAGAGCAACATAGTGAAATTCTGTTTTATGAAACTACTGTTTGCATGATAAGATTGTTTTATTCGTACTCGCACAAGATTATTTGTGAAACTGCATAATTCCAACTGCAATGGTTCTAGGACATCAGTAAGGATGTCTGTGAAGGGACAGGTGTCAGAGCGGGGATCAGAGTTCTTCTTCTTCTAAAAGTGATTTCATGCCTAGGATGCCGTAGGACAGATTGAGTGCCGAAGTGTAAATGCATGGAGCATTCTATGACAGGGTGGGTGCAGTGGTTCCGTACAATAGGGTCAGTGTACTGAAGTATGTTGTGTGGAGTGCCCTAGAACAGGGTGAGTCCAGTTTATGGTCCCACTAATGGTGTGGGACTCAAAGTCCCTATATTGCTCTACGACAGGAGTTAATGCAGTATGTGGTCCCACTGCTTGAGTGGGGGTTGAATTCCAGAGTTTTGCCTATGATTGGGATGGGTGTAGCATATGGTCCCACTAGTGTAGTGGGGGGCGGGGCTGAAGTGCATGGATTGTCCTATAAAGGAATGAGTGAAGTGTAAGGTATCTCTAGTGGTGTGGGAGCTGGAATACATGGAATATCCTAGAACAGGGATGACTACAGAGATGTTGAATGCATAGTGTGCGGTCTGATAGGGTGAGTGCCCTGGTATGCTGCATGGAATGACAGGAATAAGGGTAGTGATGTATGTCACATGGAATGCCCATGCACAGGGATATGTGCAAACAGCATTAAGTTTCATCTTACATTGGTTGGGGCTAATTCTGTCTGTACTGCGTAGCGTTGGTTTTTTGAGGGAGATTCTTTGGGTTCTTATTTGGAGTTTTTACTAATCTTATTAAAGTATAAGGCCCTGATACACAAAAGTAAACATACACTTATTTTGTGTACGTTTACTATTTTGGTAGTATTCACAAACAACAAATTTAATTTTACTATTAGCAATTTTACAACTGTGGAGATTCGGCAGACAGAGCAGAGACCTCTGCACACAAAAAGATTGGATAGGCCTAACTTTTACGTGCAGGGTCTCCGCCACACATGAGCAGACTCACCAGCCCCCAGATTACAGGAAAATTTCCTGAAATACAAGTGAACCCATCCACCCTCTGGCAGCAAAGTAACGCTTCAGAGGTAAAGAATGTAAAGTATGCATCACAAACACAATGAAAGTGAACACATAAGAAATATTGAAAGATAAAATGAAAACACATTTATAAATGAATTTGCAATCACAATGCCATATACACAGGTCGAATGGCTTAAAAATGAAAGGCTTTTTTCTATTGTGTGAAGTGCATCATCATATACATTAGTGCTGCACACAAAGCACACCACCAGAATGAAGATCCTGCGTTTCCATCTGTATAACGTTTGACAGGCCAGTTTTCCAGGCCTAGACCATGCAGGGGCATCTGAGCAGTCCTTGTAATCAGTGTTGCCTCTTGCTACCAACTGGAGCACCAGGAGCTAAATGCTGCTGCAAGCTTATTGATTGTCGAGAGCCTCCTTTTTTGGGCCTTGGATTTCAGTGCATAGTGAGGGTGAGCCGTCAAACCTTCCTCCTGGAGGGAAGAGAAGAATTGAGACTTTTGTTGTGGCTGGAAACCTATCCTTAGATGCACATCTTCCTCAGAAGAAAAACTGTGTGCATGTGTATGTCTGTGTTTCCTTTCGCTGAAATGATTGTGATATAATGAAGCGAAAAGAGACATGGTATCCAACAATGAAAAGAATGTGATTAACTAAAGTGCAAAAAAGCCAAGGCTTTCTGTTATGTTATATTATGTTATGTTATGTAATATGTTATGTTATACAGATTTGTAGAGCGCACTATCACCCGGTAGGGTATCCTGGTGCTGAGGAGGTGTGAGTCTAGGCACACCTAGGGCCTAGTGGGACTACTCTTCTTGAAGAATTCAAGGAGTGAGGAGTCTCTTTTGTGTAACAGCAGGTCATTCCAAGCTTTATGAGCGAAGCGGGAGAGGGTCCGCCTGCCCGATCTGGTTTTCGGTATGTGTTGGATGCTTGCAAGTTTCGAGTCCAAATGAGCGGATTGGCTGGAAGGTTTGTGAAAGCAGATGCGATTGTTGAGGCATGCTGGGCCATTGGTATGTAGTGCCTTGAAAGTGTGGGTGAGGAGTTTGAATTGTGCCTGTTTGTGAATGGGGACTAGCTTGCTTGCCACCTGGGCATGCCTGCCAGTTTTCTGGGTGCTCATTGGGACACATTTGAAAATCTTCATCAGCATCATTATGGAATGGAAGCATGAGGCAGTGATTGCATTGACTTTGGGCTGTCATGGGGAGTTTGCTATTGATGATGATGCTGAGGTTCCTAGCATGGGTGGTGGGGGTGAGTGTCGGCCCTACCTCTTTTGGCCATCAGATGGAGTCCCACAGTGATCTGCTCTTCCAGAAGATTATGATTTTGGTCTTGTCAGTGTTCAACTTTATACAGTTGGTCATCATCCAGTGGACGATTTCAGTCATGCGGGCATTGAACTTGATCTGGGTACCAAGCATCTTGCCTGTGAAAGAGAGAATGAGTTGCATGTGTTAGCATAGGAGTGGGCGTTGAAACTGTGAGAGTGGATGATGCTGACTAGAAGTATCATGTATGTTCTGAATAGGGCCTCAGTTGAGGTTGTGGATGTCCAAGGTATACAAGGTCACGCTGAATGACTGGGTTCTTCCAGTCAGAACGGAGCAGATCCAGTGGAGTACCTGTCCTTAGATTCTGATGTCATGCAGGTGTTAAATGAGGATTGGGTGGGAGACTGTGTCAAATGTGGAGAGGTCCAGGAGTTTGAGGGTGTCCATGTCTCCTCTGTCCAGATTCATGGGAATGTAATTCGTGGCAGCGATGAGAGCATTTTCTGTGCTGTGGTTGGTTCTGGAAAAGACTGCGCGGTGTCAAGGTGTTGGTGGTCGTTGATGTATTTGGTGAGGTATCTGTTGATGATTTTCCCTTAGACCTTGGACTGGAATGGTAACAGAGAGATCAGTCTGTAGTTGTTGAGTGTTGAAGGGTCCACAGAGGGTTCTTCAACAATGGGAGGACAGTTGCATGTTTCCAAGCTTCTGGGAAGGTTGCGGTAGAGGTGGAGGCTTTCAGAATGTGTGTGAGCATGACACTGATTGGTTGCAGTCCTCTGGAGTTGCCGTGGTGGGGGCAGTGTGCCGATGGGACCCCTGAGTGTATGTCTTCATGGTGGTGGGGGTTTCTTCTGGGGTGATGCTAAGCTATGTGGTTAGCACTGGTTCTTTGGAAAAGATTGGGATACATTTGGTGAGATCTGTTGGGTCTGGTTGCGGGCGGAGGTTGCTGTAAATGGGGGTGATTTTGTTGGTGGTACAGACATTATTGCAACCTGAAATAGAGACAGAGTAGAAATTAATGTTTTCCAAATATATTGAGTTGGGACTTTGGTGAAATTGACTGAATGTGACATAGCTATCATACAGATGCTGGTTTGTCAAAGCACTCAAATGAATGTACTGGTATACAGCAAACAGGTTTCGGAAGCTCTAAGCAATTCAATTAATGTGATCTTATATCTCATACTGACATGAGAGCTTTGAGGCACTGAAAAGAAGGTTATCATATAGCGCACAGAGGCTGATGCTGTGAGACACAGAAATGGACTTTATCTTAGAGAGAGCACAGAGGTGGAGCAGTGTAATATCATCCTGGAAGCTTAGAAGAGAGTAATCTGATACAGCATACAAAGGCTGCAATCTTTAGGAATTGAAATTAATCTGATCCAGTATATATGCACCAAGGTAGAGACACTAAATGAAAATAAGTCGATATAGTGCCCAGAAAACTCAAGCTTCTAGGAATTGCATGAACCTTAGGCATCATTAAGGTCCCAGGTTCTCGGTGGCCACAAGGATGGAGGTATGTGGGGTGTACAATGATACCGAGTGAGGGTCAGAGAAAAGAGGATCGCAGTATGGGGTTCTTCAATAATGATAAAAAACAAGTTATAGTACTAAACGTCTCCCTATGTGCATCAGACTACCACCTTCCTGCACCATAACAAGCGCCAAACCAACACCTCTGTGCCCACTGGCCCTCTCTCACTCAGTGATGCAGCCAAACCACATCTGCCTGTGCTCATCTGCCATCAACCTGAGCCAACAAGATCCTCCATTCTGCCTAACCCCTTTGAAATCCTTGCCCACCTCCATCCGAAAGGGAAAGTAACCCATAATTGCACCAGGACCACACCCTCCTGCCTCTGGCGATGCCCAGTAAAATATTTCGCAATTAGTTGTGCCAGAGTCTACCTAAAATGCCCCTTCAATTATGGTGTCAATTTGACCTTTTGTTGGGATCTGCAGATATACTGCCTGGTACCTAGAAGTACCTGCTCTCAACCTACCCCTTCCCAGAAGGTGCCTGGTCTGAAACTGGCTCCCTTCAGGTGGTGCCAGTCAAAGACTGACCCTTTTGTTTTGCATAATGCCAACACCACTCCTCAGAAACCCATTTACCTGCTGCCAAACGTCCTTCGCACTGCTGCCCCCAGCGTGTAAGATACGGTTGTTCTCACTACATTTATGCCCAGTGCCAAAGGGCCCATCTGGCGGTGCCCATTTATGGAAAGAATCTTTGGATAACACACTCTTTTCTTGTAAAGCTCCTTCTTCGTTGGTCCAAAACAGTGTTGTTGTAAGCTCCGAAAAGGACGCACTGCATTACAGGGAAGTCGGCTTGGGTGGGATATCCTGTTTTGTAGGTTTCCACTTCCAGAGCCTTTGAGATGCAGCTTACTTCATGGAAAATGAAATTTTGAGTTCTAAAAACACATGTGTTACTTATTGTTTTTAATGTTTACCTGATGACTGAGGCCACATTGTCGATCGGAATATGCAGTTATGATAAATACAGATTGTTTATGAAGTTCTGAGCTCTTGAGCAGGATGTGAAAGCCCAGAAGATTCTTACATGAAGACGTGCTTTTAAACGTCACGGCCGTAAGTAGAACATACTATTTTTCGCTCACATGCTTCTGGTCTTATGAACTTATAGTTCAGTTATGAAAGTATATGCATTACTAGGCTCACATTGTTCGTTTCGGTATGCATTGATGGTAAACGTGGGCTAGTTTCTAATGTTTAAGAGCCGGCAAGGTCAAAACAGGACATCCTGAAAATATCATTTCTCGTTCTGGCAAACATCCATCAATGCTCACCAGCTCAAAAAAAAGTTCACAAAACAAAAGATCTGTTTGTTAAATACATGAACATTCTTCCTCCAAATGAAATAGTTCCCGTTTGAGAAAGAAAATGTCCTGCCTTTGTGTGTTAACATCCAGATATACCATACCAGATATGGAGACTTTCATTGATGGAAAGAATAGGTGGTTACTCAGGCACATCTCTGACCTCAGTGCCAGCAGTTGTGACTGCTGCAGTAATAATCCATGTGGAAGACTCTGAAGGAAGGACAGAAGAAAGCAAGGAGTCATGGATTTGTGACTATTTCAGTCATTCTTCCAAACAGAAAAAATGAATCCGTGTAAACGTGTTTGCAAAATTTTCCAACCAAGAACAAAGCTAGGGAAAATCTGGGAACTATTCTATTGTGGCAATAACTCTCTCCTGCCAATAGATTGTGAGGCACAACATTGTCCATGAAGTGGCAAGAGGACAAATACAAACAAGCATTGGTAAAGCCAATTGGCCTCGCCTATGCAAGATCTATAAGCTTTGTTAATGTGTTTTTTTAACCATGTTGTACAGGACCACTACTCGAAGTAAAAACGAAAAGCACTATGATGGAGCCAGTACTGGCCCTCTGATAGTGATTTTCAGTTTTTTTCTTTTAGTCATGTACAACAGGGGCTAAAAACACTGACAAAGCCAATAGATTTTGCATAGGTGAGCCCTATTGGCTCTGCAATGCTTTTTTTCTTGGTGCGAGAGTACAGGCCAATCAACAAAGTGGGTGAGGATGCGCAAGCAAGAACTAAGAGAGAGGGGGAGGTGGAGAAAGTGAGAACGTGTTAGGGGAGATGTCAATACCAACAGGGTAAAAACAACTGGGCATACAATGACGGAACAAGAACGATGGGGCAAAGCAATAGCGCAACAATGACGATGGGGCAAGAAATGTCAGGGCAAGCAATAACAATAGGGCACCAACAACAGAGCAAGAAATGACAGGGCAAACAATGACGGGACAACAACAACGGGGCAAGCAACAACAAGGTGGAAAAAATTTAACTTTTTCACTAAACATCACGGTATCCATGTCACCATGTGTAATTTTTTTAATCTTGTCACATAATCAAGGTCTTAGTGAAATGAGTGATGAATAAAGATGCTAGATGCATACACCTTATGGTGGCCCAGGTCTAATGACCAACACACTGGGCAGGACCTGAGTCCGAACCCACTAGGCGCAACAGGATACGTTGCACAGAGAAAAATATTCTGGAATTAATGTATAGGTGCATTGCCTTGCTGAAGGCCAGGCTCTAAGACCACCTCCAGCTGTGCAGAGCTAAAAGATGTGCAAAATGGAGGTCACTTTGAAGAAGATGAATATATTGTATCATAAAAATTATCCCAAAACTCACAGAAAAAACTTTACTAAAAGACAGTGATGGTTTCTTCTGCTTATAGCACATTACCATATATTATAAAAAGCTCTGAATTTCCTTGGAAAAACACAGATTAAGTAAACTTGTCGTATTGAAATAAAGTCAAGAAAGCCTGAAATATGCCAGTTATTTGCTGAGCAAACCATAATTTGCATTTCTGACATAAAAACGACAACCTGCCCATCAAAAGCACTACTCATGACCTCACAATATTGATTGACACCAATAACTACAGACCTTAATTCATCCGCACCTCGAAGACTGCTTAGCGCGCGCTGCTCTCATTCCCGAGTGCATTTGGCAGGTTTCTGCGCGTGTTCGCGCTTTTTACATTTTAAAAAATTACCTGTTTTGCCTATTTTTTTTTAATGGTTTTATTGAATGCCCCTCACCTGCACCGTAATTTGGAGACACACCGCATTTTGCGGGCCCTCGTCCTCGTAGCTCGTTTTGGCGGCCATCTTAGGTGAGTGGGACGCCTGACGGCGCCTATTCGCATGACGGTCTAGACGTCACTAGGACGCTCGACCTCTACTTAAGGGGAACTAATTAGGTGCCTGGTCACTTACAGACCTTAATTCATCCGCACCTCGAAGACTGCTTAGCGCGCGCTGCTCTCATTCCCGAGTGCATTTGGCAGGTTTCTGCGCGTGTTCGCGCTTTTTACATTTTAAAAATTACCTGTTTTGCCTGTTTTTTTTAGTTTATGTTGTTTGCCCCTGGTTTTATTGAATGCCCCTCACCTGCACTGTAATTTGGAGACACACCGCATTTTGCGGGCCCTCGTCCTCGTAGCTCGTTTTGGCGGCCATCTTAGGTGAGTGGGACGCCTGACAGCGCCTATTCGCATGACGGTCTAGACGTCACTAGGACGCTCGACCTCTACTTAAGGGGAACTAATTAGGTGCCTGGTCACTTACAGACCTTAATTCATCCACACCTCGAAGACTGCTTAGCGCGCGCTGCTCTCATTCCCGAGTGCATTTGGCAGGTTGCTGCGCGTGTTCGCGCTTTTTACATTTTAAAAAATTACCTGTTTTGCCTATTTTTTTTAGTTTATGTTGTTTGCCCCTGGTTTTATTGAATGCCCCTCACCTGCACGTTAATTTGGAGACACACCGCATTTTGCGGGCCCTCGTCCTCGTAGCTCGTTTTGGCGGCCATCTTAGGTGAGTGGGACGCCTGACGGCGCCTATTCGCATGACGGTCTAGACGTCACTAGGACGCTCGACCTCTACTTAAGGGGCCACTCCCCGCGCAGCGGATACGCGCAGTGGATCGCCGAACTTCCGCCGGTGTTACGCCTGAGTTCAGCCCGTCTGTGAGAGACTGGGCCAAAAGGGGCCATGACTCCCACGAGTAGTTCTAGTGGTTTACTATCGTACTCAGGTGAGGTGTTGGAATCCTTGCGGTCTACTCCCCGTACATACTGCACTGTATGCTTTCTTCCCACTCATAATTATAAATGTGCAGGTTGTAGTTTTGCCACTGGCCGAATGTCCCTTTGTAATGCCACACGTCGCTCCCAACCTCGTGGCAGACGGAGGAGACCGTTGATACACTCAAATAAGTCGACACTCCTTTTTTGGAGTATCAACTGTCGATCCCTCCCCAAACATAAGTATCACATCCATGATTTCATTGTTGAGGAGCAGCCTGATGCGTTGTTCCTCACGGAAACCTGGCTCCAGGACTGCTCTGGTCCTGATGTGGCCATTGCTGTCCCTATTAACTACGCAATAGTGAGACTGGACAGAAGTTCTGGAAAGGGGGGGGGAATTGCCATAATTTTTAAGTCTTCCTACACGTGCAAGTTAGTAGCCCTTCCCATGCCTGGAAGTGAGACTGCTCTTTTCAAACTGGTCATTAACCCTCAACTTACTCTATCGGGCCACTTGATTTATCGCCCCCCTGGAAATGCCCTTTCTTGGACATCCTCACTAGCGAACATCATATCTCCCATAATTCTTAAGGCAGCCAACTTTACCATTCTTGGTGATATTAATTTGCATCTTGAAGACTCGCAGTGTACTATCAGTAAACGTTTCCTATCTGATCTGGAAGCCCTCAATCTCTCTTTGCTTAATGTTGGCCCTACCCACTCCGCTGGACATCAATTGGATCCCATTCTATCCAATCTTCCCTTTGATTGTTTTCGGAGTGCTTGCCCTTTGGAGTGGTCCGACCACTTCGCTGTTCATTTCTCTTTACTTCACACTAAGAACCAGGAAACTAGTGTTTCCGACAAAGGTGTACCAATTTATCGTTGGGATAAACTCGATATTAACATACTAAATCAACACCTTTCAAACACTTGTCCTGCTGAAGGTGAGGTTCCAGTTTCGGAATTGAACACTGCTGTTTTTCATTGGCTCGCTAACGCTGTCACTACCCTTTTACCGCCGACCCTAAAACATTTTAGGTCTCACCGCCTCCCGGCACCTTGGTTCTCTGCTGATCTGAAGGTCTTGCGGACTAAATGCAAGGCCCTAGAACGTAAATGGAGGCACTCATATTCAGTCTCTCAGAAGACTGTATATAAAGAGGCATTAAAAGAATATCACTCCAAATGCAAATCTGCGAGAGCTGCTTATACTGTGGAAACAGTTACACGAGCTCAGAACTGCCCTCGTACTCTTTTTTCTGTCGTTAAAAAATTGACAGGTGCAGACACTATTCCTACTCCTCCAGCATTAGATGAGGCCCAATGTAATTCTATCGCAAAGTTTTTTATTGCCGAAGTTGAGCGCATATACGATTCTATGAGCCCTCCTTTGAATGTAGCAGTATCTCATTTGGGACAGATTGCAGGGACTGAACTGCCTTCCCCTTCGGCGCAGTTGACGCACTGGCAACCATTTGATGACGCCTCGTTCTTCACCTGTTTAAACAGCATAAGATCTGGCTCACCTCATGATCCTATACCCGCCAAAATTCTTAAGCAGTTTGATCTCGAATCTCGGCGAGTTCTCATGAGGCTTTTAAATGCCTCTCTACTTGAGTCCCATGTGCCACAGGACTGGAAGCACGCAATGGTTGTCCCCCTTTTAAAAAAAGCTGGAGCCGATTTGTTCAACCTTGCCAATTTCAGACCGATATCCTTGTTGCCTGTACTCTCTAAAGTGCTGGAACCCAATTATACCATCTTGTGGAATCTTCGGGATTTTTACATCCATCCCAGTCTGGCTTCCGCGCTCACTATTCTACAGAGACCACCCTCCTGGGAGTAATGGAAAGTCTGAGACACGCTATCGATCGCGGTGAAACCTCTGCGCTCATCCTTTTGGATTTGAGCGCGGCTTTCGATACCGTGTCCCATTCCATTCTTTTGGACTCTCTTTGTTCCCTAGGAATAGATGGTCCTGCGCTGGCTTGGATTGCCTCCTTTTTAAGTGAGCGCACTTTCCAAGTCTTCTCCGCGAAAGCCACTTCTTCCACTTGTTCTTCGGCGTATGGTGTTCCTCAGGGGTCTATACTTAGCCCCCTGTTGTTCAACATCTATGTAAGACCCCTGGCCTCTATTGCTGAGGACGCCGGGCTTACTATTTTTTCATACGCCGATGACACTCAGATTGTTTTCTCCCTTTCCAGCTGCAAGAGCAATGACATATCGGTTCTGAAAGTCGGGTTGTCACGTATAGCGCAGTGGATGCAAAGCCATCTCCTTAAACTAAACGGTGACAAAACCGAAATTCTCATTCTAGGGAAACATAAGGATTTATGGGGCCCTCAACATTGGCCTAGGGAAATGGGATCCCTTCCCCAGCCGTCCTCTGTGGTCCGTAACCTTGGTTTTCTTATTGACGACCAACTCTCCATGCGACAGCAGGCCACAAAGGTGGCCGCTACTTGCTTTGCCATCTTGCGATGGCTCCAGAAAATTCTCTGGATGCTGCCCTCCTCCACCAGACGAACCGTTGTCCAGGCGTTAGTTACATCTCGCCTAGACTACGGAAATGTCCTTTACCTTGGTGCTGATGTGGCCACTGTTAACAGACTTCAGGTGGTCCAAAATTCAGCGGCCAGACTTCTCTGTAACATTCCTAGGAGACAATCGGCCACTCAGGCGCTGCGTGACTTACATTGGTTTCGGATCCCTAGTCGTATTAATCTTAAAGCCTTATGCTATCTCTTTAAAATCAAGCAAGGCTCTGCACCAAGATATCTACAAAGTTTGGTCCATCCTTACAAGCCTAGACGCACTCTCAGATCCTCTGCTAATTGCGACTTTGTTATTCCTCGTTTTAAACTTGTAAGAATGGGGGGACGGGCTTTTTCACATCTTGCCCCTAAATACTGGAATACCCTTCCCATTTCTTTAAAAATGGAAACAAATTTTTTCACTTTCAGAAAAAAGCTGAAAACCATACTTTTTCAATGATCTGTGCCGCTTTTGAGGTCTTATCGTGTTGTTTTTTTACAAGGTCTGCTTTCTTCTTGAGTCTATCCCTTGCGCCGGGAAACCCATTGAGGGTAGCTGTTGCGCGTTATAAATTTCAATAAATAAATAAATAAACTGTAATTATCAACGAAATCCAATTAAATAGCAACACATATCCACCGATGAAATGATACCTTATCCATAGTGATGTCAACATAACGTAACCTTATCTGTGTTGTTTTTGGTATTATCCTCTGTCACATCCTCTGTAAGGCTGTGAGCGATGAATTTAGATTAGGGCGAGTTATGAGTCATAAAACATTTTGCCAACAAACAGTCCTGTTGCAGATCCCTTCTAGTTCTAAATCCCTCTCATGTTCCCCTTTATCCTCTGATATGACTCGATTTAATATTGAGCAGGGCCTAATCCCCACATGGCATAACATATTGATAAATAAATAGGCTCAGATTTGATGAATTTATTGAGAGGTTTTTGCCAAAGCATTACAACACATCATGAAGTAAATACTACCTCGGCGTGGAATATTAGTATAACTAATAATTAACATACAATTGAAAGGAAAAAATCCAACCATATGGATTTTGTGATTGCGGACAGGAAAATTCAGCTTTATACATCAACTTTAACGCATGCAATATTATCATAAAAACAAAGGGCCTTATTTACAAGAAAGCGACGCAGTGTGGCACCGCAAGCCATATGGCTGTGTCGCGTTGCGTCACTTTCAATGCACAGGGATGCGTCATATTTACAACAATATGTTGCATCGTTGTGGTTTCCCCTGTGCTGGCGCACAATTGGCTGCCATGCGCCAATGCAGGCACCATTGCGCCATGGTGCAAGGGTGTCTGCGTTTTAGGGGAGATTGTTTTTGTGCTGGAAGGGACACCATCCGGCACAAAACAATCACATGAGGTGTATTCCTCTTGCTATGTATGCTGCAGAATGCAGCACGCATAGAAGAAGGAAAAAACAAGGAGAAATATAAGTATTTCTCCTCGTCACGCCTCCTTACACCACCTCTGGAGAGCCGTAGGACGCGTTCCCAGGTTTACAAAATGTTGTAAATCTGGGAATACGGCAGAATACATGGGTGTTGCGTGGGAACACTCACAGCAACACATATGGCACGCCCCTTTCACGCAGTGCTGCGTGAAAAGGAGTCACATTTAGAAGGCAACGAAAGCCACGCAGGGTGGCTTTACGTGGCCTTGTAAATATGGAGCACCACACTGCACCGTCGCTGTGTCAAGAAAAGTGACGCACCCCCGACGCAGGGGCTTGTCAATATGCTCCGAAATATTGACACTTTTTGCATAACCTCACGTAATAGACTACTATCTCGCTTTGTGAATAACCTCAAATTATATGGCAAAGAAAACAGTGACAAATGCACAGTAAATGTGGGTTAGGTAATACCAGCAGAAAGAAGAACACATTGCCGTCTGGATTAGCAGCTTATTTTCTTTGAGGTTCACTTGGACGGCTACCAGGAAAGTAAATTTACAACATATGTCTGCAACATTTTCCCTAATATTCGCACTTGTACAGATATATATTTCCTTTGCATGAATGACTGCGTTACTATTTCTATTCTGGGAATTTGTTTGGGTCACTGAGTCATTGACATCACCTTCTTTCAAAGCATTAGCAGATACAAACTTTCAAAATATCTTTAGAAAAGAAACATGTAGGGTCAGAACTAGCACATTTGTTGTTTATGTGAAACTGTCACTGTCAACTCACACACACTCACTCAAGCTGGAAGTTTCACGTTGTTAAATTGTTTTATCTTTCCCAGCCTGTGCCTGTTGCTTGAGGGGTCCTGCAGCCAGCCATCTCCTGTGCACTGGAGAACATACACTTGGCAGCTGTTAATATTGCTGAACTGGAGTAGAGGAAAAGCCATTTGATTTGGGAAACAATGTTGTGCCAAGGAGATAAGTGGCTTCTCATTAACATGGTTAATTTCTTGGCAAAATACACATATATTTTATTAGAAAGTGTAACATAATCCCTGCTAATTCAGGAGAAAGTCACAGAAACTAACAGAAAAATCTTTGTGAAGCGGGTCCTAGCTGTTTAGCATTAGTGACAGAGATTTTTGACTACATGGAATCTGTGAAGGGAGTAGGAGGCATATTGAATGGATCAAACTGAAAAAGAATCACTGTCCTAATTCATTTGTTGGAAGCATCTATCTACACTATGAAGGGCGAACTTATCCTTCATCATGGATGCTTTGCCAAGTGAGGCCATGTGAGCATCAAAGACCTTTTAATGCTACACAGTCCAGCTCTCCTTTCAGGGCTGTTTCTTGGATGTTAGGGGCAACTTTAGTCTTGTTGTTTCTTACAAAGTTTAATTAATACCTAGTGCTGTCTAAGATCACTAGTTGGTAGGAACTTTTCGATACAACTGTGTCTGTGCCTTCGCCTTCTACGAGCAAATCTTCCCATTCCCAACCTGATGTCCAAAGTAGACTACAGAGGACTGGCCAATTTGGTACTTGGTAGCCACGGGTCAATTTGGCCCCCAGCAGCTGCTCCAGCGGCTTTACGTGGTCCACCCATGAAGTGCTGAAGACTGCAATGACATCCAGGCAAGCCACATAGAGCTTCGCTAGGCCTAATAACATGTAGTTGACTAGATGCTACGGCAGGAGCATTATTCGATCCAAAAAGCATGATTGTGAAATAATTTAGGTCCTTCAAAGTTGCGAATAACATCTTCAATTGACACTAGACTCCAGGGTGATGCACCTGTAGCCACTGGTCAGATGGAATGTGTTGAGATACATTGCTTCATCCAACATTTTCACCCAGGTGTCAGCACAAGGGATGAGATGGGCAAAGTATTGAACCTCTTATTATCTATTGAAATGCGCAGGCCCATCAACCCTGACATAGGAACTGGAAAAACAGTTATGGACTGCAGGAGTGCTAAGGACTCGGAGGTTCAGCAGTAGGCCACTACAAGCCTTGAAGGATCCCTGGGACTAAACTGGTATCCACTAGGTCTTAGTTTTGACCAGCAGGGTATCTCCAGTGACAGTGTCAATGTCCTCAACACAAACTAGTATCAGCCCTGGAGTGAGTGAAAAAGAAGGGGAAATCATATCAGTACTTTACACTCAGTTCTTTACACATGGACTGCTAACAAGTAGTTTGATCAGAAGTGTGCTTTACTCCCTTTACTGGGCCATCGTTTATATCACTTTTGAACAAATCTGGGAAATACTCATTCTCCTCTTCAACTTTCTTTGCTGTTTTCATGATGGGCTTCATGTAATCCCTGTGGATATATGTTTTCAGGCAATTCATGAAGAACACCTGGTGAGGTTCATGAGTGGCAGTTATGTCAACTACATAGTTGACCTCAGTGTTTCAGGGATTCTGCACTTATACAGAACTATGCACAGGAAAATGGGACCTCGGTGAATAGGGGTGTACCAAACTACCACATTAGTACCCAAAATCCCAAACCGACTAGCTATAGAGTCTCATTCTTTTTCCGACTACAGCGAAGCTACCAATGATTAGACAACCCAGAACACATCACTCTCTCTTGGGAATCGCAGGAGCCAGACAACTCTTTCGCTCACTCACTCATACTTGTCCACAATGCGAGTAATCGGAAACGCTGTATAGTTTAAAATGTTTATTTTAAGTAACGCGCTCTATGGTACAGTACACATGCCGTTACTAGCAGCAAAATGCATAAACACAATATAGTCAGCATTGTCACAATTCCATAGAATACAAACAGGGATTTCATTTTATAAAGACAGTGGAAAAAGGACTAAGAGACCTAACCACCATCCCTATTGTAAGAAATAGTTTATTATAAAAAAGAAGACCTCTGGGCTTTGTTAGCAGATCCTATACCTCAAGGCCTAGATGAAAGGTTCACATCGCAGGCCAAGCACAACTCTTCTGTGGAAATATGGATTTTTCTGGTCAGTTATGTCCCCTATCTTGGACCCCAACGGTTCTATGTGCATGTTACAAGTACATGTATGTTCCCTCTAGTTCCAGTTATGAAGACGCAAATACATGTGCGTCCACCGTTAACATGTCCTCTGTTGATCCGCCATGAATGGGCCGGATATTCCATTCCTAAGTACGAAAGGCCACCGCCTTTATATGGTTCACTTATGCCATTTTACAGTCCAGGCAAGTAGGCCCTGATTCTGTCATCAGGCTTCTCTTGCTTTCTGTCTCTGAAAGCTCCAGTCCGAGCCTGCATCTGTGACCATGAACTTTGTCTCATTCTCTGCGCGGCTCACGAAGCCTGACATCAGCTTGCTGCCTGCCAAGAACTGTATTTCACCTTCGAAAATTATCTGCTCCGCTCTCTGCCCAATGCATTCCTGTCTAGTAGTTTAAGTAAACATTCTTCCAGCTACCGAGCAAAGGCTCGGCTTCTCTGTCTTTATGCAAGTAATTCATAGCCCTGTTACTATGGAAAATTCCTGCCCTCGCATCTAGTGTAGACACTTAGACGCTTGTACACACACACACAGTCAGTATAGAATAGATTTTGTCCAAGACTCCTTCCTTTGTGGATAACATAGTTCTTTAAACATAGGATGTTAGATATGATTTGGGATTAGGTTGACTTGACCCCCCAGACTTCTTGTCTCCACATGTAGAGCTAAATGTCAAGTCCCCCTCACCCCCTAGTTGAACGTCAATCACACGTCATACTGCTGCGCGCGCATCTATGCCAAGTATAATCTTATGGATCCACCTATATATATGACATCATAACCAATTATGTTCCTTTTTATTCCTCATTACACCCATTTTCGGTTACGCATGTGAATCGTCACCTTCCTTATCAATTGTTACGCCTCCCGCATCTATTTCATTGTAATGTATGTTCTATAAAAGTCATTTCTTGTCAATAATGTATGTACTTCACTTCCTGAACCTCCGTGGTGATGGAACTTGGAGCAACCGATTATAATCGATCATTGGAATAAAGCCCATTCCGAACCTCTAATACCACGGATTCTGCCTCTTATTTACTGAGCTATTTTTACTATGTTTCCGTATCAAATTAAGTCCCGGTAATTAAATTATTTACCACATGAATGGCGCCCGAACAGGGACACTTTCTCATCTCACGCGCCGGCGGTGAATTGCAGGCCCGGTCTCCTGCCACAGCTGGACGGACAATAACGCGTACCAGCAGGATTTCCAGTATCTCCCTCCGGTCAAGCGGGGGCGACTGAGGCTGCGATCAACACCCAGACGAGGCGGTGAGAAGTGCGAAGTATCCCGACCAGAGCCTAGCTGAGAGAGCAAGATCCGAGGTATACAGAGGCCCACCAGTTTCCGAAGTCCCAAGTCGAGTCCAGTGTCCGAAGCGTTCGAGTCGAGTCCAGTCCGGTTCAAGTTCAGTCCAGTTTCTGAGGCCTTCCGTTTCCGAGCTACCCGGTGAGTACCATTACTGGGGAGGCGTTCTGGCGTGCACATAAGTTGTGCCGGTCCAGACGGGTTTGGGTACACAAATCCGGTCTGCACTGTTTCAGCAGTGTATCTGTACTGTTTAGCAGTATATCTAGTATATCAAGTATATAAATTCAGAATAATTCAGTTCAAGTCGAGTATCATGTTTAATGATTAAGTTTTTCTTAGATCGTCATCATCATTGTTGCTCAGTTAAATGTTAAATGTTAAATGTTTATAGTACGTTCTGCATATTGTGGTATGAATGACTGTTCATTATTGTGATTACTGTATTAAGTTTGTTCAAAATCAAGTATCAGATCAGTTCTCAATATGCCGCTCTTTTCGAAACTAAGACAGATCACAACTAGAAAAGGGGTACTCGAAGAAGCTGTTCCCATTCCTCCTAGGGACACTCCAGGGTACTTCATGTATCATAAACATGGTCTAGACGCCATATTATTTCTTGATCTATGGGTAGACTACACTAAGGAATTACCAGAAAGTCAGAGGTGGCCCGCAGCGGGGACCTGGGATGCAGAGTGCATCGTGAAAGTAGAGGAAGAATTATGGAAAAAGAAAGTTAGACAATCACAGAAAGACGCCATTGAATTATGGCGTAAAGAATCATATAGACGAACAGAAAAAGCACGTAGACAGGAAGAGAAGAGTAAAGAAAATTCAAATGAAGTCCGAGAAAATCTATTAATTGAAGAAGGTGCACGAGTGAAATCAGAACAAGTAGACAGACAAAGAAATGCCCTTATGAATGGTATGTATCCCCTCCTGGCTGAAGGATTACCTAAGGCTACTCCAGGGATACCAAAAGACTTGCCAACGCCATTATTTCCAATAAAGGTACATCCTAAGGGGCATCCTAGAACCGCAGAAGATGTTTTTCTTTCCTCATATTTAGATGACGCAGCTCCCGAGTATGCTCATCCCGCCCCACATAGACCGTCTGCCAGGGAGGTTCAACGCCAAGATCCAGTACCCGTATCGTTACAGCAACAAGTTCTGACACAAGTTCCGGCAAGCGCATCTGTTTCTGCATCTGTTCCTACAGCCACTTCTATAGCTGTATCCACGCCTATACTTGCTGTATCACGTTCAACGAATCCTTTCACACCCGATACCCCAGATGGGGCTACCGGAGGTGCTACTAATATCTTTTCTACGCCACCTAGAATAAATAAACTTACTTTTCAAGAGTCAGCACATTCACGTACCCCCAAACTCATAAATGCCCGTACGCTTAAGGAACTTCTTATAGATTGTAGATATGACCCTGTGCCCGGAAAAGAGGACGAAATGACCCTAGCATCATTACGTATCAGACGAGCCGCAGTGTATTTAGGGAAATTACCAGGAATGACTGCACATCTAGATAATATATATCATTTTGTCCAAACCGGGCGAGATTCTGAATGTATTAACAGAGCTATGGAATACCAGAAAGTGGAAATACAAGGGGAACTGTTGCGTTTCCTCATAAATTGTGTGATCAGAAATCAAGACCGACCGGGGGTAGACCCGGAAGCAATGCAGATTCTTACCAGATGGAGCCAGAATATATCAGAAGGGAGACATGATAAGCAAAACTGTATAATAGCCATGTGCCGAAAGATCCGTAAAGAAATAGAACGCCTACACGAAGAAAGATTAACGGTAGACCAGTTCGAACAAAGCGAGGAAGAAGCATCAGGACTGCCCACAGGACAGTCAGAAACTATAGCCTATGTAGGTAGAAGAAGATCTTGTAATAGTACTAGATGTCTTACTGATCCGATACGTCCGATGTGTCTAGAAAATAACAGGAAATTTCAAACACCAATAATAAATATAAGGTCTAACGAGCATTCATTCCAAGCAGCAGATAAATTACTCCGAGAACGAAGGGGTTATCATTTTCTCGATTCTATGGATGAACAAGATTTAGCCAGGTCAGCTGTCCATTGGGTTGACAGTCCCGGGAAGTATAGTGATGACACAGTAGCACACACATTTTTGAATCTCACCCCAGATGAACAGCGTTTAGCTGGGATTTATATGATTCAACAACTTCTTATACTATATAAAAGCCAACATTCAGATCCTGGTCCCTTACCTGATATATTGACCGAATTACTCACGAATAGATGGAGAGGTTCAGGTACTAAACTAATTAAAGAAATACTAGAATCAAGAAAGCAGTACATTCTTTTTATATGCCCAGAACATGTCTCACTGCCCATCAAGGAAAGAACTACGTATTACATGGACAGACAGAATCCCTTACGAGAAGTGCACCCAATAAAGGGCGAGGACAATGAGTTTAAACGTGTATATGTATATACGCCCATATCGAAAATAGAATTGTTGGAAATGAAGAAAGTGGTACCCAGTCATGACAAAGACCCAGCGGGTTTCCACCGAGAAATTAAAGACATGTTACTCATGGGAGAGTATACCTATCCCGACATTATGACAATATTAAAGGTATTGATGCCTGCTGGCATTTATGAAAAACTCAAGGAAAAAGAGTGGGAGGTAGGAGACCAAAAGATAGATTGGACAGCATTAGAAGCAGAAGAAAAGGCCCGAGGTCCAGGTTCGGGGCTTGGGGACAAAACTAAAGCACTACCAGGTCTACTAGTACAGGTACTGCCACGTTTATTAACCACGAAAAAGGAAGACTGGGGTGCAATTTCAGCCTGTAAACAAAAGCAAGATGAAGACACTAGTGATTTCTATGCACGATTTGAGAAATGTTTTGGTATAAATAGTGGTATAAAAGCAAGTAGCGAATCATACCCACATCTGTTTGTGACAAAATTAGTTGAAAATTCCTTGCCCCAAGTGAAGAATAGAGTATTAAAATTCGAGAGTACCTGGCAAGGTAACACTCCATCACAAATGTTACAAATGTTACAGTATCATCACAATAGAATTAGAGAGGAACAAGATCATGAACAAAGGCGCATGAAAGACACGAAAATGAAAATGCTAGTCTCCCAGACAGTTCCAGTTGAAGGACATAAAAAGGGTACGACACATTCTGGCGATTTAGCGGGACCTGTAAAAGGGACATGCAACTATTGTAAACAACTAGGTCATCATGTACACGATTGTCCAGTCCTGAAGCGTAATATCGCCACGGGCATTACAAAAGAAAGACCACGGCCACTTAGACAGGATCAGAATGAACAAGGAGCCTTGCAGCATGCACAGTCCATGCCAGCTCCACAACAGACTATACAGTTTGTGCCAGCTGCACCAGCGCTGCCTGTTGCTGCCACGCAAACCACGACACGACAACTGTACCAGACCGCACAGTATGACTATCCTGATTATCAACGATATGCATGAACCAGCCTGAGAGGGAAGTTGACTTACCCCTTATCGAGATCCCTGTAGATCAAGAAGGACCTTATGTACATAGTGAATTATTAGGCCAAGACAGAAAATTTTTACTTGATACAGGGGCAAGTCGAACAACCATAAAACGTAGTGAAGTTCCAGGGGCACCCCTCTCAGGCTCACAGAATATTTCCCTTGGTTTTTCAGGAAAACCTATTGTTAATGAAGTGTCACAACCTCTTCCACTTACGATAGGACCTTTGACCCGAACTACAGATTTATTGCTTACTAAATCATGTCCAGAAAACCTGTTAGGAATAAAAACGCTGAAGGCTCTAGGAGCTATAATATGTTGTTCTCCGGAAGGAGTAAGACTGTTTTTACGTGATTTTAAAGGTCATTATGTGTCTAGAGACATGGATCCCCGATTGCAGACTTTACCTACACATTTATGGGCACAAGGCCCTACTGATGTTGGTTGTATGAATATTACACCATATCGAGTCACACTAAAGGCAGGAGTGGTACTACCGCGAATGCGACAATACAAGTTACCACCAGATGCTGTAGTGGCTTTACTGCAAATCATTGACGAACTCATTGCCCAAGGAGTGGTTGTAGAAACAGACTCCAATATATGTAATTCACCGATAATTCCGATTCTCAAACGAACAGATCCGAAGGCCCCGCTAGTATATCGATTGATTATTGATCTGCGCGAATTAAATAAGTGTATTGTGCCACAATTCCCTGTGGTCCCCGATATCTCATCATTACTGACAGCTATTGATTCCGCAGCAACATTCTTTACTGTAATTGATCTCAAAAATGCCTTTTTCAGCGTCCCAATAGATCCGGAAAGCCAATATTTGTTCGGATTTAGTTTAAATGGACGTAGCTTCAAATTCTCACGCGCACCTCAAGGATTTACAGAAAGCCCCAGCATCTATAGCCAAGCACTGAAACGAGAACTCGACAGCATCCACATGCCAGTTAACACTGCCTTGCTTCAATATGTCGATGATCTGCTGATCACCGCCCGAAGCGAACCTGAATGTGAAAAAGCATCACTGACAGTTTTACAATTTCTAGCCGAAAAGGGGCACAAGGTGTCCCCTTCTAAGCTGCAATTCTGTGTCCAGCGAGTTATTTACCTTGGTCACTCGCTGTCCAAGGAGGGAAGGCAGCTTACACCAGACCGCATTCAGTTAATAGCTAACATGCCAATACCCAAGACACAAAAGGAGGTGCGGGCTTTCATAGGCCTCACTTCATATTGTAGACAGTGGATCCCTCAGTATGCATTTCTAGCAAAACCACTCATTCAGTTGACAACACAGGAGGCAGCCACATCGACTGACCTCCCTTGGACTCAAGAACATACACATGCCTTTAAAAGCTTAAAGAAAGCTCTATGCCAAGCACCTGTTTTAGCAACACCATGTTACAGTAAACATTTTACACTCTTTATTACAGAACGCGAAGGTACTGCCTTGTCAGTACTAACACAGGAACAAGCAGGAGCACACAAACCATGTGCTTATTTTTCTAGTACATTAGATCCCGTAGCTCAGGCTCTGCCTGCGTGCCTGAAATCAGTGGCAGCGACAGCATTAGCAATCAGACAAAGCGATGCCATAGTGTTAGGACATCCATTGACAGTACAAGTACCACACGCCGTAGAGGTTCTTGTGAATCGAACGCAAACACAACATTTGACTATAGCAAGACTTACAGGGTATGAACTAACACTGTTTCAGCCACACATAGAAATCAGACGTTGTAACACATTGAATCCTGCCACACTTTTACCTGTAAATGGAACAGACCCACTAGCCCATGACTGTATTGATGTTATTACAATCACGACGAAACCCAGACAAGACTTGACAGATGTCCCATTGTCAGACCCAGACCTGACGTTGTATGTAGATGGTTCATGTATGAGAACAAGTACAGGAGAGCTAGTGGCCGCGTATGCAGTCACAACAGACACTGAAGTCGTTGAAACAAATCGTATTAATACCTTGTCAGCTCAAGCAGCAGAGCTCATCGCTCTGACACAAGCCTGTATTCAAGCCACAAATAAGAAAGTCAACATATACACTGATTCACGTTATGCATTCGGAGTCGTACATGACTTCGGTGTGCTGTGGCGAGAGAGAGGTTATTTAACTTCTCACGGTGCCCACATTCAGCACGGACCCCTCATTCATGCCTTGTTAGATGCAATACATTTACCCATTGCAATATCGATTATGAAATGCAAAGCACATACGAAAGTTACTGATATCATTTCTCAAGGCAACGATCTAGCTGATAGAACAGCTAAACGGACTGCTCAAACTCAAACATCCGATATGACAAAGACAATAGTCCCGATGCCAACACATTGTATGACGGTTAAAGATCCTACTCTTGATGTAATTGATATACAGACACATGCTACACCAGAAGAAATAAGGAAATGGACGGAATTAGGAGGGATCCAAACGGATCAAGGATGGTTGATGAAGGAAAAGTCTGTGTGGTTTCTTCCTGATTCAATGGTCCAAGTCATTATTAACACTATCCATAGTCCAGCGCATCTAGGAGAGAAAGCTATGCTAGACAGCATTCAACATATTTGGTTCAACAAGCATTTACGAGCTGCAGCCAAACAAAAGGTTCGTACCTGTCTGATCTGTTGCCAGTTCAACCCAGGAAAAAGCGTTCCCGTAGAACAGGGTGGATTTCAGCCTCCTGATCACCCTTTTGAAGTCCTCCAGATGGATTATATCCAGATGGAACGATGTAGAGGATTCAAATATGTTCTCGTAGTTGTTTGTGCTCTTTCCCGTTGGACGGAGGCATACCCGGTTTCAGATTACACTGCCCCGACTACTGCCAAACAGTTGGTTCGAGAATTCTTCCCACGATACGGTTTACCACGTGTTGTTCACTCAGATAACGGCCAGCCGTTCTCATCCGAATTAATGAAACACGTTTCACTTTTGTTAGGCTATCAGTGGAAATTCCACTGTGTCCGACACCCCGAAGCAGCAGGTCTCGTAGAAAGACATAATCAGACTCTGAAAATAAGATTATCCAAAATATGCAGAGAGAAAGGTGTCGACTGGGTAGTAGCATTACCAGTTGCACTCTTTTACACAAGAATGGTAGCACACTCTCGAACAGGGCTATCCCCGTATGAAGTGATCTTCGGCAGACCACCAAATATGTGGGGGACGCCTATACCACGCAAAATAACTGATATTGACTGTAACATGCTGACAGATTACTTGGCTTCCTTGATGTCTGCACTACAATCTTGTCGTTCACAGGTAGCTGCAGCTTTTCCTGACAACACTGAGGTGAAACCCCATGACGTGGTTCCGGGAGACTTAGTCCTCGTGAGGAACTTTGATCGAAAAACGCAGCTGGAACCTAGGTGGAGGTCACCCCAGCTGGTGTTGCTCACAACAAGAACAGCCGTGAAGATCGAAGGCAGAAAAGGATGGATTCATTCAAGTCATATCAAGAAATTTCATGGACTGAAATCGGATGTGAATAGCACACCTTGTGTGTCTTCACCCATTGACTCAAAACTTCCTTTTGTGGAAAAAAGTGACTCCGAACTATATAAATTAAAGCTCAGGCCCAAATAGTCGAGCAATTTGATTGTTTAAGTCCTCTCCAAGGTGAAGCGGTTGAATTGTCTCTGACATGTATCCCTTGGACCTGAATAGAGAAAACACCCGAAAAATGTTGAAACGACAGGCGTACTGTAAATCACTGCGTAGTCATTGCATAGTGACGTTATTAATTTTGTTTTTCTCAAGTCTTTTAATAATTACTGCAAGTATATTGTTGCACATATATTATCCTATTTCTAGACATGTTTACAATGTTACTGCTGAACATTCTTTTAGTGAATTACCTCCGCTTGAGTTGTCTTATAGATTTGCGCTGCGCAATAACACTTTTATTAGTATGTTACATCATTCCCATCAGGTTAGCAATGCTACAAATTGTTGGATATGTGGCCGACTCCCTCCCTATCAGAATTATAAAGGAATTCTACCTCTCTTTCCATACCAGTTCACACACAACGGCTCCTGTGGAGCATGGTTTAGCCTAATTAATTCTCTGGATTCGAATTCTGCAGTTTATCAAGATAACTGGGTATGGGGAAATTTGAATTTAGTTTTACTTAAGGTCTGCTATCCTAACAAGGAGGGACTTCCCCAGAGAACAGGAACTGATTTAGAAAATGAAGTATATGGATTAGGTAATTTCACACTTAATCTTATGATCCTAAATGTCGAATCCGAAGCTACTCCAATTTTGCCCGCTATGTCAATACTTCCAGTAAAAGGTGAATTATGTATAAGAAAGAATGGTTCCATACACATGGGCCATAGTAAATGCACCACTGTAGTAGAATTTAGTGATCAAGGCAAGTCTACATTTAGAGCTTCCCGCCATTCCTATTTCATATGTGGTCAGACGGCATATGTACGTTTGCCTCTAGATTGGGATGGTACCTGCTACATTGGATTCCTTTTGCCACCTGTTTTCCTAGCTCCTCCCGATTATCACAGAAATATTCATTTAGTACACAATAGAGAGAGGATAGATCTCCCAATAGTCGATTACACTGAAACGGCATGGGAAAAATACACAGATTTCAATAAAGGTCTCTTTCCCTATATAGGTACCGTTACTAATAGTAAACTGATACGTAGATTGACTAGAACCCTTGAAGCAGTAGTGAACGAAACTATTTCCGCCTTAGGCAATTTAACAGAAGAGCAGTCTGCTATGCGGATTGTTGTGCTTCAAAATCGTCTTGTCCTTGACGTCATCCTGGCCGATAGGGGCGGAGCTTGTAGAGTCATCGGATCAAGCTGTTGCATATTCATACCAGAAAATTCGCCATCTGTATATAAGGCCATAACCCGCCTTCATAAGATTGTAAGCCAGATACACCAGAATCCAGGCACCTGGACTTGGTCCGGTTGGTTTTGGAGCGTGATATCAGCCTGGGGATGGAGAGTTCTATCCTTCCTAGGTATTGGCCTTCTCATACTATTCAGTTGCTGCTTATGCCTGCAATGTGGACCAGCGATTTGTGGTCTGTGTGCCACATCGTGCATTCCACATCAAGATTTTCATTCAAGATCCTGGAAGAAGAAAGAAGAACAAATGATGCTATATGAACAGATCAATGGATTAATGAAGATTGATATCTCTTGACGGGCAAGTAGGGGACAAGGAGGGAATGTGGAAATATGGATTTTTCTGGTCAGTTATGTCCCCTATCTTGGACCCCAACGGTTCTATGTGCATGTTACAAGTACATGTATGTTCCCTCTAGTTCCAGTTATGAAGACGCAAATACATGTGCGTCCACCGTTAACATGTCCTCTGTTGATCCGCCATGAATGGGCCGGATATTCCATTCCTAAGTACGAAAGGCCACCGCCTTTATATGGTTCACTTATGCCATTTTACAGTCCAGGCAAGTAGGCCCTGATTCTGTCATCAGGCTTCTCTTGCTTTCTGTCTCTGAAAGCTCCAGTCCGAGCCTGCATCTGTGACCATGAACTTTGTCTCATTCTCTGCGCGGCTCACGAAGCCTGACATCAGCTTGCTGCCTGCCAAGAACTGTATTTCACCTTCGAAAATTATCTGCTCCGCTCTCTGCCCAATGCATTCCTGTCTAGTAGTTTAAGTAAACATTCTTCCAGCTACCGAGCAAAGGCTCGGCTTCTCTGTCTTTATGCAAGTAATTCATAGCCCTGTTACTATGGAAAATTCCTGCCCTCGCATCTAGTGTAGACACTTAGACGCTTGTACACACACACACAGTCAGTATAGAATAGATTTTGTCCAAGAGTCCTTCCTTTGTGGATAACATAGTTCTTTAAACATAGGATGTTAGATATGATTTGGGATTAGGTTGACTTGACCCCCCAGACTTCTTGTCTCCACATGTAGAGCTAAATGTCAAGTCCCCCTCACCCCCTAGTTGAACGTCAATCACACGTCATACTGCTGCGCGCGCATCTATGCCAAGTATAATCTTATGGATCCACCTATATATATGACATCATAACCAATTATGTTCCTTTTTATTCCTCATTACACCCATTTTCGGTTACGCATGTGAATCGTCACCTTCCTTACGAATTGTTACGCCTCCCGCATCTATTTCATTGTAATGTATGTTCTATAAAAGTCATTTCTTGTCAATAATGTATGTACTTCACTTCCTGAACCTCCGTGGTGATGGAACTTGGAGCAACCGATTATAATCGATCATTGGAATAAAGCCCATTCCGAACCTCTAATACCACGGATTCTGCCTCTTATTTACTGAGCTATTTTTACTATGTTTCCGTATCAAATTAAGTCCCGGTAATTAAATTATTTACCACACTTCTCTCTGGAAAGGTGTCTCTCCATATACTAGTGGTTTGGCGAGGAACGAGCCAAGAGATTCAGGCTTTTCACACTTGGCTCAACCAGCAAAATGCCTTTTTGAAGTTCACCATCGAATATGATCAACAACGGTTGTCCTTTCTCGACATCTCCATCTTTTCCGTTGGGGACACACTACACTGTGAACTCTTCAAAAAACCGATGTCAAGAAACTCTCTCCTTTCGTTTGACAGTCATCATCCGAGGGCCCTCAGAGAGAATCTCCCCATGGGCCAGTTCCTGCGTGTCAGGAGGAACTGTTCCACTAAGGATCTCTTCAATAAACATGCTAGGGAACTGGCACTCCAACTTCGGTCACGTCAGTATCCCAAACGACTAGTGCGTCAGGCTTGGAAGAGAGCATCCAACAATAACCGGGATGCGCTGTTGGATAACAGCACTCCTAGGACCCCCAACGACAGGCTTACTTTTGTAACTACCTTCTGCACCCTCTCCAACAGATTACAAAAAACGGTACGAAAACACTGGCACATTCTAAATGTGGCCTCAGACAATATTCCATCTCCTCTATTTGCATTCAAAAAGGGTCCCAGTTTACGTAATAGCCTGGTGCACACACGACCACTAACACAGCCCACACGTACCATTAACACTCTGTGGTCATTACCCCCGGTACGAGGTCACTACCCCTGTGGCTCTTGTAGCGTTTGTCCTCAGACAACCAAGACCACATCAGTTGACATAGGTACTAGTCGCCTTTGGATATTAAACAGCCATACTAACTGTAACTCTGAGTGCGTGATATACATGATTACATGCCCTTGCTCTCTACACTACATCGGGCATACTACACGCAAAGTCAAGCTCCGCATCAGTGAGCATAAGAGCACGATTCGATGTAAGAAACAGTCTACCTGCCTCACAGATCATTTTCTGGCTAAACAACATAAAGCCGACGATCTGAGGTGGATCCTGCTCGAACGACCTCTGATTCCCCAACATGTAACAGACACTTCAAGGTTTCTGTTTTCAAGAGAGCAAAGGTGGATTTTCAAAATGAAAACAGACACACACGGTCTGAATGACAGCATTCCATGGACCTCCATTTGAACTGTATGATCATCTGATCTGTGTAGTTCACCATCATCTCTGCACTCTACCAAGGATTCCATTACGAATGAGAATTGTCGTCCATGACAGCTAGGACTTTGATCAGTACTAACTTCCAGGGAACTACATTGATGAGGACCCAATAGTAGGAACATCTGATAGATCTATATGATTCCAACATACCTCACCTTAGAGCTTGACGGGATACGGATAGTATCGTATACCCCAGTTCTCACTGGATAGGGATCTAAAGATTACGTGTATCTTAGACAGGAAGTGGATTGGGGCTGCCATCTCCTCCACATATCATTTATGTCTATAAACTCAATCAACATTTTTTACTCAAGATACATGTGACGAATAGTGTTAAGGTTGGTCACTATTTAACATCTCCGGATCACAACTCAGAGATATAAATATCCAAAAGATGGAAGTGGACCCTAATGAAATGAGTCAGCCCATCTATTTAGACATCATAGCTGACCTTTATCATTTCAATTCTCTTGGTTCTTCGACCTCAACTTATCCATCTAGACGTGCCTTTTCTTACTAGGCCTGAGCGACGAGAATAAGCAACTTAATACCTGTGCTGCTACAGCATCTGCTTTATGGGGGTCGCATGTAGTCTGGTCAGTATGAGTGCCTATCAATTTATTGTTTGTGTTGTAAATTACATCCACGAAGTAGAGAGGGGCGGCAGCCATCTTCCATCTCACATGCCTGCTTTGGCTGTCCTGTGCACAATTTTTCAGGTGCAGCGCGCCTCTGGTGTTTCACGTGATGCAGGCGCTGTTTACAGGATAACGTGGTCACTGCTAGTATTTCGACCAGTCCTAGTCAATCGCACGCATAGAGACTAGTGTCTCAACGCGGATGTTTCCACGGACAGCGTTACACTAAACCATGGAGAAGTATGGTAGCCTTCGGCCCCACACTCTAGTGATAAAAAACGTCAGACGCCCGGAGGTTTGATCCCCGGTATTTCTTGGTATTTTTTGGTGTTTAGTTTGGATATTTTGATACCGGCAGCCCAAGTTAGTTAGTTATTTAGCGTGCGCATAAGCACGAGAGAGACGCTATCTTTTCTGTAATAGTCCGGACTGCGCATGCGCATGAAGACGAGTGTCGCCACTCCCGCGCATGCGCGTTCGGATATGCGGGCTCGGAGAGAGGACAAATACCAGCACCTGTTTTCCAAATGTTTAACGGATCCAATCAGAGCGGGTATTTAAGGATTCCCCTCCTTCCTGCCGTCACCTCCCAGACTGCTCGCAGTCTGGCCCGAAGTACCGACGGACAGGTAAGGAGAGGGATATCCTTGGTTCCGCCATTAGTGGGCTAATATGTCTGGCTTTAACTTACTATGGCTGTTTGGGGAGAAGACAAAGCAATAGGACCATCCTGATGTGAATTAATGAAGTGGGTGGCATTGTTCTCTCTAGGACCTGATGGTATAAGTCCTTAGAGATAGGTTGATACTTTTTAAACCACATGAAGGGAGACAGGTCCCCCTGATTTGATTGTACGAAGCTGTTTAATAATGGTTCATGCTCTTGTTGAGTGGTATGAGGATCCACATATGGATTGGGTTTGTAAGTGAATCATTTTCCCGGTACACCTGGCCTGTCATGCTTGTGGGGCATATTTTCTAAAGTCGAGGATTTATTGGTTTTTGGTGTTGAATATATTGTAGGGAGTGCAGAGGGACGCGTATCTATGTGCAACTTGTTCTTTCGTGTCCTTACATTTTAACAGAGCGGTGCCTCCTCCACCGAGCAGTCAGCCGGGTGAGGCGAGGCTTTCCTCCCACAGAAAGCTGGGTGAGTTAAATCCACGTTTCAAAACTTTATTGATTTGTAACCACGTTTTGGGTTTTTTGATAACAAGTACAGTGCACAAAAGGGCACTGGAGGACAGTAGTCATTGATGCTGTATACGTTTGAGTGAGAGACCTTTCTAATGGTTTGATTCTCCTAATTCCTTTCAGGAAAGAAGATAAAGCTCTTGTACCCAAGCAAAAAGATTGCTTGTCTGGTAGGGTGGCTGTAGCCACACATTTACTTGATGATAACACCATAATTATCTTAGAGAATTTTTGTTTCTTCACATTATCTTCACCGAATAGATTAATCCTGCAGTAGCCTTGATTTCCATCAATTTAGGTCCTGAAGAAAGCCGGGTCAGTCGACCATATCGGCTGAAACATGTCGACCTCACGAGACCAAGTCAGGAAATAGTCATATTTGTTTAAGACTATTTTGGTTTTTAGATATGACACCTGGTCAATCTCTAATAAACATATTTTTTGCCCACGTAGTCATTTTTAATGCACTTTCACGTTAGAGCACTGCACATTTTTTGAGTCTTCAAAAGTTGGATTACACACTGTGGCAGGAGATTTTTCTATCTTGGGATCATTGGGTCGGGCACCCAGTAGGGCCGGCTGGCTCGATATTGTGGGCCCAGATCTTGACCCCTCAGAGTCTCAGATGACGGAGCTCCGCCATCAAGGGTGGGCTGATGGACTCTTAACTTCTGGCTTAGTGATGTACTGACTATTTGAAGAGGCTTTCACTTTGTTTGCAGCATCAAGTGGCTTTCTGTTCGTTATTTTTGGACTTAAGCCCTTCTGCTAGTTTGTTTCTGTCTCTCCAAGTGTGTCAAAACATGTTTAGCTTGCAATATTAAAGCACACAATTTCCAGTAATGCGGGTGTGGGTAGTATGTTATGTCTAGGTGCGAGGGACTGACCAGGACAGAATAACAAGGGGCATTGTTGATCGACCTGGTACATCATGTGCAGACTAAACCTCAGAGCACAGCAGAGAATGCGAAAAGCACACAGTTCTCTTGTGAAAGGTGCACAAACAGAGTCGTGCAAAATATATGCTTGCAGTGTCGTGTGCAAAAGCAGCCTCATCGCAGCGAAGCTCATGCTAACTTAGCAAATGTTGACAGCGGACCCATAAGCTATACTACACCCTCCCCCTGGTAAGTCCATCGTATGTAGGCATAGGACAAAAACAGAGTTAAAAAAAAGCGTGAGCTGAGATTAACAGGCGTGTCCATAAATTTGGAAAAAATCAAAGACGAGAGCCTATATATATAAAAAGAAAATTCTGGAAGAAGAGAAAAAATATAGTGGGAAAAAGGCATCCGAAACCCAAATGATGCCAGCTGGCCATTTATGCGGTTAATTCATCAGAGTGTAGGAGCAAAAGAATGCAACACACTAGAAAAGGCCATCATTGTGGTCAGTAGAAAAAAGAGACGCCATCCAATTTAGCAAGGTGAATGAACAAGAGTATTCTTCATAGTCGGGTGCCTCCATTAACATCGCTAGATAACTTGCGTGATATTCAATATAACTCCGAAGTATGAGATTCTGTGCAGCCTCACAGATGTCCCATTGAGCCAAAATTCCAAATGCAGCCGTACGTGCCATTAAGCCAATCCCAGCACAGTCCTGCTCATGAGCCACTAAGAGGCCCATTAGCTGGCCGAAATCCGGGTCCGGACATGACGTATTAGAAAGGCATAAATCCAACGCCCATGTAAACTGACATCTAAAGCACAAAAAGACTGGTTGCACGCAAGTGAAATATGCAAAACGGAAGGACAAGCCATAAGACACACTGAGTACTGCCAGTGGTAATGTACTGAAGCATACATGCATGCGGTCACGGAGCAATAGGAGCCGGCCCAGTCTGTGCAGCACCACAAGAGGAGCAGCCAATACGCAGCAGGCACAGCAGAAGCAGGATTCCAGCGACTAACGCCAATATTAAGGGAAACCCACCAAAGAAGCTGGATAAGATAGAATGAATTAATGCAGGTATTTCACCAAATATAGTCTGAAAAGAAGTCACAAGGCCAGAGGCGACAGCCTTAAAAAAATGTGCCAGGCCTTGAGTAGTCGACGCATTAAATATGCGATGGATGAGCTCCCCAAAATGTAGTGGGAAAAATGTAGTGGGAGGTTAGTGTGTAGAAGCATTTGAACTTCAGTAGCAGCGCTAGCCACCTGCAGGTTGAAGGATTCTCGTGCAGAAGTAAGGGGTACGTATTGTTGGGGTAAAAGCGCCTTTAATCTGCTCAACTGGCTGAAATCTGCTTTCAAAGTTGGTATTGAAGGCCAAACAGAACTATCCAGTGGTCCACGCGGGGGCGGAAAAAGCACATTATTGCAACAGATTATGCGCTGTGAAACCGTTACAATGTATGGTATGCCAGCAAGCAAGCCGCAGCATTCTTGGTTAAATAAGATAACTACAGTTAGTAAGCAGAGTGAACATGGGAATTATTGCGGGAACTGGTTTACCTTTTAAAACACAAGCGAGGTTCGGAGCCGACATGTTACATGCTCCGGGCAACTTTACGTTTTTGCATACCAGGGAATGACCTTCTGTGGAATCACAGTCCTCCCCGGTTAGATATACTTCCGTATCTTCCCTTAAAAATCTATAGGTGAAAGGCAAAGACCACAGTTCATGCAAAAAAGCACATCCAAGGGGTTCAAAGCAGCCCAAAGGGTAATGTTTTATACAAGAACTGAATTGAAACAGTGAGAAAGGCAAAGATATAACCCCATGGATTAACCAAACAGCATAGTCAATTTCTGTGACAGAAAAAGGTAAAGGATCTATTTTTTCAATGTGCAGAAGAGTGTAGATAGCATATTTTATGGACATGAATTGCTGTTTATCTGTTAAATTAAATGGTAAAAACAAAGCAGTTGCATTCAAATGATCCCACTGTACTTTTCCCATTTTTAGAGTTTGCAAAGTCCATGGAAATTGCATTACAGAGCGCATTTGATTCTGACCATAATATAACAGAGACACATCTTCTTGCACAATGTCAATAACAGAGGAAACCATATTGTCTAATGTATAAATGCGGGAAGACAGTGTATTAATACTGTTGTCGACAACAGCTAGAACTTTTTCTAAGTTAGCCTGGTCTATTTCCCGCAAACGAGATGCTGCTTCAATTTGTGAAAGATTCCAAATTTCATTGCAAGCAGCGTATATCCATCTTTTTGTCCTAGGAGCCGTCGGTCCTAAGACAAAAGCGGCCAAATTAATATTGTCGCATTACAACGATAAGTGTTGTTTAACAGACGATAGTGTAGAGTGCTGCAACCACTGTTGACATAATTTACCAAACGAATAGGTTGTTACAGAATGGGAATCAGGAAATCTTGGGTCGGGTCTGTCTTGCATATAGCCTAAAGTAGGTTATGAAAATGGAGCTGGCAGGCATTTGAATGTGACTGCCAAACTAACCACCCTAGAGGATCCATTCCAGATGCATTGAATGAATTATTTTGAAATAAAGTCTGTAATGACTCAATTGTATTATTTGAGTATGAGCGCCAATTATTATATTCAGCAAAAGAGGGAATGGCTGGGGTGTTCATTTTCTTTGCAGTAGCCAAAGCAAAGCATGTAGTTTGATACACTATATTATTTGAAAATACAATCTGTACTGGGATGAGGCAGGCACAATTTAAGGCCTCAATGCCTCGCACTTGCCAGTTCTTAGAACCCCAGATTGATTTCAAATCAACTGTGTCCTTCTAATGATCATGACCTTTTAGAGACAGATCATATCGGAAAGAAGTGAAATAAATTAATTTACTATGGGTCAACATGACTTTTGCAGAGGAAGACCTACTCAATTTAAAATAATAGGACTCAGGATTTGACCTATCAAAGTCTGTAAAGTATGTAAACTTTTTTTTATAATATTTTTTTTTTAATTACCATTATCAAATACAACACATCGAGCAGTACATCATCATGATTGATACGGTCATTTGCCGACACAACATACCAAACGTTTACACTGTACATTCAGAGTTATAAATGTAAATACGGTCACATCAGATACCTCTTAATACAATTCCCAAACTCAGCCTTCCCCATTGTATGGACCCCAAGGGGTGACCACACCTTTGACGTATTAGCCGCTCAAGTCTGGTTCTGAGTCCTCAGGTGGAGGGGCACATATGTTTCCCCGAAAAGTGTTCCAATTCCCCCACGTAAACTTATTTTTAAGTTTTTTTGAGCTTCCTTTTAACGGTGTTGGGCAATATGCCCACTGAGTGTAATTAACCACAGGACGTAATGTACTAGTCTTGTGTAGGAAATGATGCCCATAATGTTGATAACAGAACAGATCGGCATAATTGGCAGAAAACATATATAAATCTTCAGCATCAAAAGCAGGATAATATTTTAAATCAGAAAACAAGGCTTGTATTGCATGCACATCCTCTTGTGTGTAGATTTAGATTCCGTATATAGGTTTCCCGATTTATGCCCTTATATAGCTACAATTCATATTGCCCTTATTTAGGCATAGAAAATATAGCCCTTATTTAGGCATTGTCCATGCTATCCAAATACGGGCATGGTCTCCTACATCCGTCAATCCACGTCACAACGAGTTCTTGGAAAACCAGACTCTGAAGCCTTTAGGAATTTCCCTTGCTTGGATATTGATTTCTCCAAGAACTTCTTTAGTATGAATGAACATCTATTCCTTAGGGGTTCATTCATGACGTTCCGATGCCTGACTTTTATGTCAATACAGGCATTCCTAAGCACCTTCAAGGTATAAATATACCTGCACTTGCCTTGGCAAACCACGGTTCCGGTGCGGTCCAGTTCGACTGCCTACTTGCGGTTCGCCACAGCAAGTTCAGAAGGAGATCGAGTTCCTGCCTGATGCACTGACCAGACTCTGTCATCCTCCTTGCAGAGAATCCAGCTCCAGTGTTTCTGACTCCCCTTGCGGGGTGTTAGATGTCGAGTCCCGGAAAGAGATTCCAACCTCACACATTCTAAGGTGTGGAGCCGATTAGAACTTAGAGAAACTTTTGGCAACTCTTGGCAAAACTAAAACTATAGCTAGCTATTCTTTAGAAAACAGCACCTACTTCTTACCTCATACTACACTTAGGTTAGGTACACTGGGGTAGAACTATTTAGAAGCATCAGATGAGTATCCACATTTTAGCCTGTGTTATTTATGTATGTATTTTATGAATATATGTCATAGCTACAAACCATGCTATTGCAGTATTATTTCATCTTACTGCTAACACTGTATGTATTGTACTTCGCATCCTGTCTTACGATTGTAGCAGTTCATATCTCTTGTATGAGAAATAAGACTGTTAAATAAACCTTTTTTATTGAAACACCCATCTCTCTATTTCTGTGCAACTCTGTAGAAACGAAGCATGCACGATTGACTGAGTGAAACTGTTATCTATTGTTTCCACGGTTCGGAGATTGTTCCGACTCTAAGGGAAACAAAGTTGTCATGTTTATGCGGTTGTCAGAAACTAATCCCTTCTTGTTTATTCGAGAAGTTTCTAGTGACCTTTGAGTTAGCTGGCACACACAAGTAATTAAGTTTAATGTACTCGATAGAGACATACTGACCTCAGTCCTATGTCAAAACTATAGTGTATATTATTCCAATGCGCAGAGCCTTTCAGGGATATAGGAACTACACTACATCATCAGAACGTATGTTCTGTGTCACCACATCACCCATAGAAACACAAAATATGTATGGTACATTGATGATACCAGTCAGAACATGGACCTGAAAATCCACTTTATCCCACACGATACCATCAAAAACTGAGAACACTGAAATATTAACAAGAGTCTAGTCACGCTTCATGATGTGGGAAGATGAGTGGGAGGCCAAAATACCATCAACCAAGTTCACAGCAGAGCATTCAGGCAAGTAGTGACCATTGATGAGTAGGAAAAAAAAGTTATTAATCCAATCGACATGAAGAGAAAAATCAAGATAAGGACCAACCAGATGTATGTCCATGGAGGGACAAAATAAGTCTTTTTAAACCAGAAGAAAAAAATAGTCAATTTGGTTGGGCCACTGGAGGAGGTGGAGGACGAGTCATAAGAAGAACTGCCATGGTGCAAAGGACTATCTGGAAATTCATGGAAAGACTCACTTGTGGGATATGTGTATTCAGCCTCCGCGTTGCAGGAGGAAGCTGGTGGAACAGAAGAACGGTCAACAAAAGGGTCCATCTCGATGACAGTGTTGTGTGGTGTACTGGAAGACGTGCCACTCTCTCAAATCCTCGAAATTGTGGGACACGAAACAGCAGGTGTCACACTATTCAGAATCGGCCAGATGTTGTAGCTTGACATTGTCCACTGAAATGTATCTGTTGTCTTTGCGATCAGGAAGAGGAGGTAACATTTCTGTTGAATACCCTTCAAGCCAAGCACTGGAACCGGTGCACGATAAGGGAGACCAAATTCTTTTTTGTTCTCCAACTTTTCCCGGACCAGATCACCAACTTTAGGAAGCCAGCTGACCGCTGAAATAAGTAGTGATGCATCAGTTGCTGAGGACAAATACCCCCTGCAGTTGCAGTTATTGCTACCAAAATTTCACTATCAATCTTAGTCATGGACCTTGTAACGGCTGCAACAGAACACGTGGCTACTGCAGATTCCCAAGAGCGTGTGCTCCCACACGCTGGTGACCAAGAGTATTTATAACATGTGTGAGTGGCAGACGCTGTTTAAGATCTACTACTCCAACCCAAAGCGTTTTATCCTTAATTGTGCTGCCTTTAGAATCTTGATAATCATTTTGAGACCAAAAGAATAAGTTGTCATTGAAAGACTGAACACAGTAATAGGAGTCACATACAATAGGAGTTAACGCCTTTGGATCTGAGAACCAGAGCATGCAGCTTAGCCAATTTAGCAGTACAGTCTCCTAGTGCCTGAGTATGCACTATATTAGACTTGCACTCACCATTCACCATTGTACCAGCCACAATAGCACAAGCTGCTGAATAACCATGTTTAGAATCAGTGGCCTGTTGCGCCGAACCATCGGTGTAAATGATACATGCGTACTCCACCAAAGGAAGCAAAGACAGAGGAGGCAGATAAATGTGTTCATACTGCAAGAACTCCTGTGTCTGAAGAGAGGGGTGAAAGGTAAACATGACATATGGCGAAGTCAAAGAAGTAGCCCACTGTATCGAACGGGGATGCAAAGCTTTTGAGTTAGGCACACTTGGCTTTGTCACTGCTTCTAAAGCAGGGTATGGTGTAACCACCAAAATGCGTTTCCCCTGTGCCAGAGCACTTTCCTTCAGGATCGCCATCTGTACAGCAGTCAAAACTTTCTCAACAGTCGAAAACCGCATCTTGGCTGAAGTGTACAAGTGCGATTTGTATGCGATAGGTACTGTGTCACCTTAATTGCATGTCAAGTAAGTGAAGCCCACCACGCTTGGCACAATAAGTATCACCAGGTTTGTGTGGTTATCACGTGTCAACAAGTACTTAGATTCAAGCAAATTAGATTACAAAGAATGCAAAATAGCAGAATGTTCCGGGAGCCAGCTGGCTTTTTAAAAGGTAGGTTGTATCAAGGCATAAAGAGGCTTGATACGCTGGGCATATTCGAGAATGTAGGATCACCCGAAATGTAAAAATCCCAGCAAAGACTGAAGTTTTTTCAGAGTAGTTGGAGACTGCAAACGTGCACATTTCTCCAGAAAGTGGGGAGCCAAGCCCCAACCTTCATTATTGAGGTCATAGCTCAAAACAAGCACTGCATAACAAGCGATGTGTGATTTTGCTAAATTAAATTTGTATACGTAGTCCGCAAATTCAGGAATTATGCGGTCAACACGGCATAGATGCAGTCATAATTCGTCACCTGTGAGATAATTATCATCAACATACGAATATGCATCTGGGTCTATGTTGTCTAACAAGGAGACAACACCTGCGGCAAAAACCCTGCTGCTATTCTTATACCCCATAGGTAAACGCCAAAAGTTTTTCTGTTTTCCCCCGGCCATGAAAGCGGTCCATTGACTGCATTCAGGGGACAGGTTATGGCTATAAAAACCATTGGAAATGTCAAGTGTCTTTTTATATTTTTTACAAACAGTACTGTCAACAAGAGCAGAGCTATGGGTATTCTGTACAGCAAACGTACGGCAATGAGAGTTCAAATGCCGGTAATCTAAAACTATGCGATAAAAACCATTGGGTTTGGATACAGTGAAAAGAAGATTATTCATTGGCGACACACATGTCTCAATCACTCCTTGATACTCTAACTGAGTTAAAACATCAGAAACGGGACCTTCGGCTTCCCGCCGGATGAGATATTGGGGTTGAGGTTGAGGCATAGACCGCAATGGAATCTCGTGTGGCAGTGAATCTTTATCCCAGCCCACTTGATTACGGTACAGTGCCGGCACCAGGGCCAAAGCCCACTCAGCTGCAAAAGTCCCTGCATGTTCTTTGGGGACATAACGCGGAAAACTCTGAAATGTCACATCCTCCCATCGTGCTGCGGCCAGAAGAAAAGGTGGAGGCCAATCTGTCAATCTGCCTCTGCAAAATGTCATAGGAAGCGATTAGATTCTCCCATGAAATCCCTGTGACTTCACGCTCAATGTCACCTTCGTTTCGAAAAACTATATTATACAGCCGATCCGGAGTGGCAACCCGGGTGTCAGCTGTCTCTACAGTAATGAAAGTTTCAGTTGCTGTCGCCTCCAGACAAGGACGCAGTGCCTCCCGCACTATGGTAACTTAGCTGCGCTGTCGAGCAGAGTCACCACCAAAGTCCAGTCCAGCAGTCGGGTTATCACTGTCTGAGGTATATCTCACAGTCAAAGCGGCAACTTTTTTCTTTTGAAACAGGGAACGGAAGCCTGGTTGCTCCTCCTGTTTCCCCTTGCCTTCAAACTGACGAGGCTGATCACATCCCTGTGGTGCAGGATGACTCTTGCCACGATCTTGGCGATCCCCACCACCGACTTGAAAGCCAGATGAGTCCTGTGAGGAACAAGGATAACGCTAATCAGGGACTTGAAATCTATCAGGAGTCTTAATTTTCGCGTGGTCGTGCAAGTCATAATTACGTTCAGAAGCTTCAGGTGTAGGTGAACTAGCACGCGATCCCTGTTTCTGTTGTTGCTGTCCCCGTTTTTTTATTTTTCCAGTTCTCTTTAGAAAAGACTGGACGCCCATCAGTGTCAGATTGAGCTTTCTGTTGTGTTTGCATATGAGTAAAGGGCTTAACTCCCAAACTATTGCGGCCAATGGTTTTATAAGCCTTTGCAATAATTTTTGGTAATTTGCTTGGTTTGTCTATATCAGGGATAGCCTCCAAGCCGTTAGCGACTTGAAAGCTTACTGCATCGCCTTTGACACTGGCAAGGATCATATCAGCAACCACGTCGAACACTTCCACCAGTCTCATCCCCAACTCCACAGCCGCCTCAGCACCATGTTCATCTTGAACACACTTAATCATGGAGGAGAGTACAGTCATCGAGGGAGTGCCGAAACACTTTGAATATACAGCTGCGAACACCTTGCCCCAGGTGTTACAATCAGCTAACGAATCACTGACAGAATATCGAAGGTCAAAATATCGACCTACAAAAATATTGCAGCAAGAATATCAAAGTCAAGAATATCAACATCCTATCTACATTATGGTAAGTACAAAAATATTACAAAAAAAATATCGATGTCAAAAATATAGTTGTTAAAAATATCGTTTTTATTTAAGTTAAAAAAATTATGTAAAATAAAATACATAATACATATAATTAAAATAAACACAGTTAAAATTATTTCAAAATGTTTACAAATTATAAGTAATATATATATAATGTAAAAATAAATGACACATATACATATAATATATAATATCTATATTTACTTATTAATATGTTTTAATAATTATTTTAAGAACTTATAAATTGTTTAAAAAACTTAAAAATTATAAATACATCCATCCACATAAAACACTAATATAAATACAAATTTAATAAATATATGTAACAAATTAAAAAATGTAAATTATTTTTAATCACTTTAAAATTAATTATATATGAGGGGGCATGGCCTGGCGTCAGCCAAGATGGCCGTGTAAGCCGAGAGCTCTGCCGAGGCCGGGAATAAATCCTGAAATATCCTGCATAAGTCCTGCAGCAGAGGTGAAATCTACGGGTGCAGAGGTTACTGAGACCGGGGGCTACTCAACGAGCCTACCGGTGCGGAGCTGCGCCAAGGGACCGCCGAGATCCGCGGCGTGCAATCCGGAGACTAGGCCGCCCACAGAAGCCTGGAGGTGCCCGGCCGGGACCGTGACGTCCCCGAAATACTATCTCGACAATCGGAAACTGTGACCGACCGGCGAGGGACTGCAGGACCGGTTTGCACCTCCGGAGCTGTGGGTGCCCGCACTTCGATCGAGGCGGAAGTATACTGGTCAGGAGGATCAGAGGAGGCGGCGGCACCCACTGAATATCCTACGTGGGTGAGGTGCCCCCTGGTGCGAGGTAGGAGCATTGAAAGGGGCCAGGCTGGAGCCGGGGTGGCGAAGGGACCCCCCCACTACATCACAACCAACCCTGCTGCAATTGAGGGGGAAGCCCTATTATTGAGACACCAGAGGCCTGAAAGTGGGGGGGCCATGTGATTGTTGATCCGGAGCCTCCGCAGGGCCAGAGATCGATGTGCTGCACGTATGGGAGGCGGAGTGCCTGTTCCCCCCCAGTGGCAACAACCTAGATTTCGGGGTCCTGTCTGGGCCCCCTGGACTGCTGTGTGAGGCCTGGGCTCACGCAATAGGGATATTTCAGTGAGGAACAAACCGCCATGCTTCTGCTCCCCTGCCTGGCCCGAGAACTCTAAGGACCGAGTCTGTGATCGACTGGACCAGCGGGGATCGCATTGTGGACCGCATGGGTGCAATCCCTACAGAGAGTCATTGCTGGGGGGAAGCGAACCACAGGGGACGACGCTCTATTTGCCGAGTGGAGGCCAAGTGAAAACGTATCCGCTTGGATGGAAGACCCAGTGCTGGTGACGAGATGCAGGGGGTCGTGGATGGCCTGGTGGGCACCGCCACCCCCGGACACTGGTAAGTGTCGCCATGAAGCCGAAAGGGGTACCGCCGGTGCAGGCAAATAAGATGGACAGATATGCAGTCTCCAAACCACCGGTTACAGATGAGGACAGCTCGGGAGGACAAACCGCGGCCTCGGAGCCCACTCTCAGCTGGCAGCAATTCAGACACTGGGGAAGACGTTGGAGACCAAAATAGACAAAGTCTCCATTGAAGTTAACCTCCTCAGGGCTGATATGAACAAAACATCAGAACAAGTTAAGGTGGCCGAAACGAACATTACTGACCTGCAGTCAGCTACTAAGGGCCTAGAAGAAATAGTCCAGCAATTAGTCCATCACCACCGTCAAATGGCCCTTAAACTTGAAGACCAGGAAGGGAGGGCCCGCAGGAACAACATCCGCGTGGTGGGGGTCTCGGAGCGGGCGGAGGGGCCCAGCATGGACCTGTTTCTGGAAGACCTTATCCTAAATCACCTTAAGCCCAAGTGCCTCTCAGCTTTCTTCGCCGTGGAGAGGGCGCACAGGGCACCCATCCCACCACCGAAACCGGGTGCACCACCGCAAACTATTATTGCCAGGATACTTAATTACCGCGACCGAGATGCCATCCTGCAAGCGGTGCGCCAGCTTGGAGACCTGCCATTTGAGAATGCAGTGGTGCGGTTCTTCCCGGACTTCACCCTCAAGGTGCAACAGGAGAGAAGGACTTTCGATGCAGTGAAACACACCCTGCGAGAAAGAGGCATCAAATATATGATGTTCTTTCCGGCAAAATTGAAGATCATCGACGGGGGGAAATCTTGGTTCTTCACGACGCTGGCTGAGGTCCAGGCCTGGCTCGATGAGCCACGATCGCAGAACGAGAGCGGACGGAGAGCCGGAGAGTGGAGAGAGGCCCATGATCACTCACCGGGCTCCTCTAGTGGCCGTACTGGGCTGGACAAACGCAAACAACGTATCCGGCGATCTAGATCCCTGAGCACGGCAGACTCAGAGGCCATCGGATGAAAGAGGCTTCATCCGGACTGTGGGGTTGAACTTTGAACAGTGGCATGTAATGTATAACACTGGGGGGGAGGGTTGGCAGACGGTCTTGATGGGTGGGGGCAGCATCTGACCCTGATCCATAGTGACTCATTTCAACTGCAAACCTTATGGGTTCGGGCTGGAATAGGGCCAGGCGGACATGCAATTGGACGAGGCTCGGTAACCCCCCTTTTCTTGTTACATGTTTGGTGGGCGACAGGTGCTCTGCTAGTTGGGGATGTGGATAGTTCAGAGCCCACGTAGCAGGGAAGCAGGTTGGGGGGGTCTAGGGACCGAGGGATTTGGGGGTGGATGTTGGTTCAGGGGGTTTCTTGTTTATTCCGATTATATCTATTGCTTTCCAGTATCTGCAAGGGTGAAAAGGGTGGTTGTGGGCAGTGGGGATGGTGTGTAGGCGGGAGTGGGACAAGAATGCATTTTTCGAATGGCTGCACAGTAGACTAAGCGCATCAAGGTGCTGTTGTGGAACGTGAATGGCTTAGGGGACAAGATAAAACGCACCATGGTCCTTCAATACCTCCACAGACACTCCTCAGATGTAGTGCTCCTCCAGGAGACACATTTGAAAGGCAAAAAATACCTGGCCTTAAACCGATGCGGCTACACTCTGCTGGCCCATGCTGGCTTTACCTCTGCCTCTAGGGGGGTGGCGATTCTGTCCAAGAGCTCACTCCCTTTGTTAGTGCGACAGACGTGGTGGGTTCCCCTGGGTCGGTATGTGGCGCTGATTGGGATGTGGGAGGGTTTTACCCTAAATATCGTGTCAGCTTACATCCCGCCACGAATGCATGGGGGACACTCCCCCGTCTCGGGAAGCTCCTACTCGGCATGCCATCTGGACTCCTGATCATGGGGGGGACATGAACAAAATGATCTCATTAGAGCTAGATAGGAACACGAAGGTACATAGAACCCAGGGGGCGCAACCATTGGCAGCGTTTGTGATGGCGATGGGGTTAGTGGAACTCTGGAGAGCACATAATCCTGATATACGGCAATGTACCCACATTTCAGCAGCCCATGGCAGTGGCTCTCGCCTAGGTTATATTTTTACACATGCAACCTTGGCTGGCTTGTTTCGAGACAGCAGCCATAGAGCTGGAGGTATTTTAGATCAGTCCCCAGTGGAAACCTATCTATGGGGCTCAGAGAGAGAGTGGACAGTCCCCCCCTATCTATGGGGCTCAGAGAGAGAGTGGACAGTCCCCCCGCGTCTAGACCCCTACCTCTTCAGGGACTGTGAGTTACAGGAGAGGTACCAAGAACGCACAGAGCAATACTTTTCCGAGAAAGTTGGGATCGTGCAATCTCACTGTGTGCTGTGGGAGGCCTACAAAGCGGTGCCCAGGGAATTTGTCCAGGCGGAGTTTGGGGCCCGACGCAAGGAGAAGCGGGCGCAATGCAATGAACTAGAACGTGCAATACTTTTGCTGGAGGTGGACGGGGCTAGGGACTCGGGATCTGAGGCGCGGTGGACACACGCACTCCGGCTTAAACAGAAAGAACTCAGGGATTTGAGTGAGAACCAGGCACGCGCTCATGCGATAGCATCACAACGACGTATATATGATTTGGGGGACAAAGCGAACAAGACGATCGCATAGTTAGAGAAGAGAGACAAAAGCAGGAATTGGGTCCCTGCCATCCAGTCCCCAGATGGCACAATGAGGCGGGGAGGTGAGGAGATCGCGGAGGCCTTTGCACAGTACTATGATGGAATTCTCTGGTCACAGACTGATAAGGACGAGAGAAAATGTACTGAGTTCCTCAAAGATATACACTTGCCAACGGTGGGACAGGAAAAGCGAGAAACTATGGACTCAGACTTGACCGTCGAGGAAGTTAAAGAGGCTATCAGGGATCTGCAGGCTGGCAATGGGGTGGGAAGCTAGACTCACGGAGCAAACCCCACTGTGGGAGGGAGACTTTCTGTTGGAGACTGCACGCCTGAAGGGCCTTCGTGTGTGGAGCTCTATTGGTATAGATCTATTGGGGGACGTTTGGAAACGGGGGAAGATGCTTGATTTCCCCACCATGCAGACCGAATATCAAATGGGCAAGGGAGAATTTTTAAAATACATGCAGGTCAGGCATGCACTGCATTGCCATCTCAAAGAGGGGGTGCGGTTGCCGGAGTACTCTCCGTTAGAAGATAGGCTCCTACTCGATCCCATGGTGGACAACGCCATCTCACTTACATATAAAAAGTTAATTAATAATACGCCAGATCCACTGGGACGGCTACGAGAGGCCTAGGAATCTGACGTTGGGCTCATTGAAGATGATGACTGGGCGGAGGCCCTACAGAGCCCCAGAGAGATAGCGGTCAGGGCACGGTTCTTTCTGACTCAGCTCTGGATTTTCCACCGTTCCTATGTCTCTAGAACCGTGCAGTACCAACTTGGATTTAGCGGGTCAGATAAGTGCATGAGGGGCTGCAATGAAACAGGGACGTTCTTTCACATCCTGTGGACCTGCCCGGTGATACAGAGGTATTGGGAAGGCATTGCATGGGTTATGTCTGAGGTGGTGGACTCCGAGGTCCCGCTAGACGCCAGATGGTTCATATTGGGAGTGACAGGGGAGATAGTATGCCCTAAATGGACGAGTATTTGGCTGGCGCTGGCCGGGGTGGTGGCCAAACAAAATGTGGCTAGACTATTGTTGGCCGCAAAGGCTCCGTCGATAGAAGGTTGGAAAAGGGACCTTGATTGGTGCCAGCGAGCTGAACATGTGATGTACCAGAGCAGGGGGTGCCCAAACAAATGGGAAAAAATCTGGGAGGCATGGATGGCTTACAGGGGGGATTTATTAACTGATTGATGGGCCTGCTTGGAGAGGGATGGGGGTTGGGGGGCCACTGGCTGCGCCTAGAACCACTGCTGGCCTAAGGGTATGGCATTTGCTGTGTACTGTACTATTGGTATTCTACAGACCCACTGCTATGTACATTGTCTCATTACATGGAAGGCTATATTTTGTTAAATAAAAAGATGTTTAAAAAAAACCAAATGATAATTATATACTACATTAGCTAAAATAATACAAAAAAGATTAGATAGCAGAGGGAATAAAATTACTATTCCAACTCCAAACAGTGCAACAGTAGGGAAAATGTTGGATAGCGTAGGGTTAAAAATTACTATTCCCACCCCACTGAGTGCAACTGTAGAGAAAGTGTTGGATAGAGTAGGCTTTAAAATTACTATTTCCACTCCAGGGAGTGCAACAGTAGGGAAAGTGTTGGATAGCGTAGGTGTAAAAATTACTATTCACACTCCAGTGAGTGCAACAGGAGAGAAAGTGTTGGTTAGCATAGAGGTAAAAATTACTATTCTCACTCCAGTGAGTGCAACAGTAGGAAAAGTGTTGGATAGCGTAGGGGTAAAAATTACTATTCCCACTCCAGTGAGTGCAACAGTAGGGAAAGTTTTGGATAGCGTAGGGGTTAAAATTACTATTCCAAATCCAGTGAGTGTAACGGTGTGGAATATGTAGGCTAGCGTAGGGGTTAAATTAACATACTTATCAATTAAATAATTTTTGTAAAATAAATAACATTATTAATTAATTAACAAAAATAATAAATACCAATAAAATTAAATATTATTTACTTAATTAAAATAAGTTACTTCCCACCCAATTCCCCTATAAATGCACCACCCGCTACACATAAAAAATAACACAATTAATTTAATTATCAAGTAATACAAATTAATGACCAATTAATAATAAATTGACATTAAATTAATTAGCAATTTCAATACATAAAAATTAATAATAAATTAATTATAATTAATATAATTATAAATTAACTAATAATAAAAAGTAATTACCAATTAATAATTAATTACCAATAAATTAATAACCAACAACAATAAATAAAAATATATTAATTAATTTATTATAATTAAATTACTTCACATCCTATTCCCCTATAAACCCACAACCCGCTACACATATAAAATAACATAATTCATTTAATTATCAATTAATCAATTAATAAAAATTAATTACCAATCAATAATTAATTAACAATAAATTAATTAACAATAACAATAAATAAAAAATAATAATACTTTAATTATAATTAATATAATGACAAATTAATCAATTAATAAAAAGTAATTACCGATGAATAATTAATTATCAATAAATTAATAATGGATAACAATAATTAAAACATATTAATTAATTAGTTATAATTAAATTACTTCCCACGCTATTCCCCTATAAACCCACAACCCGCTCTGATACTAAAACGCAAAATTTACTTAAAAAATACTAATTTCTAAACATTTAATACATATATGTTAAACATACATATAAAATACATACTAAAATACATAACACTAATATAAATATTGATAATATTAACAACGATATTTTTGCTAACGATATTATTTACTTCGATATATAAAAAAAAATGATATTACTTACCTTACGGTCGATATTCTGGTCAATGATATTCTTGACATCGATATTCCGTCCCTACGATATTAAAAACTCGATATTATTGTAGGTCGATAATAAAAATTCGATATTTTGACTGCGCACCTCAGCTAACTTGGGAAGTAAGTCTTTATGCAAACTAATAGTCAAAATCCAGTGTTTTTCTACAGGAGATGTATTAGGAAAAACAGTTTCAAGCTGTCCAAATTTCTCGGCAAGCCAATAAGGTAATTCATCCTTATTTTGGGGTCGCTTGCCCATTACCAAATTAACCATGATGGGACTGATTGTTACTCCACCAGGTCCTGCAGGCTGCGCAGCAATGCCAGGTGGAGCCACCTGGAAATTGCGCAACATGAACTGAATAAAAGCTCTATGCACTTGTATCAAAGAAGCATGTAACAAAGGAGTTCAGGCAGCGTAGCCACCGTCAACCCACGCGGGTGAGGGGTATACCGAGCCAACACCGGTCAAGTGGCCCCTTCAATTAATAAAGGACCTAAATGGACCAGCGTGAATGAGTGAGGAAGGGCACCATTAAACCAAATTCGGTGTTGCCAAGCTGTGAGCGGAACCTCAAGGGTCCGATAGGGCTGATACGCAAGCAGAACAGCCGTGGCAGTGTATTCATGAAACAGATTATCTGTTCCGTCCACCTCTGGAAAGGTGACCCAAGAGTAAAAGACTTCGAAGTGGTATGCGGGATCCACCTCTACTACAAAAATCAGGTCCACTCCAGTATCAGGGACTCCATGGAGTCTTAAATAATCCCTGAGTGGAGCGCGATTGTGTGCGGTAATGTTATGCCCCATCACGAAAAGCAAAGAAGAACAACTTAAGAACCTGCAGCACAACAAGGGTTAAAAATAAAGAGAGAATCCTTCTTTAAACCTTCAAGCTTGAAAGAACCTACAAAATGTCAATATAGGAGGCTTCACCATCACAGCTGCCTCCCGAGACAGAAGTGATGGTATTGTGGACAAGCACAAGCACTACTAAAGCGTCTCGCAGATAAGAACCAAATCAAACGTTGGCGGCACCATGTTGCAGGTATCTGCACATATACAGAACTATCTAACCAGGGAACAAGGAAACCCTACTCACATAGAGCCTGGGTAATAGTTTATGAAAGGAAACAATGGCTCACGTGGGTTAATAATCAATGATATAATATACGTCAAAAATGACAATGAAAAAAGGGGTTAAACGTGACGTCAGAAAGAAAAGTTAGCCCCACACATCGGACATTAGGTAGAAAACATTTTTTATGTATTTATAATGAAGGAGCACATTGAAAATTAAAAAACAATCTCATAGTACATAGTCAAAACAAATAACAGTCTTAATACATAATTGTGAAGAGTGTCCCAATGAAACCAGTGAGTGAACCAAACCAAAGAAAATTAGCACAAAATACAACATAGAAAGGTTTCAATCTATCATTACAAAGGCGATCAAAAAAAGAGAAGGGTTGGAATAATAAACAACACTTGATCGTTTTAAGTGTCAAAGAATGATTTGCCTGTCTCGTCAACGGCGTTTTGACCCTGTCTGAAATAAAGGGTCTCTTCAGGACAAACTAATGTAGGGACACCTAAAAATTAAATAAAAATACTGTCAGGGTAAAGTGCTCTCTTTTATTGCAAAATGGCATTAGAGCAGTAATGTTTAAACTATCTACCTGATCGGCAAGCGTTTCGATTAATATGAATATGTAGTGTCACCATGCTCAATGTGAAAAAAATAACTCACAAGGCGCCCAGGCTGGGTGCTGTAGACATAAGAGTTAGAACATTGTTAATACTGGACATGGAATATAAGAGTACACAATATTCCCCGTGTGCACCTTTGTAACTTACCCCTATGAGGGACGACTCAGCTGGAAGCCGATATTCAATAATTTTAGTCCAGTTCTTGTAAGATAATAGTAAGGACTTGGCGTAAAAATCGATTCATTTGCGGGACAAGAACGGAACCTCACGGTACGGACTGCATGGTAGCTGTCACTTAATTTCAGGAGTTTCAATGAACTGTTTCAGAATTAAAGGGAAAAAAAGGAGACGGAGGTCTCAGAAAATGATTTACATTTAAAAACAATTATTGGGAGTATGAGAAAGACGCCCTTACCTATCTCCGAATTCTGTGAGTGTATAAGTTCACCGTGTTACGCTTCAGCAGGAGAACAATATTCAATCTGCGTGGTACAATCACAGCGATTGGTGGGGAATGAACTATATTTAAAGGTGATTGGATGTAGAGCAGCCAATCAGAATGCCGCGTCAACGTTAGCGAAGCGAAATGGAGCATAGCGTGTTGCTAAGCAACTGGAGTGAGCGCGAACAATTGAATTCACACTTTATCAATAGACTTCAAACAATATTACATAATCTTTTTAGCCTGGTCTACGGGGACAGTCATAAATCATAAAACAAAAAGAAGGAACCCACAATCAATTATAGAAAAAACAGAGCAACAATGTGCGCTACAAACAAAATATGAAAGCGGTCAACAATTGTTGTGGCGATCATATTTTAAACAAGGAAATCCTTGTCATTATTGTTAGATTTGTGAAGAACAAACAAAAATATAGTATAAGTTCTGTACAAGATCTGAGGGTGCATAAGTTACATTCTACACAGAATAATCCCTGTCATTGCCTACAAATGCCAGAATCCTTTCAGTAGAGCCTGTGGCAAAACATCAACTGTTATCTGTGTAAGAGATCATTGTATATTTCACATGGTTACATATTAATCTAAGTACAACACATCTATCATTAGTTCTTTTCGAACATCATATCAGTTAAACACATCAAAAAACGTGTTATTTACAATCCTGATTCATATATATATACACTCTTCCATTTACAGCCAAAGTGCTTGTTCCATTGTTTCTTTGCCAAGTATTAGTGACCATATAGCAAATCTTAGGCTAATGCTGAGAACCATACGGTCAGCTGAAAAGGACAGAGCAAAAAACGTAAAAATTGTTAAGTTAGCGTTGTAATAAAACCTCGCCATTCTTCAGCCGAATTTAATCCTTGTCTGATAGAATTAGTCCGTTCTATCCAGCGACATTCCAGTCTTTGAAGTGTCTGTGATATATCACCGCCTCTACTTGAGGCTACCACTCTATCTATCACTTGCCAGCGGATGTCACTTGCTGTGTGGCCTTTCTCTGTGAAGTGATTGACTAGAGGTGCATTAAGGACCGAATTCCTGATCCTGCTTCGATGCTGTCCTATCCGCACTTTCACAGTCTGTTGAGTTTGGCCAATGTAGGGTAATCCACATGGACAAAATATACAATAAACTACATTCTTTGTATTGCAGTTTGCAAAGAAATGTAATTGCTGTTCTACTTTGCCATGTTCAAATTTTTTTGTATTGACCGTGAATTCGCAAGCCACACAATTACCGCATTTGTAATGCCCTTTTAAGTCGGGTAAACCCCAAACTGATTCTAATGATCTCGTTATTTGTAATGGATTTTCCATTGATGATCTGACGAGATGATCCTTTATATTCTTGCCTCTTTTAAAGGCAAACATGGGGACATCTATGCCGGAGTCTATACTTTTGATAATATGCCAATTTTTTGTGATTAGCTTGCGAATTGAATTTGTGTGTATACCAAATGTAGTAACACAAATAAGCTTGTTAACTGAGGATTTGACTTTTGGGGTAAGTAATGTTTCTCTTGGACAAAACCAAGCTCTTTTCAAAGAATTTTTTACCAACTTCTTTGGGTACCCCCTCGATAGCAATATTTCTCTTAGAATATGTGCCTCTCTCATGTAATCTTCTTTTCTAGTGCAATTGCGACGTAGTCGCAAGAATTGCCCATGGGGTAGGCCATCTCTTAATGCACGTGAGTGGTGACTGTTGTAAGCAAGTAAAGTATTACGTTCTGTGGGTTTTCTGTGTAATGCAGTGTACAGTTTTCCACCTTCATGTAGTATATTTAAATCTAAAAAGACAATACTGGATTTATGTATGGTAGATGTGAATTTCAAATGTGATTGAACAGTGTTTAGATATAAAACAAAATTGTTGAACTCAGGAATGGTATCAGACCAAATCAGAAAAATATCGTCTATATACCTTTTCCAACTGGTGATCTTGGAAAGGTATATATTGATATCATTGAGGACAAATTTGTGTTCTAGGTGATCCATGAAAATATTCGCCAGATTTGGGGCAAAAATTGCCCCCATACTGGTACCGGAGCACTGTCTATAGTATTCACCTTCTGACACAAAGGTGCCGATCAGGATCCTGGAGAAACCGGGTACGAACCGTCGGTCGGAGCGTATTCTCCGTCCGACTCGTACCCGGTTGCAAAACTTTACAAACATGCAAGTACGATTCGCACGGAAACACTATTTCCGTACGAATCGTACAAAACACCAACCGAGGAAAATAAACATACAAATGACATCCGGAAAAGCGCCGACGTGACGTCGGGACGCATGCAGCCTGCGTTCCACGAACCAGGAAGTACGATTCGCACCGACATCATCCCGCGCGGAGAATATTTTCCGGCAGCCAAAAACTGCTGGGAAATCAGGACGACGCGCACAAGGAGCACCTGTACGCGACGGACAGACATGGACCCGAACCTACGTGTCATCCCGGCCCTCATAGCAGTCGACCTCCTCTACAGGTACCGACGCAGACGCTGCAGAAGGTCAGAACAACACCCAGGGGCAAAGTGGGGGGGGGGCAGGGGCAGGACACACAAAACCCCCACCCAAGTCACACAGCACACATGCCCTGGACATACCTGACCTCCAGGCCCTGGTCACTTCGAGGGGGTGGGGGCGTGTCCAGCAACGCCAGCGTCCGCCACAACGGAAGTGAGCGACGACGCGAACCGGCAACACAACAATACCGGTACGTACCGTACCCACCCCTTAAGAGCGTGGGTACGAGTCGTACCACGCCCACACCCACGTCATCCCAACAATGGCGGTACGGCCCGTACCCATGTGCCAAAGACCTGGGTACGGGAAGCACAAGCACTCCACAGCGTGGGAACGGGTACGTACGGACCGTACCCCCACCCGCGTATGTATGGAGCGTACCCCCACCCCAACAGTGTATGTACGGACCGTACCCTCACCCGCGTATGTATGGAGCGTACCCCCACCCCAACAGTGTATGTACGGACCGTACCCACACCCGCGTATGGATGGAGCGTACCCCCACCCCAACAGTGTACATATGGAGCGTACCCCTACCCGTGTATGTACAGACCGTACCCCCACCCGTGTATGAATGGACCGTACCTTCATCCGCGTATGTATGGAGCGTACCCCCACCCCAACAGTGTATATACGGACCGTACCCACACCCGCGTATGGATGGAGCGTACCCCCACCCCAACAGTGTACATATGGAGCGTACCCCCACCCGTGTATGTATGGACCGTACCCCCACCCGTGTATGAATGGACCGTACCTTCACCCGCGTATGTATGGAGCGTACCCCCACCCCAACAGTGTATGTACGGACCATACCCACACCCGCGTATGGATGGAGCGTACCCCCACCCCAACAGTGTATGTACGGACCGTACCCCCACCCGTGCATGAATGGACCGTACCCACACCCGCGTATGTATGGAGCGTACCCCCACCCCAATAGTGTATGTACGGACCGTACCCCCACCCGTGTATGAATGGACCGTACCCACACCCGCGTATGGATGGAGCGTACCCCCACCCCAACAGTCTACATATGGAGCGTACCCCCACCCGTATATGTACAGACCGTACCCCCACCCGTGTATGAATGGACCGTACCTTCACCCGCGTATGTATGGAGCGTACCCCCACCCCAACAGTGTATGTACGGACCGTACCCCCACCTGTGTATGAATGGACCGTACCCACACCCGCGTATGTATGGAGCGTACCCCCACCCCAACAGTGTATGTGTACGGACCGTACCCACACCCGCGTATCGATGGAGCGTACCCCCACCCCAACAGTGTATGTACGGACCATACCCCCACCCATGCATGAATGGACCGTACCCACACCCGCGTATGTATGGAGCGTACCCCCACCCCAACAGTGTATGTACGGACCGTACCCCCACCCGTGTATGAATGGACCGTACCCACACCCGCGTATGGATGGAGCGTACCCCCACCCCAATAGTGTACATATGGAGCGTACCCCCACCCCTGCATGTACAGACCGTACCCCCACCCATGTATGAATGGACCGTACCTTCACCCGCGTATGTATGGAGCGTACCCCCACCCCAACAGTGTATGTAGGGACCGTACCCACACCCGCGTATGTATGGAGCGTACCCCCACCCCAACAGTGTATGTATGGAGCGTACATGCCCAGACGCAGGAGGGGTGGGTGTAGAGTCCTCCCAGCAGTGCCCAGACGCAGGAGGGGTGGGGGCCTATCACTCCCAGCAGTGCCCAGACACAGGAGGGGTGGGTGTAGAGTCCTCCCTGCAGTGCCCAGACACAGGATGGGTGGGTGTAGAGTCCTCCCAGCAGTGCCCAGACGCAGGGGGGGTGGGGGCCTATCACTCCCAGCAGTGCCCAGACACAGGAGGGGTGGGTGTAGAGTCCTCCCAGCAGTGCACAGACACAGGAGGGGTGGGTGTAGAGTCCTCCCAGCAGTGCCCAGATGCAGGAGTGGTGGGGGCCTATCACTCCCAGCAGTGCCCAGACACAGGAGGGGTGGGTGTAGAGTCCTCCCAGCAGTGCCCAGACACAGGAGGGGTGTGTGCCTATCACTCCCAGCAGTGCCCAGACGCAGGAGGGGAGTGTGCAGAGTCCTCCCAGCAGTGCCCAGACACAGGAGGGGTGGGTGTAGAGTCCTCTCAGCAGTGCCCAGACACAGGAGGGGTGGGTGTAGAGTCCTCCCAGCAGTGCCCAGACACAGGAGGGGTGTGTGCCTATCACTCCCAGCAGATAGGAGGGGTGGGTGCAGAGTCCGCCCAGCAGTGCCCAGACACAGGAGGGGTGTGTGCCTATCACTCCCAGCAGTGCCCAGACACAGGAGGGGTGGGTGTAGAGTCCTCCCAGCAGTGCCCAGACACAGGAGGGGTGGGTGTAGAGTCCTCCCAGCAGTGCCCAGACACAGGAGGGGTGTGTGCCTATCACTCCCAGCAGTGCCCAGACGCAGGAGGGGAGTGTGCAGAGTCCTCCCAGCAGTGCCCAGACACAGGAGGGGTGGGTGTAGAGTCCTCCCAGCAGTGCCCAGACACAGGAGGGGTGGGTGTAGAGTCCTCCCAGCAGTGCCCAGACACAGGAGGGGTGGGTGTAGAGTCCTCCCAGCAGTGCCCAGACACAGGAGGGGTGTGTGCCTATCACTCCCAGCAGTGCCCAGACATAGGAGGGGTGGGTGCAGAGTCCTCCCAGCAGTGCCCAGACGCAGGAGGGGTGGGTGTAGAGTCCACCCAGCAGTGCCCAGACGCAGGTGGGGTGGGTGTAGAGTACTCAGAGCAGTGCCCAGACGCAGGAGGGGTGGGTGTAGAGTCCTCCCAGCAGTGCCCAGACGCAGGAGGGGTGGGTGTAGAGTCCACCCAGCAGTGCCCAGACGCAGGAGGGGTGGGTGTAGAGTCCCCCCAGCAGTGCCCAGACGCAGGAGGGGTGGGTGTAGAGTCCACCCAGCAGTGCCCAGACGCAGGAGGGGTGGGTGCAGAGTCCTCCCAGCAGTGCCCATCGAACGCAAATGGTGGAGTACCCACAGATACAATGCCCACAAATGTCAGTCAGGTGCACAAAGACCCTGCAGTACATGTACCACATGTGTGCGAGGCTGGGAGTACACACATGCATAGCGCCTAAAAGATAACATGTCCACATGAAGTCATGTCAACAGTCTACATACACAAGTACAGTGACCACCAAGGATGCCACGAATGATGCAGGTGGAGACATCGCTCAGCATGCATGTGCAAAGTTGAAGGTGTCCGTCACACCCCCAGCTGATGTAGACACAGCTCAGCACCACATAGTGGAAACACCCTGCAGGGAAGATGTCAGCTTACACAGAGGAAGGAACACACCTTTGGACGATGTCACCATGCAGTAACTGTCCACATGAACAAAGTAATTTAGCCAACAGCTTGTGATGGCACACAGATACCAGGGTCCACCCTATGACCAGCACAAGACTACATTTTCCACACACCCAACACATTATCACCACCCAAAATCATGGAGCAGGTCCACCAACAGCAATACCAGATGAACAGTAGTGTTCAAAGGAAAAAACAAATTGCTTTATTCAGCAGGATGTAAGTTATCAGCATCATAAATGTCAATATATACAAGGCCCATAGGGCAGTCCATGACTCCAATCCGGATGGGGGACACAGTGGTGCGTGTGTCCCCTAGCTTGCCTGCACAGTCATACTCCTTTGTCTTCCACAGGGGGGGGGCATCATGTTGGGGGGAAGGACCAGGCACCGCAGGGACAGGAGGGGCAGGGGGAGGTGTTGTGGGTGCAGGGACGGACGACTCCAACACAGGGGGTGGGGCAGCGCCAAAGGTGGATTCGAGCACGGCGCTGCACACTACTGCCAGGTCGCTCAGCGTCTCCCCTGCACCCGAAGGAACCACAGGCCCCAAGGAGGGGGGGGTCACAGGGATGGGTCGCAGCGCTACCCAGGGAGGGTGTGGACAGGGGGGGGACTCAACCACCCTGACCGGGGACTCCTTTGACCGCTTGTGGGGTGGTGTCACTGTGGGGCTCAGGGACAGAGCGGCCATGAAGGAGTCCTTGCTGGATTTGTGGCCAGGAGAGCTGAGGGGAGTGGATTTGGAGGGAGTGGATTTTGCAGAATGCGGACTCCCACTCTGGCTGCGTGTCTTACGTTTGCCCCCCGACCCAGTGGGTGTGCCTACTTCACCCTGTGTGTGCGTGCCAGGAGGTGTGCGCTTGTCCTTCCCTGCTGGTGTGGTGCCTGTGTCTGGTGGGGTGTGTGCATGCTGACGTCTGGGTGTACGTGGGACAGGCATGGGAGTGGGAAGTGTGGATGGGGCATGGGTAGGGGGTGGGACGAAGTGCTGCAGGAGACCCACTGCTGCAGTCAGTGTCGAGTCAATAGACCGCAGCAAGTTGCGTTGGTCAGACTGCGATGCTGAAATGCCCTCCAAGTATGCCTCCATGTTGGTGAGCACTTGGCTGTGGCCATGGAGGACATTAAGCATCGCAGCCTGACCAACCTGCAACTGCCGCAGGATGTCCACAGACTCGGCATTGGCGGCAGCAGTGGAGACAGGGGCAGGGGGCGCGGTGCCTGGCAGGAAGGAGACACGTGGTGACCTAGCACGCCAGGAAGGGACACGAGCAAGTGGGAGGCTGATGATGGCAATGGAGGGGGCGGGGAGAGATGTTGTGCTGCTGTCAGATGTTGGAGCAGCCTCCGCACCCTTGGAGTGCTCAGCCTCGGACCCGTCAGCTTCATAATCTGTGGTGGCAGTGGACAGGTCCTCCGGCTCACTCCCCTCGGCCTCAGTTCCACTCGATGTGCCAGCTAGGGTGTCACTGCTGGCACTGGTGCCCGGTCCCTCCGCACGGTCCGTGCCGGCGTCTCCATCCGTGTCCCCCGACGATGCTGTGGGCAAGGTGAATAAACAGGAATTAATCAGACACCTGTATACATATGTCACATGAGTCAAATCTACATAGGTTACAGTGCATAGCCTGAAAAGAAAGATGAGTAACATCTACAATACAAGGTACATATATAGGCCCTGCAAGACACAGTTGGTTCACCCACCATGCCACTGAGAAACTATGGAGAGCATGACACATTTGCAAATGACATGATATGGATTTGGACAGAGGAGCGAGGCTCTGGGGACAATCCAGCACTGCATCTGCACCACACAGCGTTGCCGTAACTAGGGATGAGCAGGGACCATCTCCATGAACTTGAGGCACATGCTGCAAAGGTAATACTTAAAGACATGCCCAACATGAATGGGACACTGCACCTTGAGTGTATGTCCAGACAAACATCACACACTGGCCAGACCGAGCAATGAGATTTCAGGTGTCGACATGTAGGCCTTGCCCGCACCAACCACGCCCTACATGAGACAATTTGATGAGACACAGGAAGCACTTGCATCTCTTAGTCTGGGAGAAATACACATGGGCTGCCAGAAACCCATATTGGACCCAAAATACCCCATGTGCGCCTGTACAACGATCTCATTTACAAATGGCCATCATCAGTAATTGTAACAAGACACACAGGCACTGGCCACCGTGAGTATGAATGAGGAAAATTAGGTCAGGCTGTACAGTGGACACTTGTAGAACACGTTACGTGAATATACATGTGCCAGGGGACAATGGCACAGAGCACATCCTATGCTGTAGACACTGAGAGTGTCCACATATTGTGATGACACACATGATACCTAGCAAAATATGCCCCAAGGGACAGTAGTGGCCACAATATTCCATGGTCCTGAATGGTAATGACTGCAACACAGGCCACCATCCCTGCACTCTGCGTATCGCACACTCATGCACATCATGTCACAGGCCACAACATAGGACATGCTTGCTGTAAGGCATTACACTTCAGAGACATACTCCTATGTCTGGACTCAGCATCAGTGCCAATTGACATGGACCCCACAAGTACTGAACTGGCCAGGGCACAGGCAAGGTCCCAAAACCTGTTACACACAACCCCCACACATGATGCTGCAAGCATTGGTCACGTGGATAAACTGCCAGCCCAGATGACCTTGTGAAAGAGTGACTACACACAGACCAGGGAACACATGGCAAGGAGGGGTAGGGAGGAAGGACAGCACCGCTATACTGTGGGTGACAGGACCTGCACCGCACATTTAAACACTGGCAGTGTATCCATGCAACTGTGCACTTACACATGCTGGTGACACACATCAAACACACATGTACCTACCCCCTTCCTGCTGCTGCTTCTCCCGTAAGCGCCTGTCCATGTCTGGAAAGACCACCGCCAGCACACGCTTGTGGATGTGGGTCAGACGGCGACGCCCATGGTTCTTAGGGCCCACAGGTGAGTCCCCCAGCAGGACCCGTGCGATCCTCCGCGTCCAGCACCGGATATCCTGCCAGCGTTTTCTCACCTGGGCCAGGCGCCGCTTGCGACCATCCGTCCTCCTCACGGCACTGACGGCGTCCCTCCAGATCTGCTCCTTGGCAGCGGCGCCTACCTGTGGGGTTGAAAAAGTGAGACTACATCAATACACCTGCCACATGTCACAGAGACACACATTAGTACAATTTTGCTGGTTTAAACAAGGCATAGTATGCAGCCAAAGCATTGCACCTTTGTCATAGGGACATTTTTCTCTGTGTAATGGCAAATGCACCACGTGCCATTGAAAGTACACAGGTGGCATGAGGGGTACGACACAATAAATGATCCAGACTCACACTGTGCATCAGAAGGTACACCAGGATTATGTGCAGCACCTCAAAGCAGTCACATGCCACAGGCCACTGACGCTACCTCAGCAGAGTACACAGACACACACAGGCACAGGACATTCACCTGCCATTGCCAAACGCAGCTACAAACCTCACTCTGCACATGTGCCACTAGACTGGGGGGGCTCACAGGTGTGGGGCTGGCTCTGCATGTCAGACACACAGCACTGCTCCCTGCTCGCATCAGATGGGCAGGGTATATCCATCCCTCATGCAGCTTGGGCGCTACACTCCACATATGCACCCACCCACATGACAGGGGACTTACACACACACCGATGTCCAGGGTACGAACACATCATGTGGACACTCTCAGCACAGGTACACTGAACTAACACACATCTGTGGGTACAGTCACCTGTCACACTGGGCTGACCACAGAATCACATGAGGACTGTAGAAGCAACATTCCCAGGAGGATTAGACAGGCAGAATGTGGCATGCACCATGCAGTGATTGTCACAGTAAACACAATGCAAGTGAGGACGGCAGACATGCACCACAGCATGTTCTGGCTGGGAGACATCAGGCATTCCACCCCCGGGACCCACTCTACAGTACAATGCATGTGTGTCACACCTGGACACAATGCCAGAAGTCCCAGTCACAAAAAAGGGACACAGTCTGTGCTAGTGGACTCTGCACTCACCTAAAACCCTGGTCGCCCATACAGCATGGGGTACTGTGGGAGGATCACATCCAGCAATGCCAGATTCTCCTCCAGGGTGAATGGCTGGGCCCTCTCCACAGACCTTGACATGGTGCCAGGGAATCACGAGCAGCAGCAGTGTTGTAGAATCAAAAGATGTGCAGGCAAGTGCTCTCTCATGGGACCTGGCTGCCTTATATCTGCCTTGCTGGCCTGTTTCATGCACAGGAGTACAGAGTGATTGGTCACTCACATTTGCATCCTATGTTTCCTCCAATCCATTTAAACCTAGCACAGTCAATGGCTTTGCTATTTTTTTTTCTTGAGCATGATGTAAACTCCACAACCACATTGCAACAAAGTAGATTCATTCAAACAGACTTTTGCTGGGCACCTGATGAAAAAAATTCAAACTTTAAACTTGGTCTCCATGACAACCAGCATGCATGTAGGGCTTTATACTTGTCCATCATGTGTCCCCTATGTAATTTGGAGATTCACACACAGGTACGGTGCGTTCCGGGGCCCTAGGGCACCCCAAATGCATGGCAACGGCCCGTACACGCCTGTGTATGGTCCGTATCACTATGGGTACGCATACGCGAGCACACCCATAGTGATAGTGAGCATACAGGCGTGTGTGCGGTCCGTATCACTATGGGTACGCATACGCGAGCACACCCATAGTGATAGTGAGCGTACAGGCGTGTGTACGGTCCGTATCACTATGGGTACGCATACGCGAGCACACCCATAGTGATAGTGAGCGTACACGCGTGAGTACGGTCCGTATCACTATGGGTACGCATACGCGAGCACACCCATAGTGATAGTGAGCGTACACACGTGTGTACGGTCCGTATCATTATGGGTACGCATACGCGAGCACACCCATAGTGATAGTGAGCGTACAGGCGTGTGTACGGTCCGTATCACTATGGGTTGCATTGACTGAGAAGAGGCACCTTGGAGGCATAGGGACACCTTTATTAGTCATGTATTCCGGAATGCAGAGGCAACTCGGAGTACACATACACAGGTATCCTACGGCACTGACACCCAAGCTGAAGGTGATGGCAGCCCTACATTTTCTTGCCACGGGTACCTTTCAATATACCATAGCTCATGTTGGTGGCATGTCCCAGAGCATGTTCAGCCGTGTGCTGCATGATTTTTTAGAGGCCATGTTGCTTCACCTGGATGAGTTCATCCATTTCCCAACTCCTGAACAGTTGACTGGTGTAAAGCGTGGATTCTATGCCCTGTGCGGGATGCCCCATGTCATTGGGTCCATAGATGGGACACATGTGGCTTTGGTACCACCACAGGCACAGGAGGTAGCGTACAGGAATCGCAAGCACTACCACTCCATCAATGCCCTTGTGGTGTGTCTGTCCAACATGGTGATTTCACATGTCTGTGCTCGTTTTCCAGGATCAGCACACGATGCCTACATCATGAGGCGTAGCAGGGTGCCTGAAATGATGACGCAGCTGCGCAACGAACGAGCATGTGTTGTTGGTGGGTACACTCTGTCTGTCCTGTATTTTGCGTAGACTTCCAGCCCGACCGCTTCTCCTGTCCTACTTATGTCCATGTGGTTTCCATGTAGGGGACGCTGGCTATCCCAACATGCCATGGCTGATCACACCTCTCCGCAACCCCAGCACGCCGGCCCAGCTCCGCTACAACACCGCCCATGGCCGGACAAGGCGAGTGATAGAGAGGACATTTGGCCTCCTGAAGAGCCGATTCAGGTGCCTACACAAGACCGGCGGCACCCTCCCATATGCCCCGGCGAAGGTCTGCAAAATCTTCATGGTCTGCTGCATGCTGCACAACATGGCAGTTGAGAAAGCTGTGCCACTCATCCTGGATCAAGATGATCAGGACCATCCACCCGTGGAGGACGAAGGGCTTGGCAATGGGGCTAGTGATGTGGAGGATGTGGAGCCGCAAGAGGACATCCGGAGTCAGCTCATACGCGACTTCTTTGCTTAGTGGTGAGTACCAGTGTCTGAGTGTGCACGCATTGGTCCCCGTGTGGCATGTTTTTGCAATGTGTGTGTCCATCTGCATGTATGCCACGTGAATCAGAGGTGTGTGTGGATGTGTCACTCGAGTGATGGTGCCAGTGATGAGTGTATTTCCACAGTCATAATTGTGACCTAGCATGTTGTCATCCTTACATGTGTCGAGTACATGCACATGCAAGTGGCTGTGCTTTTTGTGGCTGACTTCTTGTGTGTCTCTCATCCCCAGGTACTTGCGCATGCCGTCTGCTGGTTGCATTGTTGTGGCACTGCTATTCCTCATGGACACGTCATCGTGTGCTGACTCAGCGTTACACGCACGGACAAGTTTGGAAGTCTCCTTAGGGTAAGGGATGCATCAGGGGTGTATTGGGTGTGGCAGTTGTTTACGATGTGTGCACACTGCCCCTGTCGATGTTTGGTTCCTCTGCAGACATGTCGCATCACCATGGGACACATTACATGTAGCTGGATACACCTGAATAGATGGTCAGACTTGTTGACAGTCATCTGTAATGGGATAGTGGATTGTGATGATGGCATCAATGTGTGTAACACGGTGAACTTATACACTCACAGAATTCGGAGATAGGTAAGGGCGTCTTTCTCATACTCCCAATAATTGTTTTTAAATGTAAATCATTTTTTGAGACCTCCGTCTCCTTTTTTTCCCTTTAATTCTGAAACAGTTCATTGAAACTCCTGAAATTAAGTGACAGCTACCATGCAGTCCGTACCGTGAGGTTCCGTTCTTGTCCCGCAAATGAATCGATTTTTACGCCAAGTCCTTACTATTATCTTACAAGAACTGGACTAAAATTATTGAATATCGGCTTCCAGCTGAGTCGTCCCTCATAGGGGTAAGTTACAAAGGTGCACTCGGGGAATATTGTGTACTCTTATATTCCATGTCCAGTATTAACAATGTTCTAACTCTTATGTCTACAGCACCCAGCCTGGGCGCCTTGTGAGTTATTTTTTTCACATTGAGCACGGTGACACTACATATTCATATTAATCGAAACGCTTGCCGATCAGGTAGATAGTTTAAACATTACTGCTCTAATGCCATTTTGCAATAAAAGAGAGCACTTTACCCTGACAGTATTTTTATTTAATTTTTAGGTGTCCGTACATTAGATTGTCCTGAAGAGACCCTTTATTTCAGACAGGGTCGAAACGCCGTTGACGAGACAGGCGAATCATTCTTTGACACTTAAAACGATCAAGTGTTGTTTATTATTCCAACCCTTCTCTTTTTTTGATCGCCTTTGTAATGATAGATTGAAACCTTTCTATGTTGTATTTTGTGCTAATTTTCTTTGGTTTGGTTCACTCACTGGTTTCATTGGGACACTCTTCATAATTATGTATTAAGACTGTTATTTGTTTTGACTATGTACTATGAGATTGTTTTTTAATTTTCAATGTGCTCCTTCATTATAAATACATAAAAAATGTTTTCTACCTAATGTCCGATGTGTGGGGCTAACTTTTCTTTCTGACGTCACGTTTAACCCCTTTTTTCATTGTCATTTTTGACGTATATTATATCATTGATTATTAACCCACGTGAGCCATCATATACAGAACTATGCACAGGAAAACTGGACCTCAGTGAATAGGGGTGTACCAACCTACCACATTAGTGCCCAAAATCCCAAACCGACTAGCTATAGTGTTTCATTCGTTCTCCGACTACAGCGAAGCTACCAATGATTAGACAACCCAGAACACGTCACTCTCTCTTGGGAATCGCGGTAGCCAGACAACTCTTTTGCTCACTCACTCATACTTGTCCACAATGCGAGTAATCAGGGACGCTGTATAGTTTAAAATGTTTATTTTAACTAACGCGCTCTATGGTACAGTACACGTGCCGTTACTAACAGCAAAATGCATAAACACAATATAGTCAGCATTGTCACAATTCCATAGAATACAAACGGGAATATCATTTTATAAAGACAGTGGAAAAAGGACTAAGAGACCTAACCACCCTCCCCGTTGTAAGAAATAGTTTATTATAAAAAAAAAGACCTCTGGGCTTTGTCAGCAGACCCCATGCCTCAAGGCATAGATGAAAGGTTCACATCGCAGGACAAGCACAGCTCTTCTCTTTGGAAAGGTGGCTCTCCAAGTGTGCCAAAACATGTTTAGCTTGCAATATTAAAGCACAAGATTTCCAGTAGTGCAGCTGTGGGTAGTGTGTTACGTCTATGTGCGAAGGGATTGACCAGAACAGAATAACAAGAGGCATTGTTGATCGACCTTGTACATCGTATGCAGACTAAACCTCAGAGCACAGCAGAGAACGTGAAAAGTAGACAGTTCTCATGTGAAAGGGGCACAGAGTCTTGCGAAATATATGCTTGCAGTGTTGTGCTCAAAAGCAGCCTCATGGCAGCGAAGCTCATGCTAACTTAGCAAATGTCGACAATGGACCCATAAGCTATACTACATCAGTAATGTTCTTGACTGCTTGCTGAGGGCTATTAAATTTGTCCTCCGAAGCCCAAGAACAAATCAAATTCAGAACTAGGACTGGCCAAGGAACCAGTGAACCACGGGTGCCATATACAAAAGGAAGTTTAAAAGGGCTAAGTTTAAAAGGACTAACCCCTATGCCCTTTAGTTAAATGTTCCTAATAGGCTTGACAAGAATAGGTCCCATTCCTCTTGAGGGCCTCAGAAACAGTCCTCGTCATGCTCTTTAGAATTGTGTTTAAGAGTTCCACTAATCCATTACTTTCGGGGTAGTAGGTGGTAGAGACGTGGCATGTTACTCTTGATTACTCTCACATTGCCACCAAATATGAGAAAAAATGTGCCCCGTGTTCGGATTATATAGTCCTGGTGAAATCAAGCCTGACAAAACCCCAAGGCAGCCTCTAGCTGCTAATTAGGAGGGCATACTACTTAGGTTTGACAGTCTTTGGTTATCTGGTGGCATGATGCACCATAATCAGGATAGACTTGTTGCCTGAAGTGGGTGGTGGGGTCAAAGGAACTAATTTGATCACTACCTCTCTAACAGCATATTGACCACTTGCAGGGGTGCCCCAGGGGCCTTGGTCAGGCGTCCAGATTTGACACTGGCCTGACAAGGTGGACAGGTCCTAAATAAATGTCTGAATCCTGACCCATACCTGGATAGTAGAGCAGAGGTATTGGAAAACAAGAGTAAAAAAGGGACAGCAGGTGATTGGGGAACTCTGCACCCACTATAGTTTAAATATAACAAGCCCCGAATAAAAAAAGCTACTGAACAAGGATAAATAAATCTACATGGAAATGAATAATCTCTTATGGCACAAGTATCCAGTAATAATTGATGAAGTTAGATCCTAATAAGAAAGCAATCCAAAAAGAATGACATATTCGCAATGCAAGATGGATAACCCAGTATAAACTGTTTTTTGTGTTCAAATGGAGTTACAATCTGACAGACTTCCTAGCTTATACCAAGCCATGATACACCTCTTTTAACTCCCAAACAACCTTGTGAGAGCGGCCTTAAATAATGGGATATCAGCCCTGTGGCAACTGTGGGGTAGGTAAATTTACAGAACACAAAACCAAGCTTGATTTGGGTCTTATGGGAACTATGCTAGTACTCTAACTGCAACAATGAGGATGTTCTCTATTTGATCACTTGCCCCTGTGAACTGTGGTCTGTATGGATAACTAACAGAAAGAACAAGACTGGGATAATGGAACATAAGAGTAATATTTGATGCAGAATCTTATAGCTAAGGTTACAGCAAATTTCTTACAATTTAGTCACCATGAAGATGACATTAGATGGTTGGGTATTGAAAAACCCAGACTACCATATCATACAAGCGATTCCAGTCACTTCCTTATTTTGAAAGAGCAGCGCTGGGTACATAAATAATGAAACCCTATTGACTAAACTACAACTCATGTATTCAACCAAGGGTATTTAGATGGGGATTTTCTAGCTAATATGGATAAACCAAGGGTCCTTAGATGGAGATCTCCTAACTATTGCCGTCGCTTCAACTGAGCCCAACTTATCCTCTTGCTACCTATCACACTCACTTGGTCTTCCGATGGGTCTTGTTCTGTGCTGAAAGGGACAGGATATTTGGAGGATGGGCAATTATCCAATGAGGACCAGGAGTAAGATATCTGTTATCTTCAAATCTAACTTCTTGCAGTCAGAAATACTCAATTGTAACCATAAATGACTCAAAATCAAATGAAATGATGAGACAGAATCATCAAAATTCTGTTTAAATTTCAAAGTTTAGTTATTCATTTAGAAGTAAAGAACATCAGCATTAAATAAGGTAACATTCAGCCTTAATATGACACTAGTAAAGGATTTAATAAATAATATTAAGCCTCTGAGATTCAAGGAGAATTTAAAGAATGATCAGAGAAAATCTTCCTCAGCCGAGGCAAATTTGGACTCAAACAGTGTATGCGTTGATAGGAGATAAGAAATCAGGTGAGCATTATACAGACCCTCAGGAAAGTTCAGCAAAGTTTCAAGTAACCAGTTCCAGTTCATCAAGACTGCAATCTGTCTCAATCAGGTCACAGCAACATGACATGAACCCTTCAGCTGAAAAGGATAAATCTGCACTAGCACATCGGTCGTCAGCAAATCACAGTGTTACGTCACAAGATACTCTTGTTCTCAGAATTCCATGCTCCAGCTGCTGGGAATCCCCAAAATTTGAACAGTTATACTCCATAAGTTTCTGGTGTGACATCCCCTGGCATCACCAAAAATGTGCTCAGTTCCATTGTTTTGTACAATACAAGATGAGGGTGATGTAGCAGGAAAGAAGATACAATCTGGAAACATTTGGTAAATTGATTATGCATCTAGCTTACGTCATGTAGGCATAAGCTATGTCAAACAATGAGACATTCTAGAAAGAATACAATAAAGTTCAGCACTGCATTTTCTCAAGCAGCTGTTCTAGAATGTTGCAATATTTGTTACAATCACACAGTTCAGTTCAAAGGATGTCAAAAGAAACAGTTATCATTTGAAATACAATTTGCAAGTTTAGTGAGTTTTCCCATGCGCTTCGAAATATTCAGTCTATGACTTCACTAGTAAGGGAGAGTAAAAATGAGGCCTACATGAAATAAGGCTAATATACAACAAGAATATGTTAAATTGTAAATCACACATTAATAGGGAGACTAACATATTATCTTCAAAGGCAGATACGTTCATTAATAACCATTTCAATCTGATCATAATTAATTCATGTAAGTATAGGGTACTCATAAACGTTTTCTGTAAGTGTCATCATTGCACATAAGAAAATGCATATTAATCTCATCATTGGAGTGTTATTCAATAATTACATATATGCAACATATGTTAGAAGAACTTTCACAAAAACACCTTTAAGCAAACTTGTGAGCAATGACAATGGATAATGAGAGGATAAGGCATTCACTAACACTTTCTTGAGCAAGGAATAAGTGACGACAAAATCATAGTGCCCCAAGAAAAGTCCTATAATGCTTCACGGTTGCTCCTGCAATGGCAAATTCTCAAACTGTGTAAATTCTGATGATTAGTTTGAATGTCAAGTTGTTCTCTAGAACCCACCAAAATATTGTCTCCATTCAGTGCACATCATCTGCATGGCCAAAAGCTGTCTTTCAGGTAAAGCATAACTATGTTTTCTCATCCTGGCAGAAAATTGGAAAAATTACATATGTTACATAATGTTATCTTAAGTTATGTGAATTTGTATCCAGGCCCTAAGCATGGCAGGCCTGAGGGGGGAGGAGGAGATCATTTCCTTTTCATCTAGATGAGCCATATCTTGAGGTTTCATTGGAAGTCTACGAGGGAGGGGGAGGTTCTGAGGTGTTTCGGGCAGTCATTCCAGGTCTTGGCTATGAGGTATGAGAAGGAGCGTCCTTCGCTTCTGTTCTTCTTGATGAGAAGGAGATGTGCTCTTGCATGGGAGGCTAATCAAAGGTGTCTTGTGAGTTGGTAGAAGTTGAGGTGGTGATTGAGGTAAGCGGGACCGGTGTTGTGGAGAGAGTTGTAGGCATGGGTGAGTAGCTTGAGCTTACACCTTTCCTGGACTGGTAGCCAGTGGAGATTGTTACAGTGAGGAGAGATGTGGGTATTTTGCGGGATGTTCAGGATAATTTTGGCGGTAGCATTTAGGGTGGTTTGGAGTCATCGGTTGGGATTCTGATGAAGAGTGTGTTTACGTAATCAAGTCTACTTGTGATAAGTGCCTGGGTTACCCTTCATCTGGTGTTCAGTGGGATCCACGGGACATTGTTGTACATCATCTTCCTGTTCTATAAGAGACTTGATCTAATTTCTCTTTTGGAGGCATCAGTTTTGACAATAAACATTTTTAAAGTATTAGGATAACACAAGATTTGCACTTGAAGAAGCATCTATTTTAGTGTACTGAAAACTCTTTCAGCTTGATCATCCTAGGGAAAAACTTTCTTCAAATGCTCCTTTATGCAGGATCTTAGTAATATTGTCTGTTATCTATGCGCAGTTCTTAATAGTTTGATGCTAGAAGCTTGTAAATTCAAGGAATTCTTGATTCTCTTTCACATTCATAGGAGACGGCCAATCCAGACCAACTATTATCTTCTTTGGATCTGTAGAAATCCCAGAGGCATTCAGGCTGAATCCAAGATATTCAACATCTTCTTTCTCAAATGTATGTTTCTCTGGATTACAGTAAAAATTATTTTTTTAGCATTTAGCTATCACAACCCCCACACGTTTTTGATGTTCCCCAAGAGTCTTTGAAAACACCAAAATAACATCCAAATACAGAAAGACAAGCTGATTCAAGAAGGCATTAGAGACTACTGAATCAATGAAATGCATACATCATTGCTCAACCCAAATGTCTTCAAAAATGGTTCATAATGCCCTTCTTTTTCTCAATTATGGAATAAATACGCATATGAGGTGCTATGAAATCAGGTACAGTTTGTAAGGCACAATTATATTAATTGTGGAGAGGAAGTCAACAGATTTCACGTTTACCAAAAACTGGAGAAAAAGCATTATACTGCAATGACACTCTGTCGATGACCAATTGATTTATGGATTTTGGATGATGCCTGTTTAACCAATACATTAAAAAAACATTAAAAAATATTGTGATGACACACATGATACCTAGCAAAATATGCCCCAAGGGACAGTAGTGGCCACAATATTCCATGGTCCTGAATGGTAATGACTGCAACACAGGCCACCATCCCTGCACTCTGCGTATCGCACACTCATGCACATCATGTCACAGGCCACAACATAGGACATGCTTGCTGTAAGGCATTACACTTCAGAGACATACTCCTATGTCTGGACTCAGCATCAGTGCCAATTGACATGGACCCCACAAGTACTGAACTGGCCAGGGCACAGGCAAGGTCCCAAAACCTGTTACACACCACCCCCACACATGATGCTGCAAGCATTGGTCACGTGGATAAACTGCCAGCCCAGATGACCTTGTGAAAGAGTGACTACACACAGACCAGGGAACACATGGCAAGGAGGGGTAGGGAGGAAGGACAGCACCGCTATACTGTGGGTGACAGGACCTGCACCGCACATTTAAACACTGGCAGTGTATCCATGCAACTGTGCACTTACACATGCTGGTGACACACATCAAACACACATGTACCTACCCCCTTCCTGCTGCTGCTTCTCCCGTAAGCGCCTGTCCATGTCTGGAAAGACCACCGCCAGCACACGCTTGTGGATGTGGGTCAGACGGCGACGCCCATGGTTCTTAGGGCCCACAGGTGAGTCCCCCAGCAGGACCCGTGCGATCCTCCGCGTCCAGCACCGGATATCCTGCCAGCGTTTTCTCACCTGGGCCAGGCGCCGCTTGCGACCATCCGTCCTCCTCACGGCACTGACGGCGTCCCTCCAGATCTGCTCCTTGGCAGCGGCGCCTACCTGTGGGGTTGAAAAAGTGAGACTACATCAATACACCTGCCACATGTCACAGAGACACACATTAGTACAATTTTGCTGGTTTAAACAAGGCATAGTATGCAGCCAAAGCATTGCACCTTTGTCATAGGGACATTTTTCTCTGTGTAATGGCAAATGCACCACGTGCCATTGAAAGTACACAGGTGGCATGAGGGGTACGACACAATAAATGATCCAGACTCACACTGTGCATCAGAAGGTACACCAGGATTATGTGCAGCACCTCAAAGCAGTCACATGCCACAGGCCACTGACGCTACCTCAGCAGAGTACACAGACACACACAGGCACAGGACATTCACCTGCCATTGCCAAACGCAGCTACAAACCTCACTCTGCACATGTGCCACTAGACTGGGGGGGCTCACAGGTGTGGGGCTGGCTCTGCATGTCAGACACACAGCACTGCTCCCTGCTCGCATCAGATGGGCAGGGTATATCCATCCCTCATGCAGCTTGGGCGCTACACTCCACATATGCACCCACCCACATGACAGGGGACTTACACACACACCGATGTCCAGGGTACGAACACATCATGTGGACACTCTCAGCACAGGTACACTGAACTAACACACATCTGTGGGTACAGTCACCTGTCACACTGGGCTGACCACAGAATCACATGAGGACTGTAGAAGCAACATTCCCAGGAGGATTAGACAGGCAGAATGTGGCATGCACCATGCAGTGATTGTCACAGTAAACACAATGCAAGTGAGGACGGCAGACATGCACCACAGCATGTTCTGGCTGGGAGACATCAGGCATTCCACCCCCGGGACCCACTCTACAGTACAATGCATGTGTGTCACACCTGGACACAATGCCAGAAGTCCCAGTCACAAAAAAGGGACACAGTCTGTGCTAGTGGACTCTGCACTCACCTGAAACCCTGGTCGCCCATACAGCATGGGGTACTGTGGGAGGATCACATCCAGCAATGCCAGATTCTCCTCCAGGGTGAATGGCTGGGCCCTCTCCACAGACCTTGACATGGTGCCAGGGAATCACGAGCAGCAGCAGTGTTGTAGAATCAAAAGATGTGCAGGCAAGTGCTCTCTCATGGGACCTGGCTGCCTTATATCTGCCTTGCTGGCCTGTTTCATGCACAGGAGTACAGAGTGATTGGTCACTCACATTTGCATCCTATGTTTCCTCCAATCCATTTAAACCTAGCACAGTCAATGGCTTTGCTATTTTTTTTTCTTGAGCATGATGTAAACTCCACAACCACATTGCAACAAAGTAGATTCATTCAAACAGACTTTTGCTGGGCACCTGATGAAAAAAATTCAAACTTTAAACTTGGTCTCCATGACAACCAGCATGCATGTAGGGCTTTATACTTGTCCATCATGTGTCCCCTATGTAATTGGGAGATTCACACACAGGTACGGTGCGTTCCGGGGCCCTAGGGCACCCCAAATGCATGGCAACGGCCCGTACACGCCTGTGTATGGTCCGTATCACTATGGGTACGCATACGCGAGCACACCCATAGTGATAGTGAGCGTACAGGCGTGTGTGCGGTCCGTATCACTATGGGTACGCATACGCGAGCACACCCATAGTGATAGTGAGCGTACAGGCGTGTGTACGGTCCGTATCACTATGGGTACGCATACGCGAGCACACCCATAGTGATAGTGAGCGTACACGCGTGAGTACGGTCCGTATCACTATGGGTACGCATACGCGAGCACACCCATAGTGATAGTGAGCGTACACACGTGTGTACGGTCCGTATCATTATGGGTACGCATACGCGAGCACACCCATAGTGATAGTGAGCGTACAGGCGTGTGTACGGTCCGTATCACTATGGGTTGCATTGACTGAGAAGAGGCACCTTGGAGGCATAGGGACACCTTTATTAGTCATGTATTCCGGAATGCAGAGGCAACTCGGAGTACACATACACAGGTATCCTACGGCACTGACACCCAAGCTGAAGGTGATGGCAGCCCTACATTTTCTTGCCACGGGTACCTTTCAATATACCATAGCTCATGTTGGTGGCATGTCCCAGAGCATGTTCAGCCGTGTGCTGCATGATTTTTTAGAGGCCATGTTGCTTCACCTGGATGAGTTCATCCATTTCCCAACTCCTGAACAGTTGACTGGTGTAAAGCGTGGATTCTATGCCCTGTGCGGGATGCCCCATGTCATTGGGTCCATAGATGGGACACATGTGGCTTTGGTACCACCACAGGCACAGGAGGTAGCGTACAGGAATCGCAAGCACTACCACTCCATCAATGCCCTTGTGGTGTGTCTGTCCAACATGGTGATTTCACATGTCTGTGCTCGTTTTCCAGGATCAGCACACGATGCCTACATCATGAGGCGTAGCAGGGTGCCTGAAATGATGACGCAGCTGCGCAACGAACGAGCATGTGTTGTTGGTGGGTACACTCTGTCTGTCCTGTATTTTGCGTAGACTTCCAGCCCGACCGCTTCTCCTGTCCTACTTATGTCCATGTGGTTTCCATGTAGGGGACGCTGGCTATCCCAACATGCCATGGCTGATCACACCTCTCCGCAACCCCAGCACGCCGGCCCAGCTCCGCTACAACACCGCCCATGGCCGGACAAGGCGAGTGATAGAGAGGACATTTGGCCTCCTGAAGAGCCGATTCAGGTGCCTACACAAGACCGGCGGCACCCTCCCATATGCCCCGGCGAAGGTCTGCAAAATCTTCATGGTCTGCTGCATGCTGCACAACATGGCAGTTGAGAAAGCTGTGCCACTCATCCTGGATCAAGATGATCAGGACCATCCACCCGTGGAGGACGAAGGGCTTGGCAATGGGGCTAGTGATGTGGAGGATGTGGAGCCGCAAGAGGACATCCGGAGTCAGCTCATACGCGACTTCTTTGCTTAGTGGTGAGTACCAGTGTCTGAGTGTGCACGCATTGGTCCCCGTGTGGCATGTTTTTGCAATGTGTGTGTCCATCTGCATGTATGCCACGTGAATCAGAGGTGTGTGTGGATGTGTCACTCGAGTGATGGTGCCAGTGATGAGTGTATTTCCACAGTCATAATTGTGACCTAGCATGTTGTCATCCTTACATGTGTCGAGTACATGCACATGCAAGTGGCTGTGCTTTTTGTGGCTGACTTCTTGTGTGTCTCTCATCCCCAGGTACTTGCGCATGCCGTCTGCTGGTTGCATTGTTGTGGCACTGCTATTCCTCATGGACACGTCATCGTGTGCTGACTCAGCGTTACACGCACGGACAAGTTTGGAAGTCTCCTTAGGGTAAGGGATGCATCAGGGGTGTATTGGGTGTGGCAGTTGTTTACGATGTGTGCACACTGCCCCTGTCGATGTTTGGTTCCTCTGCAGACATGTCGCATCACCATGGGACACATTACATGTAGCTGGATACACCTGAATAGATGGTCAGACTTGTTGACAGTCATCTGTAATGGGATAGTGGATTGTGATGATGGCATCAATGTGTGTAACATGGTGAACTTATACACTCACAGAATTCGGAGATAGGTAAGGGCGTCTTTCTCATACTCCCAATAATTGTTTTTAAATGTAAATCATTTTTTGAGACCTCCGTCTCCTTTTTTTCCCTTTAATTCTGAAACAGTTCATTGAAACTCCTGAAATTAAGTGACAGCTACCATGCAGTCCGTACCGTGAGGTTCCGTTCTTGTCCCGCAAATGAATCGATTTTTACGCCAAGTCCTTACTATTATCTTACAAGAACTGGACTAAAATTATTGAATATCGGCTTCCAGCTGAGTCGTCCCTCATAGGGGTAAGTTACAAAGGTGCACTCGGGGAATATTGTGTACTCTTATATTCCATGTCCAGTATTAACAATGTTCTAACTCTTATGTCTACAGCACCCAGCCTGGGCGCCTTGTGAGTTATTTTTTTCACATTGAGCACGGTGACACTACATATTCATATTAATCGAAACGCTTGCCGATCAGGTAGATAGATTAAACATTACTGCTCTAATGCCATTTTGCAATAAAAGAGAGCACTTTACCCTGACAGTATTTTTATTTAATTTTTAGGTGTCCGTACATTAGATTGTCCTGAAGAGACCCTTTATTTCAGACAGGGTCGAAACGCCGTTGACGAGACAGGCGAATCATTCTTTGACACTTAAAACGATCAAGTGTTGTTTATTATTCCAACCCTTCTCTTTTTTTGATCGCCTTTGTAATGATAGATTAAAACCTTTCTATGTTGTATTTTGTGCTAATTTTCTTTGGTTTGGTTCACTCACTGGTTTCATTGGGACACTCTTCATAATTATGTATTAAGACTGTTATTTGTTTTGACTATGTACTATGAGATTGTTTTTTAATTTTCAATGTGCTCCTTCATTATAAATACATAAAAAATGTTTTCTACCTAATGTCCGATGTGTGGGGCTAACTTTTCTTTCTGACGTCACGTTTAACCCCTTTTTTCATTGTCATTTTTGACGTATATTATATCATTGATTATTAACCCACGTGAGCCATCATATACAGAACTATGCACAGGAAAACTGGACCTCAGTGAATAGGGGTGTACCAACCTACCACATTAGTGCCCAAAATCCCAAACCGACTAGCTATAGTGTTTCATTCGTTCTCCGACTACAGCGAAGCTACCAATGATTAGACAACCCAGAACACGTCACTCTCTCTTGGGAATCGCGGTAGCCAGACAACTCTTTTGCTCACTCACTCATACTTGTCCACAATGCGAGTAATCAGGGACGCTGTATAGTTTAAAATGTTTATTTTAACTAACGCGCTCTATGGTACAGTACACGTGCCGTTACTAACAGCAAAATGCATAAACACAATATAGTCAGCATTGTCACAATTCCATAGAATACAACCGGGAATATCATTTTATAAAGACAGTGGAAAAAGGACTAAGAGACCTAACCACCCTCCCCGTTGTAAGAAATAGTTTATTATAAAAAAAAAGACCTCTGGGCTTTGTCAGCAGACCCCATGCCTCAAGGCCTAGATGAAAGGTTCACATCGCAGGACAAGCACAGCTCTTCTCTTTGGAAAGGTGGCTCTCCAAGTGTGCCAAAACATGTTTAGCTTGCAATATTAAAGCACAAGATTTCCAGTAGTGCAGCTGTGGGTAGTGTGTTACGTCTATGTGCGAAGGGATTGACCAGAACAGAATAACAAGAGGCATTGTTGATCGACCTTGTACATCGTATGCAGACTAAACCTCAGAGCACAGCAGAGAACGTGAAAAGTAGACAGTTCTCATGTGAAAGGGGCACAGAGTCTTGCGAAATATATGCTTGCAGTGTTGTGCTCAAAAGCAGCCTCATGGCAGCGAAGCTCATGCTAACTTAGCAAATGTCGACAATGGACCCATAAGCTATACTACATCAGTAATGTTCTTGACTGCTTGCTGAGGGCTATTAAATTTGTCCTCCGAAGCCCAAGAACAAATCAAATTCAGAACTAGGACTGGCCAAGGAACCAGTGAACCACGGGTGCCATATACAAAAGGAAGTTTAAAAGGGCTAAGTTTAAAAGGACTAACCCCTATGCCCTTTAGTTAAATGTTCCTAATAGGCTTGACAAGAATAGGTCCCATTCCTCTTGAGGGCCTCAGAAACAGTCCTCGTCATGCTCTTTAGAATTGTGTTTAAGAGTTCCACTAATCCATTACTTTCGGGGTAGTAGGTGGTAGAGACGTGGCATGTTACTCTTGATTACTCTCACATTGCCACCAAATATGAGAAAAAATGTGCCCCGTGTTCGGATTATATAGTCCTGGTGAAATCAAGCCTGACAAAACCCCAAGGCAGCCTCTAGCTGCTAATTAGGAGGGCATACTACTTAGGTTTGACAGTCTTTGGTTATCTGGTGGCATGATGCACCATAATCAGGATAGACTTGTTGCCTGAAGTGGGTGGTGGGGTCAAAGGAACTAATTTGATCACTACCTCTCTAACAGCATATTGACCACTTGCAGGGGTGCCCCAGGGGCCTTGGTCAGGCGTCCAGATTTGACACTGGCCTGACAAGGTGGACAGGTCCTAAATAAATGTCTGAATCCTGACCCATACCTGGATAGTAGAGCAGAGGTATTGGAAAACAAGAGTAAAAAAGGGACAGCAGGTGATTGGGGAACTCTGCACCCACTATAGTTTAAATATAACAAGCCCCGAATAAAAAAAGCTACTGAACAAGGATAAATAAATCTACATGGAAATGAATAATCTCTTATGGCACAAGTATCCAGTAATAATTGATGAAGTTAGATCCTAATAAGAAAGCAATCCAAAAAGAATGACATATTGGCAATGCAAGATGGATAACCCAGTATAAACTGTTTTTTGTGTTCAAATGGAGTTACAATCTGACAGACTTCCTAGCTTATACCAAGCCATGATACACCTCTTTTAACTCCCAAACAACCTTGTGAGAGCGGCCTTAAATAATGGGATATCAGCCCTGTGGCAACTGTGGGGTAGGTAAATTTACAGAACACAAAACCAAGCTTGATTTGGGTCTTATGGGAACTATGCTAGTACTCTAACTGCAACAATGAGGATGTTCTCAATTTGATCACTTGCCCCTGTGAACTGTGGTCTGTATGGATAACTAACAGAAAGAACAAGACTGGGATAATGGAACATAAGAGTAATATTTGATGCAGAATCTTATAGCTAAGGTTACAGCAAATTTCTTACAATTTAGTCACCATGAAGATGACATTAGATGGTTGGGTATTGAAAAACCCAGACTACCATATCATACAAGCGATTCCAGTCACTTCCTTATTTTGAAAGAGCAGCGCTGGGTACATAAATAATGAAACCCTATTGACTAAACTACAACTCATGTATTCAACCAAGGGTATTTAGATGGGGATTTTCTAGCTAATATGGATAAACCAAGGGTCCTTAGATGGAGATCTCCTAACTATTGCCGTCGCTTCAACTGAGCCCAACTTATCCTCTTGCTACCTATCACACTCACTTGGTCTTCCGATGGGTCTTGTTCTGTGCTGAAAGGGACAGGATATTTGGAGGATGGGCAATTATCCAATGAGGACCAGGAGTAAGATATCTGTTATCTTCAAATCTAACTTCTTGCAGTCAGAAATACTCAATTGTAACCATAAATGACTCAAAATCAAATGAAATGATGAGACAGAATCATCAAAATTCTGTTTAAATTTCAAAGTTTAGTTATTCATTTAGAAGTAAAGAACATCAGCATTAAATAAGGTAACATTCAGCCTTAATATGACACTAGTAAAGGATTTAATAAATAATATTAAGCCTCTGAGATTCAAGGAGAATTTAAAGAATGATCAGAGAAAATCTTCCTCAGCCGAGGCAAATTTGGACTCAAACAGTGTATGCGTTGATAGGAGATAAGAAATCAGGTGAGCATTATACAGACCCTCAGGAAAGTTCAGCAAAGTTTCAAGTAACCAGTTCCAGTTCATCAAGACTGCAATCTGTCTCAATCAGGTCACAGCAACATGACATGAACCCTTCAGCTGAAAAGGATAAATCTGCACTAGCACATCGGTCGTCAGCAAATCACAGTGTTACGTCACAAGATACTCTTGTTCTCAGAATTCCATGCTCCAGCTGCTGGGAATCCCCAAAATTTGAACAGTTATACTCCATAAGTTTCTGGTGTGACATCCCCTGGCATCACCAAAAATGTGCTCAGTTCCATTGTTTTGTACAATACAAGATGAGGGTGATGTAGCAGGAAAGAAGATACAATCTGGAAACATTTGGTAAATTGATTATGCATCTAGCTTACGTCATGTAGGCATAAGCTATGTCAAACAATGAGACATTCTAGAAAGAATACAATAAAGTTCAGCACTGCATTTTCTCAAGCAGCTGTTCTAGAATGTTGCAATATTTGTTACAATCACACAGTTCAGTTCAAAGGATGTCAAAAGAAACAGTTATCATTTGAAATACAATTTGCAAGTTTAGTGAGTTTTCCCATGCGCTTCGAAATATTCAGTCTATGACTTCACTAGTAAGGGAGAGTAAAAATGAGGCCTACATGAAATAAGGCTAATATACAACAAGAATATGTTAAATTGTAAATCACACATTAATAGGGAGACTAACATATTATCTTCAAAGGCAGATACGTTCATTAATAACCATTTCAATCTGATCATAATTAATTCATGTAAGTATAGGGTACTCATAAACGTTTTCTGTAAGTGTCATCATTGCACATAAGAAAATGCATATTAATCTCATCATTGGAGTGTTATTCAATAATTACATATATGCAACATATGTTAGAAGAACTTTCACAAAAACACCTTTAAGCAAACTTGTGAGCAATGACAATGGATAATGAGAGGATAAGGCATTCACTAACACTTTCTTGAGCAAGGAATAAGTGACGACAAAATCATAGTGCCCCAAGAAAAGTCCTATAATGCTTCACGGTTGCTCCTGCAATGGCAAATTCTCAAACTGTGTAAATTCTGATGATTAGTTTGAATGTCAAGTTGTTCTCTAGAACCCACCAAAATAATGTCTCCATTCAGTGCACATCATCTGCATGGCCAAAAGCTGTCTTTCAGGTAAAGCATAACTATGTTTTCTCATCCTGGCAGAAAATTGGAAAAATTACATATGTTACATAATGTTATCTTAAGTTATGTGAATTTGTATCCAGGCCCTAAGCATGGCAGGCCTGAGGGGGGAGGAGGAGATCATTTCCTTTTCATCTAGATGAGCCATATCTTGAGGTTTCATTGGAAGTCTACGAGGGAGGGGGAGGTTCTGAGGTGTTTCGGGCAGTCATTCCAGGTCTTGGCTATGAGGTATGAGAAGGAGCGTCCTTCGCTTCTGTTCTTCTTGATGAGAAGGAGATGTGCTCTTGCATGGGAGGCTAATCAAAGGTGTCTTGTGAGTTGGTAGAAGTTGAGGTGGTGATTGAGGTAAGCGGGACCGGTGTTGTGGAGAGAGTTGTATGCATGGGTGAGTAGCTTGAGCTTACACCTTTCCTGGACTGGTAGCCAGTGGAGATTGTTACAGTGAGGAGAGATGTGGGTATTTTGCGGGATGTTCAGGATAATTTTGGCGGTAGCATTTAGGGTGGTTTGGAGTCATCGGTTGGGATTCTGATGAAGAGTGTGTTTACGTAATCAAGTCTACTTGTGATAAGTGCCTGGGTTACCCTTCATCTGGTGTTCAGTGGGATCCACGGGACATTGTTGTACATCATCTTCCTGTTCTATAAGAGACTTGATCTAATTTCTCTTTTGGAGGCATCAGTTTTGACAATAAACATTTTTAAAGTATTAGGATAACACAAGATTTGCACTTGAAGAAGCATCTATTTTAGTGTACTGAAAACTCTTTCAGCTTGATCATCCTAGGGAAAAACTTTCTTCAAATGCTCCTTTATGCAGGATCTTAGTAATATTGTCTGTTATCTATGCGCAGTTCTTAATAGTTTGATGCTAGAAGCTTGTAAATTCAAGGAATTCTTGGTTCTCTTTCACATTCATAGGAGACGGCCAATCCAGACCAACTATTATCTTCTTTGGATCTGTAGAAATCCCAGAGGCATTCAGGCTGAATCCAAGATATTCAACATCTTCTTTCTCAAATGTATGTTTCTCTGGATTACAGTAAAAATTATTTTTTTAGCATTTAGCTATCACAACCCCCACACGTTTTTGATGTTCCCCAAGAGTCTTTGAAAACACCAAAATAACATCCAAATACAGAAAGACAAGCTGATTCAAGAAGGCATTAGAGACTACTGAATCAATGAAATGCATACATCATTGCTCAACCCAAATGTCTTCAAAAATGGTTCATAATGCCCTTCTTTTTCTCAATTATGGAATAAATACGCATATGAGGTGCTATGAAATCAGGTACAGTTTGTAAGGCACAATTATATTAATTGTGGAGAGGAAGTCAACAGATTTCACGTTTACCAAAAACTGGAGAAAAAGCATTATACTGCAATGACACTCTGTCGATGACCAATTGATTTATGGATTTTGGATGATGCCTGTTTAACCAATACATTAAAAAAACTACAGCAAGTTAGGGGAGGCAATAAGGTCAAAGCCTAGCCTATTGGTATGGTTGCCAAAGGAGATTTGAACTGTAGAAAAACGTTCATATATAATACCAAACGTTAATGGTAAGTCATTAATGGTCTTGTCACTTCAGAAGTCTTTTTAAGTTTCTTAGGAATGTTCTTCTTTGTGGCCTAATCCTGAACAATAAAAAATTGCACAGATCCAACAAGTCAGCGGTATTAGCAACCTTTGCTGTGATCATTCTTGTTGCGATGAGAAAGAGTTGTCATTAAAATCAGAAAGAGGAACAATGAATTATCAGCTGGAATTCCTCAAAGTCCATTCAGGATAGACATGAATCATATGTCCAGCAACTGCAGAATAAAGACTTAAACCATGCTGACACTGGTGCTTTTTCTCACTTTCACATGTCTCCTGACTGCTTCCAACTGCAGAAGCTCACTTTGAGACTATGGATACACAGAATTCTTAAAGTGACCAGACACAGGAAATTTGAATGACTTTCTAGGAACATTCAACTTTCCTTTCTTCACTCTTGCAATCAATATGTTTCCAGAACGTTGTAAGATGAATGAATCAGTGTGTCCATAATTCCTTATTTAAACCATGTTGAAATAATGTCATCTGACTTCTTTCAACCCACGGAATTGCAGCTGCTAATTAACCAAGTTGGATAAGTCAATATATCTATCCATCCTTCCTGAATATCTCAAAATGCTTTTTCATTGGAGTACTTCAAATAAAGACATTCAAACATCTTCATAAAAGCTGATAGGAAGACATCATAACACTGTAAATAAACTCTTGAATATGTCATTTAAAGGATCTAATATCTAATAAATAGTGGGATATAACAACCATCTGGAAATACTTGGAGGCCAAATGTATACCGTGTGATCTTCAGATGAATATCTTTCCAGCTATTGAAAACCTAAGTGAGACCAGAAAATGGGAAAAAAGTTGGATCACACTTCTGGAGAGTTGCTGGAAATGCTAATTGAGCAGAGAGAACATAAGATGATGAATTTACAAAGAGAGATTGAGAGTGTTACATAACAAATCTCGAAACTGAACCTGCCAGATGGTAGAGGAAAACTATGGTGTACTAGATGGGATTCTAGGAAAACACCAAGAGAAAAAAGAAAAGAAAAAGAGAACTACATTTTTACATGATGAATGTGATCACAATTCTAGTCACATACACATGTATAACAAGACATATGCTGAATCAGTATGTAAAAAGGAGTGTAACAGCACCAATATGCAAGAAATTCCTAGCGTGAGTACAATTGAGTCAGTAAATCCCAACAGTACATCAGAAGGGGAGATGAGCTCAGAAGTGTATATAGTACTGAAATCCAGTTCCATTCTTTAGAAAGAACTCAGGAAGGTGAAATTTATAAAAACGAAAGAATCATTCCTATAAGTGAAAGACAAGAGGGGTCAAAATTAAATTACTGGGAAAGGGGAGAAAAACAATATGCAGAAAAGTGTCAAGACACAGGCTCAAAAGAAAATGGTTTGTAAGTAGGAAACAACTTTGTTGAAAACTTGTCTAACAGAATACTTACAGACTGAACTAAAGGTGCTTAACAAGGGTCTGTCATTTCCCCCATGTAGACATGTTAATCTACTTGATATTAAAGTAGGTCTGTTCAGATTTACAAGAAAACTTAAACTCAAAGATTCTTAGTTTTTAAACCTGAGAAACATAAATCCCTACAGACAGCATCCATTATTTTCACTGTAACCATTTGTGACTGCAAAGATACATAACTAATCTGTAGCCTTAAAACTGGAGATGATATTGAGTTGAATACTAAAGCTAATAGAATGAATGTAGAAGATGTCACTATGGTAGAAACAGGTTTGAAGGATAAATTGAGATTTGTACCACAGTTATCTTGTGACCATCTGATTGATGTGTTCTATCCATGCCTAAAATTGAAGGTAATGAAAATAATAATACACTTTCTAATAAAAAAAGAGCAAAAAGAATGTTTCAAAAGGATTTGTCGATCATTTTCAGGAATGCAGACAAAGGAGAGAAAGGGAATGCACTGCCGAGCACACACCCAATGCAATCAAACAAATCAAGTTATAAGACAACATTTTTGTATTCTTCTTGGTCTTTTTCTTTCTTAGCCCTGCCAACATGTGTTTTGTTGTTTAGGGTGTTCCCTGTGACTTCATCAGGGCTGGATTCCTGGATTCCCACTTAGTTTTATCTTCAAGCCGGTTCTACTTCCGTCCCGGCAACTTTTATAAGGACAATACCCTTTCGTAAGCGGCAAACAGTCTGTGCAAACCTTGTAATCTTTAAATCGACTGATGTGTGACCTCAAAGTATTGTCCCCGATATTATTAATTATTCCAATATAATCATAACTCCATGTATATAGTGCGAATGCCTAAGAAGAGGATGCCAAAACTTGTCCCATTTTGTGCCTATCTCCCGCCGAGTACAGCTCCAGAGTATCGTGATGCTCTGGAGCCATATTCAGTGGGAGATAGGCACAAGAAGATTAAAGGGTTAACCAGACTGTTTTGCGCTTACGAAAGGGATTTGTCCTTATAAACATTGCCAAGATGGAAGTAGAACCAGCTTGAAGATAAAATCAAGTGAGAATTCAGGCAATTCAACCCTGATGAAGTCGTAGGGAACACCTTGAACGATGAAACACGTGTTGGCTGGGCAAAGAAAGAAAAAGAAAATTAAGGACCAAGAAGAATACAAAAAATTTGTCTTATAACTTGATTTGTTTGATTGCATTGGGTGTGTGCTCGGGCAGTGCATTCTGTTACGGAGAGATCACTTGTGGTCTCAATCAAGGGGATTGGGTGATTCCTCCTTCCCTTGGACCACTACCACATAATAGATACAAGTATACATATACCTGTAATTGGTGAGTGCCAGAATAACCCAGTGTATCATCACCCATCAGTGTTGGACAAAGGAGAGAACGTGGTTGTAATGGATTTTGCTGCTTATAACCAGGAGGCATTGAATCAGTTAAGCATACAGACATTTAAAGCCTGAAAAAGGAGATCTACATGAACTATTAGTGAAATGGTTCTCAAAGGATGTGCCTAGATTTAGAGGAATATACATACGTGGACATCAAATCACCTATTATCCTTATCATTTACTTTCTCCTAAAAATCCACAATGAAGGTAAAATTCGACCATGTAGCCCAATTGTAGAAAAGTGGCAATATTATGTTGTATGGCTGGGAGGCCTTACCATGCAATATTAACCCAATACCCATAAGTGGACCTCAGATTCACACTAGTAATACTTCTCTCAGCTCTGGTAGAGTGGCATAGAGCAGGCAGGCTTACTTTACCTAGCGGAACAAGTGTTATAGTACCAACATGGACACAACTTGAAAGAAATCCAACACCAGCTAATAAAAATAGAGCTTATTTGTATATAAATTTAGACTCCAAAATGAAATAAATACAAGGCATTGAACCAGAGTTATCAATTTTAAAGTGTTCAGAAAATCAGTACTTAGAAAAGCTGTCAAACTTTGCCATTGCAGTCAAATGAGAAAAAACTGTGTGACACTCGTTCACTTGAGGTGTGAGTTCAATGGAACCCACTTGGACTTAAGGTCTTGCGGGTCCACAGACCAAGCCTCGACAGTCAGAACAATTTTACCTTGCCCAGGAAGTCTGGTTGCAAAGGTGACTTGGCTGTCCTTGGTGCGGAACGGGAGCTGTGGGAGCTGTCAAAAACAGTACTTGACAAAACAGTACTTGCAGGTTGAGTTCAGAGGAGCCCCATGGAGGAAAAGCTTGGAAGGGTGCATGATGCAGAAGATTCTCTCCACATGGGGCGTCAAGTGAAGCAGTTAGTAGTCAGACAGACCACCAACACGCCTTGATCCCGGAAAAGGTCATGACGGAGTCAATCCTCTTCTAGAGGTACTGGGAAACACTGTAGAGGGCAAAGACTCCCTGAGGTTCAAGACTATACTTCCCAGAAGGCACCTGTCAGGTTACTTCTGAGCTGGTCCACGACGGATCTAGGTGGTCGTTCCTTCTCCAGATCGCGGAAGTGCGGTTTGTGCCTGGTTCCTACAGGGAACTAGTGCCTCTAGTCCTAGGGATGCCTGGTGAAGTCTTTGGGTGGCAGATGGGTTCACTTTCCTTTTAGAACTGGTCTCTGGTCCTGGATGAGTTGTAGGTGCAGTACTTCACGCCTCTTCTTTGTGGAATCCTTCCTGTGCTGACACGGCTTCTTCTTTGTCCGTTTCTTCTTCAGAGCAGATCTGGAGTTCTGGTGCCAGGGGTGCCCCTTAAATCCTGGATTTAAGGGGATCTAGGGGTTTGAGGGCCAGTAGCCAATGGGCTACTAGTCCTGCGGTTAATACGCCCCTAAAGTGACAACATCTGGTGGGAGTAGGTCACTTTTCTACCCAGAACCCACTACTTTTGGGACTTTTCAAGATGGCATGAGCCATTCTCGGCTCTACGGACCCACTAGTCCACCCTAGAAGTGTGGCTAGCGTTTGGGGGTGGCACATCTACTGAATTCCCAATTTCCCATCTGCTCGCAAACATGAGTGCCTGGGGGCAGAGAGGGACTTTGTATTCACTGGGAGACAGATCACTTACATATCAGAGGCAGTGAAGCCATTGAGGCTCACCGCCCTAATGAGTCTTTCAGTAGCCATCCTGGGAGGGCGGAGGTGTAATCTCTTTCCTGCCCAAGACTTTTGTCTCACCTGCACTCCCCAGCAGGAGGCCAGACTTCTGTCTTGGCCGCAAATGACTCAGAAATGTTGCCAAGGAACAGGGGAAACCCTCTAAGGATGCCACCTGGATGCATGCCAGCTCACCCTCGACCCGAGAATCATTTCAGGGGTGAAAAAGCATGATGTTTGATACCACACACAACTACATTCGGTGGTACTTTCATAGAGCTGGCTTGCTTGGTTTTGTCCAGCAGTCAGTCCACGTTAACCTATGGACCGCTGTTTACTTACATTAAACTTGAATGACAAGGTTACCATAGAAGCCTTCACCATTAAAATAATTCACCCTGCTTTCTGGGCTTTAGGGGGCCTACCTTAGGGGTGACTTGCATATTTCAAGGCAGTGAGGGGACTCAGCCATACATGTTGTGTGCAGAGTCGAAATCGAGCAGAGGAGCTGCTTGTGCAGGCTGCGGTAGCAGTCCTGCGGACTTTACTTATACTCGGGTCACTCAGGGTGGCAGAACTAGTGCTGCAGCCCTGGTGACCCCTTAAACACCCTTGCCCTGGGTACCACTGGTACCGTATACCAAGGAGATTTAAGGGGTGGGGAAGTATCTTGTCAATTGGGTGCACCAATTCACATTACCTTTTGAGGGAAAGAGCACTGGCACTGGGGCCTGGTTAGCAGGTCCCAGTACACTTTCAGTTCTAAAAGAACAGCATCCAGAGCAAAAGGTGGGGGATGGGTGACCATCCAAATTGAGCACTTTCCTACACCAATTATTTCTGGTATAAGCTCTTTTGCAGAATTATATATAGATATCTACCTTGCACCGATGGAATCACAATTACCTGATTATGTAAAAGACATAAAGGATGTGTTAAATAGATCAGATGGATGGCGTTCTTCCTCACAGGACACACCCAGAGAGTCCGACCTCCACTTTTACCGCGCACCCCAAGCTCACCATCCCTGGAGTACCCCAAGAATCATCTCTCAGCCCCACCCTCTTCAATTTCTTCATGACACATTCACAGATATCGTCAGAACACATAACATTAACAGCATCTCCTACGCAGATGACACCCAACTCGTCCTCTCACTCTCAGCAAACTCCACCCAAACAAAGACCAGTTTCCAAACTGCATGAAGAACTTAGCAACATGGATGAAAGACAACTGCCTCAAGCTTAACATAAACAAGATGGAAGTCCTTATCTTCAGCAGACACACCAGCCTCTGGAATGACTCATGGTGGCCAATGGAGCTTGGTCCCACCCACACAACGAAAGACCATGCACGCAACCTCGGCATCATTCTAGACAGCAAAATCGCCAAATCAACACTGTTGCATCTGCCTGCTTTAACACCATCTGCATGCTCTGAAAAATCTTCAGATGCCTCCCCACCATCTCCAGAAAAACTGTGACACAGGCCCTCATCAGAAGCCAACTAGACTACAGCAGTGCAAACTTCGATCTCATGCAAAGACTCCAGAGGATAGAGAACGCCACAGCCAGACTGATCTTCAAGCTGCCCAAGAGAACACACTTTACCCAACACCTCAGACACCTCCACTGGCTCCCAGTCCACATGAGATGCCAGTTCAAGCTCCTGACACACTCATACAAAGCCCTCTACAAAATTGGACCACACATGAACCACTGCCTGACTCCACCAAACCACCAGAAACCTGTATCTGCACACCTCGCCCCTCGCACAGAGTACACTCATCCACTGGAGGATACTGGTTCGCTCACCTCGCAGCCGAGGCATGGAACACCCTTCCCTCCACCCGTGCACCTCACTGTTGCTTGACCTCTTCAGAAAGAGACTCAAGGCCTGGCTCTTCGACTAAGACCCACAGCACAGCACCTGGATACCTCCATAGCGCTCTACACATACTATTTGATTGAATGATTGACCCTTGATGTTTAAAGCTTCTATTTAATCATTAATCATGACGAAGCAGTAAGAGAATGATAGACATACTTTTCAGTGAAATCAATCAGCTATCTAAATCATGTTCAAATGATTGTGGAGTTTACTAAGTTTGCTCAAAACACAACTATTTCTTTTACGAAAAAGATCTAGAGCAACAGGTGTGAGGAAGTATTAACAATTGAATTTTTCTCTACAGTAACATTAGCTAGTATACTGAATGTTTGTCATTATGTTTTCTTTTGTTTAGTCTATAGTTAACCTATCCGGTTTCACTTTATCATGGGTGATTTATTGAAGTAACTAGAGGAAATTTTAATGGGTTCACTTAATTCAAAGGATGGGCACTTATAGAATGAGCAACACACGTGTTTTTAATTTTTCCTGTTTAAATCTTGGCAAAGCATGATTATCTGAATTCTTCTTGTATAAATATGGATAATTTACTTTAGATCCTCATTCACGAGGCCCCTAGTGGCACTTTTGCATTGCCAGAGTGTCACTTTTTTGATGCTCTGGTGGCGCAATGTGCCACAGCATATTTACAAGGCCACGCAAAGCCACTTTACGTGGCTTTTCATAGCCTTAAAAATATGTGCCCCTTTTACACAGAACCCTGCATGAAAGAGGAATTCCATGGGTGTTGCTGTGGGTGTTCCCATGCACAACCCATAGAATCTGAAGTATTTCCAGATTTTCGAGAAATCGTAAATCTGGGAATGCAGCAGATTCTAACACCACCCCAGGGGTGGAGTTAGGGAGGTGCAACGAGGAGAAATGTTTTCATTTTTCTTCGTTTTCTTCTCTTTCTATGTGTGCTGCATTCTACAGCACACATAGAAAGACGAAATTGCCTCAATTGATTGATTTTGTGCAGAAAGGTGTCTCTTCTTGCACAACATTAATCAGCCTCATGACACAAGGGTGCCTGCGTTAGCGCACAGCAGCCCATTGTGCACCATGCTTGGAAAAAGTACAGGAATGCGCCGTATCTCATAGATACAGCACATTCCTGCCATTTTCTTTTGACGTAGGGCAGTGCAGCAAGATTCCTTGCGGCACTGCCCTGCGTCAAAAGCCCGTAAATGAGGCCCTAAGTTTTAAGACAATATACTTTACTTTTCTAGCTATTAAAACACTAGCAAAGCTCAAAACATCAGAGGCACAATTTGATATTAACTCATTAGATGGATCAAATAAAAGTTAGCATTACTATGAATATAAATAGGCCCCCAATATTTACACCATAGTTGGCTGCTAACATGATATAGTGCCTTAGTTCTAATTGGAACATCTCAATTTTTAATAACGTGGGCAGTATACTGTTGGGAATTCTCACATTTATTTGTGTTTTAGGTTTGTTTATCCTTACTATAGCTATTAGTGGAATTCCTTGATAAAATTTATATTAATGATTATATTGAAAACACTTCAATAATGTTTATTCTTGTGTCTGTAATGCGGTGTGATTTTACTGAATATATATGTGATATGCAAATTAGTTACTGTAAAACTTCAAAATAAATGTAGCATCTACTATATTATGATCAAAACATATGTGAATTGACATGCATACCTAGGCACACTCAGGTGGAGGTCATCAGCCCTCTAGAAGAGAGTATGCTGCAGTGGCGGCTCCTCCGCTATGGAGGAGGAGCCTCGCCTCACTAAACAATCTTTATTATCATTTTAGTTTTTCTTTGCAGTCAGTGGCTCGTGGGTCGGGTGGGGCTGGACACAGCAGGGGAGAGGAGTGTTTTGCACTCCTTAAGTGGGCATGACTGCTTGATAAGCCCTCTCAGCCCTGCCAAACAGCCATACGCACTTTGCATCTTCCCCACCAGGCTGCATTATGCATTACGCAGCCTGGTGAGGAGCATGCACAGCTTCCCATCCCCCATCTGAGCGCCTATCCAAGGCGTTAAGACCAACCACAACAATGCATTGTAGCATCTTGATTGGCTCAGGGGGACTTGGGAGCCAGGTACTGTCTGCTGCTGGCCATGACTGCATGAAGAAGGAAGAGAATGGAGAACGGAGGAGAGGCGGCGGCTAGCCATTTCAAGTAAGATTTTTTTAAAAAAAATAAATCTTCATCGGCGTCCCTCATCCCTTGTACCCTCACTGCTCCACCACCCGAATCCGGTAGCAGTCGCTACTGGTCTACCAATGGATAATTTCTTACAAAAGCGATATACTTCTTCTATAAGAAAATAGTCACTAACTTGCCAGGTATAGTAGTTGAACTTCAAGAGAGATGGGAGCACGATTTGAGGCAGCTAACAGATGAAGATTGGAGCAAGGCTATGCAGAGACATAGGGAGGCTGAAATCAAAGCTGAGTTTTGCCTGGTACAATTGAATATTTGCATTTAGTATACTATATCAGAGCATGCTGGCAAGGATCAGAAAAGAAATCTCCAATAAGTGCTTTGGAGGGGGCAGATTAATTGGAATGTTTATGCATACTATATGGGAGTGCCCTGAGGTAAGGAGATTCTGGGATAAAGTGATAAGATGTATCTTTAAGGTGGCTAAAATGAAGCTGACCCTCAACAAAAAATGTGTTCTTGAAATATGTGGGGAGGAAACGACAATTGGGTATCAAAAACACTTTTGTAATGTGGGTCTTGTTCTGGCCTGGTGAATCACTCCTCAGTAATGGGGAGTACCCCATCTGGCCTCATCTAAACACTGAAGAAAGATTTGGATAAATGTATGTGAGCAGAAAAAACAATATATGAAAGTCATGGCTGTCCCCACAAATTTAAAGGTATGGGGATCATTGAGGTGTCATTGGGGATATGATAAAAATACTGCTGCATGGTTGTCCTGTGTTCTGTTGTGTATTAAACAATATCACAGGAAGATAGTGGATTGTGCAGTCTGCGTATGAAAAAATAACCTGAAACTGCCTAAAGTGTGCGTTATTATATGGCTGGATACTGCAGTTAAAGGGGGGGGGTTGTACATTTATAGTGGTATGTTATCATTTGATTAGACATGCACAAATAATATAAAATAAAAGTTGCATAGAAACTTAAGTAAAATGGGGGAGGAATGTCAAGAATGTATAATTATGATTCATAATGGCACACGCAGCTCCCCCTCAAGACTGCAAAGACCCCTGGGGACCCCCTTCAATCCAGAGGTCAAAATTATTTAAAGGGGAGGGTGGTATTTGTGTCCCCTTTCTGAGCCTTGTCAGGCCCCAGGCTCCTACCTCTGAGGCAGCAATTTTCAGAGATTAGGGGGTATATGGTCCTACTCTCCGAGCCTCATAAAGCCGCGGGGACCCCATCCCCCAGGGCCAGCTCAAAAGATGTGTACTTGGGCACAGTTTCGCTATCCGCATATATTGCCGTGGATAAAAAAAGTACTTAGAAATTCACTGAAAAAAAACAAAGGTTAAAGGGACGCTATAGTTAGGCAAAAATGTCAGTTAAAACAGACCGTTTTAAACAAACAAAACCACAGAAATTCATTATCTCAAGTAATTACTCATGTCCCAAAGTAACTATAACTTATGTCCTAGCCGTGCACTGCTAATTACATCACATATTACATCACTCATGATATGTGCAATGACATTTTTAATAACATCACTGCAACATCTGAAAATTCTTAATTGATGGCAAAACTGTGGGTTGTCAAAACTGCAAATGTTATGTAAGACATGTAATTTTTGCCAAATTTACCTAAAATCATACTGATTATATGAAATGCACTTTCCTGGTATCGTGCTTGAAAATGTAATGGAGCTGAAAATGTCTCTCAGTGTCCTCACTCTGAAAGGCCTTAAACCCTATATTTAGCAAGGATGAACACTGCCCACAAGCGAGTGTGCCGCTCGCTGTCACTTTTAAGTGGCAGGTAAAGCTACTTGCAGAGCCCTAAAGTCACCTTTTATTACATGGTCACCCCTAAGATGGCTCTTGGCAACCCAGAGGGCAGGATGCTATATAAGCAAAGGAAGGATATGTGCGTGTATGCTTTACATGTCCTGGTAGTGAAATTCAGCCTATTTCATTTTTCCCTACGGTAAGGTCTACTCCCCTCAAAGACTAGCATTGGGAATTCCCTTACTTTCTTCTAAGTGTTGATTCCTGATCCCAGGAAAGTAGCTTTATCATGTTTGGTCTGGGTGGATTAACCCCTTCTGTGCCACGCCCTTTCCCCCTCCTGTGCCGGGCGTTTCATTAGTGGGCGGGTTTCATGACGAGATAGTCTCGTCATGGGCACAGCGCGACCGTGCTCCATGACGAGACTATCTCGTCATGGGCACAGAAGAGGTTAATAGTGATAAATGCGCTTTGATGGTAAGGTTGGATATAATACTACTAGCGCAGAAATTCCACTTTTTAGACAGTGGGCATCTTTCTGCTATTAACTTTGCTCTAGGTGACCTCCAGTCTGTCTTCAAAACCCATCTGACAGATCTCATTCGTGCATTCTTCCCCAGAATCTATAAACCCTGGAAGTCCAGAGTGGGCTGAACACCACTCTGCATAAATCTGCATTCCGATGGCTGGCCTGGGAAGACGGGAGGAAAGGAGGCTCATACCGGTACATCAAGGAGTAATGATCTGGCCCCACACAAATTGCTGGTGATTCCCATAGATAACCTCACAGACAGGATTGGCTTGAAAGGGGTGCTCATGTACTTCAAAACCACTCTTTGAAGTGTCCCCCACATTAAAGGCACATTTGGGTATAGGTATACTGGGTCTCCGAGCCCCCACAAATCAGACACTTCTGGATCTTGAAATGAACCTCTGTCAGTGGAATGTTGTGCTGCCCAACGGACTCAACTGGACTTTTTTTTCTGGAAAAACTGCTTTCCTGCTTGTTGCCCTGCTCCCTGACTCTGCTGGAAGGAGAGCTGTACTCTACCTACCCTCCAAAGACATCTCCAAGGGCTTGTTAACTTGCCTCCTGTTTCTGAAGTCTCAGTGACACAAAAGACTTCCAGCAGTTCTGCTGGTGCTGCTGGACTCTGCCTTCTGTGAGTTCTCCCCTTGCCTGAGGGCCCTCTTCAAGTTCTGGGCCTCAGAAGTGGATTCTGCAGCGGAGATTCTTCCAAATCCAATGTGAAGCAACTCAAAGCCTCACAAAGCCTCGCTGCACAGCTGACAGTTCTCAGAAATGACGCTAAGCCTTGCAGTGCAGACTGCTCCCCAAGATCCAAGGTGTTCAGGGGGCCCATGTGGGTCCTGTAGCTGGCTTGTACTTTATCACGGTAGGCCCGAACTTAGGATTTGCACCGGTCCCTCGTGACCTATAGTAACTTTTCTAGTGTTATCTGCTCCTAAGCGCTTCATTGCATTTATTTCTATGAAAAATTCAATATCTCGACTTCTACTTGCTGGATTTTGATAGTTTTGATCTTGTTTCACTCACATACATATTCTCTATTTTTCTAAACTGTTGTGGAGTCTTTTTGTGGTGTATTTACTGTGTCGTTGTAAGGGTTGCGGGAACACTTTACACATTGCCTTCTAAGTTAAGCCTGCCTGCGCTGTGCCAAGGTACCAGAGGGTGAGCACAGAGTAATTTAGGATTGTGTTATGATTTACCTTGACTAGGATTGTGGTCCCTACTTGGACAGGGTGCATACCTCTGCCAACTAGAGACCCAATTTCTAATGTTGGTGATCAGCGGTGAAGACAAGACACTACCCTTCCACATGTAAGACCATGCAGATGGTGAAGTTAAAGATAGAGGCTGCGGAGAGAAAGGCAGAGTCTGAATCGGCCTTAGCAGATAAGAATCTTTTGCTGGCTCATGAACTGAGTCCAAAGGAGCTGAAGATCAACGCCAGGCCGTCTGATTCCAGCAGTGATGGTGGCAGCAAGCAGACAGTACCTGATGGAGAGAATAATGTTCCTACATCCACAGACTTGGTGCCCAGTTCTGTGGTGGGAGATGACATTGATAAGTGGTTTTCTGCTTCTGAAATAGCACTGAAGGTACACAGGTTTCTTGAGGAGCACTGGGGGGCAGGTCTATGGAAACACATGCATACACTGGGGAGGGACACACTTCTAACTTTAGAGGCTGTGGACCAAACCATGTACACTCTCATGAAAACCATCTCACTTGTCGAATTTGGGCTGACTCCCGATAAATATAGCCAAAGATTCAAGGACAGCCAGTAGCAGCCCAACCAGTCCTGGGTAGATTTTGTGGATTATTTCAGTAAGGCACTGAATGGCTAGGTGAGGGACAGCAAAGTAAATGATTATGTTGGGTTGTACAATTTGATCATGAGAGAGCACATGCTCAGTATTTGCTTTACAGAGTTGGGCCAGCACCTGGTTGTCAGTGAGTTGACTAATCCCAGAAAGCCTGGTGAGGAGGCAGACCATTGGGCTAGCACCAAAGTGTCCAAATTGGTATCTGGAGGAGATACCCACAAAGGTGGTCAGGGTTCTCAACAGAAGAAAGAGGGGAGAGAAAACCCTAACAATAATAAATTCTCAAAAGGCCCCCAAAAGAATTCCCAAGAAGATAGTGCTAATCAGTCCCAGTCCGATCCAAACAAAAGGAAAGATTTTTTTGACCATAAGACAGGGAGGTTTGTACCCCAATGTACTGAATGCTACAAATATGGGCACATAAAGGGTGACTCTAAAAGTTCCAAGATGAAACAGGCCCCCCCTGTGGGGAAGACACCAGGGATAGTGAGTGTAGCACTCGGGGAGGAGTTAGTCCCAGTCAATTTTTGGGAACAGGCAGAGATGGCACTAGTTTCCCTTGGGGATAGAGAAATGGTGCCTAGAGGCAAAGTGCCTTCCAGTACTTCAAAGTATAGGCAGAGTGGAGACGTTGCCCGACACAGGAGCCAGCATGACAACTGTCAAGTGTCATCTGTTGTTAGCAGAGCAGGACTTTTGAACACATTCCACCAGTCATAGTTGCTGAGAATCATTAGAGCTATCTACTGATGGCTCTGGTTGCCTTTGAGTGGGGGGGGTCTCCAATTCTCTAAAAGTAGTTGTGAGGCCTGCAATGCCTGTAGGTTGACTGTTAGGCAATGACCTGGAGCATACTACCTGGAGGGAAGTAGAGCTCTGGTCTCAGTTGGAAATACCATGATAGCCTGAGTGGGTCTGTGCGATCACCTGAGCCATGGCGGCCCTATAAGTGAGTCAGGGTAGTCTGGAGCCTGAAACAATGGCCCAGACAACTGCCAAGGAGAGGGGCAGGCAGGTGCTTGAAACCGGTCCCAAAGTTCCCTTGGTGAAGGTTGAAGAGGTACCCGAGGCGAGACCCCCCAAGCCAACCGGGGAGGACATTGCCACCCCTAGGTGAACTACCAGAACTGGCCACATGGCAAGTTGATGGTGGGCCCACCAGAGAGGAATTCTGCCAAGTGCAGAGAGTGTCCCACTCTTGAGGGTCTTAGGCGAAAATCCTCAGCCCATGCAGTAGGTGAAGCCTCTGGAGATCACCTTATGTACCGGAAGAACAATCTCTTTTATAATGACCCGGAGGTTCCTGGGGCTCGGTCAGCAAGTGTGCTGGTGGTCCCTCAGTGTTATATGGCCTTCCTACTGGGACTGGCTCACAACATACCCCCCTGGCAGGACATTTGGGGCAAACAAGACCCTCGCCAGGCTTGTCTTCCACTTTTAAAACAACAATTGTACCCAGGCACTCTTAATATTTACCTCAGCGCTTTTATTGGCTTGGATGAAGACAGCCTCAGATACATTCTGCAGGTCCTGTCCCACCTGCCAGGTCAGTGGGAAATCAAAGCGAAAGCACAAGGCTCCCTATATCCCACCCTCCATCGTTGGCACCCCGTTTGAGAGGGTGGGCATAGATGTCATTGGAAGATTTTGTACCTGATTAAAACTGCCCTCTAAATTGTGATTCCCTATACTAACCTGTGTTTGTAAATCGAAGTTGTGTAGACTTTATCTCTTACAATAATGACCAAGTGCAATAAAGTATGCAACCTTGACAAATTTTCACATGTAAAACTTGCCGAAATCTAACGGTGGTGAAATGCCCAACATTTACTGGGACTTATGGAATTTGGTGTAGTAAACAACAGAATCAACATGTTACTCCCCATTAACAAGTAAAAACTCAGAATAGGCTTGTTAGACCTGGCAACCATAGCATGATTTCCCCTGCCATTTTGCCTCTACCCCCTGTATTTTTTACTGTTATGCTGGACTTCGTTTTTGCTGGTTTTGATACTCTGGGCACTTTACCACTGCTGATCAGTGCTAAAGTGCAAGTGCTCACTGTGTAAATTGTAATTCTGATTGGGTCTCCAGGATTGACATATTTGATTTAGTGGTAGCTCCCTAGTAAAGTGCACTATGTGTGGCCTAGGCCTGTAAAAAAACAAATTCTAATAGGCCTGCAGCACTGGTTGTGTCACCCACATGAGTAGCGCTATAAACCTGTCTCAGGCATGCTATTGCAGTGTCTGTGAGTGCAGTTTTAAACTGCCATGTCAAACTGGCAAGTGCACCCAGTTTTTAGGCCCAAGTCTTCCCTTTACTACATGTAAGGCACCCCTAAGGAAGGCCCAAGGTACCCCCATGGGCAGAGTGACGTGTATGTGAAATATAGGACATGTACATGTGTGTTTTACATGTCCTGATAGTAAAATACTGCCAATTTCGTTTTTCACCATTGCAGGGACTACCTCTCCCATAAGCTATCATTGGAGCTGCATTGCAACATTTCACAAGTGTAACTTTTAATTGGGAACAGCTAGACATTTGGAGTTTGGGCTCTCTGAGCTCAGAATTTAATAACAAATCTCTTAGTAAAGGTGATTTTTAAATTGTGTGGTTTAAAATGTCACTTTTAGAAAGTGGGCATTTTCATGTTTAACCATCCAGTGCCTCTGCCTGCCTGTAGAATCAATGTCTGGTTTAGACTGACAGGGGCTTGTTTGTGCATTCACTCTATCTAGACAGTCAAACAAAGGGAGTTGAAGTGTGCCATGCATATCCTGATGGCCCATCACCAGGCTGATGGGCCTTTCTGAGCAAGAGTGATGGGAAGAACTGTCACCTGCACCTGAATAGGGGTGTGCCTGGCCTCTCACAATGCTGCCTCCACCCTCCGGGAGTCTATCTGGAGCCAAGACCAGGCTGGACAAGAACTTGTGCACCAGAAAGACAATCCTTTGAAGAATGCCTACTCCAAAGGCCAAAAGAGCTATAAGTATTGGACCTAGAAGCCAAACGTTTGGATCAAGAGGAACCTCTGCAAAGGAGAAGAGCTGAAGAGCTGTGATGAGGAGTATTTCCACTTTGCTGTGTGTTGCTCTGCTGGGTTGTCCTGTAGTTGCTGCTTCTTCTTTGGAGAGAAAAAGGACTGGACTTTGCTGTGTATCCTGCTTGTGAACTTTCTCCAAGGGCTTGTGTGTGCTTGCCTCCTGCTGAAAGTCTCAGGGCCATCAAAGACCTCATCTGTGGCATCCCTGAACTCCACTGCTGGGAGTTATGACCGGCTTTGTGGTGCCAAATCCAGTTCTGGGCCCTTGATAGATGTTCCAGTTGCAAAACCTTGCTTGAAACCACCAAAATCGTCCCATCCCCCTTCCAGCGCCTGTTTTCAGACACAGTACTGCCGTGTTGGAGAAATTGCCATGCACCGCTGGCTTACTGCCGCAAAAAAACAATGCAGCACCGGTCAACGGCAGAAGAAACTGCTGCAGCCCGAGGTCAGCGCACCATGTCTCTGAAGTCCAAGAACCCCGCATTGCCTCCGACGCAGGCCCTGCTGTGTGGTTGAAAGAATTGAAGCATCATGGGACCGCAGCTGAAGAAATCAATGCAGCACCTGCTTGCCACCGCCGCATTGACCTCCAGCATGTCTGGATTTCCACGCTTTGCAATTGTGCACCAAGTATTTGCGACGCGTCACCCATAAACAAGAACCATCTTGAATTTCAACACATCACTTCCCTCTATAGTATGGATTTGATGCAATACTTCTCCTGCATACCGCAGAACTGACGCATCGCCTCCCAGTGGACTCCGGAATCGTCATTTCGCTATGTTTTCTGATTATTCTTTCCTCTGCAACTCTTTTGCCTGGTGGATTTTGACTAACTTGAGGTACTTCGTGTAAAATGATCACATCCATAGATGGCTGCAACGGCTGGGCCTCCTCTTCTCATGCTGTGTTGTGTCTAACTTGGATTTTTATGAACCTGTAACATTACCATTGAAATTATTAGTTGTGTGTCAACCAGGGGTCATTCTTACATTTTACCAATGATTTCCAGATCTGGGCCTGTATTATGGAAGTGCCCAAGGGGTGCAACAGGTGTTTGCAGCCGCTATGTGCGCCCCAGGGCACTTTGATATTACAGAAGGGGCTGCAGACACTTGTATGTCGCCTTCTGTAATACAGATAGCGCTGGCGCATGTAAAGGGCCAGCACTAACATCAGAGGGTGCTCCATAATTTGCCTCTTCGCCTGCCTTGTATTACAGACACGGGCACAGAGGCAAAGACACTGTCAGGAGGCGCACTGACAGTGGGTGGCGCACTGACAGTGGGTGGCGCACTGTCAGTACACCCCCTGATGGAAGCCCCCTGGAGGAGGGAAATGGGGTATCATGGAGCAGCCAAACACCATGGAGCATTTTCCTTGTTTGCGTCAGGCACACCTTTTAAAAGGCGCGCCCTGCGCAAACCAGGATAGTACACTGTATGTATGATACGGCCCCTGCAGCACTATTTTTTTTAGCAATTAGTACAATCTTTATTCAGACAAGCCTTTTGGTGTGCACTCATATTGTCATCATTTTTAGTACCATCTTTTAGCGTATTTTTGTGATTAAGTTTCATTTTAGTGAGAGAGAAAAGGTATTTTTCATAGCTTTTATCATTCCGTAATTTATTTACTTTCTACAAACATATGAGTTTTATTGAAATCTGTCTTTTTATATCTCAGACATTCATGGGCAATAATGTATTTTGATCATTTTCTGTGGAGTAAATGTAGTGCATTTTACAGCCGTTTCCAGGTGTAACTTATGCTTGGGAGCTGATGTATTATTTTCCATTCAACTGTAGTCTTTCTTGACATGAGATCAAAACGTTGACAGCTACATTGAAGACAATGACACAGAAGCGGCAATGAAGACTTGCAGAGGCCAACTGCTATCAATTTTACAATGCAATAATCTAAGCCCTCCACTCCACTGCACCTCCTCCAAATATATGAGCTGTAAAAAGGCTTGACAGATGCAGATGCACCAGGCAAGAGAAAACCCTGAGCCTTTTTCCCTACTTCTCTCCTCTTGTGGTTCACTGGAGATGCAAAAGGAGGGCTGGGCGAATTAACTGCAGCTCCAGTGTCTCCCTCTGGTTGCCAAATAAATAGTAAATGCATTCAGGTACACCATCCAATACTCCCCGTCACAAAATTGACTTGGTTTATCAGTTGGCCATAGCTCTTTTTACTTTTCATGCAACAAAGTAAACAGTTTGTCATCATTTCACATTTTTAAAGTCAAAGTACTCCAAATATCGTGCCATAATACAATATGACAGGGAGGACAAGTCAGTCCTTCTTTGACCAGCAGATACACAAACCAAAAGTGAAGGCAGCCATATTGATATATATTCGCACACACAATTATATGGATATAGTGTACATTTTTCACTAAAATACATTTTTTGGGTAGGCATAGCAACAAATTCCATACAGTGACAGCCATCAACATAAGGAGCGAAAACACCTGTGGCCAAACCCAACCACCTCCCTTCCAGCCAAAAAAATGAAATCCAGATGTGAGCAACCCCGGGGTAGAGCTAGCATACCAGACTGCCTTCAGGCCCACCAAACCTTCCAGCCAGCCAGCCCCAAACCCACATCAACAGTAATTAGGACCCAGCTTTCGATCCATTTATCCATCCTAGATATTACTTAGGGTTTTTCCGCCAGTGGGTGTGGAGGTTACCAGCGATAACACCGTTACCCCATCCTGGCTGTATTTTTCACACAGATAATGACCCTAGAATAATCTGAATAAAAAGATCGGTCCCCTTGTTGGACACATGGACCCCATTTTTCTCAAATAAATCTTTGCTCTCCAATTGCAACAAGATATTCCTAATTGAGAATATAGGGTGAAGATTAAATAGTTCCTTCACTGATCTGTTTAGTTTCCTAGCATAGAGGTTTAGTGCTTTAGGACACACATTGTAGCCCCATTCAGCACGTGGGATCATTTCTGACCAGAAAATTGTTGTGTGTTGCAGCTTTCCGCACAGCCTACCAAGTACTCTTACTAACAACTCCAGCACCCCTCTTCTCCAAAGAGAAACCAAGTAATTTCCCCCTATATGGATGACCAATACATCAGGTTCCCAAATTACCCAGAAACCTAAGTCCTTCTGAAAACCTAGGGGCATCTGACCCAACTTGAAACCCTCTATGCCAAGCCAACAGTGCTCCCGGTCTGCTGTTTGTGCCCAACTGCTCCATGCTGGATCCCAAAATTGTTCTGCTGCCCTGCTTATGAAAGAATGCCCCTACCAGCACACAGTGCACATGGGTTTTATTAATGCCTCTGTGGGGAGATGACGGAGAGACCATTATAAAGGAAGCATTCTGATTTCCATTGCTTCCCCCCCACTGTGTGTGCTACCCTTTGCTAAGGGTGGAAATAGTGCTCAAAACATCTGGACTTCCAGCGCCCCACTGCCTGAGTTTTACCGTAGTGCAATCCCATCCCTTTTGCAGAAGTAGCGGCCCCAATCCTGAATGAATGGGATCGGCTAAGGCCAATTAACACACCCTAGTAAATTGAAATTGAGTCAACAGAGATCCATCCTCATGTACCAGTAAGTTTGGGTGAGAGACCACCGGCCACAAGTGTAGAAATTCGCTAACTAACATCACTGAGCAGCCTAGGAAACTAGGGACAGTGGCCAAAGCGACCCATGTCCCTTCTTCCACCATGTCCATCTTTGATCTTTGAATTTTGATGGACAGGCTATGTTCTTTTAAGATTTTGTCTGCCCACTTTTCCCCTTGGGACCTGTCAGCCCCAAAGAAAGCTAAAGATTATGCCAGACCAAATAGTGATGTCTCATAAGGAGACATACACACAGTGAGCAACATATGTAGTAAAATCCCCAGTCTTTCAGTGACTATAGGGTGCCTTGAAACTGAGGCTACTAGACACAGCCTACCCCACCCCAGCATCACCTTTCTCACTGGAAATAATTTTGTTGGATCCCGCTCTCCTTTTAATTGTGTGACATAGGAGATAGCTGCTAACTGCTTATTGACCCACGCAGACCAATTACCCAATCCATTCTGAGCCTGAATGAATCCGAGGATATTTCCTGAAACAAAAGGTGTTAGCTTTTCTGCTTCCAATGAGCCAGATAGGAACTTCTGCACCGCCTTCACCCATGCCTTCTTTGTTCTTGGGGCAGTTGCTGCTGTGATCAGTTCCAGGAGAATGGGGCACCAAGTCTCCATAGGGCCTCCGCGAAAAGAGTCTTCGTCTGCTATGCATCCAGCAGCGGAGCCATGAATTCTGCTTTTTTGGAATGAGACAAGGCATCAGTAAGGATATTTTCTAACCCTGGAACATGCTTTGCCATAAAGTGAATGTTGTGATGTGAGCAGGAAAGGACTACCTCCTTGAGCAACCTTAGCATGGAAGGGCACTGCACATTCTGATTGTAATAGCCCTGACATAGTCCTGGCAATGTTGAGTATGGCCTCCCCATCGGGATGACTCGCAGAGCAAAGTTCAGCTGACCGACCAGCACCTTCAGTTGATGCAAGGTAGTCTTGCGGGTTTGAAAGCAAGTGTCCAGTGCTGCCTGGAAGTAGAGCACCTTTTTCCTGGGTAGGCTACAGGTACCATTGATGGAATCCGTCTCAATCCCCAGAAAAGAAACTTTGGTGGTGGGGCCCTCCATTTTACCTGAAGCTAATGGAACACCCTGAGCCTTGGAGAGGGCTGCAGATTCTGGTTTCAGAGAGAGGAATCTGGTGGACCCAGAAACACAAAGTCATCAAGGTAGTGAACTATTCCATCTGAACCCACCATTTGCTTGGCTGCTAACTCCAGGAAGCAGGCGAAAGTCTCAAAGTGTACATTGGCAATGGAGAGGCCCATAGGCATGCACTTGTCCACGTAACCTTGTCTTTGAAAGAGAATCCATGGAATTTGAAATCCTCAGTGTGCACTGGCAACAAACGGAAGGCTGAGTCTATACCAGATTTAGCCATTACAGCCCATTTCCCTAGCCTGTGCAATTTGGCTATAGCTTGATCAAAAGAAGTGTACATCAACATAATTTGGGAGACTCAAGGGTGTGAAGTAGGGGCTGCAGGGTCTTCTCTCTCAATGTTCGTGCTGCGCATGTGTGTCTGTGACTGCTTTGGCCGTGTGCTCTGCAGTAACTATGAGACATATTCATTCTGGGATAAACATGGTGGGAGAAGTTGCCAAGAACCCCCTGTGTCTTTCAGGAGACTTTTATGTTTTTTTTATCAGGATATTCCACCATCAGGCGATGGAATGTTCTAATAGCCCTATAGCGTGCCACAGCAGGCTTCATTGTCTTTAAAGCTCCACTCCCTTATTATTGCATAGTATAGCAGGCTGCTGTAGTTATTTTCAGCCTTACATCTTTATCCTGCCATGGACGAAAAATGTCTTTAATGACCACTGAAAATTCTTGCATTGCAATTGAGGTCTACGAAAATAGTCTTTTCGTGGTGTGTGTGTGGGCAGGTTCACAATCAGCACGTCCGCTTGCTGTTTTGACCTTTTTCTAGTATATACTTGAATTAATGCATGTGCGTCACTACCATAGCTTGATTGTTTAGTCATAGCTAAGCTTAGCAGTTGTCATGGCGTGCTAGTAGAGGGCAAAGAATGGACCGCTGCATTGCCAGACAATCGAGGATATTTGACTATTTGCAGTGCAAATGGTATTAGTTAAGGAGTCTTTTGATTCTAAAGGTGTTGACGGATTCCCATCTGTTTAACAGCATGAGCCTGCTACTTTTTGTTCCCAACTGTTATTGCAATAGAACAGCTGTTGCTATTTGCAAACTTCTGACAGACAAAAGCAGGAACTTGAAGCTTAACAGCAAGAGGAACCTATTGTGCAGGTAGTGAAGGGGGAGGGGGCGGCTGGCTTCAGGGCTTGCATTTCATTTCACAGGGTATTTTCCAGGTGGGCTGGAGCCATTGGAGGTGGTTATAAAAGCCCAGGGCTGCTGTTGGTGTCCCAGTCCCTTTCCCTGGTTAATTGCAGAAGGCGGTAGAGGAGGGGTGAGAGACAGAAAGTGGGACGAACCAGGCAGGAATGAAGAGAGAGCAAGAAATCAAAGTATGAGGAGAGGGAGAGAGAGAGCGATACATAATGTATTTATTAGCTGTTTTATATAGCGCGAACTTGACCGAAGGTAATGGAGCGCTTTACATGAGCACCAGTTGCATTACACAAGGAAATATACATTTTTTTGTATGCACGTGGAGATTAAGGGCCACATGCATCAAGGAAAAAACCGGTCGCATTTGGGATGATGCATCCCAAATGCAAAAATACCGGTCGCACAGGGGTGCGACTGGTATTTTTGCATTTGGGATGCATCACCTAAATGCAAAAATCGCAATTTAAGTAATTGCAAAATTTGCGATTACTTAAATTGCGATTGCATTTAAGGAATCACAAATTGCGATTCCTTAAATGCATTGCATTAACCAGTAACAGTTTGCGATTTCGCAAATAGGAATCACAAATTACCGTCAATCACAAGTTGATGGTAATTTGCGATTTCTTTGAAAAATGCACTAAAGTGCATTTTTCAAAGTCCCATGTTACACACACACAAACATGCCCTTAGGGCATGTGTGTAAACAACATTTGGATAAATTGAAATTTCAGGGGTGCAACAGAGTGTCCTTTTGACACCCTTGCACCCTTGAAATTGCATGCGCTATTTGCGAGTACTTATTGGGTACTCGCAAATTGCGCATGCAATTTCCATTCATTCCTATGTGAATGGGAAGCAGTTCCTTAATTGTGACTCGCAAATTGCGAGTCACAATTAAGGAATGTGTGGGAATCGCAATTTGTTTTGCGATTCCTACATGCATAGGCAATAGCGATTCTTTAATTGTGATTCCTTAAAAATCGCAATTAAAGAATCGTTATTGACTATTTTGATGCATGTGCACCTAAGTGATTTTCCTAGAATGTTGAACTGACGCCGAGACTCAAACCTGGTTCCCCAGTACCAAAGTCGGCAGCTGGTTGTCCTGCCACATGCTCTTTCCATGTATACATGGAAATCATGTATACATGGTAAGAGGAGAAGCGCGTGGGGCTGGTTTGAACATGTTTATCATGGCTGCTTTTAGTTCCCTAATCCGGCCTGGCCTAGCTTCTGTAAATAACTCCCTAGCACTTCCCTAAAAAGGCAATGTGAATAGTTCATAAAGCACCGAAACAAGCAAATTTAATTTTGTTTGTGTACATGAAACTCTAGCCTATTTGAATTCCTAATGTTGATCTTTATGAACTGCTCTTAATTAGATTATTTTATGAATCCATTCCATCCTTTCACATGTACAAAATGTGAATTTCCAAATGTCTATTCCCGATGGATACTCAAAGAATAATATTTTTAAAATGTATATGTGGCCCAGATATTTTAGACCTGGGTGAATTTTTTAAAATGTACGCACAATTTTATGTAATTTCAGTTTTTCGTTTATTTTGCATTATATTTCCCCTTTAAAATTATGCTTTTTGATGTAATTGTTATCCCCACAGGATTGTTTAAGTAGAATATATCCTGTCGGAAATATGAAGCTCATGTGTGTTGTGGCAGCAAGACATTGTTTACTCGAACTAGTCTCCCAAAGGTATCTCGAGAGATTTTTTTCTTTCAGTCCATCAGCATAATGGACTGTGCATAATACATGTAACATTTTGCAAGAAATACGCATCTTCTGCAAGGACAATTTCACAATCCTGTCCACCCCTAATATTTATGAGCCATTGGCTAATCCTGTAATGACATTTACCCCTATGCTGTTTACATGAAAGCCTTTTCTGTGCTGACACCCTGGAATTTTTGCTTTTTTCTGGATTCTATATTTTGCTGGGTTTAGTACTTTGTGCTTTTTAACCCTACTAAGCAGGGATACAATGTCTTTGCCTCCCCCTTCAGACATGGTTTAGTTCATATACTCATTATTGGTATATTTTAGTTGCCTATAAGTCCCGAGTATAAGGTACAAAATGCACCCAAGACCCTGGAAGTGAAATGCCACTAGTGGACTGCAGCACTTATTGTGCCATCCAACATAGTGGTAGTACAAACATGGCTTTAGGCTTACATATAGAGCCTGACTGTAGCAGTGCATAACACTGTGACCTGTAAAAATAAACCCTTTTGACAGGTAAAAAACGTCCTTTGAAATATTATTGAGTCACCCCAAGTAGGCCTTGTAGCCCAGAATGCAGGGTGCATTGTATTTAAAAGTAAGACATGTAGAAATCTAATGGTAATATGTCCTTAGTGGCACTAGCACTCAAAAGTTATTTTCACTGTGGTAGTCTTCGGTGTCCTATGTAGAAAACCAGACTACAGATCAAAATACTAATACTGCATCTCGGGAACAAGACCAGCTAGAAAAATAATGAAACATCTATTTTTAATAGTTATTAAAACTCTAACTTGACTGTGAAGTCTGATTTCTAAATAATAAGTAAAAGTGACTTTTCGAAAGTTACCTTTTCCCTGCCTGAATTTTTGAAAGGCTAATTTGTATTTGCTCTCTAGCGTCTGTTAGCCAGGTATTAGCCTTGAATGGACGTGAACCTGTTTTGTGTGAAATGCCTCCCAGGAGCAAACAATGTAATTACTTGAATGGGCAGAAATGACTTATACGAGTTCAGCAGAATATGCAGGATGGCGGCCGCGAACCTCCTTTTAAACAGCAGAGTGTTAAATTCTGCTTAACAGGTCTGTTGAGCCACATGTAACTCTTGTGGCATACTTGAAAGAGAGAGAACGGAATGCCAAGTGTATTTCTTGTGTATTCACTGTCTGCTTGCTGAAGGACTCTCCCTTTTTTCCTACTAGACGTCTATGTCTGGGTTTACAGATATCACTTGGGCAGCCCTTAAAAGGTAGAGAACAGGATGGCAAGACAAGCTTTGCCACTGGATTCAAGCTAGGCTAGCTTGAATCCAGTGGCAAAGTGAGCAAGGGACCTACATCTAGGCATCCCCTGCCGACTTAGGGCGAACAAAGCAAACACAAGGAGACGATGGACGAGCGCTGAAACTTTTCGGAGACTCACCCCAGTCACAGATCTGGGTTGAATCCATCATCATTCTTTAGCTCACTTCGCCACCTCAGTTCAGACCCAGCCATATGCAAATCAGACTTGACCCTGTGCCTCATGGGAACAGTCCAACCCGAACTGCCAAGCCAGGTCTTCCCTGAACCGGACACAAGCATCCTGGGACCGGTTTCTGGGTAACACCCTTCATCAGCTAGGCTAGCTTGAATTCAGTGGCAAAGTGAGCAAGGGACCTACATCTAGGCATCCCCTGCCGACTTAGGGCGAACAAAGCAAACACAAGGAGACGATGGACGGAGCGCTGAAACTTTTCGGAGACTCACCCCCAGTCACAGATCTGGGTTGAATCCATCATCATTCTTTAGCTCACTTCGCCACCTCAGTTCAGACCCAGCCATATGCAAATCAGACTTGACCCTGTGCCTCATGGGAACAGTCCAACCCGAACTGCCAAGCCAGGTCTTCCCTGAACCGGACACAAGCATCCTGGGACCGGTTTCTGGGTAACACCCTTCATCAGCTAGGCTAGCTTGAATTCAGTGGCAAAGTGAGCAAGGGACCTACATCTAGGCATCCCCTGCCAACTTAGGGTGAACAAAACAAACACAAGGAGATGATGGACGGAGCGCTGAACCTTTTCAGACACTCACACCCAGTCACAGATCTGGGTTAAATCCATCATCATTGTTTAGCTCAATTCACCACCTCAGTTCAGACCCAGCCATATGCAAATCAGTCTTGACCCTGTGCCTCATGGGAACAGTCCAGCCCGAACTGCCAAGCCAGGTCTTCCCTGAACCGGAAACAAGCATCCTGGGACCGGTTTCTGGGCAACACCCTTCATCAGCCAGTCTAGCTTGAATCCAGTGGCAAAGTGAGCAGGGGACCCACGTCTGGGCATACCCTGGTAACTTAGGGTGAACAAAGTAAACACAAGGAGATGATGGACGGAGCGCTGAAACTTTTCAGACACTCACCCCCAGTCACAGCTCTGGGTTAAATCCATCATCATTCTTTAGCTCACTTCGCCACTTCAGATCAGACCCAGCCATATGCAAATCAGTCTTGACCCTGTGCCTCATGGGAACAGTCCAGCCCGAACTGCCAAGCCAGGTCTTCCCTGAACCTGAAACAAGCATCCTGGGACTGGTTGCTGGGTAACAACCTTCATCAGCTAGGATAGTTTGAATCCAATGGGCGCAGGGTCAAGACTGATTTGCATGTGGCTGAGTCCAAACTGGAATGGCATGGTGAGCAAAAAAACAATGGGTTTAGGCCCAGATCTCTGTACTGGGGTGAATGTATGACATTGTTCTGCATTCTGTCCATCAATTGTTCTTTTTGCATTTGTCACCCCGAGTGGGACGGGTATGCCCAGAAGTGGGTCCCTTGTTCTCCATGCAACTGGAGTCAAGCTTTCCTGGCTGATTAGGGCTGAAAGCCCAAAACCACTCCTAGGATGCTTGTTTCCATTCCAGGGAGGACCTGGCCTGGCAGTTCAGGCTGGCCTGTTCCCATTGGGCGCAGGGTCAAGACTGATTTGCATGTGCCTGGGTCCAAACTGGAATGGCATGGTGAGCAAAAAAAACAACAGATGTATGCCCAGATCTCTGTACTGGGGTGAATGTATGACAATTTTCTGCATTCTGTCCAACAATTGTTCTTTTTGCATTTGTCACCCCGAGTGGGACGGGTATGCCCAGATGTAGGTCCCTTGCTCTCCATGCCACTGGAGTCAAGCTATTCTGGCTGATGAGGGCTGAAAGCCAAAAATTGGTCCTAGGATTCTTGTTTCCAGTCCGGGAGGGCCTGGCCTGGCAGTTCGGGCTGGACTGTTCCAATTGGGCGCAGGGTCAAGACAGATTTGCATATAGCTGGGTCCAAACTGGAATGGCATTGTGAGCAAAAAACAATGGATTTAAGCGCTGCTCTCTGTACTGGGGTGAATGTATGACATTGTCTGCATTCTGTCCATCAATTGTTCTTTTTGCATTTGTCACCCCGAGTGGGATGGGTATGCCCAGACGTGGGTGGGTCCCTTACTCTCCAAGCCACTGGAGTCAAGCTATCCTGGCTGATTATGGCTGAAAGCCGAAACTGGTCCTAGTATGCTTGTTTCCAGTCCAGGAAGGACCTGGCCTGGCAGTTCGGGCTTGACTGTTCCCATGGGGCACAGGGTCAAGACTGATTTGCATATGGCTGGGTCCAAACTGGGGTGGCGTAGTGGGCAATAGAGTGATGGATTTAACCCAGATCTTTTGACTGGGGTAGAATGTTTGCATTGTCAGCATTCTGTCCATCATTTGTTTGCTGTAACACTTTTTGCCCTAATTGGGATGGGTATGCCCAGACGTGGGTCCCTTGCTCGCTGTGCCACTGGATTCGAGCCAGCCTGGCTGAAGACGGGTGACATACCCTGAAACCGGTCCCAGGAAGCTTCTTTCCGGTCCATGGAGGACCTGGCCTGGCAGTTCGGTCTGGAATGTTCCCTTGGGGCACAGGGTCAAGACTGATTTGCCTATGGTTGGGTCCAAACTGGGGTGGCGTAGTGGGCAAAAGAACGATGTATTTAACCCAGATGTTTTGACTGGGGGAGAATGTTTGCATTGTCAGCATTCCGTCCATCATTTGTTTGCTGTGACATGCTGAAATCTGACTGCATTCCGCCCATTGGTTACCATTGGCTTTGTGTTTTGTCAATCACAGTTGCTTGCTTTCAATTTGTTGGTTCAGCTTGTTTTAGTCCATCCGGCATGGCTTTGTTCCTCCCTTGGAACCTAGCTTTTTTACCACATTTCAGATTGACTCCTTCTGTTCTTCCACGAGTGCTTGCTTTGAAGAAACTCTTTTTTTTCTTTTCCCTGAAGCATTCCACGAGAGTGCACGTATTTTGAGTTGTCTTTTCCCACGGCCCACTCCATGTCGCTCCCAAGCACAGTGTGCAACTCCCACCACATTGGTAAACCATCTAATTATAGAGGGGATCGAGGCATTAAATGACCCACCACATTAGTGTTGCCCTGTGTTCTTCTGTCCCTCCCCCTCACTGAATGTTTCTCGAGCTTGCATGTTGGGTGATATATAGGCTGTTTTGATAGTACTCTTGCATTTCTTGCAAGATGTAGCCTATCTGCAATTACAGCTCCCTAATACCAATAAATATACAAAACTGCAGTCGTTTTTAGGTCGAGCCTAGAGCCGCGCATGCGCTGCTTGCTCGACTTTTAGTAAGGGGTTTTTCAAAGTGCTACCAGAGGCTGCCTCAAGCTTGCGCTCACGATAGCGTGCACGCACGCAGCCGCCATCTGTCTTTTCTCCGTCATGGGTAATTAAGTGCATCGGGATCGCGATATACTTTCACTTTCGGCACCCGCGTGGCCAATGCTTTTCGCACGCGCTTGTTGCTAAATGCCCCTCTTTCCTTGTAAAGGTGCAGAACCATGTAAATCATTTAGTAAAACAGACTTAGTTGTTTGTGACAAACACGAATGGGTGATTTACAAAACACAAACTGGTCGTTCCTTTTATACCTCACTTCTAACAATGCCTTTCCTTTCATCAAAGCTATATATTTCTTTGTTTAAGGGCTGTAGGTGTGTTCGTTGTTGCATTTCTGTCTCACTTCCAGTGCTTTGCATTCCAGCTCCACGTGGCTGGCAGCTCATAAAACCTGGGTATGTTGAAATTGCTGCTATAAATAGTAAGCGAACCACTCACACAAGATGTACTGGTACCAATTTAAAGCACCGTTTCAATCTCTATGAGGCCAGGTTTCTTAGGATAAAAAAGGTAAAACATAACTTTGATTCATTTGTTTGTCCACCATACCTCTAACAGCTGCAGGTCCTTCCAATGTCCTCATCTCATGCCCAGTCCCCAGAAAGCAGCCATTGCGTGCGTGCGCACAATTTAAATAAACAAACAAACTTTTGAATGTGGCCCGAAAAGAAAGCAGCCCTCACGCCTAAAACATTTTTTTGTTTTACAAAGTTTTACTTTTAATTGTTTATATTCCCGCTGGTTAAAAAGACACGCTTACTCACTCATAAGTGCACCATTCAAGTACAACTGCAAGTTATTTTCCGCCCCATCTCCCACAGGTATACAGTTAGCATTTTGCCTGGTCGCTCGTATCTCTGGTCCTTTCACGACCCCTTTCCTCATTAGAAAATCATGGTCTGGTGATGTTCCAACATACCCTAGCTTTAAAGAATGCACCACCATGTCCACCACCACCACCACCACGTCCACCACCACCACCACGTCCACCACCACCACGTCCACCACCACCACCACCACATCCACCACCACATCCACCAACACGTCCACCACCACCACTTCCACAACCACCATGTCCACCACCACCACCACGTGCACCACCACCACATCCACCACCACGTCCACCACCACGTCCACCACCACCACGTCCACCACCACCACCACGTCCACCAACACCACGTCCACCACCACCACCACATCCACCACCATGTCCACCACCAACACGTCCACCACATCCACCACCACGTCCACCATGTCCACTAACACCACCATGCCCCTCACCACTTCCACCACCACATCCACCACCACTTCTACCACCATGTCCATCACCACCACCACCACCATGACCAGCACCACATCCACCGCCACCACCAGCTCCACCACTACATCCACCACCACATCCACCACCATGTCCACCACCACCATGTCCAACATATCCACCACCACATCCACCACCACCACCACGTCCACCAACACCACGTCCACCACCACCACCACATCCACCACCATGTCCACCACCAACACGTCCACCACATCCACCACCACGTCCACCATGTCCACTAACACCACCATGCCCCTCACCACTTCCACCACCACATCCACCACCACTTCTACCACCATGTCCATCACCACCACCACCACCATGACCAGCACCACATCCACCGCCACCACCAGCTCCACCATTACATCCACCACCACATCCACCACCATGTCCACCACCACCATGTCCAACATATCCACCACCACATCCACCACCACCACCACGTCTACCACCATGTCCACCATCACGTCCACATCCACCACCATATCCACATCCACCACCGCCACATCCACCACTACCACCACGTCCACCACCACATCCACCACCACCACGTTCACCACCACCACATCCACCACCACCACCATGTCCACCACGTCCACCACCACCATGTCCTCCACCACGTCCACCACCACCAACACGTCCACCACCACCACCATGTCCACCACCATCACCATGTCCACCATCACCACCTCCACCACATCTACCACCACCACCACCATGTCCATGTCCACCACCATGTCCACCACCACGTCCACCACCACCACCATGTCCACCTCCACGTCCACCACATCCACCACCACCACGTCCACCACCACGTCCACCACCTCCATGTCCACCACCACCACATCCACCACATCCACCACCACCACCACCATGTCCACCACCACCACATCCACCACCACCACCATGTCCACCATCACCACGTCCACCACCACCACATCCACCACATCCACCAGCACTGCATCCACCACCTCCATCACCACCATGACCACCACCACCATGTCCTACACCACCACCATGTCCACCACCACCACCACGTCAACCACCACCACCATGTCCACCATGTTCACCACCACGCCCACCACCACCACCACCATGTCCACCACCACCACCACGTCCACCACCAACATGTCCACCACCACCACACCCACATCCACCACCACCACCACCACGTCCACATCCACCACCACATCCACCACCACTATTTCTACCACATCCACCACCACCGCGTCCACCACCACCACATCCACCACCACCACATCCACCACCACCACATCCACCACCATATCCACCACCACCACATCCACCACCACAACGTCCACCACCACCATGTCCATCACCACATCCACCACCACCACCACGTCCACCACCACATCCACCACCACCACATCCACCACCACCACGTCCACCACCACCATGTCCACCACCACCACGTCCACCACCACCACCACCTGTGACAGGTAACGTGTCACTGGAGGACAGGGGTAATAGGAGTGTCAACCCTGGCTGTACATGGGATATTTGAGGATGCATTGGGTGCGAGAAGATGGGAATAGGGGCTATCATTATTACACCAGACCCAGGATACATTTTGAAGAGGCACAATGTCACAGGGGCTCCTGTATAAGCACTCGCAGCATCTCTACCTCACAGTGGCATACCTACACAAGCCACTCACTCAAAACAAGCATTGGCATAGCCAAAAGGCCTCGCCTTTGGGACCTTTATAAGTGTTTAGCCATGCAACTCTTGATGTTGTTGCACCAAGAATATTGTGCTGGATAACTAAACACTTATAAGGTTCCAAAGACGAGACCTATTGGCTATGCCAATGCTTGTTTGAGTTCTTGTTATCTCTCTGTCTCATTAAAAGCGGCAGATGGCAGTGCCATTGCAGAACGTGTCCTCTCTAATGACTGTTTCCATATAGTTCCGTAACATTTCATATTCATTTATCGAAGTCTGGACGCTCCATGTATAGTCATTTATTTATATGTATGTGAGTTTTACAAATATGTTGCTCTTTTGAGTGGCAGAGCTTGGTGCGTTTATGGTCACAAGCTCGTGTTTTGAGGTTCTCGGCAGACAAGATCCATTAGTGGTTTTAAGACCTCACAGACTCAGGAGCCTTTGTTATTTGTTTATGTGTGAGAGCCAGCTGGGGCACTAGAGGGCTCTAATCTCTGCCATCTCATTGGTTGCATAGGTGGTGATGGGCTCAAAGAACCCCCACCCCTTTAACACACGGAAAATCATGTTCAAAGTTAGCAAGTCTACACCCAAAAAGACATCCTTTACATGGCTTAACGTGGGCTTGAGAGGTGCACCCCTCAGGCTAAAGGGAGGTGATTCTGTTAGCTGACCCATCACACAGCAGCGGATGTAAGAAAAGTACATTATTGACGTAAGAACACTAATACCCTTTAAGGATAATGACAAGACCCACATCTAGCTCTGATAAGACCCCAGAGTAGCTTCCTGTCTTGCACATGCATCTCTGTTTACCCTCATCATCAGTATTCTATGTAAGTCCTGGCAGCCCTGTAAGTACAACATGTTCCTAGTGATTGATTCGCTCTACACCTGTCTACTCTACACCACTCTACTCTATAACACTCTTCTTCACTCCACTCTACTCTACTCCATTCTAGACCTCTCCACTCCACTTCAGGCAACCCACTCTACAAAACTGCACTCTACGACACCCGATGCCACTCCATGCCACTTTACTCCACTTTATGCCACTCTATTCTACAACAGTCTATTCCATTCCACTATACATTACTCTATGCCACTCCACTTTATGACAATCTACTCCACTATATGCCACTCCACTCTACGTCACTCTACGCTACTCCACTCCATGTCACTTTTCGACACTCTACAACACTCCACTCTATGACAATCCACACCAGAAAAGATAATTGACCAGAATTTCAGGTCAGGATGAGGATACTCACTGAGTTGTAGGAGACCAGAAACACACTTCTAACTTGTGGAATGCTATAATCCTCTGCAGGACCCGGTCTTCTCATGACCCTGTCAGAGGAGCTACTGGCGTTTCCTGAAAAAAAAAAATTCACAAGCATTTGAGAGGCTGTAGGAACAAATCAAGTGGGAAAAAAAGTTTAAAGGCTGAAGTTTTTTCATCTTTTCATTGATAAATTGTTTGCATTGGGACACATATTGATGAATGACAAACGCTTAATGTCTAATCATGGCAAGCAAAAAGTTGTTAATAACTCATAGGCCGATCATCAAGTAAATATTTTACTTGCACAGGTAGTTCTCTCATTATAGATTCCATGCATTGGCATAGCAAGGGGGGGAGGGGCATGAGTTTTGGGGGCAGTGGCCTCCCCCCTCTCTTTCCTGTGGCCTCTGTGCGGCAAACGCAGTGACCGCCACGGGCGGCTCAACGTCTAGCTACGCCACTGATTCCATCAATGCATGTGATGGCACTTAGGCAAACCAGCTGTCATTCATATGTAAAACGAAGCAACTCAGTTTCATAACAGTCGGAATATAAATGTTCAGGAATTACATTTTATGGACACGTGCTTTGTCAGGCATGGCAGTAAGCTGGGTGGGCACTGAGAAGTTTGTAAAGTGGAGCCGGTGTATAACCAAAATTTGTAAAAAAAGATTTCCAAAGAAGAAGATTTAGTAGTAGGTGAAATACAATAAGAAGCAGAGGCGTAACACAGACCCCCGCAGCTCCCGCGGTGCGGGGGGGCCCGAGCAGCAGGGGGCCCCCTCAGCACCGTGCTCAGGCCTGGGAGCTCCATATTAAATACGGAGTGGGGGCCCCATCATGTACCTTGAAGGGGGGCCCCCTCGACTTTCGTTATGCCAGTGATGAGGAGCCAGGAAAGCCTTTATGCTCAGGGCTATTGGAATTATGCGACAAAGGGAGGACCAAATTATGCATCCGTTTCTACTGAGTTATGCAGCAAGAAAATGCAAATTATGTGGCTTAATGCTGAATATTTCATGACAGTATCAGCTCATTATTTTGACATTTTACACATGTTAGCATTGTCTAGGCAAATGATTCACATCAGTACTGGTTTAGCACCCCCATGCACCAATATTCAACTGAAAGGTGAACAGTCAACCTTTGCAAAGTGCCTTCCCCTAGACAGCAACACAGGTTGCAATTTTTAGAAACAAAATCTTTTTTCTTGTTAAAATCTGCAAATTATGCAGCAGGCGATGGATTTGGAGGCAAATGCATTAAATCCGAAAATATGTGAAAAATGTAGTGTCTGCAGAATTGCATAATTCCAGTGGCCTTGCTTATGCTGCAGAAGGTTTTATTGTGTTAGGAAGAGAGTAGCAACCAATAAGAACCTCTAGGCTGCGCTGTCTCCTTAGAAGCTTTTGGCATGTACCCAGAGTAGTAGCTTTCGGAGAGTAAGAATTGGGCAAAATGTATTGTTAAACTTATTTTAAAAATTTACTAGAGTGGTTGAGACAAGTGACAGTCATTGGGTACCATAAGAGTATTCTGGGGTTCTTCTGATAAGAGACGAGCAGCAGGGAGAATCACAATATGGTGCTGTCTTTTATAATACAGGGTTACCTTGAGTTCCTCAGAGCCTGGGTCAGTAAATTATATCAATTAAACAGTGGTTTTGTTGGAAATACTACAAGCCAAATTCTGCTAAACTGGTAGCAATCTTTATCCTAAATAATTCAATCACACACAGATAATACAATTCGTAAAAAAATAAATATATAGACATATATATTTTTATATACATGTATGACCATGAACTACCCTGTGGAAGGCTACAGCCGAAACACGTCGGTCTTATATTGTCCTGTTTTGCTATGAATCACAATAACAAATTTAAAAACATCATTTTGACTCTGTGCCGGAGCCGTATTACCGATGCAGGTGTAGAGGCAAACATGCCTTTAGGAGGCGCACTGAAAGTGTGCCATAAAAAAAGTGGTGCACTGTCAGTCCGCACCCTGAGGACAGCCCTCTCGAGAGTTGAAGGGGGGTCACATAGATCCCCCAGACATCCACATGCTGATGCGTGCAGTCACTCACTGCACCCGCCTGCAAGGGAATCTCTAACCCCTCTTGAAAGTGCAATCAGGTTGCCGCCCGCATTGTGAAAAATGGAACAGCTTTTAAACAGATGCTCCATATTTCAGTTGAATGCACTGCCCTTGTGGCAACCTGAGTTTGCATCTGCCCTGGGGGCAGCACATTCTTCATAATATTGTGAATTTTCCCTGTTTGCACCTGTTTAAAAGTGTGTTGTGGCACAAACAGGAATTAATGCACCGTTTAGGTAATATTGGCCCTGGTATTTACCAAGTTTCTATTGTTGGGTGTGGGACTTTGGCTCTATTGAGTCATCACTGTCTTTCAGATGTAGCACCTGTGGGTCGCCTGTGTATTAAAATGTGGATATCAATCTAACCTGTCATTTATGGAAGCAGATATTTAGAAGTCAAATTAGGGCTCACCTGCGTGAAGTAGAAAAGACTGTCACTGTAATCTGTTTTCTCTCCCTTCTTTGAAAAATACAGCACTGATCTGCTTGGGGATAGTGAACTCACCTATCCAGTATGCAGAGACCATGTAAGCAATATCATATGCAGGATAGGGGAAGGAAAACTGCATATGCCTCAATAACCATTAAAGAGGTCAACAGTGCGTTTGTTTTAATTTTAAATAAGTCGCACCCATCAGCAGGTTTCTATTAATAATAAGCATGAATCAGTGCAAATAAAAACAAATGGACCATGTTAGGGAAAAGAGTAATCCACCAGATGGTACACTTACCTCTTCTTCTGTTTCCGTCCACTTCTAGCCTGGCGTGCAAGCAGGAATTCCCACTAGATTAGAGACAACAGCATGCATATGATTTGGGAAGTATCATCACCTACAAAGATGCACAAGGATCTCACATGCTAGTGTTTCGGAAGCAATGCGAATATTCCTAGTGTGTTTGAGCATACAATGTGAACTTTGGGTGGTGGCAGCCATATTGGAAGGATTTGTGACATCAGCTAGGGAACTGGTACTTCAGGACGGAGATAGAATTTTGCAGGTAAGGACTGTATCAGGGAAGACTTGGAGTAACGAAGATTACTGGTGAGCAACTAGGAAAATTCTCAGTCCCTGCATTTGCATTCTCAAATGCAGAGCAGCATGTGCTGGTCAAAAAATGACAGGTGTTGCTTTAAAAAAATGATTCCCTTTTCAGAGGACATTGGGGGAGCAGGCAATGGTTCTCTGGACACTGTGTGCTCCCTCAGAGGCCACGCAAAATGATTTCCTAAGGAGTAGCTGTTCTACTGACATAGTCAATCACTTCCAACGAATATCTATAATTGTAAGGACACAATACAATGTGTGGCTTGTAACGATTAGAACTTTCAGTCATTGATAAAATCGACCACTTCTCTGCTGATTTCTTCATATTTGTTCAACCCACTATTTACTGTTTTTAGCCATCTGCATTCTCTAAGATTTAAGGTGGCATTGAAATCTCCGGCCCATGGGTTGTGCATGACTTTTTCTAGCATCATCCATCTAATTTCATTTCCATGGCGTTTAATACTTGGAAGTGTTCTATTAGAGGTGCCCCCAGAGTCTCACATTTTATCTGGCTGCAGAGTTGGGTAATCCATGGTTTTAACTTTTTGTCTAGTCTGGTTTCCATATGCTAGATCCCATGGGCATATCAACATGTAGAGCACAACTGTTCTGTTACCGTTTATGAAACCATTTAGAGTGATCTTATGGTTTTGGTGCTGAACCTCCTTGGTATCATACATTAGTTCACAAGCTATATATCTCTCACTATTATAATGTCCAATGATTGGAGGTAGGCTAAGGAGTGTACGCAGGTCTGATTGTTCAGGGGATGTTATTAGGGCATATATCACATTATCCCTGACATTCTTCTCTCTCTTATATGCAAATAGTGGATTCTCAGTGGTGTCTAGCTCATCTAGGACTATCTACTAGTGTTTGTGTATCACCTTTTTAATTTCATTGCTGCTAGTGCAGTATGTTGTGACACATACTAATCTGTTACTACCGTTTTTCTCTCGGTCCCTGGGTTACAGTAATATCTCTCTCGGGCAGTACCAAGCCCTCTTCCTGGGATTTCTGAGTAATCCTTTGGGTTAGCCTCAATCCTGTAATTTATCAATGAGGATGTCTGATTCCTTAAAGTAATTCCTTCTACGGGCATATATTCTATGAATGTGTTAACATTGACTGTAGGGCAAATTGTCCCTAAGGCCCCAGGTATGGTGGCTGGTGCATCCTAGTGAGGTATTTTTCTCAGCTTGTTTGTAATAGATTGTTGTGTATTGCACATTCTCCTTGACCTTGATGGTAATATCTAAAAAATTATCTCTTCTCTGCTGTATGTCATCGTGAATTGTATGTCGCCGGACCTGTTGTTAACCAGTTTAAAAAGTCTCTTGCGTAGTGATGTCACCTGACCAAATCATCGGGAATCTCTATTGTTGTGTAGTTCTTATGACTAGCTCACAATGGAAAATTAGAATCAAGGTTGCCACATTTCACCGAGATATCAATATGTTATATGTTATATATAGATATTCAAATGTATGTGCTGGTTTATGATCATTTATACATATTCAAATGTATGTGCTGGTTTACTGATCTTGCAATAGTCTTTCATTTGTTTCACCATTATGAAGATTCCTATACCAAGTGTTAATGCAAAAAACATTCCTACTAAATAAATGAGTGGTGAGTGTAGCACTTCATTCGTTCGACAGTGTTATAGCGACAAAGATACTGTATTCTGGAGGACGGATGACAATCTTAAAGTTGCTCATAATTCAAACCGAGTTAAACAACAAAAGCCATAAAACCCTTTCTTAATGAAGAGTATAATGTAAATAATAAAAATGCACACGCTTTGAAGCATACAGTTCATTAAATGTTGACAATACAGTATCACATTTTTAGAACTGTAATGGCTCGCACAATGGGTGCTGCAGTCAACTTATGACATTTACCTTACAGGCCCGGGGTACACCTTGGTGCCATGTACTAGGGACCTATAGGTGAGTTAAATATGCCAATCAGGAGTATACAAATTTTAGCATGTTGACAGGAGGAGCCCAAACACAGCAAAAAGGCAAAAGATATTCATGCTGACCCTGCAGAAATTGCAAACTTCCAACAGCATATTTTTACAGAAATTCTGCGTAATTACACAAATGTAAATTGCACACAATTCACACACCTTCATACACTGAAAGTAATGATCAGTGCCTCAGATGTGCTAACAAATTTGTGAATTACATTTTTTGACATATTTATTGTACCTTGGTCAGGATGGCTACCTTGTGGTTATGTCATTTTTACTATTGTTCAGTGTGGAAACTAATCGGTTGCACATTAGGTCAAATGTCATGGAGTTGTGGTGGATTGACTAATGTTTGGATAGAAGTCTTTCTTCAAATACATCTAGTACCGGGTATGAATGTGGATGGACAACCTCTACTGCCATTTTTTCAAAATATTAAAGACTCCTATGGTCTTAACACTGTATGACTTTAAAGTGCTCTTTTGATTTTAAATGTACCAGTTTTGACAATCTGAAATTCTTTGTTGAGTTCAATAATTGCTTACTGGATGTTAAAACTACTAACACCTGCAAATTGGAAAATATGATGTTGCCTACTATGAATTCTTTATTAAAGTGTACTCCCATGGTGGATTGGGGCTTAAGGACTAAAATCAGAAGATTGAAATCTTTAAACAGGATGAACCTGGTTAGTGTATCCAACCCACGCTCCATCGCAATCAGTGATATCTTGTTCTATTGCAACCATTGACTATTATTGGTTGTTCTTGGTACTTTTTCTACTTACAATGTTAAAAATTCAAATACCCGGTTCCCCTCTTTGAATTATCGCCATTTTAGTGTCATTTTGTTTATTACATTTTATTCAATTTTTCTAATTCGTTTGATTATTCTTATTGTTTTACATTTCAATGTTATTACTGTTTTACTACTGCATACATACTTTACACATTGCTTATAAGTGAAACCTGTCTGCTCCATGCTACAGCTGCCAGGGCTTGAGCTCAAGTTTATTTAGAAACTGTAGTGGTTCACGCTGACAGGAACTTTGATTATTACTTGAGATGGGTACTTACAGCCCTCTACTAATAACCAAATGTCTTTACAACACAGAGGGGCATATCATCAAGGGATTTATCGCCGCATTAGCGTCACTTTTTGGCGATAAAACGGCGATAATTTTATTGCCCTATCAACAATGCGTCGCTAACCCCCTTTAGCACTAGTTTTCCGGTGATAGCAACCGGAACATTTATCGCCTTGCACATCAGCGATATTCAACGCCAATGATATGCAAAGTAGGCGTTCCTGACTGAAATTTCACGAAAAAAGTCACTAACACAGCTTCTCACTATTAACAATGATATCGCTTACCCGCTTATCTACAAAAAAAGTCACGCTAACTCCCGTCAGCTCCAGTTATTAATACCTGATAAAAACCTGACTTACACTGGAGATAAGTGGGTGTATACAAGGGAGACTAGGCCAGAGCTCCCTCAGAACAGCCACAGAAGCCATGGAGGTAGTCATCATGCAGATTGGAGCCCCACCAATGCAACAACAACAACCACCACCAATGCCACCACCCCCAGGACCACCACCACCGATGCAGCGACGAAGAAGACAGCGGGCACTGCGCAGACGAGTCTGCCTCGCAGACTTAACGCCAGAGGAAATCATCACCCACTACAGGCTCAAAAGGACATCCATCCAGCATATCCTGATGCTGATTACGCACAGGCTGACGCAACCAACACAGCGGAGAACCAACATCCCTCCACAGACAAAACTGCTCGCTGTGCTGCACTTCTTGGCCTCTGGGACATTTCAACCAACAACAGCCAGAGTTGGTGGAGTTTCACAGGCAGCCTTCTCAACCTTCCTCCCCACTGTCTTGGATGGCATACTTAGCCTGATTCCCCAGCACCTTCACTTCCCCAACATTGTGCAGAAGCAGATTGCCATCAGGCAAGGATTCTATGCCATCGCTGGCTTTCCGCAGGTGGTGGTTGCAATTGACTACACACATGAATCATTTGTGCCCCCTGCGGACAGCGCACACATATACCAAAACAGGACGCACACCTATTCAATGAAAGTGCAGGCAATAGTGGACCACCGTGGACTGTTCACAAATGTCATTGCCAAATTTCCAGGGAGTGTGCATGATGCATTCATTTTCCGACAGTGCATCATAAACCAGCGCTTCCAGAATCGCACATATCGAAATTCATTGCTTGTCGGTAAGAACCAACTGAATACACCACATGCCCAAAATACACAATCCTATTGACCCATCAAGAGGGAGGATGTAAATACGTTGCCTAGGTACTGATAGGGGGGGGCAAAAGGTATGGGCACATCACTTTGTGTCACATGCTGATGTATTGTGTACGAGGATGAGGTCTACAGGCTCCACTGCATAGAGTAACCACCAGCTTCTGAACATCCATTTAGCAAATTAAAGTTATCCTCACTGGTTTCCCAGTCCGGTGTGTGGTCGAATTGTTGAGGAAGTTGATTATGTTGCTGTCCTTGTTGCTGCTGACCTATTAGGGTTGACCCAATGTCGCATAAGTACTCACACATGTCAAATCAGTGTGTTAAGTCAGAGCTTTGTTGTGACCACAGTTGTAACAGTGCACGTTGAATGTAGGAGTTGCATTGTGGGGCAAATGTGCATGCGTAGGCCAAAAAATCTGTTATGAAATCACCATCTAGCGCCATTGGTGTTCACTGCAGTATGGTGGGTGCTGCTGTTGATGGTGGTGTGTAGCATCTCCTCTCTGACTCAGCTACACATATTTCTCATTGTCCCATCTGTGAAATAGTGTGTTTTGTGGTTGCCCGATGAGTAAGTGGATGTGTATTTGGTCACTACTTGTGTGTTGAAATTGATATGTCAAATGCAAATCTATTACAAATGCCAAGAAGTGTGCAAAGGTGAGCCCTGCCATGTGTATCAGTGTGGTGAAGTGTGTGGATCTGATCTTGTCAAATAATCCACATAGTGTAATTGATTTTGAGAAGTTGTGTTATGTGAGTTTGATGCTCTGCTCGTGACAGATGACGCAGTCCAGGAAGTTTACGTCGTGTCAAGTGATATTGTTGATGGTGTGCGCAAACCGTCACTGTACTCAGTGGGCCCTGCAGGTGAGGTGGCTGCTGTCAGTTGCTTTGTTTTAGCTCTGGACATACAATTGCATGGCTTGTGTGGTGTCACAGGTCTGCCATCAGCATGAGGCGCATATCTGAATGTGAGCTGTGTCAGGCGTGGCCTATGTCATTTGAACATTCACATGGCGTTGACTGCGAGGAGTGTGGATCAGTGCCATCGCTAGATGGTAGGAGAGCCAGTGTTCCTGTTGGTGTCTGTGTTTTTTGTGCAGGTCTCATTCACATTTAGTACAGTTGTATTGACACTGATGCAACCGTGCAGCACACACTAGCAAAATGGCTGTTTGGAGGATCAACACTGAGGCAATGTACTCAGCATTGATGCCGCTAAATAGCCAGAAGCAACACATGTCTAACCTAAGTCTAAAAATAGCAAAAATCACAATACACAAAACTGTCAACACTGTCAACATAGTATGCCTAATGAATCATGGACCCATCTCCCTATTACATGTCACAGGTGATCAAGGATATGCTCTCTGCCCGTGGATGATGACACCCATACGAAAACCCACCACCCAGGCACAGAGGCAGTACAATGCTGCACATAGACGCACACGTTGTATCGTGGAGCGCACATTTAGCGTGCTGAAGTCACGTTTCCGTTGCTTGGATATCACAGGTGGCAAACTGCTGCACAGCCCAGAAATGGTAAATAAAATCATACTAGCATATTGTGTATTGCACAACATTTGTGTGCACACAAATGCCCCCTGGATCCAAGTGCCTGCAGCACCGGACTTTGAGCAGGATGATGAGGAAGATCAGAGAGGTGGACCCCACCCCACAGCCACTGCAGCAGGAATAGTCCGAAGGGACAGTATAATAAACAATTACTTTCCGTGAGCACATCACATTGTGAACAACAAAAATATAGATAGGTCTGTGGAAAATTACCACAAAAACTGTTTCTGACAATAAACAAACTCAACACACATACCCTGTCTGCAAGTTACTCTCCTGCATAAGTAGATCACTATGAAATCTTACCATTGTCCAATAATTGCAAGATCCCAAAAGCAAAATCATGTTGTGTATGTCTTCACATTACAGAGATGCCATAGTGTGTCAATCGTGCACAACTTGACTTTACAAGGAGTAAAATGTGGCACCCAATTCATCAATTGTTGTGTCAAATTGTATGTAAATTATGATTTACAGGGTGTACTTGGTATGAAAACTTGAAATATAGGGGTTTGTAAGTGTTAAATAATGAATTTGAATGTTTAGTCGGTGTTAAATTTTGCTGTTAAGGTTGTGAAAAGGGGGCCAAATCTGAAAATTGGGTGTGGAATGGGGGTCAAATCTGAAAAGTGGGTGTGGAATGGGGGTCGAAGCTGAAAACTGGGTGTGAAATTGGGGGTCAAATCGGAAAATTGGGTCTGAAATTGTGGCCAAATCTGAAAAGTGGGTGTGAAATGGGGGACTAGCTGAAAACTGGGTGTGAAATCAGGGGTCAAAATAGAAAAATGGGTCTGAAATTGTGGCCAATCTGAAAAGTGGGTGTGAAATGGAGGTCTAAGCTTAAAACCGGGTGTGAAATTGGGGGTCAAATTGGAAAAATGGGTCAGTAATTGTGGCCAAATCTGAAAAGTGGGTGTGGAATGGGGGTCAAATCTGAAAAGTGGGTGTGAAATGGGAAAACTGGGTGTGAAATTGGGGGTCAAATCGGAAAAATGGGTCTGATATTGTGGCCAAATCTGAAAAGTGGGTGTGAAATGGGGGTCTAACCTGAAAACTGCGTATGAAATTGGGGGTCAATTCTGCGAAAATATCTCTGCATGCATCCAAGACTTTGAATGAGCCACCAGCATAGCTCACATGCACACCATCCCTGAACACCTTCATGAACACCGTCAAGACCTGTCTCTACGTCGAGCAAATCTGCTCATCGGCAGTATGACCCAAAAGACAAGACAAACTATCTGACCATCTCCCTCCACCCTGTGGCGGACAAAGTCACTGAGAGACTCATAAACACCCAGCTGACTGCCTTCATTGAGGAGAACTCCATCATGGTCCACTCCCAGTCTGGGTTTGGCAGCAAGCACAGTACCAAGAACGCACAACTTGCTGCCAAGAATGACATACGCATGCCACTTGACCTGGGTCACATTGCGTCCCCCATCCTACTACACCTCTACACAACCTTCAACACTGTCTCACACCTCACCCCATACACCACACTCCACGACCCAGGGATACGAGGAACCGCCATCTCCTGGATCCACTCCTTCCTCTCCGCAACAACCCTAAGGAGCAGACCCCCCCTCCTCCATCTACAAACCCACAGAGACCAACTGCGGAGTACCCCAGGGACTGTCACTAAGCCCCACGCTTCTCAATATCTACATGGCCACCCTCACCACTTTTGTCAGCCAGCACGTGCTTAGCATATCATCCCACACAGAGGACACACAGCTCATCCTCTCCCTCATCCTCTCCCTCACGAAGAAAGACGAAGATACAAAACCATGCACCCCGGAATGACTGTCGGAAATTGCAGATTGGATGAAAAACATCTGCCTAAAGCTCAGCTCAGAGAAGACTGACCTCCTCATCCTCAGGCCATCCACATCTGCTTGGGACAACCCCTGGTGGATCTCTGCCCTTGTGAGCCTGCCCTCAGTGACAGACCATGCACGCAACCTCTGCATCATCCTCGACTCCTCCATCATCATGATCTGCCAGATCAACTCCATTGCATGCAACAGCTACAACTGCCTACTGACCCAATGCAATACATTTCAATGGGTAACCCCAGAATGCATCAAAAATGTCAACGACGCACTCATCACCAGCAGACTGGACTACGGCAACGCCCTCAATGCAGGGATCAACAAAACGCCACTAAACAAGCTCCAAAACATACAGAAGGCTGCAGACAGACCCGTCCTCAGAACCCCACGTCAAAAACACATTGGCCAACACATACAAAACCTCCACTGGCTCACCGTCAAGAATAAAGTAACCGTCAAACTACTCACACATGCCTACAAATCACTCCACATCATCGGACACAAAGACATCCACTAGAGAGTCACCCCAACATGCCCAAGAGGAACTGCTGCTCCACCAACCTTGCCCTCGCAGACTCCCTGAATCCGCAAATCCAGAGCGGGAGGAAGAGCTTTTACCTATGTTGCTGGCAAAGCCATGAACGAGATGACAGTCAACATCAAATGCTCCACCACCATGCACACTTACAGGCGGAACAACAAGGCATGGCTATTTGACTGAGACGGAGCTGCACTCTCACTCCCACACAGCGACTTGTGAGCCTCACGGGTGAGTAGCGCACATCATGCCCACACTTATTGTCTGATTGATCTGCGCACATACTCTTCACCTACAGACCACCACAGGTGAGTAGTGCCCTTACAATTTACATCATTTTTTTGAATAAATGTTTGGGAAAATTGCTATTGAGGTGGTGATGATTCAAGTCACATGCAATTTAGGCTGTTAACTGTCATGAAATATAAAATGTCTTCATTGTGCAGAACAATCCTTTCATTGTATTATTGTGCTTTGATTTGAAATCTGCTCTGACTGTTCATCTGTGTATGAAATGTGTCTTTGCATGAAATCTTCAGGCCCACGCGATGTTTTTCTCATCCGCGCTATGGAAAAAACATCGCTGTACAATACTGTATCAGCATTGGGACTTTTGCGGCCTATTTGCGTGCAGATTTTTATCGAATTAAACAAAACGGGCCGCATACACATCACAGTATCAGACTAAGGACATTTGTGGCCTATTTGCATGCCGATTTTCCTATGCATTCCAAAAAACGGACCGCAAACACACAGGAAGTGATGTATGCATGCTTCCTGTCTCACAGGGGAGTGGTCTTCACTTTCACTTTCACTTTTGAGCACATTGCTGGTGATTGTTCTGAGTGAAGGAGGTGTCTGGTGGTTTGTTGTGTTGGCCTGAGATTTAGAGAGTGTTGCTGTGTCCTGTGTCCTGTCCAAGGTGTCTGTTAAATCAGTTTGTATTGTTTTAAATTGTTTAACTGTCTACTGTCATCAGTTTTGTTGTGTTTGTGTAGGGGTATTTAATTTCAGTTATTTTAGAGGGTTAATATTTGTTAGGCTTGAGTGGTTACTGGGGTGCAGGGAGATGCCGGCTGTGGGCAGGTCAGGAAGGATGACTGAGGGGGCATTGGGGGGCCTCCTTTGGATGATCCGATTTTACCTGCCATTGATGTTGGAGAGGGGAGGACGTATCCTGCAAGGGTACAATGTGTCAGTGCGGAAGCTGCGGTGGGAGTGTCTGCGTGCGCAGATGCTCTGTGACTTTGGAGTGGACCGGACAGTGCACCAGTGGAAGCACCGCTGGCAGGACATGCTGGCACGTGAGGCCGACCTCCTCGATTTCACAGGAGTAATGCCTGGCCTACAGGGTGGTAAGTACAAAGCCTATTTTTGTCCATGAGTAATATTACGTACATAAATAAGTGACGTGTGTGACAAGAAGGTGTGACATCATGATGCTGTCTCAACACCGTGACACTGTAACCATGTGGTCAAGACAATGCAACTCACCAAAAACACTTGCGTATGAGCACGGGACTTTGGATTTGTATGACTTAGTCTTCCCACAACAGTGTGTGCAACAGTAGGGAAGGTGTTTGAATAGTCAATCCTAATATCCCTTATTATAGAGCGCCATCCAGTGCAAGTTGTAGTGACGAGTTGCATTGTAACGACCACGTAGAATAAGTTTTGCGCTGTAAAGACCACATTGAAACGGAGGTCTCCCGCGTGACCCATCCAAAAAATCACATGCGTATCGTGAGCGTCTACTCAGCAGTAAGGGTCGCAAGGCGTGAGGGAGCTTTGCATAATGAAGTACATCAAGGGGGGTGTCTGTCAAAGAGATATGTCCAGAGGTTATCATTGTTGATGGTGAGCAATGTTGTCTGTCTGAGGTGGAGCGAAATGTCGTTACAGGCTATGTCTGTGAGGTAGGAAAAGGAGCAGCCTCACGATCTGGTCTCTCTGGTGCGGGGGAACACGGCGTAGGATAGATGGTCTGATCGTAGGGTTCTTTGGTGTGTGTGGAAAGTGAGTCAGACGTTAAGGTATGCTGGCCCAGTGTTGCTGAGAGCTGTGTGAGTGTGGGTGAACATCTTGAAGGTGACTCTATCTCCGATGTAGAGACAGTGGAGTGTGCGCAGGTGGCGGAAGATGTGTCAGTGTCCTGGCAGTGTGGGGATCAGTCCTGCTGTGGCATTTGGGATGTCCTGTAGCTTGCGGATGTGACTTGTGTTAATTCCGGCATGGAGATTGGCACTGTAGTTGGGTGAGCTGTTGCCCAGGGCATGAGTGACTGTCTATGTGTGTTTGAGTGGGATTCATTTGATGGTCTAACATAGGAGGCAGAGGCTGTGGAAGCAGGAGGAGGAGATGGGGTAGATCTCGCGGTTCATTCTGATATTTGAGTCCATGATGATTCACAGGTTGCATGCATTGTCCGTGGGGGTGTGTGGGTTTCAAAGTGCGTGGGATCACCAGGTGTAAATCATTGCGTCGCTGTTTTGGAGCATGAGAGGAACTGACGTTTTGTTGTTGTTTAGTTGTAGGCAGCTGTTTGCCATCCATTTCGTGAGGGCTTCCATGCCTTCTCAATAGTTGTGTATTGCGGAGTTGTGTCATTTGGATGTGAAGAGGAGGAGTTGTTTGTCGTCTGCTTATGATACAATGCTGAGTCCATAGGTTATGACAATTGTGGCAGGCGGAGCCATGTAGATGTTGAAGAGCGTAGGCCTGAGGGCGGATCCCTGGTGGACTCCACAGGTGGCTGTTGTAGGGTCCGAGAGGAAAGGGGGGAGTCTGACCCACAGCGTCCATACATAGAGGAAGGAGCAGATCCTGTTGAGGGCCTTGTCTTGGATCCCTGCGTCGTGGAATCTGCATATTGGTGTGTGTTAAGAGACAGTGTTGAACGCCGCAGAGAGGTCAAGTATGATGAGGGCAGCAGTGTTTCCTTTGTCCAGTAGGGTGCGGATGTCATCCCTTGCGGTGAGGATGGTGTTCATAGACGGTGGTATTACATGATGCTGCATTGTGAGGAGTCGAGGATGTTCTGCTGCCTGATGAAGGTTGCAAGTTGGCTGTTGATGGCTTTCTCAATGAGTTTTGCTGGGAGATGGCTCTGTAGTTTGGGATGTTTGTGGGGTCTGCCTAGGGTTCCATCATGAGTGGCTTGATCTCGGCGTGTTTCCAGTCGTTGGGCAACAATGCATTTGCCAGAGAGCGTTTGATGGTGTGGCAGAGTATGGGTGCAATGTATTTTGCTGACAAGTTGAAAATGTGGGTGCGGGAGGGGTCCGTGCGGCACCCGGAGTGGATTGACTTCATTGCCTTCAGTGTGTCTTCGTTGGTGATGGGTGTCAAGTTGTTGATCGCTGGTTTCCGGTTGGTGGTTGGTGAGGGTTCAGTGTGTTGGTTGTCTTCGTCAGAGTTGTCCTACATGCACATGGTTTTGTGTTTGAAAAAATGCTGAGTTTGTCGCAGATGTCTTGTGAGGGAGGGATGTCGGTGAACTCGCTGGTGTGTCGGGCCAACTCCATGGATGATGTAGAATATTCCTTTGATGTTGTGCGCATGGGTGGAGATCCTGTCAACATTGTTTTTCTAATGTTTGTCATGATGAGTTGGTGTTGGCCTTTGGTGGCGGGTCGGAAGATGTAATGGTCTTCTGTTGCATGTTGTTCCTCCATGACTTTTTAATGTGGTGGCAAGTGCGTCTGGACTTGCAAAGTTTGTTTTAAAATCATCTTGCTTCTGGGGGTGGGAGTGTTGTACAGTTTCTTCTGTGGGGCTATGGTGTTGTCGCTGTTGGAGATGCATCTGTGCATGTTTCGTGATGCATTGTTGTGGTTCTAGTCTTCCACAATGGTTGCGGTGGAGTTGGTGTGTGATGAGTTTGGATGTTGAGCAGTGATTCTGGTGCAGTTTGTTTATGGGAGTAGGTGCTGGTTCCTGTGGATGATGACTGTCTTGAAGGTGAAGTGGACACATTGATGGTCAATCAATGGAATTTTGGTGGCGTGGCTGAAGCTGATTGAGTTTCCTATTGTGAAGAGTGGCGCAAGGGTGGGTCCTGATGAGTGTGTGGGGTCAGTAACGATCTGGCAGAGTACAATGTTGTGTAGGTTGTCCAGGAGGAATGTTGTGCTGGGGTACAGTTGTTTATCGACGTGAAAGTTGCGGTTCCCCAGTGGGTTGTAGTTGGTGGATGCAAAGGCATGCAGGGAGATGGTGTCGGTGATGGATTTAGCATGAGGCCCGCGGGGGCAGCATCGGTGGCTGAGAAACATGCGTGAAGGGAGGAAAAGAAGCCTGAAAGGACAAAAAGAGTGAGTAGCAGAAGGCCTCACATTGAAGACCAATAGTTAATGGATGAGGATGAAAACAAGTGATTTAACAATTTTTCATGATTGAAAAATGGAGTGGTAAGCGGGAGACAGAGGTCCACTGGAACACCAGGGATGAGGCGCAGGTGAACTTGCGGATGGAGGAGGCCTTCAAACACTCACACTAGAGAGTGCAGGGGCTTGTGGGAGCCCACATTCAATGGTGGATCTGCGAGGGGGTAGAGCAGTTTCACTGACAAATGTCAGTGGTCTTGCTCGTCTGTCCCCGCAGCGGACTTCATTAAGTAGTGGGCCGATTTCTAAAGATTCGCAGAGTGAGGTGTGAGGTGCAATGTGTCTACGCATGATGTGGTCATATCAGACACACAACGCTGCTTCATGTTGACAAGCATAGGGGGCTATTATGGGTGACCCGCTGCGCTGGATCAACACTTAGCAATGTGGTGCCAAAGCTGGAACAATTGTGGAAAGACTGTGTGCAGGATGATGTATGTTTGTATACAGTAAGGGTGACTGTACATGTACAATCCAAGACATTGTGTGTGTGAGCTATGTGCGGGACAGAATCTAATGTAAAAATAGAAGTCCTACATTAAAAGTTGAACCGTAGCTACGCTGCCCCTGTACATAGTTAATGTGTGGTGATGAATTTGGGAGGTCAAAAGACACAAAGAAAATGGGATAGCTCCAGAGTGTCATACACCACAAAGCTCTCGGTAACTGCCTTTTTCAAACTGCAGGGATGCCATCATACACAGAACAAGTTTTATCTCATGCCCGTCTAGAAATAGTGCCTTGAGATTGCATGACACAACTCATATGTGCATGTCTTTAAGCAGTGATGTTTTGTGTGGGCCGCCACTGCATTCACAGGTCGTGTGTGAATGGCAGTCAAAGTAGACACAGTCATGTGCCCAACATGTAAGTCAACACCACAGTGATGTTGCTTTTTCAGTGACTGTAATGGATTTCATTATGAATATGTCACGTTTGTTTACGTCTGGTAACAACACATGTTTACATTTGTTCACTCACAGATGGACGTCAACCTATCACACAGGGGGGCATGGACAGATTCTGGGACCCACATGCCACTGGTGAGTATGGACAATAAATATTGGCATGTTGCGGTGTCATGAATGTCTGTGCCAAATGCTACACGCTGTCGATTAGCAGTATGGGTGTGTATCGCATGTCCCTTGCCTACGATGTGAAGATGTATTTGGTATTTCAGATTTGTGTAAAAATTGGTAGGTGAAGGTGGGGCAATGCATCTTATTCACAGTTGTGACTTTGGCCGTCAACAGTCAGTGATACACCTTTCAATTCATGTGCATAATTTCAAGCACCTAATCCCACAAACTAGTCATTTACACTGAAGTTGTGTTGGCAAAAGGCTCCTTGGATTTTCGCCCTTGTTGAGATGCGCTGCCTAGTCAATAAGGCACACTTTCATGCTGTGTATATCATCCAAGGGGCGTGCAGTGGGTGTTGCGTCGTGCACATGGAGGCAGTGCTTTTCAGTCCGTGCAAGCTCAGACATGTTTGCACAGTGATTTATAAGGTATGCTGCATAGCAGCTTCACAGAAGTGGCAGTGTGTAGCTTAGAGCCAAACTTATCAATGGCATGTTACACACACGCATTCAAAAGATGTGTATATTAATTGCAATTGCATCTTTGTGCACTGCAATGGTGTTGTCAGGCTGTGTCCGTGGGGACATTCCATGCTTGACTCTGGATCATGTGTACAAACTCCTATGTCACAATTGGTGACATTACTCAACATGCATTTTCAACGCATGCTTTCCCTCTGCATTATCTGATGTCACTTCGATTTAACAATGCAGGGCTCTACGACACTATCTGTGAGTAGGCATTAGCCATAATAATTACACAACCCTCATGACCCCAGGGTGCCATTACAATGTGGAATCCATTGTAACAGTTTGCGTTGTTGATGCATGCATGTTCTCATCCACTACGGAGTGAGATTAGCAGTTACAAGACATGCATGAGCGGCAGTTTTGGTTAAATGATGTCTCCCCCTCGCAGTGGCAAAATGTCAGATATTGTATACTAATGGTGGAGTGAGTAACAGCGCATCATGCAATAGTCATAGTTCATACAACAAACATGTTTCCATGTGTGCTGCATGATGCAGCATGATTGTAAGTGTGAGTAGGGCTGTCCCAGTCTTGTTCCTGTGCATGTAGGGTGAGCATACAATAGGTTGACAATCACACCTGCACACAGCCACCCTTGCACTCTTGTGCAAGAGTGCCAGTCTTGGCACTGATTTGGTGAACTGCACACAGTTGCTGTGGGACACACAGGGCTGCACATGTGCATTGTACATAAGTTGCAGCAGTGTGTCACAGGATCGGATGAGGGTGGTGCTGTGCACGGAGGGCTAATGCCTCCCTACTCAAGTCAATTGTATATGTCACCCACAGTCAGGGTGTACAATGGTGCCATGTTTTGACCGTGTCACTAGCATTTTTTTGTGTCAGTACATGTCCCATGCCATGCACTGTCATGTCAGTCTCCACAGCCTGTAGTGAATGATTCATGCCTTGACATTTGTGTGAACAGGTCAGTTTGTGACTTAACAGAGTTACGCTGGTGTGTTGCCTCCCATGTTGTTTTGAACTTGGAATATAGATTTCATGTTGGACCTTGACATAGTGTGAGGGACTGAAAATTGACATTGAGCATATTTTACAGACAACATGACACCTGCTGAGCAACATACATTCCAGGTGGCCAAGGGCTGCTACCTCCATGTGAAAAAGATCGCCAAAGGCTATCGACAGATAGCGAGGAGGCATCGTGATGAGAAGAAAGAAGGGACCTGGAAGGCGCTTCCGGAGTATGACTCGACCAGCAGGCATCCCATCCCCTCAACCTCTTGTGCCAGTGTGGGCTCTCAGACTGTGAATCCACCTCCGACCACACCTGCCCAGGTGCCAGTACCACCTGCACCTGTGGATCACGGGGAGGCTTCGAATGCCCAGCTCCTGCGGATGGTCACTCGCAACAATTCATTGCTAATGGACATTTGCAGTGAACTCCTGTACCTAAACAGGCAGATTCACGAAATACGTGACCACCTTGGACTGCAGTGATTCCTCCGCATGTTGTCCCACATCCCCCTCTTCTCCCTTACCACAATGTTAATGTTTACATGTAATGTGATGTTAGTGATGTTTTGTCTGTTTTAGGTAGAGTAGTTTTAGCGTAGGCATAGTTAGTTGCAGATTTTGACTCTTTTTATATTATAGAATTTGATATAATTTGGGGGTAAGTTTAATTTTGCTTTGGGTGGGGGGTTGAATTCTTTTGCTGTGTTTGTGATTAGTTAGGGTAGCGAGTTTAGGAAATTAAAAATATTTGTAGTTAGTTTAGATTTAGTGGTAGTATTAGGGATTAGTGGTTGTGTAGGGAATTCTAACATTTCAGATTGTCAAATGAACCTTGTTATTTTTTGATTTCTGCTTGCACTGATGTCAGGGACGATGCTGGGTGTGGGGCTTGCTCCATTGTATGCAACTCATACCATCACTGGACTAACCCTTGTATGTGTAACTATGGTCATGACCTGTTACATAGCAGGATGGATTGTGTCCGGATACCTAGGATGTGAGCACAGTGAACTTGCATGGCTGACAGATTAGCAAGTATAGTTTACGGCTTAGTCTAGGGACAGTTTATTGTGACGTCCAACATCTTAAGTGTGATGCACAGAGTTTTACTGCACATTGTTGCACATTTACAACTCAACGTAGGTACATGGCATTGTGAGTCTATCAAAGTTGCTACAGTTATCCATCATGGAGATGTATGTATGCCCCGGCTACCACATATAGCGTCAAAAAATGCATATCAGATGCTCCAGGGTCTGAGTCCATCTCCATTGCACAGACCTTGGCACACTTGATGCGTGGTGCCAGTGCATCAGCTTGCTTTGCCTTACATGTTCCTGTGCATGGACGACCAATCTCCTTTACATGCATGATGTAGGTCAAATGTGTGTCCATTGGTAACGTCACATGGCACAACAGTATTTGTGATTCACATGAGTAATGTGGGACTGAGTTATGACTTTGGAATTGAGGTAATTCACAGATGTCATTTAGGATTTGCACTGTTAGGTATACTGACTTAACTTCTACTATCTTCCTTTTGAGACACCCTTAATAAGTTAAGTTATGCTTTAGTCACTGAGGACGTTTTGTTGCAGGCACACTGTTCTGCTGCACACAAGTGGTGACATGCTGCATTGCTCCCTGTACCGACAGTGTTATAGCCACTCATCCCAGCTGTTACTTTTGGCATTGGCTCATAGTGATGACACACTTGAAATGTTGCCACTGAATCAGACTATATGCTAAGTGCAGTTCAACAGACATCCATGGACACATTGGCCAATATGCTCACAGTGGGCACAGCATGAGAGGGCTCTGAATTTGTTTGGCATTGTTTGTGCACAGGTAGGGGCTGTCTGACGCTTTGCACTTTGGCTACAGTCCCTATTGTAGACTCAACTACAGTGTGGCTGACTTTGTAGTTCCATATATGTATGTTAGACATGTGCCCTTAGGTCTCCTCATCAATGTGAATCTGGTGTGCAACATCTAGGGATGTGATATGCAATGCGCAACATCACAACAATCTTTCTCCACCATGTCCAGTGTAAGTAGATATGCCAGGAGATTATGGTTTGCTATCCTTCAGGGTGACACTACTTATGTCCTGCGACAGACCTGTACATGTTATCACACATGCATATTTCCTCAATGGACGTGGGTCAAAGTTGATACATTGCTAGATTGTGCTATCTGATCAATGTGGGCACAGCATTTTAGCCCGTGTAATCTCATTTTACCCCCTGTGCCCCTTCTTCACTGTCTGCCTTCTGTTTTTTCTTCTGTACCTTCGTTGCCAGTGTAATTTTGTTTTGCCCACTGTGCCCCCTTCTGCTTGATTTGGTAGTATTGCTCCTTTTCCATTTTTAGCCTGTATTGTGTCCGGCTTTTTCCGCCCATCTCCGCCATCACTTCCCACAGCAGCATCCCCTGTGGACACGCCTCCCCTCACGGCCATTTCCGCTCCCCCTCCCAGCTGCTCCTCCTTCCCTCCTCCCCTTCTTATGGCGGCCACTGCGTGTCCGTGCCGCTGGCACGCCGAAAGCACACATAAGGCGCCTGGACCATGCACAGCGCCAGAACGCCTGGCCCCCGCGAATGCCACGACACCCAACGCAGCTACGATGCCAGCACCCACCACACACTCAACATCGGACGATCACACATCTGCTTCCTGACCGCACAGAAACACACACAAGGACCCTTCTCATGCCGGAACTGCAGCTGCACCAGCATCCGATCCGCAAATCCACCCACCGGGAAAGAACCCAACTACCTTAGATGCATTCTTCTCAACACACACTCCGCCCACAAACACGCCGTTGAACTCTGGGACCTACTCGACTCAACATCCCCAGATGTTGCCTTCCTGACGGAGACCTGGCTGAACCTCCCCTCGGCACACAACATCGCCATAGCTATCCTGGACGACTACAAGATCACCCGCAGGGACCGCAACAACGGAGTAGGAGGAGGAATTGCCATCGTCCACAGGAACACTCTCAGAGTCTCGACCAACACCAACAACATCCTCAGCAACACCGCACACCTGCACTTCACGGTCCACACCGATCCCAACACCACCCTCAGAGGGACGATTGTCTACAGACCCCCAGACCCCGACCACAGTTCAGCGACTCCATCGCCTACTTTGTCAGTATACACCCCCTCGCCTCCACAGACTACATCCTTCTCGGGGACCTGGACTTCCACTTCGGGAACAACAACAACACCAACCCCACCACCCTGATTAACAGCCTTGCCAACCTCGGACTCAGACAACTCATCACAACACCCATCCACTCTGCCGACAACATGCTTGACCACATCTTCTCCGCAAGCTCCCACGTCTCCTTCAACCACACCACCGAACTGCACTGGACTGATGATCTATGCATCCACTTCACCTTCCGGAACCCCACCACACACCACCGCACCCAACAGATCCCCCGCCACTGCTGGAGCAAAGTCACCGAAGACCAGCTAACCACCACCCTCTCCCATAGCCCACCCACCAACCACACCGACCCCGACACCACCGCCCGCAACCTCAGACAATGGCTCGACGACTGCGCAAACACACTCTCCCTGATCAGAAAACCCTCAAACAGACACACCAGCAAGAAAGCCATCTGGTTCACTGAAGACCTCCAGGACTCCAAGCAAACCTGCCGAAAGCTAGAGAAGGAATGGCACCGTCGACAGACACCGGACAGCTACGCAACCCACCAGAACGCCACCCGCAGACACCATCACCTCATCAGATCCGCAAAAGGGCCTCCTTCAAGGACCGCCTAGGCAACAACGCACACAACAGCAAAGAGCTCTTCAACATCGTGAAGGAACTCTCCAATACCAACGACATCCCACCTTTGCAAGACCTGTGCGACTCACTTGCCACCTTCTTCCATCGCAAGATCACAGACATCCACGACAGCTTCAACGTCACGGCCGGACCAACAACCACTGAGACCTCCGTCCCCACGGACACCATCCACACCAACCCCCTGCTCTCCTGGACCAACATAAACGAGGCCATCACCATCAAAATCATGAACACCATCCACTCCAGATCTCCGTCAGACCCATGCCCACACCACATCTTCTACAAAGCAAGCATCACCATTGCACCACATCTCCGGAAATCCATCAACATCTACTTCGAGACAGCAACCTTCCCGGAGAGCTGGAAGCACGCCGAGATCAATGCCTTACTCCAAGAACCCAAGGATGACCCCAAAGACCTCAAGAACTTCCGGCCCATCTCCCTACTCCCGTTCCGGGAGTAAATCGTCGAGAAGACCGTCAACAGACAACTGCCCCGCTACCTCAAGGAGAACAGCATCCTGGACCCGTTCCAGTCCGGGTTCCGCAGCAACTACAGCACAGAAACTGCCCTCATTGCCGCCACCGATGACATCAGGGCCCTGCTGGTCAACGGAGAAACAGCGGCCCTGATCCTCCTGGACCTGACAGCTGCCTTTGACACTCTCTGCCACCGTACCCGACGCACACGCCTCCACGACGCGGAGATCTGGGACAAGGCTCTGGACTGGACCACCTCCTTCCTCTCCGGCAGAACCCAGAGCGTCCGCCTCCCCCCTTTCTGCTCCGAATCCACCAAAATCATGTGCAGCGTACCCCAGGGCTCATCCCTCAGCCCGACATTGTTCCTACATCTACATGTCACCGCTCACCCACGTTGCCTGACTGCACGACCTCAACATCATCTCCTACGCTGATGAAACCCAGCTGATCCTCTCCCTCACCAAAGACCCCCTCACCGCCACAACCAACCTCCATGAAGGAATGAAAGCCGTTGTAGAGTGGATGAAGAACAGCTGACTGAAGCTAAACTTGGACAAGACAGAAGTCCTCATTCTCGGGTCCACCCCCTCGGCCTGGGACAAATCCTGGAGGACGACCGCACTGGGAACAGCTCCAACCCCCACCAACCACGCACACAACCTGTGGTTCATCCTCGACTCTACTCTCTCCATGACGAAGCAGGTCAACGCCATCTGGTCGTCCGGCTTCAACACCCTCTGCATGCTCCGCAAGATCTACAGGTGGATTCCCAACGAAATAAGGAGAACGGTCACCTAGGCCATTGTCAGCAGCAGGTTGGACTACGAAAACACCCTCTACGCAGGAGCCTCGGCCAAACTCCTGAAACGACTTCAACGCATTCAAAACGCCTCTGCACGCCTGATCCTTGACATCCCTTGCCGCAGCCACATGACACCCAACCTGAGAGACCTGCACTGGCTCCCCATCAACAAGAGGATCACCTTCAAGATCCTCACCCACGCACACAAGGCACTCCACAACACCGGCCCAGCATGCCTCAAATGACGACTCAGCTTCTACACCCCGAACCTGCCAGCTCCGATCCGCCAACCTCGCCCTCGCCACAGTCCCCCACATCCGAAGAGCAACCTCCGGTGGCAGATCGTTCTCCCACCTCACCGCCCAGACCTGGAACACTCTCCCCATCCTCCTACGGCAGACCCAGGACCTGCTAACCTTCAGAAGACTCCTCAAAACCTGTATTTTCAAGCAGTATCAGCATCCCCCCCCAGCACTCACGGGTATGTATTGTGCTTTACTGATGTGCTGATTGGTTAATTGATTGATTTTGCACATACACGGTCAACTTACTGCCTATCCGTGTCAGGTAACACATGTACATTGATTGTATTTCCCTTGGTGGCCATTCTTGTGTATTCACAGCCCATTACTTATTGACTTAGTTAAATACTTGATTGGTCATGTAAACACGCATCTGTGTGAATTAGATACATTTATTTACAGTACAAGGGGTAGACTGGACCAGTACTAGCCCATACAACCCAACATTGGATGGTTGCCCGTTACAGTGGCAGACAGAGCCCATTGGGAGTAACAGAGCCAAGGGAAGAGGCGGAGTTTGCAGTGCCATTGTCAAGAAAAAGAAGAATTGTGGAAGTCCATGTGTGGGTCCAAGGTGAGTGTTGGGGGACGTTGGAAGACAGTGGAAGAGGAAGATCAGTGGAATGCTAGTAAGAAAAATACAAAGATGAGACAGGCCTTTAGACGTCAATGTTTGCTGTACTTTCGCCTTACCAGTATGGCACATTCATCCTCATCTTCATCCTCTGATGTGTCATGTGTCTCACATGTGGGTGGTGGTATGGTGGGTACAGCACTGTGAGGCACAGACACATCAGGGTGCGGAGCTGAGGATGTGGATGCACCAGCAGCAGCAACTATCGGCGCCAGACCGTGGGGCAATACTGATGTGACGTGCAGCTGCAGGGCCTGGAATATTCCAGCAACATTGCGCTGTTGTTCAGCCATGGCAGCCATCTGTTCTTCTTCCCTCCGCTCCCTGCTCTCCATTATCCGTGCAAGTCATGACAATTCTGCACAGACACTACTGGAGCCACCCTGCTGGGACAGTGTGTCAGCTCTCTGGATCATGACTCCAGCAATGTCTTCCAGGGAGTGTTGGATAGCATTGAGGGTAATGTGGTTGTCTGCCATCCTCTCCATGTGGTCCTGGATGTGACTCAGACCCCCACATTAGTCGTCCATTTTGGATGCCAGGCTCTCCAACTCCACCCACACCTGGTCACGTGGCTCCCACTGGACCTCAAGCACACAGCGGTGAAAGGCCTGATATGGGTAATCAAGGTCCTGTGAGGCAGCTGTGGTGGAAGGTGATTGCTGCTGGGTGGTTTGTGCAGGGGGTGGGCTTGGTGCAATGATGCTGGGTGGCCCTGCTCCTGGAGGTGGTGTGCCAAGGGAGTCCAGGATCTGTTGAAATTCATCCTGGTTGATGGTGGGGCAATCGATGAGGAGAGGAGTGAGGAGTGGGTCGTTCTGCTGTCCAGGAGGTGTTGTCTCTCCCTCTGCAATTTGTATGGGAGATACAGTTTAACAGTGTGTTACATGTGTGAGCATGCATTATTTGACTTTACAAGCAGACTGCGGGAGACTGTACATTCTGAATTTTTTGTACAAGATGCATAGTATTTTATGGATGGTGATTTTTTCAGGGACATCACAGATGTGAGGGTGTACTTGTACATTGTAACATCACAATTTACCTATGTGAGAAATGTGTCTTGACAGTGTCTACACACAAACGCTACCTGTTGTGTCCTCTGATGTGTTGTGTGACTAATGCAGTCCGTAACACCTAGTAGGCAATGTTGATGTACTCAGATTTGTATGTGTGTGCACTGCATTGTGTGATAGTGGCCCTGCTGCTTTTGTTTAGCTGCCCCTTGTCCCTTTCATGAAATGAGCCTTTGACTTCTGTGAATGTACAATGCTGACATGTGGAAAGCTGTGGGGATTATGTGTCTTGGTCAGAGTTGTGACACTTGTGCATAGTAGGTCATCAAGTGTCTTGTTTACATCAGGGGTTGTGTGTACAGAAGGTTCTGTCAGAGTGTGACTTGCTCCTTTAAGGATGTGTTCCACACTACGCCACATCAGTGAGGTGTCCTGCACCATGTAGATATGTTTGTCCTGCAGGCATGCTATTCATCATGCCCTGTCACTAGCCTTGTCAGTGTGGCTCACAGACCTGCAGCTTTGCAGGGTCTTGCACATGTGCATGTGTTTTGTGTGGGACTAGTTATGTGTGAGGAGGGCCCACTTTTGGCACATTGGCAATGAGGGCCTACTTGCCTTTTGAACGGAGCTGCACTATGTAGGACACATGTGCCTCTATGTAGCTTTGGCTGTGTGCATTGTGTCTGTCATGTTTAATCTTGCATGTATTGCTTACTGCACTTCTGTTGGATTACCCTTTGTGAGTATGGTGCAGCATGTATTGCAATTTTTGTTGCTGTCTGAGCAGACAGTGACCACACCCATTACCCGCTACTTTGGGTCCACATGTGGAGTGTGTGTGGCAGCGGCAGACCGTTTGTGCATCATGCCAGGCGGTGACCTTCTGTACTCTGCAGGAGCGATTTGATTTAAGAGGGGGGGACTTCCTACTCCATTCAGCGATCACTGCGGCTATTCGTGCCCATTGGAAAGAGGGCCAAGCAGAACCTAAGGTTTCTTTAGTGTGCCAATACATAGTGACAGAAGCGAGGAAGTTTAAGGCAGTCACATGCCTGTACAAGCGCATGACCCTTGAGAAGCTGCCCCCTTTGGACATACTTAAGCAAAAATGGGAGGTAGATGTAGGGAGAAAGATACCGGAAAGGGCTTGGGCTGAAATTGTTGAGCGAGCGTGGAAGAGCACCAGGAACGCCCGCTTTCAACTGCTTCATTTTTATGTTTTACATCGCGCTTACCTCACGCCGGCAAAAATCAAAGCATATTCCAACACTGACTCAGATGAATGCCCAAGGTGTCGGGGAGAGGGGGCAAACTTCCCTCACATGGTTTGGGGGTGCCCGCTTTTGGCTAGTTATTGAACCGGAGTAATGGCACTATTGAAGGTGGTGACAGATAGGGAGCTAGATCTGACGTTGGGGACTTGTATACTGCATTGGTTCCCCCACACAGCTAAAACTAAGATCACCAGCAATTTTATAGATATGGGATTGGTAGTGACCAAGAGGGAAATTATGATGCACTGGAAGGCAAGTGGGGCCCCGAGTTTAGATCGATGGAAGAGAGAGTTCACCAAATGGGCAGAATGTGATGGGATAGTTAGGCTACAACTAGCCAAGAGAACGGGGAGCGAGAGATCACTTGAGGTGGCTAGGGCATGGGAACATTTGGTGGGGATATTGAAAGACCAGACACTGAGAGCGATAACGACACTGAGCCGGGAGAGCTGGTAATAGGGTAGACCCTTTATAGCGAGTAGATGTAACCATTCGACCTCTTTGGAGAAATGCATGATGAGTGAATCTAAAGTGGCAGCCTGTATATGGGGTTTTTATTGTTTACCATCTGGAGACCACCGATTACGCACTGCTAATGGATATCGAAGAGTACAGAGTAACATGGAATGTGACATGCCTGGAGGGAGAGGGGAGGGGGAAATTAATTTTAGGATAAATTTATTAGGAATTGTTTCTTTATATGGGCTCCATTGAATATTGGAAGTTACTCCCCTTATTACATGGTTCTTATTCTTCAAGGAAGTAGAGGAGAAATGTCATAGGAACCAGCCAAGGATCCTATGCTCGTATGCTTGTACATCATAGTGAGGGGAGGGGGACTAGGTTGGTGATTTGGGAGATGTCAAGGTCTTGCTTTCTAAAACCTAATAAAGTTTGTTTATAAATTTTTTTAAAAAGAATTAAAATGCCAGGCGGTGACGTGGGGAGGGGGAGGGTGGTGGGTAGTATGGACAGGAATACGGATGAATGCAGGTAAGTAGACTATAAATAAATGAAAGGATTTCGTGGTGCGCCCTGCATCGCATTTTGCGATGGAGGGCACGCAAAAAAATCTGTTTTATTGATTTCAATGTCTCCTTACCTACATTCATCCATATTCCGGTGTTTGCTAGCCCCCACACTGCACCTCCCCCACCCCACGTCACAGCCCAGCAGCACACCCTATGATGGCTGCTACTGGTGTGTGGTACATGATTTTCAGTATGTAGATTTTCAGATGCGTATTTATGTTGTTCAGGCCTTGTCAGTTCAACCATCTCAACAGATGCGAATGTCATGGTGATGTGTATTTGTGTATGTGCCACGCAGCTGCTTACATGGATGATACATGCTGTGCTGGTTTGGGTTATTCAATGCCTGGCTTTGCGTGTGGGTGATTACTAACATGACGGGATGTTTCTTCAATGACACAGTTAACTTACCATGAAGGATGTGTTAACATGCACATGATCGTCTGATGGCCAGCTCAAATGATGACAGGGGTGGAATGCTGTTTTCAGTATGGCCGATGTGTACACTTGGGGGTGGATGGGTGTAAATTGACATTATGATTGAGTGTGCTATTTGTGGCTTGTTAATTTATTGTGGCAAATTTGCTATCCTTGCTTGTTGTCATACTTTGTTTGGCATACTTCTTTACATGGACATTGTGGTTGTGTGAGTTTGTCACAACAACAAGTGAAGAAGTACAAGTTTGTGAGACACATTGCTTACATGCATTGTCCCCATACCGTGGTGTTGCAGATATTGCCCCCCTGCTCATTGTATGCCATTGCCCCATAAGTACAGTCTGCAGCATGTGTGCATTTAGTCATATGACACTTTTGGCCATCGGCCTACATGGTCACTTTGTTAGGACATTGCATGTGTTGCCGGTATGCAGACTCACTTGATGCTTTCTCATCTTGCTGTACGCAGTACTGCATTGCATGTACATGCACGGGGGCATTTTGCTTGGCAATGCGTGAGGTTGTCACAATGTCCCCCTTGCCTCATCACCACGCATATCCAAATCATCTTCACAAGGTCGCATCTCCCAGATGCCCAAATGAGTATGCAGTGTGAATGTGACTGATCACGTGCACGAGTAAGCATGGCAGCAACAAGCTCAGCACACCTGCAACATTGCACATGTGTGTGGCTCGTGTGCAAGGTTGTATGTGGCCATCCAAGTAACCCTTGATGGCCACGCACAACCTTGCACACAAGTCAGACACATGTGCAATGTTGCGGGTGTGCTGAGCTTGTCATTAGCATACTTACTCGTGCACGTGATCAGTCACATTCACACTGCATACTCATTTGGGCGTCTGTGAGATGCGGCCTTGTGAAGATGATTCGGATATGGGTTGTGATGGTGCAAGGGGTGCATTTTGACAGCCTACAGCATCTCTAGGTGATGTGGCACTTTGCTATTTGATGTTGCAGTTATTTTGTGGTCTGATGATGTACCTCGACTGTGTTTGGCTGACTTTTCAGGGCATATTTCAATGTCAGTGTGTCCGGCAATATGTGTCTTGCAATTTTTTAGCTGGATCAGGTGATGTGTGTCCATGCCACCATGCACAGGGCTATCTGGGACCTGAACCACAGTAATTTTGGGTATGCAATGCTATTTATTGTACATGTGTGCCATTGTGCCCATCCATCCCCGTCCACCCACTCCATAGTTTGTACTCACCCTGTGGTTGTGTCTGCTCACATTCAGCAGTATCCCGACCCGGCACTCCGACCACCGTTTCCTCTGTGATGACTTGAGCCACCATTTCCTCCTGCTCATCCAGCTCCAGCAGGGGCACTGGAATCCCACCTCCAGTCGCCATAGCTGCCTTCCAGTTGGCTGCTATTTTCTCCTTTGTATTTTTCTTGCAGTCATTCCAGCGCTTCTTAACCTCGTCCACTGTCCTCCTCTTCCTCTCTCCAATAGCATTGACCTTAGCAGTGATGTCCTCCCATATCTCTTTCTTTCTGGACAATGTCACTGTGCGTTTTATGAAAAGCTCCTGCTGATGTTCAGCCACCAGGGCATACAGGACCTGATTTTCCTGGTGGCTGAACCTGGGGTTCCTCTTCCTCTTGGCCTTCTACTGGGTCTCTGTCTGCTCCTCCTGGCTAGCTGGGGGGGGGGGGGTTGGTTGTCAGCTCAGTACTGGTCCCAGCTTCTTCCATGTCTCTCCTGCTTTCTGATGTGTTCTCCATTTTTTTTCCCCTGCTTGGAGGCCTTTTATGGTGCATTTTCCCGCTTGCAGTGTGCAAAATGCTGGGCTGATACAAATTATCGGACCGCTTTTGGCGGTAATTGGCCCATTGCGACTTTTCTCACGTTAGCGTGTGTTTTTTTATCGCTGGGGTTCAGGATTTATCGGTAGCGGAGTGTTGGTGATACATCACTAACACGGCGATAAAAGCAGGACTTCGCCAGCGATTAAAAAAAACACGCTAAGAGCACATTGCGATAATTATCGCAATTTGTTGCTGATATGACCCAAAATTAGGAAAGATTTCACAAAATACAAATCCTTCATTTTGTATTATATTTTAGAGTTAAAATGTGTGCTCACATCAATTATTGATGCAAGGACACATTTTGCGCAATAAATTTGTGCAAAGAAAGAAAAGCAATGCAAACAACAGCCTCAAGTTTTCTGCTATTCCTGTGGGCTTGCTGTAAATTTTTTATGTGAATGATGCATAATCACGCAACATGGTGTAATAATGTATTTTCAGGAATTTAGCATAACAAGCACAATGAGAAATACCCAAAATGACTCTGCATAATTTGAATTTTGCCCAGTCCTAATTGTTTCCCTGCAGCTCCTTCTGTATCCATTCAATGGAATCAGCATAATTACTAGCTACTACAGAATTAATAATGAAAGGGCTCTCACAAAGATAATAAACCTGTGATTTGCTAAATAAATACAGTTTGTATGAGAAAACCTGGCTTATCTCTGGTAGTATGCCATATGAGCAGTACGCGTTTCCTTAGAGAAATGTGAGTAAAGAATTTAAGAAGTACAAAAACAATATTAAAATTATGGAAGATTACAGTACTATTCCCAAATCAATTTATTTAAAAGAAGTTAATTAAGTGCAATTGCACAAATATGATCATAATTGTGGTCTATGGATGCGTTTGACTGGCACCTAGGTTCAATTCCAGGCTGACTATATTGGAACAGTTGCAGGATACATTTTTGTGGTTAAGAGTTTTACTTTCACACATAGAAAAAAACAGAGCTTCAAACCCTCTAGCTGGGAAAGACAGCATGAAACTGCAAAGCTGCACAGAGTCAGCTACTTGATTTCAGTAGACCGTTGGTAACCTCAACCTTCCTGCCAAAGAGTTCTGGGCTGTACAGTTAGCAATTCTTAGCTGCAGACATTGTCCCGTGTTCTTGGAGGTTTGGCACTTTGTCTTCATGTTCCAAAGGTAGAAGTCCTTCTTAGTCACAACTCTTTAATGATGCTCAATAGAAAAAAATCCTGGTTACTTCTAGAGTTCCAAAATAGCTGGGCAATGCTTGTAGGGTCTCATATAAGTCAACAATTGGAGAGCAGACTCAACCATTTTCTTCAGTCAGGGCTTCGACCATGGATCCCAGTCCTAAGTGGTCTGCTGATTATTCTTCCTTCTGACTTTTGTCTTACTGAGGCTATAGCAGTCTAGTTTGTAGAACCCTTACAGAGCTGAGTTATAAGGGAGAGCAGATCCAGACCCCCGTCTGCTTCTGGACTGATACAACAATAGGTTTGTCCTCTTCTGTTCTTCTCCCATGTCCAGTAGTTCAATGGTGCTAATGGTGGAAAACCTTCTTTATAGAGGTTACTAGTCAGCGCTGGGTGATAACTTCTAAAGCGATACCAAGACAGTTCTCAAGTCAAACCAACATAATTTTGCAGTAGCTCCTCTTCCCTAAATGCAAACAATCACATAAATCCCAGCTTTGGGGATTTTCAAAAAGGCAGGACCCCTGAGTAAATGTATAGTGCTCTGGTTCCCTTAGCAGTCCTGTCCCATTAATATAAGGAAATTCCTAGAGCTATGCCCCCATCTGCTTGGGAGGAGACAGTTTGTCTTGGAACATACATCATCAAACTCCTTCCTCACATTGGGACCCTGTTTACTATAAACATGCCAATTGCCAGGCCCTAGCCTTCTATTTCTGATACTGCCTGCAGTTCCAGTCCACCTGACTCTCCCACATTTTCAGGGCAGGTGGTCTGTAAATATTTCCTCTCTGGCTTCATGCCACAGGACAGCTGGCAGGTGAAGTCTATTCTTCTATCGCAAAAAATATTTTCATACCTAATCAAAAAGTAAATTACTTCCAATGGAGAAGGGAAAGCCTGGTATAACTAAAGTAAGTACCGTCCAGGCTCTCAGACAGAATGAAAGAAAGAAAGTTTTAATGCAATCATCTTTACGTTCACAAACTTGCAGGGTTTGCGACTGCAAAAAGGCAGTGTACAATGTATAAAAGACCATTTATGAGTCAAAAAAGCCTTTCTTACTTGTAAAAAGGACCTTTGTGACCCTTTCCATATTGCAAATCAGGGCACTCCACTAATGGTGTGTGACGGCAATTGTGGTTGCACATCTTTGACCAGTTACTATCTCCAAGTTGGAGTGGTAAGTGATTTGCAATATGCAAGCTGTCTTTGTACAACAGATTCTCCTTTGGAAATCATTTTGGGTGGCCTCTGAGGGAACAGCCAGTGTCCAGAGAACCGCTATCTGCTCCTCCAATGTCTTCTGAAATAGGAAAAAATGTTTTAAAGTAACACCTGTCATTTTAACCAACACAGGTCACTTTGCATTTGAGAATGCAGATGCAGGGACTGAGTATTGTCCTTAGTTACTCACTAGCAACCGTCAATACTCCAAGTCCAAGCCTTCCCTGGTTCAGTCCTTACAGGCAAGATTCGATCTCCATTCTGAAGAACCTGTTGCCTAGCTGACGTAAAAAATCCTTCCAATATGGCTGCCACTACCCAGCAGGCAGTAGAAAAAGGGAGGCTCTATTGCATCACATTCTGTGCATGTACAAGCATTTCAAGAGAAACTAAACTACTTATATAATCAACCTCCCCTCCCCCAAGCAGGGGTGTGGCAAAACAGGACTGTATCGAAGAGGATCACGCTTTAATAACAGTGAGTATTTTATATCGCTGGTGAAAATCATACATCTGATACAGCCGATAAGATACAATCTCCAAAAGAAGTCGGAAAACCTTCTCCCAACTGAACCATGAAATGGGAAAGGAAAGTGTGAATAGGTTGCCATGTAGCAGCACAGCAAATGACGCTCAAAGAGGCTCCTTGAAAGAAGCCTAGAAGGCCGACAGCCCACTAGTGGATCTACCCTCAATGACAGATGGAAGAGGATCCTTCGACAGCTTATAACACATAATGATGGTACACTTAATCCATCTAGACAGAGTCAAAATGGAAGGACAAGAATCTTTATTTGGCAAACCACAGGTGACAAATAATTAGGGATGGGCATTAAACTCAGCTCTGCTGGCGGAGTTTGCACAGTTTTGCCCACTCCTCACTACACGAGTATCGTTGAATTCTGGCAAAACTCTGCCATGCGAAGCGTGGCAGAGATTTTTCAAACACATGTCTCGCCAACGATTCGTTGGTGAGCATAAGCAAGAATTTGAATCCCTTAGCCTCGGATTCAGGTGCTAGAACACCGCCCGGCAAGATTTCTCAATGCGGGTGGTCACAGCAGGTTGTGACCGTTAGCATTGAGAAAGCAGCTGCTCAAGTAGAAAATCTACTCAAGCAGCAGAAAGAAACAGCACCGTCTGGCACGCTGCACGGTGCTGTTCATGCTGTATAGTGCGGAACAAGCTCCCTGCATTAAAAATAAGCGCAAGCTGTGTGATGTGTCGAATTCCACCTGCTCGCGGACCTCCATGGAGTCTCGCAGAGTTCTGATGTAACTCTTTGGAATTCCGTGGAGTAAAACTTGAGTTCCGCCCACCCGTACATATGATGCATCCACTTTGTGAGAAGGAGCTGTCATATAACTTAACATATAGAAATGGCCATATGCAAATCTAAGTTATGAAGAACCTCCTCCTCAGACGAGGAGGACTGTGAAAAAAACACAGGAAGACCAATATCAAGAGAAAAATTAAAAGATGATGGGACCTTAGACAAAAAAGTACTGGGACGCAAGACCACCTTGTCTGAGAAAAAATGAATGAAAGGGGAAACTTAAAGGAAAGCACTTATTTTCCCTACCCGACGTCCCTAACAGCCAGCCACCAAAAACACCACCTTTTAGGTCAAACATTTGAGGTCTACCAACTCCAATCATTCAAAATTTGGGGAAGAGAGTAAGCCTGGGCGTAGTTTGCGTAGTTTTGCTACACGGAACTCCGCAAAGTTACAAAAAAACTCTGCGAAGTTCCGCAAGTGGTGGAGTGTAGTGCGAACTGCTGTTCGCGCCGGGCTTCCTGCCGCTCGGGTAGAAATTCCACCCGCGCGGCACCTCATGCTCGCAAACTTCCCATTCACGAGCACGAGAGGGGAAAAAAACTCTGCTTCACTACACGAAGACGATTTTTCTGCACTTCACAAGCTCCGCGGAGCGGGGAGTGCAGAAAACTGCGCAAACTCCGCGAACAGAGCCGAGTTCACCTCCCAGGCCTAAAAGAGAGGGAACCCCAAGAACCAAAGATAGATCGCCAAACCCAACCTGAAATCATACAGCAAGAAGACAAAAATCTAAACTGGATCACAAAGAGAAGCCCACACTCCATTCCCTAGGCACTATTTCTCAAAACTCTACCAATGTCGACTGCATGACTATTATCTAGAAGGCCTATGCGACTGCTGAATAGCCTTTTCTACTGCCAAAGAACATCCTTCTGCTAACATGAGCTCCCACTCAGCAGCCAAACCCAGCATTCCAACCCACTAAGACACGCAAGAGCCAACTAAGGGTGACTCAATGTGGATGGTTAGAGAGGAAAATTCCATGGTGGAGCCACAGCCATTGCCATCAACACTGAAAACCAAGTTCTCCAAACCCTCTTTGGTGCAACCAAGAAAACCTGGGCCTGATCTTACTGATTCTTTTGTCACACCCGAGGAATCAGAGGAATAGGAGGGAAACTATGAGAGCGCATCTATCCCCCAGGCTTCCCTGGTGAGAGCTAGAGAACAGCATCAAGGCAAGAGTGCATTGTCTCTTGTCACAAACAGGTCAAACGATAGATGGCAAAACATGGAACTAATCTGATGAAAGGCAGTGCGTGAACAACAAAGGAATACCAAGTAGGGGAACCTTCAGCTCAGCTGGTCTGCAGGCCCATTCTCCCTCCCCAGAAGAAATACTGCTTTCAGAGGATGGAGATTGGACTCTGCCCATGGCCAAATCTCCCTGGAGAGCCGATAGAGGGAAAGAACCATCCTCTCTGGTGGTTGATATATGCTACTTGATTGTCTGATTGAATGCATACCGGATTATGACTGACCTGAGGAACAAAAGTTAATAACGCTGCTTTGACTGCAACCAATTTTCTCCAGTTGGATGAGGATCAAGCCTTCTGAGATGTCCACCTGCAGTGGGCTGTAGAGGACTCCAACATTGCCCATCACCCCAGCTTGCTGGCATCAGTTTGTATTATTATCAGAGTTTACTGATTCAACTGGTGTCCCCTGGTCAGACTTTCTAGTTTGAGCCATCACTGGAGATCCAATGAAACCTGTGGTATGACTGGAACAGGATTTTTAAATCCTGAAACAGTGAATTCCAGTGGGACAGCACATGATGTACTGAGAGATACAGGTGAAGGCGGCTCCAGGGAACTATGACTAATGCTGAAGCCATCTCTTCCTAATTCTGCAACCACAGTGTTGCTGAAGCCTGGGGTCACTGAAACAAGTCCCACAGTTGAGAGATCAGTCTTTGGACCCTTCCAGAGAGAGAAGCACTTTCCCCTTGTCCATGCAGAAGAGAGTCCAGATGACCTGAAGTTGTAGAATTGTTTTCAGTTGGGACTGTTCGGTATTGACTTTTTGGACATTGTTCTCTACCTTAGAAAAAGAAGGAGAACAAATTAACCAGCTATCAAGATACGGATATAAACGGATACCTGATTAACGAAGAAGAGGTTCGTTGAAGTCGGTCCTGAAGGGTTAGATCCATGATAGATTTTTACGGTAGCTACATTTATCTAAATAGTGATTTACTAAAAATCTGGCATGGATTTGGCTCTCCAGGACTGACTTTGGAGAACCCTGATGTAGAATACCCATCAAAGCATGTCAATCCAAATAGAAGATCTTGGAGTTGAAAATGTTGGAGACCAATAGAAATCCGAAGAACCTTTAGTGAGCTGGAAAAATGGGAAGATGGAGATAAGCATACTTCAAATCCAGAGACGTCAGATAATCCCCTGTCTTAATAGTGGAAAAATACTTTGAAGTCATTTTGAAGGAGCAATGCTTGAGGAGATTGTTGAGGCCCTTTAGATACAGTATTGGATACAAATTCCCCACGGGTTTTTGTGCCACAAACAGAATGGTGTAGTAACCCTTGCCCTACTCATGGGTGGTACTAGACAAATAGCAGTCTTTGCTAACAGGGCCTGGAATCCTTAAAAGAGCACATGACACCTCCTCAAATCTCAGGAAGTGAGGTCGGCTGAAAGTGGTCTGAAGGTAGATTTGTATACTCCGGGCAATAACCCTCTAATACCAAATTGACCACCCATTTATTTGATACAGTCATAATTCTGATATCCTTGAATAAAGGCAGGTGATCCCCTACTGGCCCAAGGCTTTGATTGTCATGCTTTTGAGGGATTTGGAGTGACAGAGGCACATCCAGGGTTCTGGGACCAGGATTTATCAAAGTTCAGAGTCCCCCAGCCACGAACCCCTGCTTCAGAAAGGCTGACAATTTTTCTCTCCCTGTGGCTGGAGGGGAAACTTTTTTTTATAACCAAAAACCTCTCTCTCCGTAGTGTGAAATTTAGCTGAAGCAACCAATTTCTTGTTTTCAGCAGTCTTTTTTATCATGTCACCCAATTGCTGGCCAAAGAGAGAACAACCATCAAATGGGAGTTTCATCAAAATTAACTTCTGAAAGGAATCGACTTTCCATGTCTGCATCCAAAGATGATGACAAGCAGATACAGCAGCTCCAGATGCGGCAGCAGATGCACACAGATTATCAAATAACAAATCTGAGAGAAACTGACCTGTTGTTCCATAATTCTTAGGAGGGCCGTACAATCTGCACCCTCAGACATATGCTCAGCCAACTGGTGAAAGTCCTTGAGGAGAGACTGGACCATATAACTGGAATAGGTATTAATCCTAAGTGAAAAATTAGAGGACGCGTTCAACCTTTTGATGGCACTCTCCTGTTTCTTGTCAGGTGGATCTGGTGAAGAGGAATCCTCTGCCTAAATATTACCTCAAGAGAACAGTCCTGCCATGAGGCCATAAACTTACAACAGCCGGAAACTCCTCTGTAAATGTATCTACTAGAAAATGTTTAGCCAAAAAGTGAAGAAAGTGTGATCGATCTTGTTCGCGCTATATAAAACTTTATAAATAAATAAATAAATAAATAAATGTCTCCCCATTCATGGCACAAGCCAGGTCTTACAGCAGCATGCGTGGGTAGTGGCCCAGGGTGGCAATTACAGGCTCAAGCACTGGGAGCCCAATGTGTTCCCTCAAATGCTGTAATAAATCAGAGAGTTCAGCTAACTGAATAAACCAGCCTCTCTTTTGCTCCTCATCACCATCACCATTATTATCCACTGAGTCCAGAACGAAAGGCACTTTGGCAGGTACCCTCCTGAGCCCTAAAGGCAGCTGCAGCAGCCCGCTCAATTAGGAGCTGTATAGAAGCAATCGAAGGAGAAGCTAATGAGTGTGGCCGGATTTCCTCTACCACCTCCTACGTACTGCCTTTTTAGTCAAAGACAAACACAGCCAGCACTTTGCTAAGCCAGGTCTTACAAGGCCAAGAAACTGACTGAAACTTTGTGTATTTTGACAGTTTTCAATGCACCCTGAAGTCTCCCATGATTTCCCAAAGACACGCTATCATGGATCATGCATTCAAAATGAAAAAAGGTAACTCTGAGTAAAATGCGTTTGGTGCATCTAAATAGATATCCTCTGCCTAGAACAGCCCTCCCTCTGCCTGACTGGCAAATTGCTAAAGCAGATCATAGTCAGGCAGAACCATTGTGTATGGTCACACTGTCTTGAGCAAGGTAATGAAGACCACTGTAAATATTGAGTGCTGCTAAAGCAAGTTCTCCAAAAATACATTAAAACAAAACCTACATACAAATATTACAACTAACCTAACATCAGGATGAATAAAATGAAGAGCAGGGTGTGATGCAATAGATTCTCCATTTTTCTACTGCCTACTGGGTATTAGGAGCCATATTGGTAGGAATTTGGACTTCAGCTAGGGAACAGGTTCTGCAGGACGGAGATAGAATCTTGCAGGTAAGGACTCTAGTGGTGAAGATGGGTGAGGAGGTAAAGCTCTTCCTTGCAGGGCTTTGTCCCTGCATTCGCTACCAATCGTCAAGAGTCACAAACTGCAATCTGTCTAATTAATATACTTTAGGCGGGTTGTTTTATGACCCACTACAAAGGGACAAATTGTGATGCAGCCTATTAATACATAGGTTGTATAGTAAATTGCATCCTCATTTCTAAACCAGCTGCTGTGCATCTTGCACATCCCTGATTTACAAATGGGTATCATACATCATACCCTTTCTTCACTGAATTTGAATTTTGAAAAAAACTACATCAATGTGCTGATTACTTGTGCATTTATTTTCCAAGTCATCTTCTCAAAATTATTATTTTATTTAAAGTGGCTAATATAAGACTAAGCAATGAAAAAAGAGCTTTTGTGAACAGTTACCTCAGGGACTTACCAATTTAAATATTAGGCATATCTCACTTTTCCAAATTATGCCCACAGACCTTGTGCTTTTAAGATACTTCTTATAGCTAACATAGTTCATATCAAAGCTACATGCCTAAATGGTTTATTTTGACAGCTGCTGGATGCAGTTCTGGTTACTGCCATTGAATTACACACTGGCAGCCCTTAAGCAATGATATTAAAGTCAAATATGTGGGTAGCACAATCTACAATGCAGCCCACAGGTGACATTTAACGTTGATGCCACTGGCATACTTGCTGCTCTTTGTACACCATATTACTGTGGCCTTATGTATAAATTGAAATAGACCAATTCGGGTTAGTCTATCTTTCACCATGATTAGAGGTAAGAGCGTATTTAATGGGATGTGTTCAGCAGCCTGCCAATGCTCAGAGTTAAATTATGCCAGCCAGTTATGTTCCAAAAATGCATAATTTTTAGGGAGACCAACAAAAAGTCAAATCTTTTACATTATTTAATTTGATTTACACAACCAGCTACTCTGGTAATTCCATAACTTCCTACTGCTAATTCCACTGACTAATGTTCTAGACATGTGATGGAAATAATGGTAGTATTAGAGGCTAGAATATTATCTGTTGCCATGAAAATAAATGGAATATTCAAACGCATTTGGAAGTTGCTGCCTTCCAAAGACCTAAACATCTAGGATTTCTATTAGATATCCTATAGCTCCCTACACTTTAGGCATAGGGTATTGTCATTTAAAGACATTGATTACAAAAATGAGATTCAGAGTTGCATTGATATTCTCATTAAGATTAGGGAGGGCGGTAATCTTCTTACTCCAACACCAACTGTCCAATTCACACAGGTATTTATACGCCTACATTGAACTTATGTGTGTGTGGTATGTTATGTTCTATTTTGTTATGTTGTGTTATTTTATGTGTATTTGTATAGTGCAGTAATTACTCAAGAGGATATCCAGGTGCTTAAGCAAGGTGCGTTGGTGTGTGGTCCCAAGGTACTTATATGAAGAGCCAGATCTTCAGCTTCTTGTGGCACTCAAGAAGTGGGGAGGAGGCTCTGATGTGCTGAGGTAGGTCATTCCATGTCTTGGGTGTGATGTAGGAAAATGAGCAACCTCCAGCCTTGTTTGCTGGGTTTTTGGGGAGTGTGTGCAAGTGAGGCAGAGCATAGGTGTCTTGTGGGTTGGGGAAAGTTCAGGTATTATGGTCCTGTGCTGTGTAGGGCTTTATATGTGTGCATGAGAACTTTGAATTAGCTTGTGAATGGGAAGCAGGTGCAGCTTCCTGACATGCGGTGTGAAGTGGGTGCAGATGGGAAGGGTTGAGTATGTGTTTTGCTGCAGTGCTCTAAATGGTCTGTAGTCTGTGTAGAAGTTGTTTGAAAATTCCGCCATAGAGAATGTTGCCGTAGTCCAGCCTGCTGGTGATGAGTGCTTGCGTGCCGTTCCGTCTGGTTTTGTGAGGCAACCATTTGAAGAACTTTTGCAGCATGTATAGAATGTGGAAGCAGGAGGTGCACACTGTGTTGACTTGAGCTGTCATGTTGAGCTTGTCATGCAGGATGATCACTAGAATTGTTGCGTGATCTGTGGGTTTGGGTGTTGTTCCTAGCTCCGATGGCCACCAGGTGGAATCCCATGGGAAGGTTTTGTTACAGAAGACCAGTAATTCAGTGTTGTCAGAGTTGAGCTTCAGGCAGTTGGTTCGCAAAAGTAGTTGACTTCCACAAACATGTGAAATTTTGTAAATTCAAAATCATTTGATAGGCATACTGCCATACCCTCGATACCGATTTGCTCTTGTCACAATAAGGGAACATTTCCATATCAAGCCAGGGATGGTAAGACAACACCTCTTAAGTTAGTGGGGTGCAACAAGAAAGGGAAATATTAAATGTTGCCATGAAGAAGTAGTACAGAAGTTAAGAAGTAAAAATACACTTGAGTGTTACATTTATACATGCATAATTGTACACCTGTTACAATTACACATGTGTACATATGTGTCTATGTTAATACCATTGTAAAACTGCAACAGTTGCAACTTTCCAGGTGTGCTCCTATATTTCTTTGAGAACTCGAGAAAAATCTGAAATGTACTCCCAAAGTAGGGGTATGACTGTGGGAGTAAATTTTCCTGAATTCAGCTTTTAGAATCTCATTTGTAGCATAGCGGGTAACCCACCAGCCTATAAGCTTAGCGGATGCAAGGCCCTCCACTGACCTGGCAAAGACCACCTACCATATTTAAAGATCCCTGCTAGACATGTAGGGATACTTTGTTTCCAATGCCTCTGTGGCAGCAGCAGTAGCTCCAGTGAAGTCTGTGCTGCTGGCTGCTTTGTTCGATGCTCCAAAAAAGAAGTTTGCTTTCAGAAAACAAAAACCATTGTTCTGAAGCGCAAGGTCTTTTCTACGTGTGGGGGAAGAGTATGTCATTGTATGTTTTCCCTACTCCTGAATCAGCATGGCTCACAGTCAATTTGTGCGAAGACCATCCCCTGCCCTAAGTAAGGCGGGTCAACAATCATTGTGACCCACCAGCTTAGTAATGGACAGTTTGCAGGGTTAAGGGTTTATGCCAGCTGAGGCTCCGATGTTTAAAACCTACAGCTTCACTTCCAATTTTACATAAAGTGAGGGAACTAAAAGGTTGTGGGGTGGTAACTCTGCCGATATGAGGCAGTGTTCATGCTCTGTCAACCTTTATGACCCAGCAAGGCATGTTTTAGTTGGGTCATCCTAATTTAGGCTGAGAGTCATACAAGTATCTTTCATTTCAACAGTGGCTGTTAACGTGATGCGGTTAAATCTGATTTTAAGGAAGTTATTAGCATATATTGGTTAAAAGTATTTTTTTTCCCCTTGAGCAGGTGTGAACTGTTTTTCTTTCAATTGTGTTAAATATAGATCTATCCTAATATACAAGATGATTCTCCTTTTGTCACAACAGTTTCAATGTTGTTCATTTAATTTTAAGGGCAACTGTTATATCAAGCAGCTCCAGCTTAGAATGATATAATTATACATAATAGCTTGATTTATTTCTCAAAGAACAAAGGAACCACTACTGTGTGCCTCCTCTCAAAATTAGCCATACACATTCGATTGAGTGTGAATATGATGACTTCCCGTGAGTTTTCTTCCCCCAGATACATATGACCCCTCCACCATCTGTATTTAAATAATAACTTCTATTCCTACTTGTGTTTTTTCTCATGATAATCATTGAGCAGAACCCCTACCTCCCCACCACTGGTATCCTTACTCACTCTCTTGTATGTATTAAAATAGTTCCTATATAAATGCATCTTGGTAAGCACTAATCAGTCCCATGGTCCGAAATCACTAACATTGTAGTCAGGATTCACTGGGAGGAAGACATGCCTATGCACCACTCAGTATCCACAGCAAACCATTCATGGGTAAACCATATTGGTTAGCAGAAAATTAATGCAAAGGTGAGTGTGATAAGAGAGAAAACAGAGACACTGAATATCACCATTCTACTAATCACTCAGCTGGGCATTGGCTTTTACTAGGACGTAGCGGATAACTAAATCCTAGATTAAGATCTTTAGCATCTTATCAATGTGCTTTAGTGTCTAATAGTTTCTGTTTCACAATAATATACTTTCAAAATAACTTTATGTTTCTGACTCTTTCCTTGGTGGCTCTACGAGATTCCTATAATATTATCCATGTTGCCTATGAAATTAAAGTTATAAAGATTTGGAATTATCTAACTTCTTTCACTGAAAAAGTAACTAGCTTCTGTTTTGTGTGAATACTGTTTCTGGTTGAAGAATTTTTTAAAGGTTGCTTTTTCTGAAACTGCCATACAATAAATATTCATTAAACTAATAAAATTCACATATATACGAATGATCACTTACCTAACCATATATCTGTAGTAATCACACCTAGACAGGTAAGTGTGAGAACACTTGGCTTAATGACTGTCCATCTCCACAGCTTCCAGGGACATCTAACAACTGCCCCTTAGAGTTCAAACCATCACATTCTATCACCATGACAGTGACATCATAAGCTGTATTGAATAGATTAATAGACAGTGAAGAATACATTCTTTAGGAAGACTACTACAACATCTCCTTTCTTTCCATGAAACAAAAACAAAACAAAAAGAAAAGTAAAGAAAAATAACAGGGCATAAAACAAATGCAAAAAAATACAAAATACCAGAAAAAACAAAATGAGAAATCCAACATAGCAGAAACCGCTGTAATGAATAATTGGCTGTAAATCCAAACGTTTAGGTGGAACAATTCTACTTTCACTCTTGCGAGGAGTAACATACTCCAAGGATAATTTAGGAGACTGAGAAGGTTGCAGAGAACACCCCCTCCGAGCTTGCTGGACATGAACAGGATCACTGCCAGACTCAAGCCCCAATTGCAACATAACCCTCCTAGGAACTTTATAAATTCTTGACAAATTCCACCAACTCCTCGCATTGATCCTCACAGCAAAAAGTGAAGTGGCATCCACTTGAACAGGAGTGCCACATTTTGACAATCCCTTTGCAACATTGATTGGAGACTTAATTCTCACCCAATCTCTCACACAAACGCAAGACTGAAAGCCACCCTCATCAGGGACAACAGAATGGGCATGCGTCCTCACATGAGTTTGAGAATCCCCACACAGTGACCGTAAACCCCTTTTTTTCATCCAAGCAGGGCACATATGAAAAGTAGCCATCCTTCCACGGAGCAGTACAAAGGGGCTGGACCCTGTGATGGGACTGGGAGTAGTGCGATGAGCCCACAACTTACTTTGGACCGCTTCCTTGATATCAATTCTACTAGAAACAGCCCACTAAACACACTCAACTAAAATGCAGTTCGTGCACTCAATGAAACCATTGGCCTGTGGGTAATACGGAGCCACATGGTGATGTGAGATCCCAGATTGACTTAAAAAATCAGACGTCTCCTTGGAAGTAAATTGTACCCCATTGTCAGATACAAACTCCTCAGGGAAGCCCTTCTCTGGCAAAAAGACCCCATAGGAATTTGATAACTTCCTGTGTATTGGGATCAGTCATGAATTGAACCTCCCACCACTTACTGAAGTAATCAGCAACAACCAAGGCAAATTTCTATTTATTAGGTAAGACATTAAAAGGACCCACTAAATCTAAGGTTAGCTTCAACCAAGGACCATTTGGAAGATCCACCTCTTGCAAAGGGGGAGCAGCAACCTTGATGAATTTGTCACTGGTGCAACACGTCACACATCCCTCTACAACATTATTTACTTGGCGATCCATGGAAGGCCACCAGTACAGACATTGGAACCTCCTTTTGGTGTTTGTTTGCCCAAGATGACCCTCATGACCATAGTCGATGATACGAGCTCTCAGTGACTCTGGAGGAATACATTTATCCCCCGCATGACCATTTCACCACCCTCCAAAGTAAGCTCACCAGCAATCTTAGCAAAAGGGTGAAGCTCACCTTCAAAATGTTTTTCCCTGGGCCAACCCTACACTATGAAACCCTTTACTCTCTTGAGTACAGAGTCCGACTCCATAGCACAGAACCACTCACGTTCAGTAAAACAACCCTGACTTCAAACATCCACAGCAGCGATCAAACATTCTTCATCAGCATCATCATCACAAATTCCTGTTTTCTCAAAGGTAAAGGGAACCTTGAGAGAAAATCAGCACTTGTGTTTTTCCAACCAGGAATATGTTCAATTTCAAAATCATATTGTAACAATTTAGAACATAGTCTTGCAATTCTTGGAGTGTGATCCTTGGCAATGTTACCATTGAGAATGGGGTTGAGCGGTTTGTGATCAGTCAGTAATCTGAACGTTTTACCCTAGAGAAAACACTTGAATCTTTTGACAGCCCAACAACAAACCAGCAACTCTTGCTCAATTACTGAGTAATATTTCTCACTTGGACGTAATGCTCGGGAGGCAAACCCAATGGTGTGTTCCTTTCCCTGCTTGAACTGAGAGATCATCCCTCCCAAACCATCCAAACTGGCATCCACCGACACAGTACACTGGTAGTGCGGATCAAAAGGCGTAAGAATTTTGCAAGATCCCAGTTCAACCTGACAGGATTTATCCCCGATAAATGTGGCTTTTTTCTTGAGTAAACCTTGCATATGTACAGTTTTTGCGGCAAAATTAGAGATGAACTTTGTGTAAAACTGACCTTTTATTTGTTATTTTTTTTTATTTTACTGAGTTTTATATAGCGCAAACTTGACCCAAAGTCAAAGTCAAAGTCAAAGTTTGCTTTATTCGGTTAAAATTTTAAAACCATCAAAGCACAGAACAGTAATTCTATGTACAGGCAAATGCAATTACAAAAGAAATTTTAACACACAGAAAAATAAATACAAAACAATTTGGCGCTAAATACAATGACAGTATGTCTTTCAATTAATTCAGTAATATTACAATCATTTCTCCTTAAAAATTCCATCTTCAACAGTTTGTTAAGCTCAATACTACTTGGGAAATGAGGGGAATAACTAAATAAACTGAGCCCTATTTCTAGATCTTAAAGCACCCACGATGAAGCTCGCAACCCCAAAACAAATCAAAGGAGACTCCAACATTTGTAAATAGGCCAACACAGGCCTTACTTGCTCAAAATGACGATTCTTGAAAATCGGAAGAATATATTTTTTTCGCTGATTAGAGTAAAATTTACAAAAAAATATCATGTGCAACATGTTTTGTTCAAAGATGTTGTCACAAGGACAAGGCCCCAAAGTTCCCTCTTTGAAGAAGCCTTTGGGGTAGGCCAATAGCCAAGGGAGCATACCATGCTTAAACCTTATTAGCAAAAACATATGGAAAGGTTTGTTAATGTAGGTTAAGTAAGGCTGGATCTCGTCACCTGAACTCAACATAACAAACCTTCTAACTGTCGGTTTCCTCAACTCATCTCCTTCCCTTGACGACATTGCTCTTGTCAAAAATTGGGTCTTAAGGGCCTTGATGTGCTCTCTACTCAGCGCACAAGGACTGGTAAACAGTTCAAGACAGCCAAGCGACTTCAAGTTATTTTTAATATAACAGATCCATGGGATAGACATAGCTTCATCTAGGGACAAGCAATCTTGAATAATTTGTTGGTTTAGATTTGGAGGCTGCTGCACCCAAACCCTCAACCAGCCTAGTAACGGTGCCACAGATATATGGTCAGCAAGATATCCCACCCCCAGATCCTCATGTATATTAAAAGTTGGTGCAGAAGGGGGAAGAGACAACAATTTCCTGAAAAAAGTATTTTCTACTGCTTGGATGTCAGGAGAGGCCTTATAACCCCAGACCTCACTACCATATAGGGCCATGGGAATACACTTAGCTCTATAGATTTTTATTAGAGCAGGGAGTGGTTTACACCCCAAGCGCTTTGCAAAGCCCAACAGAGCGCCTGTAGCTCTAGCAAGGTTATTCTTTTTCTGAGCACGTTGCATGACCCAAGAAATTCTGTCGTCAAATACGACCCCTAAATATGGGAAGGTCTGCACTTTTGTTAATTCCTGCCCATTACAGAAAAATGTCACCCTTTTCGCCCTCCCCGTACCTATTGACATGGAATGTGATTTTTTAAAATTTATTAATAAGTCTAAAGAGACCATAAAATCATAGAATCCATTTAAAAGAGCTTGTAAACCTCTCGCGGTTCTAGCCAACAGAACAGTGTCGTCCGCATATAGTAATGCGGGGATCATTTTAGAACCGGCTTTGGGAATGTCTTTACTAACCGAAGTTAAAACCACACCCAGATTGTTGATGTAAAGCGAGAAAAGTAGGGGGGCAAGAATACACCCCTGTCTTACTCCACGCTTTACCTGCCAAGCATCTGTCTGACTCCCGTCTTCACTATAGCGGACAACTGCGGTAGTGTCCTCGTGGATAACAGCCAAGAAGGAAATCAGTACCGGATCAAGCCCCAAGGCGGCTAATAAGGCCCATAATTTTTGCCGATTTACAAGGTCGAAAGCAGTGGACAAATCCATAAAAGCTAAATGGAGGTCCCCCTGCTTAGCGACCGTGTATTTCCCAATAATGAGATGTAAGTTAAGGCATTGGCCTACAGTACCCCTTCCTTGTCTGAACCCATATTGTAGGTCAGAAATTATGGATTTCTCCTCCAACCACACTGTTAAACGAGCAAGGACAACTTTACCCATTACTTTCATGGCAGAATCCATGAGGGAAATGGGCCGGTAACAAACCGGATCTTCTCTTGAACCTTTTTTAAAAAGAGGGACAATAACAGCTTTGCCCCATGATTTAGGAGCACCGGCCTCAGAAGCAGCATTAAAAACACGAGTTAAAAGTTTAGCCCAAAACCTTGAGTCCGCCCTATAATGGTCCGCGGGGACTCCATCCGGTCCTGGGGCTTTGCCCATTGCCATAGCCTCAATGGCCTCCAAGACCTCTTCCTCCTTAAAAAGGATTCTTGAAGCTAATGTGTTATCTGCATAATTTACTGGATTAGGATCTTGAATCTCCGAGTAAAGACCACTAAAATGGGCCACTCATCTGTCTGGCAGGATGAGACATTCTTTGTTAGTATTCTCCAGCTCATTAAAAAGAGGACTATTTATCACCTTCCAGAACTGGCTACTATTTTTCTGAATACTTGCGTCTGACAAATCATCCCATGCCTTATTTTTTAACTGGTTTTTCCTGTCTTTTATTGCTTTTTTGTAACCTCTTCTAGCCACTGCTATCTTACTAGGGTTATTACCGGGTTCTTTCAGTGCCGATAAAAGAACAGAGTGAGCACTAGAACAAGTATGGTCAAACCAGTTTTTGAATTTCTTGGGCCTTGGTTTCCCATGGCTGGTAAGGTTCCCCACGACTTGTTTAGTAATTCTGTCAAAGGCACCCAGAATGACCCTCGGTTGTGCCACTGCCGAAAGACACAGGCTAAAATCCTCTTTTTTACTTTCATATAAATTTTCAAGGAAATCGGCCGGGGTAATAACATCCCATCTCAATCGTCTACCCTGACTAGTAGACACACTAGATTTGTGTTAGAGATCGGAGGTAAAGGAACATCTTTCCTCAATGCCTTAACTTTAATTTCCAGAGTAAGTGGATTGTGATCACTTAAGGCATTTTGCGTAACACGAAAAGTACCCAGTAAGCTCAACATAATGCGTGATACAAAGATGTAGTCAATTGTAGTACAATGGCCTTGACCCGTAAACGTATGGACAGGAGCCTGCAACTCTTGTACAGGCATGTGTAAGTGATAGGTCGATACCATATTCTCTAAATATATCCCACCCTTGGAGTGTTCGAAATGGGTAGCCTCTTGTGGGCAAAACTCATGATGGTTATTTGCAAAACAATTAAGATGACATACATGAATATTAAAATCGCCAAAAAGTAAAAGCAAATAAGGTTTAACATTAATTGCGTCATACTCGTCCAAAAAACTGAATAGTGCTTTGAAATGCTCTAACTCATCCAACTTAGTGAATGAGTTATAAAAATTAACCACCAAGAATGATGGCAAATTAACACATTCCATTTTCACCGCTAAAATATGAGGAGAATTGGTTACTAACAGCTCCATACTATATAGCAACTTTAGACTGAATAATAACAAAAGACCCCCTCGTGGTCTCCCCATGACAGAAGGCACAGCATATTTAACGAAGGACTGATACCCATCCAAGTAGTAAGGATCTGTAGCCTCCCATGTTTCTTGTAAAGCCATAATATGATAAGTGGAAAGAAAAGCCCTCCAGTTTTGATCGCCTCGTTTAGAGCGAAGACCAGCAATGTTCCATGATAAAGCAGTAATAATATCTATTGCTGGAGTGCCTACTACACACACTTGCTCTTTTGATAAACAATTTTCCAAATTAAGTGAAAAAGGTAGTGGGTCAGCTTCTACTCCATTAGAAGGCAATTCAACACCCAAATTATCAAAATTAATGATAGGAGCTGTTCCGCTCCGAACTACAGAAACTACCTCAGGACGCCTCTGCGTGACTCTTGTGGCAACCTCTGTCTGTAAAGGTAAGTTTTTACCTATTAAAGCAGTGAAATTGACAGTATTAACCACAGCAGGTGACCTGGGAGATAAAATCCCAAAAGAATTGGAAGAAACTATACTGGAAACATCATTATGGGTATAGACTCCATCGACCCTGAGTCAGTCATTAACATCTAAAGTACTAAGGACTTCATATCTGTTACTTAATAGCAGTGAATTACTTGCAGGGACTTGCTTAAAGGGGCACTCTCTCAATCTGACAGGCCCCAAAAAGGGTGGTGGATAAAAAAAGCCCAATGGGAGAACATTAACGTAATCCTGTTGAATTCTAATAGACCCTGCTTGTCTTAAAATATGGTCAACTATATCGGGGGAGCTAAAGTTCACAATGACACAGTCACCCTTCAGAGTCTTATTGGACTTACCCACCCAGGGGACCCTTCTCACCATTTTAAAACAATCAAAGAGGTGACTCTCCAAGACTGTCTTACCAGCCAAAAAGTGGAGGGCTTTATTTTTCAGGGAGGACCAATGCTCTTCCTTGCCATCACAAATTTTCGGGACATTGGCCAAAATAACCGTATATGGGCAGGCCTCTGGTGGCAGGTTTAATGGACGGTCCTTATGTGTAGGCTCCCCCCGAGTACTTCGTCTTTCAGTATGACCCCTTGGCCCTGGACTACCACCGTTAATTCCCCGAGCAGGTGGAAAGGGGATTATAGGGCCCACAACAGGAGTTGACATTGAGTCAACCAGTTCAGACACTCTAGAAGTGACTTCACTTAGGGGATGAAGATCAGAAGGAATAGGCCTTAACAACCGAGCACTTTGACCAGCAATATGACGTTCGATAAGAATAAGTCTATCGTCAATCTTACTGAGTCTGTCCAAGACTGGCGATATAATCGCCCTCAATCGCTCGTCCAACAGCTTAATCAAATCGGCTGAAATGTCCCTCATAATAGCTACGTCCCCTTGAGCCCCAAGCTCAGTAAGCCCATTTCCCTTAGAAGGAGTTGCCTCAACCACTGAACTACCTCCCGGATGAACCAACCCTTGACCAGGATCTTTATTCCTAGGGTGTTTAGCATGTTGGCAATTTCCTTTGGGGGCATGGGTAGCTTTTCTCTTACCCTTGGGAACTTTAACAGGGGCAACTGCCTAGTGCGTGAGGCTGGGGGAGAAAGAGAAGGACTAGAGACATTCATCGAAAATTGGGCACTGGACTGGCAGGTCTCTAAAGCAGGCCCAGAAGAAGTAGAATGAGTAGCCTGCATGGGAACAACTGAATTAAGCTGGGTAAAAGGCTCTAGTGACAACCTTCTTTCCACAATTTCAATTTCTTTAGACACGGCATTTTCAGCTTTTTTTAAATAGGCGTCTAAGGTCCCTGACCCCCTGCTGTAGAGCCCTTGTTATAGTTTTTCGCCATAGCGTAATCTGCCACTGATGACTTAATGCAATTGTTACCACACCTATCACACCATGAAATACCTTAACTGGGCAAACCTTAACAACTGACCCGGTATTGCAACAAATAATCCCAGAGTACGTGTGGTGCTGGTTAGAGGGGTGGCCCAGCCCAGCCTTGTCCAGCCCCGGACGGCCACAGACGGCCCGCCCTCTGCCCGGGCTCAGCCTGGCGCCGCCCGCGCGCGTCCCGCGACGCGGGAGGAGCGACGGTCCTTTAAGCGCCTCCGGGCGCGTGTGCAGCGCAAAGCACTGTGGGGGCTGTGGTCTCCGGCCGCGAATGGTGGTAGCAGCAGCGGCGAGGAGAAGGCACCCAGAAGCGACGGCAGCAAGACCAACACCGGGGCGCCTGGGAAGAGTCACCAGCAGGTAGGCAAATTTGAAAAGAACAGGGTTCCCGCTCTACAGGAAGAGCGACGGACCTTTAAGCGCCTCCGGGCGCGTGTGCAGCGCAAAGCACTGTGGGGGCTGTGGTCTCCGGCCGCGAATGGTGGTAGCAGCAGCGGCGAGGAGAAGGCACCCAGAAGCGACGGCAGCAAGACCAACACTGGGGCGCCTGGGAAGAGTCACCAGCAGGTAGGCAAGTTTGAAAAGAACAGGGTTCCCGCTCTACAGGAAGAGCGACGGACCTTTAAGCGCCTCTGGGCGCGTGTGCAGCGCAAAGCACTGTGGGGGCTGTGGTCTCCGGCCGCGAATGGTGGTAGCAGCAGCGGCGAGGAGAAGGCACCCAGAAGCGACGGCAGCAAGACCAACACCGGGGCGCCCGGGAAGAGTCACCAGCAGGTAGGCAAGTTTGAAAAGAACAGGGTTCCCCTTGACCCAAATCGGGTATCAGAGCGCTTTACATAGCACCAGTTGTGTTACATGAGGACACATTCATTTTTGTTAGGCACAGGGAGGTTAAGTGATTTGCCCAGAATCACAGGATGTTCAGGGTCATTGCCGAGACTCGAACCCAGATTCGAGGTCGACCACCCTAGCCATTAGGCCAACTCCTCTCCTTCTTTTATCTCTATAAAAATGCATACTAATGATTTATTGATATATTTATTTTTAATATTTTCAAAAATATTCGCGACGACGTTGATAGTCACGATATCCCTGTGATAGTATACGAGGGCTGCGCTGGCGGCTGCGTCATCGTTTTTTCTAATTTTGCACGTGATAAAAAAAAGAAAATGGAAATATAACTTCTGTCATTAACAGCTCCATTTCTCAACCATGGGGTCAGAGTATCTCCACCCTGACCCCTTTTGTGGACTTTCACACAGTTCACCTTTTCAGCCCCGGTAACCGTTCCTGAGCAATACAATGGCACCTGCAACTTTCTGTTCAGGTCCGTCTAGCCAATCAGAGCACTCCCATTGGCATAAGCATTCTGCGATGCATCGCGAAACCTTCAGGAAAAATCAGCGGCCAGAGATATCACTATAATTTTAAACTTCCATTTCTCAAAAACTACTGAACAGATTTACACGAACTAAGCAAAAGGAGCTTCCTTGAACCAACATCTTCTCCCTGCCAAAACTGGTGTAGGTTCATTGAGCAGTTAGGTTTGTACTCCCAAAAATGAAGAGACCTGTTCTTTGGATGAAGGACAAGGAGCATTCACAATGGCCTCGATTAGACCTTCTCTTGGTACAATACCATCACCGGAAATCCGATGACCCAAGTACTCAATGGATTCTACATCGAAAACATATTTGAGTTTGTTGGCCACAATCCCTTTCCCCTGTAATCTGTCCAATACAACTGCAAGATTTTTATCATGTGACTCCCTGCTCTTTCCTGCAACCAGAATGTCATCTTGGAAAACCACAGTGTCTGTGACACCCTCTAAAACTTTCTCCATGACACGTTGAAAAACCGAGGCTGCCGAAGCTAAGCCAAACAGCATCCTTCTGAACTGAAAAGTCCCAAGAGGAGACACAAAAGCAGTCAAATGTTTACACTTGGGATCCTATTCCACTTGGTGGTAGACGGAGGCAAGATCAATTTTAGAAAAGAATCTAGCACCCTCAAACTTAGAAAGAATAACATCAATACTAGAGAGAGAATGGGAACCCACCCACATCTCCTTGTTCAGACTGCGCAAGTCAATTCACACTCTAAGACTCCCGTTCTTCTTACGGGCAACCACCAAGGAAGACAACCAAAGGGAGGACTCAATTGATTCAATGACTCCCGACTCACACATCCTATTAAGCTCAGCTGACAAATCATCTCTGTTACTAAACTGCACATTATGTAGCTTGTGTTTGACCGGGGTAGCCTGCTCCTTAACTTTGATGAAATGTTTGAAACTTTTGACACATCCCAAACTATCTGCAAAAACGCTCGAGAATTTGTTGGACCATGTGATCAAACTCTCACCTTGAGGAGTGTCATCCACCACCGAGACTTGCTCAATTGTACCTGGTCTAAGAGTCATGCCAAACAAGCCCTAATAATACCAACGAAGTATATTAAGACCTTTCTTTGTGTTAAGTCTTCACTCACCTGAAATCCAAGTTGTTCAACTTGAGAGATGAGATGACAGTTCTCTATGCCCCCAAAAACCTATGCCGGCCTAAACTGTATTTGAAAATTCAGTTTGGCTAGGATAGATCTCCAGGGGAAGGGGGAAAATGGGACAACTAAAAAAAGAACAAAAAGGAACACTCCACTGTTGCAGCTCTCGTCGATGCGACTCTTTCTTTGCTTGAGATTCTCTTTATAACTTCGGAAGATGCTGTCTGTCAATGGCTAGGCATCTATAAATATTATAAGCAATAATTAAAACAATATTGATCTACTTTTCTATACTCTTCCAACTGCTTCTTATTCAGTATTCATACACATTCACGAAATGCCTTTTCTATAATCGCACTGTTCATATAACATGAGCCTTTCTTATTTTTCACAGAAGAGCGATTCTGAATGACTGTTTTCAATTATGCTGTGGGAAATAAAATAACGTTATTCACCAGTAAATATTACCACCAAGAAATTCTCAAACCTTCTTTCTGTCATAGACTTACTAATAATTGCCTAAAATAAGTCCTATAAATATAATCCAAAATAGGTTATATCAAATGTTCAAACTTGTCTTTTATGATGAAGTTCTTTTTTTGGAAATTGAAGTTCTTTTATCTTTATTTCTTGTACTTTCAGGCAAGTCTCTGATTTCCAAAGGGTTTGATTCCCTAATCACAGTTTCAGAAAACCTAAGGTGAGTAAAGCTTTAAATTGTACATGAGTCAACATTTTTAACTTTTTCTTCATGCGTGCATTCGTTTCTGCATGCGTTAAAATGAGAAAGATCTTACTTGAGCGTGTCTCTTTTTCTTTTTTGTTGCAGGTCGGAAGATTCCAAATTCCGGGACCGGAGAGAGGACGGAAGAATCAACGCATCGAGGAGATGCCATGGGAACCAAGGATTACACCGGAACTGGAAAGGAGATCGGAGAAGAATTCTCCATGCAGGCGTATTGCTGGGGAAACAGGACTCTCGCTGGAGACGCGTCGCCGGGGAATCTGGATTCTCGCTGGAAGTCAGGTGAGGGAAAACACACTAATGAGCACAAGCGCGTCTCGTTGTACCAGCGGGTCTTTTATAGGCACTGAGATGGAAAGGGTTCTTCAGTTAGGGTGGGGTGAAGGAAACGTGCCACAATGACTCAGCGCTTGAAGCTGCAACGTGCTGTTTATGCAAATGAGCCCCTGAGCTCCAACACGTGTAAACTGCCCTAAGTTTGATTTATTCAGCACCATGTTCCACTACCAGCGTTCATAAAAAACTTGTTAACATTATTTAGGCCACCAAACAATAAGCAATATGTACCAGGAGACATTAAGCACGCCTCTGCAATAATAACGTAGAGGGGCAACAATCTTGGCATAAACAATTTACAGCAAAGAGGCCAAAAACATAATGCAGCTGGCATTCAATACACAGTATGAGATTGAGCTACATTTATAATACAAACCCTAACACTGTGCCACATAAACCTTCCATTGGATATGTCTGTCTTTGAAAAGAAGACTTGTTTCGGAAAACACCTTCAAGTCAATTCTCCTCCCTTCATAAGAAACAGGACTTCTGTCTGGTGAATTGAGAGATTTATCTCTCCACACACTCAAACAACTCTTCGGTAAGCAAAGTCATGCGTGCTCCTGAATCAACCAATAATTGTATAGACTTTCCATCCACCAACACATCTACTACAGGACCAACACAATTCTCTGAGTCATCCTTAACAACCACAATAACTTTGGTTAAAGAACTCACAATCTCACTCACAGAATCCTCCTTATCCTCCTCAGTATGAACAACATTGACATTACCCCGTAAACCACACACTTTCCCAAAAGGCCCTTGTTTACCACGCTTCTGACAGGAGGCATTCTTAGCAGGACAAATATGTGAATTAGGAAAATGAGAGGGAAATCCACATTTTGCACAAACATTTTTTGAGAAACCTAATTTTTTCTCCGGTTTAAAAGAAGTGTACTACTCCCTTTTTGCTCACTCTGTGGTTTGTTTTTATCTCTCTGTAACGTATCACCTTGATCTTTACGCTCTTTCACCACACCCACAACATTCTTCTCGGGTTTAAACTCTCTCGAGGCTTTCTGAGATAGTTCAATGCTTTTGACGATGGTAATTGTTTCTTGTAAAGAGGAATTTTTTAGAGTGAGCAATTTCTCTTGAACCTTTTTATCCTTACAATGGACTGCAATTTGATCACGAATAAGTTGAGAGGAAAAATGTTCCAACTCACACTCAGAAGCAAGAATGCGCAAAGCCTCAACATAAGACACAATTCTTTCATCAGTGTCTTTTTCTCTTGTAAAAAACTTGTGTCTGGCTACCACCACACTACTTTCGACATTGAACTGTTTCGCCAACATTTTCACAGCCAGATCAAATTAATTCAACACCTCTTCTCCGTCAACAACTTCAAGAGGGGGTAAGTGTTCTAAAACAGCTTGACCCTCAAACCCAAGATTATGCTCCAAAATAAATCTTTTCCTCTCAGCACTGAATCTTTACCCCCATGGCACCTAAATACTTCACAAAAGCCCTGTACCATATCTGCTACCTGATTGGCGTATCACCTGGAAGCTGTAAAAATGGAGGGGGAGGGTATACATTTTACATCTTTACAATACACTAGCAAAACAAGGAAACACTGTACAACTAGTTAACCTAAACCTGTAAAGAAAAATGTGTTAGCCTTGTTTGCTTTTTAAAAACATTTTAAATAGAAGACACTGCCACATGTTGTCACAATACTACAGTATAAAGTCAGACTTGTAGAAATAACTTTGCTGTAATCTCCAGGCTAACCATAGAAAACACAAGAAACATGCCATAAGGTATACTTCACAGTAATTCTGAAGAGTTGACTTGTGTGCATCACCAAAATGTTCATACCAGGAAACTGCAGAGCGTCCGGAGCCTGGCCACAGATAACTGACGAAAGGAAAATCCAAGTGTGGGTGTGAGAACGAGGAACTCCCCTCTACGTTGCTAGGTGACAAACCTAGATTGTAAACCGTGTGAAAATTTAAGCTCGCAGACGTCCCTCAAAGACACACGAGTACGTAAACTACGGCGTGTCAAGAGACAAATCCTGATGCCTCTCAGTGATGCACCACTGGACGAGATGACAGGAACGAGTATGCGCTCCTCCTAGACGCACAGCTGCATAGCAATACCTCTAAGTGACAAGTTCTCGAGAATGGTCAACACCGCTGCAGAATTCTATTGCGTCATCAGTCGGCACACACCAGGAATAGTGAAGGAGCTCCGGGAAAATGCACACAACCAAAGCGCAACACAGGAAGCCCGACAGACCACCTGGACGATCAGTAAAACTCACTGTTTGTATGGCCTCAAGCATAAACACAGCGACAGCTTGGAAAAAGGGTGATGAGATCAAAGAGTTCTTTAGTGGTCGCAAAGCAGGAAACTGTGAACCAAACCTTCCTCGGGTGAATGATGAGACAAAGTGGCTTTCTTCACACAGAGGGAACATGCAGAACCAAAAATAATGTCCACCAAAGCACAGTAAATGCTGCGAGTTAAACTGCAAGCTTTCCAGCAACCCAGATGTCAGAAAATCAACCAATTAGCAGGAACAATGGAATGCAACAGGAGACTTCAGTACAGCACACGTGGATGGAGAGAGGGACAGGTCAACTCGTCGCCAAATTTGTAGTAATCACACCGAGACAGGTAAGTGTGAGAACACTTAGTTTAATGACTGTCCATCTCCACAGCTTCCAGGGACAACTAACAACTGCCCCTTAGAGTTCAAACCATCACATTCTATCATCATGATAGTGACATCATCAGCTGTATTGGACAGATTAATAGACAGTGAAGAATACATGCTTTAGGAAGACTACTACAATATCGCTATCACAAAGCAATATGTGCATCATGAGAAAAATCTCAACATTTTTTTAAGTGTTGCGAATCCTTGGTATTCCTCATGTAGATCAATAAGATGTACAAAATAATTTCGAGTTCATACGCCTTTAAGGATAGCTCTGAAACATTAATTTAACAGTAGAGTTTGTCTTTACAAATATGATTGGATTCCTAAGAATACTTCTCTATTTTCAATTCAGAATTCTGATAACATTGAAATGGCCAATGCCATTTGACAACTTCATGAGAAGTCTGCATCTTCATGGAAAATCTTGTTTCTTTATACTCAGGCACTTCGAATAGCACATCATTTAAAGATGTGAAACCTTATTTAAAGCAATGTGAACAACACTTGGTGTGTACTACCAGCCTTTCCTTCCTCTGAATATGTAAACTGAGTGCTAGTTTAGAGTATTTAACCCACATGTTTGCGTAGTACCAAGAGGTTTATTCACAAACTTGCAATCTCTCGATAGGGATTAAAGTGATAAATGAGTATTTGCATGTCATTTTTTACGTCAAGAACTCTTTCAGATATAAGGGCACAATTGAGAAACCTTGCTAGATAATCAGATTGGACATATCTCTATTGTAGTTTTGATCAATACCAGGAACTTACTAAGCAATTGGACATCATAAATCTTCATCTTATAGTTTAGCATAATTTGAACTAAATTGAAAGCATTTATGCACAGTGAAATATGTGACCCAATCAAAAACTTGAAACTTTGCAGGAGATTTGGGATGAAGATTGAGACTACCACATGAAGTCCCATGAATTCCTGCTTCAAAACTGTTTTGGTGAGTGCAAGAATAAAGTTGTCAATTGAGTCATGCACATCAAATGGCTGTTTCAACCCTGGTGGCTTCTGCCACCATACTCCACTTACTTTCTGAATGGTGTGTTGAATTTTTCCATACATACACAAAGGGCTATTGAAAGATTTTTTCACTGCCTCGAGGGTGGAGAGGATTCCGGGTCAGAGTAATTCCTCCCAATATAATCAATCACACAAAAATTACTCTAACTGACCATCCAGTGGTCAGTGTAGGTGCACTTAGATGGAAAGATGTGAAGGATATGGTAAGGGAAAATTAAACTTCACCAATGGGTGAGCAAGGAAGCACTTCCTTTTGGTTTAGTTACCCTCACACACCCTAGTGGTGTCATGCTTCATCATCGGGTCACCACGACGCCTACAAGTCGGGGTGGGCTCAACCACAGTGTTGGGAGCTCTTTGAAGATATTGGAGACCAGGGGGGCTGAAAGATTAAAAAACCTCAGGCAGATCCCCAGTTTCCCTTTATTTTTGGGTCTGTCTGGGTTAATAAAATTTCTAATTTAAAAGTATGGGTCTTCTTGGGAGTGTTATGGTCCTAAGACCCTAGTGCCAACATTTTTCAGTCCGTGTAAGGCCGTAAAGGTCCAGAACTTTTTTCAGGGCAAAGGAGGCCACCCTGGATAGCAGAAGAGGGGATTCCCTAGCCTGTCTGTGAGGCAAGGGCAGAGTAGCTGCTCCTTGTGTGAGAGACTGATTAATTAATCTGTCATGCGTCGTGCTCCATCTGTAAAAGAGAACATAGAAGGCAAAACAAACAACTTATACTTGTAAGCTTGCTCCGTGGTAATTCCAAAGTAATGTGTCCCTTAATAGTGCTTAGGAAAGAGAACAACACCTACATGTGCCAAGTGAATCTATGACATTGTGGTGTACAGCTCTATCCAGACATGTGCCACTCATATCTGTATCTGTACACAATTAATCAACGTGACAGATATATCGTGCGGTGGCGATTTTGCTCGCATACTGACTGATGATTCATGCCAGTTGGTGCATACTATCAAAGTAAAAACTCTCCGTATCTCGCTCTCATACAACACTCAAGCCGTATCTGTGAATGAACATAGCAACTGAGAACATGTGCGATTGTTATAGACGCATATGCAGAGGTATATTAAAAGTACACACATGCATCCATTCTTACCCGAACTTCAGAGAGTTCCCGTTTCTCAGGGGACCGCAAGGCTAATGGGGGTAGATCTATAGTCAAACCCTATCATGGGACCCCCGGAATCTTCCACTTCCATCTGTCTGCGGAGACCTAGGAGAAATGTGGCAGGGTGGCTGCAGGAACTGCAGCCTCATGTCTAGGTAATCGTTCATGCTACTGGCTTCTTTAATGGCAGTGTACAAAACCTATACAAAACAACAACAGGTAATTCATGAGGCCCGGCTGTTATATATGAAATATTTCTTTTGAGCAAGACCTTTGTACGTCTCTGTTTGACATTGTTTGAAGAACAGCAATATCATGGAGTGCACACATGTCAACAGCTTCATATTAGGGCTGTCCAAGCCTGAAGGTGTATGTCGGTTCAGGTCTTATTAGTTTCCAGCTGAGAAGAACAGAATAGATTGCATGCGCATTTAGTAGATCACAAAGGCGTTCAAATATGCTATGCGTTGTGTGCAATATAATAAATCTCCAGGACCCTAATGTGAAATACTACAGGTGGGAACATTTAAAAATGATGTGGTCTATAGAAATACGTAAAAGCTAAATAATGGAAGAGATTACATTTGAAAACATAATGATACAGCTCTAGGACAGCATGTTTAAATGAAAGACTTCCTTGAACAATGTATTTATCGTTGAAAAGCTCAACAAAAAAGACCAATATTTTTAAAGGCACCTCACTTTTACAATAAAAAAAACCCCTCTAGGACAAAATTAGTAAGAAGAGTCTTTCCTACCTGACAAGTGAAAATTGAAAACAAGCCAATAAAGCATGAACGCTTTGTTAGTGCTAATTTCTATATATTATGGATGACTACGCTTTATTTAACAGCTATTTGCTCGACATTTTGCATTCCTTTTTTATGTTTGACCTTTATGCCAGAGCTCATGTTACCCGAAAAAACAAATAAAAACCAATAGAAGAGAGTGGCTTTAGTCAAACACCTCTCTTGGATTTCTTTTTCTTTACTTACATATGAGTGGGCAGCAGTTGTGTTATGGTGGATCTCTTGCTCGGTGACAGAGACTTTGATAACACGGTAGGAAGGGCCCTTGCAAGATATAACTCTAATAGAAATACAGTCTGAAGGAGGAAGAAAGTGTGAACGATTTAAAAAGGCATATGAGTAGGTTTTACATTGTGACCTCTATGACAAATATATAGGAAGCAGTTTTACTTTGGGAAGTCTATGACAAAGACTGAAAAATCTTTGGAATTTCATTGTGAATTCCATGAATTCCATTGTGAATTCCACGAATTACATTGCGCACGCTGCAACGCCAAATGGCGATGCAGCGTGCGCAATGTAATTCATTTTATTTATTTATTTATGTACTTACCTCCGTTCGGCAGTAAGCCGGAGTTTACTGCCCCCACCCTGCCCCTCCCCCGCCCCACCGCCCCGCAGCACTCCCTCCAGGAGCTGCTACTGCTTTCATTTTAAAAGAAAAACACAGGCTGAAAGTTATTGTCTGCTTTATGGATTTCTTAGTTTCTAACCTACACCATCTTCATAAGTCAGCCTTGCACTGCTCAATTTTGCTACCTGAGTCTAAAGTGCTGAAGGGATGTAATTCGTGCTCAGTTTAGTTCAAAAATGAAAGTGGCACTAGAGCACCATAGGTAAGAGGTCCTAATTGTCACCATTGGGGCAAAATAATCCCTGATGGCCCTGTACTAACCAAACCAGTTCACAAATTCACACATGAACTATAATGGTTGGGATTTGTCCCTCAGAGAAAGCATCCCTGTTATTGCTGAAAAAACAGGAATAGAGCATCATAAAACACATGGATGAAGCATTGCCATTAAAACATGGAGTGAAGCAGTATGGATTGCCTAGTTCTAAAATGTCCACTGCATCCACTGCATCTACTGCATCCAGATGTAATGAGCTAGTGACAGATGGAAGGTCGTATGACTGAATACTGAGGAGAAAATATCATTCTGCCAAAATATTGTGACCAAAATATTGATGGTTAAAATATTATGAAGGAAAGTATAAGTAGCGATTATAAATGTATAAATGTACTAGTCTTAACTGAACAAAATCATAACTTTAGCTTGCGCCTTTTGATGCACTGCTTACACCCATTAATGGTACATCACTTATACCATGTAAAATCATAGCATTGATAACAACACTTATTACATCTCAAATAACATAATATGTGAGAACACTGTGCATTGTAGAGTGACGAGTTATAGTTAATGTAGCGTGACTAGTGAGTTGACAACAGTGCATAGTTGTGCACAAGTTATAGTAATTTAATGGTGGTGCATAAATGATAAATTAAGGGCATAGTTTATGTTTTATTTGTATAGAAAGAATAAATTAACTTATATTACTTTGAGGGTGGTGTGTAAATTATACATTTAAGGTAACTTTACAATTTCTAATGTTTGTATAGTTTAAGTTTGGTTTGTATAGGAATAATAAATTATATATGGACACCTCAGCATTGATGCTGGAACTCACCTTATCTTGACAACCTGTAAGACTTATTCTTAACTGGGAGGTTGTCCCCTGTGTCCACATCATGGGTACACCAGTGGGTAGTAGCATGGATAAGGGAGAACAGAGTGAAGTACTACCCCAGCACTTGGTGGCATTCTCTCTGTTGTTCAGGAGTTAGAGAGGGGGAAAGGATTACTCCCTCCACAGACCCATCTTTCTCCTTGCAGGTTAAGAGGTCAGAAAAAGTTCACTCTCCTCTTACACTTCCTCATTGCCATCTATCACCAGCAACATGGTGACCTCTGACCTTTCAAAGTGGTACTTGAGGTGATTGACATGCAGCACCTGCTGGGGTTGCCTGGGAGACATGAGCTCCACAAGGTAGGTGGCCGCCTCCTTTTTCACAATCACATCATATGGAGCACTCCGGGAGAGCTCTGGGCTCCACTAGCTCCATCACCCACACTTTCTGTCTAGGCTGCGAATCCAGAGTGGTAGAATTTTTGTTATATCAATCCTTCATGACTGCTTGACTGGCTTCTAGGTTGCTGGAAACCAACTTCCACAACTTAGCCATTTGGCATCTGAAGGCTAGCATGTTGCTCACTACATCCTGGTGAAATTTCCTGGGAGATTGCTCCCAGAATTCCTTGAGCAAACTCAGGGGTCCTCTGACAGTGTGCCTGAACAGAAGTTCAGATGGGCTGTAGCCCACTCCCTTCTGTGGTACCAACAGGCATGGCAAGAGGATATCCCACTTTTTCCTCTAGGCTTAAGTCTTAATCATGCCGTTAAGGGTCTTTGTGGAACCTCTCAACATGCCCATTCATTTGTGGATGTAGGGGGTGGAGAACTTGTAAGTAAATCCACACTCCTTCCACATTAAATGCATATATGCAGACATGAAGTTGGTTCCCCTGTCAGACACGACTTCCTTGGGGAAACCCACTCAGTTGAAAATCCTCATCAGGGCCTTTGCCACTGCAGTCACAGTTCTCACATGGTTTGCCTCTGGATACCTAGTAGCATCATCCACCAGAACCAGGATGAACCAGTTGCCTGAAGCTGTCTGGGGAATCATAGGTCCTACGATGTTGATGTCCAGTCTCTCAAAGGGTGTGCAACGAATGTCAGTGGGTTAAGGGGGGCTTTAAGGCTCTACCCTGTCTGCCCACTATCCTGGCAGGTCACACAAGTCCTACAGCGTATCTGAGAAAGTCTTGATTCTGGGCCAATAGAAGTTTGGGACAAGCCTTGCAAAGGTCTTGTCTTGGCCCAGGTGTCCTGCCAGGGGAATTTTGTGAGCCAGCTTCAGTAGGCCATGGTGGTTCCCCGGTAGCACTAGGGGATCATCAGGGCCTTTATTGTCCCATGTACAGGTGCCTTAGGCTCACTGTAAATGAGGCTGTCCTCCCCGTAAATATGGTGACTACCAGAGGCATCACCTACTGCTTGGGATTCAGCTTGTTGCCTCAGTCCCTCAAGGGTTGGACACTCTCTCCATGCCCTACAAAACTCCTTCTTGGTGGGTCCTCCTTCTACATGCCATCTAGCAATGACAGGCAGGTCGCCAAGGAGAGCAGTGCCCTCCTCCGTGGGCCCTAGGGTGGCCACTGCAGGTGCCCCATCCACCTCACTGGGATTCCACACAGGCTGGTCACTTGTTTACCCATGCCCCTTGCCTTTTCCCTTTTAAGAAGCTAGCTAGGCCATTTTTTCAGGCTACATCCCTTTTTGACTCCCATCTTGGGCAGCAATAGACCTTGTCATAGCACAGATCCATTCAGGTAATCCTAACATCTCCAAATAGCATTGAGCTCCACATCCTTCCAGGTAGTGTGCTCAAGGTAATTACCTACCAAACAGTCCACAGGCATGGCAAGGCTCACAGCAACCTATAGAAGACATGAACGCCCCAACCCCCTCAAATGGAATCAGGGCCACAGGATAGTGAGACTCTCTGCTGTCAGCCACCACAACCTGGTGGAATGCATTTGGAATTACATGCTAGGGGAAAACCAACTGACTCCTCTCCATAGTTATACTTGCTCCTGTATCTCTCAGAGCCTCTACACCTTGCCCACTGATAGTGAACCATTGCCTATACTTTGCAGTATTAGAGGGTACATTGGATCTTAGGAACCATCTCACTGTCACCCAGGGACACCAGGATAAGCTCACCAAACCACCCACATTAACGGCGACAAATTTCTCCCCCAGCACTACACTTACCACCCCTGGATTATTTTCTCCAGTAGGAGGTTGTACTCTTTTTGGACACTTGGGATGCTCCTTGTATTGTCCATACTCGTAGCACTCATAGCACTTAACAGGCTTGGGCGGCTGACTTCTATCAGGGTAGTTTTTCTTTTGGTGGCCAGATTGGGAATGAAAACCAGACCCTTTTCCCTATGACTCGTTTTGGGTGACTGAAGAGAACTCCTTCTTTTTATCTCCTCCCTCCTTCTTCTGGTGGGAAGGTGGGAACACTGACCACCTTTTTGGGAGTCCCTCCAGAGGCTTTCTTTGACATGCTGGTGCTGATCATGATTTATGCTTCCTCAGCAAGCTTCCTAGGATCAGTACGCTTTCCTATCGACTAGGTGTTGGCTCAGCTCTGTCAAACAAATATTAAGCATGTGCTCCTTTAGAATTAAGTTGTACATCCCATCACACAACTCTTCAGTGCCTTACACGTACAGTCTAAGCAGTCAACCCAGCTCTGCCTCTGAACCACAGTCAGTATTTCTCAGGTGTCAGTCCAAACCTACTTGTGAAGATGACCTTCATACCAGTGTAGCATGTCTGTTCCCCCAACTCTAGTGTCAGAAAAGTGTCCCTCCCCACTGTGGACATGTACCTACCTAGACAACCACCCCTGAACTCCTTTGGGACCTTGTGCACTCTTAGAGCCACTTCATATGCTGCAAAGCACTTGTCCACATCACCCCCCACCACATAGCTACACACCAAATCGCTGGGTATTCTGAACCTTGACTCAGGTGAAGACACTGCAGGTATGTTGCCACCATTATTGTTGCTAGACCCTACTTGCAAGGCACTGATATCCAGGTTCATGATCTGCGTTGAGATCATGGGTATGTTTCCTCTCCTCCATGGCCAGCCTCCTTTCTTCACGAACCTACTCCAACTTGGCACGCTCCTAATGCAATTTTCTTTCCTCCCTCCTGTCTACTAGCTCCTCTGGGGACAGGTTCTTTGAGGAGACTCTGTTCCCTTCTCTGGTCACCACTTCTGCTCCTGGCAAGTGTTTGACCCCCTCCACAAGCAGTTCCAGAGACTTTTGAGAATCCAAAATCAGATCATTCTACTCCTCAGGGATTTCCTGCTCCTCATCTAGATTGTCATCCCCTGCATCCTGGAACTTTGCCCAAGCCCTCAAGGCTTTCTGCAGCGCTATCTTCTGGGTGAAGCCTCTCACAGGGACCTGAAAATCTTTGCAAAAACTCTTCATCTGAGCCACAGTGTAAGACTCTAACCTGGCCATACAAACTTCAAAACGTCAGGTGCATAACATAACTATTTGTAAAGTGCATGTTCACCCAAGAGTATTGTGGTACTGAAGAACAGATGTTTATGTTACCCAACCATGCTAATTTTACCGGCCTCAGGAGGACGAAAGGCTGAGTGGATCCAACAGGATTTGAACCGTGACCATGAAGTAAACACAATTCCCTACAGTGGACACATTAGTCTACTAAGCCACCTGACCCAGCTTTCTTTGGTGCAGGTTCAGGTGCAGTTGCAGGCGTAGCGTCTCCAGATTGAGACATAACTTTGCAAAATCAACACGGAGAATTGAAAAGAAATCTAAATTGTCTCTGTATAGAGTTGTAGTGAACAATGAGTTACTATATGATATTGCACAAACACAACTCCTATCCTCACTGCTGATCACCTATGTTAGGAATTGGGCTTCTGGCTGGCAAAGATATACACCCTGTCCAAGCAGAAGCTATGTTCCTAGTTAGGGTAAGCTAAGTATACAGTAAAAGATAGCCAGTGCTCACCCGCTGGTAGACTGGCACAGAGCAGACAGGCTTATTGAAAGAGATAATGTGTAAAGTACTTGTACAACACACATTCACACACACAGTAGCACAATGAATAAACCCCCCAAAAACCACACAGGGTTATAAAAATAAGTTATTATAATTGTTAGACCTGGCATCATTGGCATGCGTCTCTCCTCCATTTTTTTTCTGTTTGCCTCCTCTGTTTTACGATGTTTTTGCTGGATTATTGCTTTGGGCACTGTGCCACTGCTAATCAGTGCCACAGTGCAAGTGCTCCCTATGTTAAATTGTTACATTGATTGGTGTTACTATGATTGGCTTGGTTGACTTACTGTTCAGACCCTAGTCTAGTGCACTGCGTGTGCCAAGGGCGTGTAAGTTAACTGCTGCTGGTGGGCTTGCAGCGCTGGTTGTGCCACCCACAGAAGCAGCATGTAAAATGTGTCTCAGGCCTGCCACCGCAGCGCCTGCGTGCAGTCCCTGACTGCCATGTCGACTTGGCAAGGGAACCTACTTGCCAGTCTCTAAACCTTCACTTTGCCACATTTCAGACACCTCTATGGTAGGCCCTAGGGCAGGGTGCATTGTTGGTAAAAGGTAGGTCATGCCCTGATGTGTGTGGCATGACCTAATAGTGAATTACAGCCATTTTCGTTTTTCACTATTGAAGGGCTACCTGCCTCCCATAGGCCAGAATGGGCAGACGGATTATTAACTCCATTATAATCTATCTGACTCAGGGAGCATGGTAGCAGGTCGAGTTTAGTATCCCTGAACTCAGAATTTAATAACACACACTTTAGAATGGATGGTTTTTAAATTCTATGTTTGAAAATAGCCCTTTTAGAAAGTGTCTATTTTCTTGTCCAACTATCCACCGGTCTCTGCTGGTTTGGTGTGTGTGTCAGGGGCTGGGTGGCTCCAGAGGTCTGAATGAGTCAGTGTGGGGTGAATGAGGCATTTACACATAGAGTGAGGGAAGAGTAGCCTGCCCTGCCTGACACAATACTGGCTCCACCTCCTGCTGGGTGACTGATAGCCCTGCTCCTGCCAGTGACAATACTGGCTCCGCCTCCTGCTGGGCGGCTGAGGACTCTGCCCTGCTCAGTGAATAGGCCAGGTGCCTCTGCCTGGCAACACCCACAACGAACCTGAGATGGGGGGAATTTCCCTGCTTGGACAAAGGGAACAAAGGAGAAATGGGGTATAAGAGAAGGACCCCTGAACCAAGAACTCAGATCACTTCTGACAAGGAAACCTGTACCAAGGACAAGAAGCCTGCTGATCTAAGGAGTTGCCTCCCCTTTCTGCCAGAGTGCTGTTTGCTGTGGAGGAACCTGAAAGCTGCTTCTTTATTTTTGCCAAGGAACAAGGAGAGAGGAACTTGGTGTGTACTCTCTGAACACTTGCTAGGAAATCTCCAAGGGCTGGAAGAGTGCCAGTCTCCTGTTGAAGTCACAGGGCCAAAGGACTTCACCATCTGCTGAATTGCTGAATTGCTGGAAAGTGTTGTTTCCAGTACACAAGGGAGAATCTGCAGTCTCGACGCCGCCGACGCCGCCGAATCCAGCTCGACACCGTGAGTAACGGCTCCAGTGTCCCGAGCCTTCGACGCCGGCCGCCGGGCCCGATCGACGCCAGCAGCAACACCAGTGAGCAGTGGGTATCGGCCCCGGCTCCAAGTGACCCCGTCTCGACGCCGGTATCGACGCCAGTGATGAGTGAGTATCGGCTCCACCTCCCAGCGACCCCGTCCCGACGCCGCTGCTGATCGCATAGACTCGACGCCCTTCTCGACGCCGTGAGCGCTGCTCCGGCCCGACATCCCTCGACGCCGCTGCAGATCGACCCGACTCCGAGGCACGATCGACGCCGACCTCGACGCCGACATCTTGATGCCGTGGATCATCGTTTTTCTTCATTTCTCAAGGTACTGTACTTGTGGGGTCTGTTGCAACTCCAGGCTCGACGTAGCGCTCCTCGCGGTCGACGCCGAACCTTGGGAATCCTGTAGACTCGACGTCATGTGACTCCTGTGGGGGTCACATTGTTGCCAAAGAACTGTGCTCAGAAGAATACTTAATTTCGTTGCTAAAGAACTATTTGCCAAGAAGAAACCTTACTTGAACTATTATTTTTCCTTCCAAAGAGTATTTATTAAGACTGTGGTATATTTTTGTCGTTATTTGGTCTTGTGCTAAGCCTTATATAAAAATACTATTTTTATAATAACTTCTGTGTCGTGTCCATCTGTAGTGTATTCACTTTATTACTGTATGTGGTCATAAATGCTTAACACACTGCCTCTGAGATAAGCCTGTCTGCTCTGCCAAGCTACCAAGGGGGTACCAGGGGTTATCTGAGTGTGTAATCCCCTTTCCCTGACTAGAGTTGGTTGGTCCCTATTTGTCAGAAGTGTATACCTCTGCCAACTAGAGACCGCCGGTTCTAACATTGGTGGTCAGCGGTGGGATTGAACTTTGCATTTATGACTCATGTGCAGTGATTAGTGTACGCTACATAGTGAAAGCAGACCATAACGCAGCCACCATCTGTTTTTGGTAGGATATTCTATTTTTGTTCTCCGCTTTCCTGGAGCTTAATTTTTTTTAAACACTGCCAGTTTTGACCATAGAGAATGCCAGAGCTGCTACACCTGTGGAGATTGTTGTGGGGGAATTTGATACGGAGAAGATAGATTCCTACGTGCTAAAGGATCTAAAAGGATTTTGCAAGCAGTTTAAAGTTCCTACCACAGGTCTCACAAGGAAAGACGACTTCCTCAAAGCGCTGAAAGCCTGGTTAGAGGCCAGAAATCCCTCTTATCCGGTGGTGGTACCGGAAGAGGAAGAAGAGGAGGAAGGGCCCGCGGATGGGCCAGTGTCATCTCCCGGCAGTAGTGCTTCCTCTAGGAGCCTCTCCCCTGAAGAATTAGAAGACAGGGAGAGGGAGAGGGGGCACAAGTTAGAAATGGCAAAACTTAAATTAGGAGGGCAGTTGGAATTAGGGAATGCGAGAAGCAAGAGAGAAGCTGAAATGGAGAGCAAAAGATTAGAGTTCGAGAGAGAGAAGTTAGCATTTGAACGTGAGAAGATGTTGAGGGAGATGGAACTTAAAGAAAAGAGTTTGGAGTTGAATCCCTCTGGTGGCAGCGCTCCATCTGTGCCTGCAGAAAGTAGGTTTTATTTTCCTAAAGATGTGATCAAAGATTACAGTAAGAATGAAGATATTAGCCAATGGTTTAAAGCGTATGAGTTAGCATTGTTGGCCCACCGGGTCCCTGAGAAAGATTGGGGAACGGGGTTGTGGAGCCGCTTTACAAATGAAGGGAGAGATACCTTGTTGAGCATGCCTGAAGAGGAAAGGGCGTCTTATACTCATATGAAAAATGCTTTAATGCTGAGATATGGCTTAACCCCAGAAAAGTACAGACAAACCTTTAGAGAATGTAAGAAGTTGCCTGGTACTACGTGGGTTGAATATGTGTCTTTTTTTTTGCAGAGCCATGGATGGTTGGGTAAAGGGTAGCAAGGTTGATAGTTATGATGCTCTTTATGATTTGTTTGCTTGGGAGCACTTGTCTAATAACTGTTTTCCAGAGCTACGCCAGCACCTTGTTGATAGCAAGATATCTAACCCTAGAAAACGTGCTGAGGAGGCGGACCGCTGGGTCAGTACCAGGGTCCACAAGGGTCCAGTGGGAGACTCAGCCAAAGGTGGGCAGGGTCCCCAGCAGAAGAGTGGGGGGGACAGGGGTAAACAGAGGGAGTTTCAGAAAGGGCCCCAAAGTAATCCCCAAGGGAACCAAGGGAAGGGTTCCCAGCCTCCCCCTGTAAAGAAGCCAGAGGCCCCGACAGGTAAACCTGTTCCAAGGGGCCCCATGACCTGCTACGCTTGTAAGCAGGTGGGACACCGTTATTATGATCCCCAGTGTCCCATGAAGGATTCCAATGCACCACCACGTGCACCCCCTCGTCAGGTGACGAATGTAGCCCTGGGAGGGAATGAGATGGGTGCCCCCGGTGGGTGGGGTCCCGCAGAAATGTCCCTGGTCTCTTTAGGAGACGTGGAAATGGTTCCTCCAACCCCTCTGCCTAATAACACTAAAAAATATAGGCAGTGGGTGACCATTAATGGCCATAGGGTGGAAGCTCTCAGAGACACCGGAGCGAGTGTGACAGCTGTCAAGTGTCACTTGGTGTCCAGAGAGCAGGTGGTCCCCCATGCATTCTACCCCGTTGTAGCTGCTGACAACTCACAGAGTCAGTGTGAGGTAGCTCAAGTTCCTTTTGAGTGGGGGGAGGGTCTCAGGTACTCTTCAGGTTGCTGTGAGGCCCGCCATGCCTGTTGATTGTCTCTTGGGCAATGATTTGGATGACTCCCCTTGGGCTAAGGTGGAGAGAAAAGCGCATCTGGAAATGTTGGGTCTGCCTGAGTGGGTGTGTGCGACCACCCGGTCCATGTCAGTCAGTAAGGGTGTTGATGGGGCCCTGGAGCCTGAAAGTATGGCCCAGGTCCCAACCGTGAAGAGAAGAGGCAGGGGGCGCGGGAAACCGTCCCCCATCGTTCCCGCGGTCCAGGAGGGAGCAGACCCTGAGGGGGATGCCCTGGAACCGACAGGAGAACAAGTGGCCGAACTGGGAGACCTGCCCGAGCTGACCCATTGGCAGCAGGATGGTGGTCCCTCCAGGGAGGAATTTTGTGCTGAACAGAAAGTGTGCCCTTCTCTTGTGGGTATGAGGCAGCAGGCCTCAGCCCAAACGACAGGTGATCAGTCAGGATCACATTGGGTCTACTGGGAGAACGACCTCCTGTATAGCGAGCCTAAGGCTGCTGAGCCTGGGTCAGCCCGTGTGCTGGTGGTACCCCAGCGCTTCAGAGCCTTCCTACTGGGGTTGGCTCATGACGTTCCGTTAGCTGGACATCTGGGGCAGGACAAGACCTATGACAGGCTTGTCACCCATTTTTATTGGCCCCAGATGAGAAGGGATTCAGATATCCATTGTAGGACCTGTCAAACTTGCCAGGCAAGTGGGAAAAGTGGGCGGAAGCAGAAGGCTCCCCTCCAACCTTTTCCCGTCGTCAGTACCCCCTTTGAGCGAGTGGGAATTGACATTGTGGGGCCACTGGACCCCAAGACAGCCATGGGCAACAGGTTTATCCTGGTCTTGGTGGACCATGCCACCCGGTACCCGGAAGCCATCCCTCTCCGCACAGTGACGGCCCCCGTGGTGGGACGGGCACTGATGGGTGTTTTCTCCCGCATGGGGTTCCCCAGAGAGGTGGTGTCAGACCGGGGCACCAACTTCATTTCGAATTATATGAAGTCTCTGTGGAAGGAGTGTGGGGTAACCTACAAGTTTACCACTCCTTACCACCCTCAAGGTAACGGGCTGGTTGAGAGATTCAACCGGACCCTAAAAGGCATGATCATGGGTCTTGAAGAACCAATGAGGCGTAAATGGGACGTCCTCTTGCCATGCCTGCTGTTTGCTTACCGTGAGGTGCCACAGAAGTCTCTAGGGTTCAGCCCAATTGAGCTTTTGTATGGTCATCCGGTAAGAGGACCTTTGAGTCTGGTTAAAGAAGGCTGGGAGCAATCTCCCAGGAAACCTCCCCAGGATGTATATAGTTACATGCTGGCCTTTAGGAACCAGACTCGGCGCTTCAGAGATCTTGCTCAGGCAAATCTGGAGGCCAGCCAGGAAGAGATGAAGCGGTGGTACGATCAGAATGCCACTCTGGTTGAGCTTCAACTTGGTCAGAAAGTTTGGGTCATGGCCCCTGTGGAACCTTGTGCGCTCAAGGACAGGTGGACTGGACCATTTGAGGTTGTGGAGAAAAAGAGCGATGTCACCTACTTGGTGGAATTGAAGTCTCCCAGGAACCCCTTAAGGGTCCTGCATGTCAACCGGTTAAAGCCCCACTTAGAAAGGTCCGAAGTGGGCATGCTCCTTGCCACAGATGCTGGGATGGAGGAGGAGAGTGAGCCTCTTCCTGACCTCCTGTGTGCAAAAGAAAAAGATGGGTCAGTGGATGGTGTTGTCCTCTCTGACACACTGACCCCTGAGCAGCAGCAAGATTGTCGCCATCTGTTGGTACAATTCCCTGATCTGTTCTCCTTAATCCCTGGTGTCACTCAGTGGTGTGTCCATGATGTGGACACTGGGGACAGCACTCCTGTGAGGCACAAGGCCTACAGGGTGACTGAAAAGGTCAGAGCATATATCAAGGAGGAGGTCTCCAAGATGTTTGCCTTAGGGGTGGTTGAGTCCTCTAGCAGTCCTTGGGCCAGCCCAGTGGTCTTGGTCCCAAAGGCTGCAGCGCCTGGTGCTTCACCAGAACTTCGGTTCTGTGTGGATTACCGAGGACTCAATTCGGTCACCAAGACTGACGCGCACCCCATCCCCAGAGCTGATGAGCTCATCGATCGGTTGGGGGCTGCCCGGTACCTTAGTACGTTTGATCTAACGTCTGGGTACTGGCAGATCGCCTTGACTGATGGGGCAAAAGAGAAGTCTGCATTCTCCACACCAGATGGGCACTACCAGTTCCGTGTGATGCCCTTTGGCATGAAGAATGCCCCTGCCACATTCCAGAGGTTGGTTAACCAGGTATTGGCCGGGCTGGAAGATTTCAGCGCTGCCTACCTGGACGATATAGCAGTGTTCAGCGCCAGCTGGGAGGAACACTTGCGCCACCTCCAGGAAGTGTTGTTGGCCCTGCGCAGAGCAGGCCTCACAATCAAGGCTAGTAAGTGCCAGATTGGGCAGGGTTCAGTGGTGTACTTGGGGCACCAAGTAGGGAGCGGCAAGGTGGCCCCCCTGCAACCCAAGATAGATACCATCCTGGCTTGGGAACCGCCCAAAACCCAGACTCAGGTGAGAGCCTTCTTGGGTCTCACGGGTTACTACAGGAGGTTTGTCAAGGGGTATGGCAACATTGTGCACCCCTTGACCTCGCTGACTTCCAGGAAGCAGCCGAGACTTGTGATCTGGACTGACGCCTGTCAGAACGCCTTTGACACCCTGAAAACTGCAATGTGTACAGCACCGGTCCTCCAAGCACCCGACTTTTCAAAAGAATTCATTGTCCAGACAGACGCTTCAGAGCATGGGGTGGGGGCTGTTCTAGCACAGATGAATGAGGAGGGCCGAGACTTACCTGTAGCCTTCATCAGCCGGAGGTTACTTCCCAGGGAACAAAGGTGGAGTGCGATAGAGCGTGAGGCATTTGCTGTGGTCTGGGCGCTGAAGAAGCTAAGACCCTACCTGTTTGGGACTCACTTCCGGGTTCAGACAGACCACAGGCCCCTCAGATGGTTAATGCAGATGAGGGGTGAGAACCCAAAGCTGTTGAGGTGGTCCATTTCCCTACAGGGGATGGACTTTACGGTGGAACACCGCCCTGGTACAGATCACGCCAATGCTGATGGTCTGTCCAGATTTTTCCGCCTTAGTGATGAGGACTCCCTGGGTGAAGGGTAGTTCTCCCCACATTTCAGCTGGAGGGGACACGTGTTAGACCTGGCATCATTGGCATGAGTCTCTCCTCCATTTTTTTTCTGTTTGCCTCCTCTGTTTTACGATGTTTTTGCTGGATTATTGCTTTGGGCACTGTGCCACTGCTGATCAGTGCCACAGTGCAAGTGCTCCCTATGTTAAATTGTTACATTGATTGGTGTTACCATGATTGGCTTGGTTGACTTACTGTTCAGACCCTAGTCTAGTGCACTGCGTGTGCCAAGGGCGTGTAAGTTAACTGCTGCTGGTGGGCTTGCAGCGCTGGTTGTGCCACCCACAGAAGCAGCGTGTAAAATGTGTCTCAGGCCTGCCACCGCAGCGCCTGCGTGCAGTCCCTGACTGCCATGTCGACTTGGCAAGGAAACCTACTTGCCAGTCTCTAAACCTTCACTTTGCCACATTTCAGACACCTCTATGGTAGGCCCTAGGGCAGGGTGCATTGTTGGTAAAAGGTAGGTCATGCCCTGATGTGTGTGGCATGACCTAATAGTGAATTACAGCCATTTTCGTTTTTCACTATTGAAGGGCTACCTGCCTCCCATAGGCCAGAATGGGCAGACGGATTATTAACTCCATTATAATCTATCTGACTCAGGGAGCATGGTAGCAGGTCGAGTTTAGTATCCCTGAACTCAGAATTTAATAACACACCCTTTAGGATGGATGGTTTTTAAATTCTATGTTTGAAAATAGCCCTTTTAGAAAGTGTCTATTTTCTTGTCCAACTATTCACCGGTCTCTGCTGGTTTGGTGTGTGTGTCAGGGGCTGGGTGGCTCCAGAGGTCTGAATGAGTCAGTGTGGGGTGAATGAGGCATTTACACATAGAGTGAGGGAAGAGTAGCCTGCCCTGCCTGACACAATACTGGCTCCACCTCCTGCTGGGCGACTGATAGCCCTGCTCCTGCCAGTGACAATACTGGCTCCGCCTCCTGCTGGGCGGCTGAGGACTCTGCCCTGCTCAGTGAATAGGCCAGGTGCCTCTGCCTGGCAACACCCACAACGAACCTGAGATGGGGGGAATTTCCCTGCTTGGACAAAGGGAACAAAGGAGAAATGGGGTATAAGAGAAGGACCCCTGAACCGAGAACTCAGATCACTTCTGACAAGGAAACCTGTACCAAGGACAACAAGCCTGCTGATCTAAGGACTTGCCTCCCCTTTCTGCCAGAGTGCTGTTTTGCTGTGGAGGAACCTGAAAGCTGCTTCTTTATTTTTGCCAAGAAACAAGGAGAGAGGAACTTGGTGTGTACTCTCTGAACACTTGCTAGGAAATCTCCAAGGGCTGGAAGAGTGCCAGTCTCCTGTTGAAGTCATAGGGCCAAAGGACTTCACCATCTGCTGAATTGCTGAATTGCTGGAAAGTGTTGTTTCCAGTACACAAGGGAGAATCTGCAGTCTCGACGCCGCCGACGCCGCCGAATCCAGCTCGACACCGTGAGTAACGGCTCCAGTGTCCCAAGCCTTCGACGCCGGCCGCCGGGCCCGATCGACGCCAGCAGCAACACCAGTGAGCAGTGGGTATCCAAGTGACCCCGTCTCGACGCCGGTATCGACGCCAGTGAGGAGTGAGTATCGGCTCCACCTCCCAGCGACCCCGTCCCGACGCCGCTGCTGATCGCATCGACTCGACGCCCTTCTCGACGCCGTGAGCGCTGCTCCGGCCCGACATCCCTCGACGCCGCTGCAGATCGACCCGACTCCGAGGCACGATCGACGCCGACCTCGACGCCGACATCTTGACGCCGTGGATCATCGTTTTTCTTCATTTCTCAAGGTACTGTACTTGTGGGGTCTGTTGCAACTCCAGGCTCGACGTAGCGCTCCTCGCGGTCGACAACGAACCTCGGGAATCCTGTAGACTCGACGTCGTGTGACTCCTGTGGGGGTCACATTGTTGCCAAAGAACTGTGCTCAGAAGAATACTTAATTTCGTTGCTAAAGAACTATTTGCCAAGAAGAAACCTTACTTGAACTATTATTTTTCCTTCCAAAGAGTATTTATTAAGACTGTGGTATATTTTTGTCGTTATTTGGTCTTGTGCTAAGCCTTATATAAAATTACTATTTTTATAATAACTTCTGTGTCGTGTCCATCTGTAGTGTATTGACTTTATTACTGTATGTGGTCATAAATGCTTAACACACTGCCTCTGAGATAAGCCTGTCTGCTCTGCCAAGCTACCAAGGGGGTAGCAGGTGTTATCTGAGTGTGTAATCCCCTTTCCCTGACTAGAGTTGGTTGGTCCCTATTTGTCAGAAGTGTATACCTCTGCCAACTAGAGACCGCCGGTTCTAACAATAATATAAATAAAACAAGAGCAAAATGCCAATGTATAGAAGTTGTGATACTTAATTTAAAATAAATAAATGCAGTAAAGTGATTAGATGCAAGTAGCGGTAAAAAGGTACTTTAGGGCATGCTAGACAGGGGCTAAGTCAAAGTTAGGGCTGACCGCGATGGAGCGCCGGCAGGCTACAGGACCCACGCAGGACCTGGTGAACAAAGTACCTTTCCCGGTCTCAACCAATGCGTCAATATTCTTCATGCAGTGAAGGAAATGCATCAGTTCTTAAGACGGGTGCCCGGGTGCCGGAGTTAAGTGCTGGATTCTGTCATGCAGTAGAGGGGATGTATTGATCTCACCAAACTGTAGTGGCGGTGATACACTGTCCGATGCATCACTCTTTAGAGGCAAAGCACTGGTTCCGATGCGATGCGACGATTTTACTTCCACAACCAGGTCGATGTTCTGAATCTGTTACCCACAGACAGGAGATGCATCAAAATCCAAATTGCAAGTATCTGGGCCCCTTCCAGTGAGCCAGGCACAGGAGCAGAGGTACAGACTGATTTCCCCTAGTCTCAAGAATAGAAGGCAAGACAACTAGCTCTTAAATATATCTTGGAGTGAAGTCCGACAGGAGAAGGCAGGAGAGCAACAAAAGAGAAAATCAGGCCTTCTAAGTCTGCTGGCCAAAGATTAGTTATTTAAGCAGCACAGCAGTCCCTCTGACAGAGATTTATTTCAAGATCCAGAAGTGTCTGGTTTTAGGGGGTCAGAGACCCAGTACTTATACCCCAAAGTTCCTTTGATGTGGGGGGAGACTTCAAAGTAGCTCTGTGAAGTGCACAGGTCTTCCTTTCATCCCGGCGATGCAATGAAAGCAAGGTAAGTGGTTTTTATTTATTTATTTTCACTATCCCACCATTTGTCACTTTCACCCAGCTCTGCCCCCGCCCACCACGATTACCTGTACGGGCCGCCACTGGCTGTTTCTGTTGATCATCTCCATGTGCCAACATGGAAGCTGAGCACAGGATCTTTGTTTCTCGATCCGTCATAGTCCAAAGTGATAACACAGCCTGGAGCAGCTGTCTGTTTAGGAGAAGGAGCTGCAGACTCAGGGTGCATCAGGAGTCAATGGGCTGCAGGGGTGGGTGGCGATGCTCAGACAGTGGCCCACAGGTATGTGTTCACAAAGGGGAAATTTACAGTGAAGCAGGATGCAGGCCGTAGAGACCTTTGTGTTTGATCCCTACCTATTAGAATGGAGTCAACCAAGATTCACACCTTTTTCCATTTCCTTCCTCTATGACCTCTAAGTGTATTTTATCTTATGTGTGTCACATCTCCATGTAACTAGTTTCATGTTAAATAGTCCATCTTGTTTTATTAATTCCAACTCAGACGTCCTTGTCCGCAGAACAAAGTACAGGATACTGAACTGGGGCAAGCAGTCCCACTTTAATGCAAAAGGTGTGCATGATGGCCTTGTCTTTTGATCCTTTTGTGAAGGTGTTGCTCAATCCAAGGTAGAGCTTGTCCTGTTGTGTCTATTTTATTCTGATCCAGAGAACAACAAATTATTATGCCTTCTAATTCATTCTGGATGAGCACGGGAGCCAGACAGTTGCACTTGGCTTAACAAAACTGGCGTGTGGTAGAGCTGAGAGGATCAGCTGAGGCTGGACAGGCAGGGAGAGTTGAGACAAGAAGTTCTTGCTATCACTATCCTGATGGAAAGCCTGTTACCCTAAGAGTGCCAAATACACATATAGAGACAAATACACAGGAGCGTGGCCTGAAATGTTTCACAAATGCTCTCATTGATACTTTTCAGGCCTTGCTCAAGAGTGGACAGGCTCGCTGGAGAACCAGTATTACCCAGCTGATGAAACGGTAGGTTTGGAGGAAGAAAGTTGTTGATAGAACCTGTCAGCCATTTTGTATTTCCAGCATAAAGGCAAACATTGCTTAGAGAGTTAGTGATTTTCTAGGGAAGTTGATAAATAAGATGAGTTAGCCTTTATCGAGGAGCAGGCATGCTCACTGGGGACCCAGTTAGGGTTGCCACCTGGCAGTTTTTTTACCAGCTTGACCTGCATGTCTATGTTCCAAAGGGCATAAAAATTAAGACAGTCTTTTAAAGCTGGTATTTTTCACTTATCGCTACTTAGTTTAAACCGTTACTGTAAGAAGAAGGCATTTCAAAATGAGTTCTAGATTCCTGACTGACAATTAAATCAAACAAAGAAAGAAAGGCATGTTCAAAATACTTATGGAAACAGACTGTCTACATTTGGTCTTACCTTGGGGTTACATTCCCTGGAGACATTCTCGCAATGCTAGAGGATAGTGCCATTGACCTGTGTTGTTCCCAAGTCACTCCAGGACCAGCCAATGACTGCAGTAGTTTAAAAATAAGGACAAAACAGTATGTTTTGGAGACAAATGTGTATTTAAATGTCCAAGGGAAGTTATCATGTTTGTAAGACTGTTCTACAACACCTTCCAGAATTCTCCGGAATTATTTTTACCCTTCTGAAATGTCCAGAAGGTTTTTTAGCTTCCAGTCCAAGATGGAAGAACTTTCTGTTGACAACTTCCTTTTCCAGCTCTGTATAATTAGCTTTCAGGACTGCTTCTCCTTACACCAGCAATGCATTTGAAGTCCTGGTGTTCAAAAGCTTCCTCGCCTCATTCCTGAGTTCCAGTGCTCCACTGGGAATTATGGGGCATATTAGCAAGAACGGCGATAAAATTATTGCCGCTTTAGCGGCAGAATACTGCTGGTAAAATGGCGATAATGGGCTTGCTAATATGCGTTATAGAATTCCAATAGAAGCCCAGGTTAGATGTCCTTCACATTGCCCATACCTCTGAAAGGCTAAGGCCAGGTTGAAGAAGCCACTGCAGCATCCAGCCATTGAAGCCGGGTTAACAGGAATGCTTAGTAGATCAGCAGGAAGAAAGTGAGTCTTATGCCTGACAGGGAACCGGTAGAGACAGATGAGTGGTAAATAGCAAAACATGTGAGTGTGAGGGCACTGGAACCAGCAGCAGCAGGTTGGATTGTCTAGTTGGTAGAGAGAGTTATGGAGTTAAAATGTTGACGTTAACAGGTAGAGTTTTTCTGTCTTTGTTAGGTTAGGTGCATATTATCTTTAAACTGGGGCCCAGATTATGATTATTTGACACAGAGCAAAGCAGCCGGACAACTTGCTGCGCTGCGTCAAATGTAGAGGACAGAAATTTGAGGGCAGAAATGTTCCACGTCTACTAAGATATGGTGAAATCCTGCCCTCTCCCTCATTGGCTCACTGTGTGCTGTCTAGGGCCAATGCAGGCACCCTTGCGTCATGGTGCAAGGGTGCCTGCATTGCAGGCAGGATTGTTTTCATGCAGGAAGGGATACCTTCCTGCACAAAAAAAATCCTTAGAGGTGTTTCCGTCTGTAAGTGAGCTTCAGAATCCAGCTCGCTTGGAAAAAGGTAACAGAAAAGAGAAATATATATATTTCCCACGATTGTACCTCTGTCAGGAAGGCATAGGATTTGGTGAATTGCCAGGTTTACCAGTCTTGGTAAATCTGGAAATGCGCCAAAAGCATGGGTGGATGCGTGGGAACACCCACATTCCCCCATGTAACACCTTTGCGGCGCAGAGTGAAGCATGGCAGTGACTTGCGCTGCCTTGCCCTGCCTTGCGTGACTCCAGATCTACCAAGCAATGCAAAGCCACTCAATCTGGCCTGGGAGTCTTATCCTCAATCATGTTTATTGAGACCATTGGCCAACTTCAATATGTGTCGGTCTTGGCACTGTCTGGGTGCACTCTACTACCCTGTTGGGAATCCTATCAGAGTGCCAGAAGAAATACCAGTAAAGCTACGTTGCAGTGTGAGCCTAAAATACCAAAAACCACACAATCACAAAGAGAGAGAACGCATGACTGGACTTGGAAAGATAGAAAGCAAGCGAAAGAGAGAGGGAGGGAGGAAGACAGAGCAACTGAGGGTAAATAGCAATGTAAGAACGAACTAGAGAAGGAGAGATAAACAAGAGAGCACATATGTGTATATGTGTGTGTAAACTATGACATTTTTCGCCTTGGTTCTGAGGTTAGTATGTTAACTTGTTTAATTCTCAAAGATCTACATTGCTTTACATTGTAATAACGTATGGGCTTGCTTTATTTGGTATTTGTTGTGGACTAAAACGTAGAAAATGAAAGGGCCACGTCTCGCCTTTGAGTTACCAAGAAGTCATTTTTCAAAGAAAAAGCTAAAGTCAAATTCCCATGATAATTCTTTGCAATGTGAAACGACACCAGCAACACCGGAAAAGATAGCATTGCTAACATTCCAAAAATTCCACCTTTGCCCCATCACCAATACATTGTTTATACTCGCTGACATTTGTCAATATGGTTCATCCAGTCGACATACTTCAATAGGTCACGCAAGACATAATAAAAGAAACAGAAAATTCAGTTTGACTCACAATGAACACCAGACTCTGGAAATAATTTATATCACGAACAGAAGAGAAGGGATGACTGCACAATTTGAATGGTTCTAAAAAGTGATCGAAATATTGTGAGCAAAGACAGTTCGTGCTTTTAATAGAAACAGTCACTACAGAAGAAAAAACAGTAATCGAAAATAACGATCCCACCTACAACACACCTACCTGTATCCAAAAAAAGCGAAAGCACAAGGAAGCACACACCAACAAGGAGTCCATTATTGTCCAATTGCAAGCTATACTTTTGCACAAGCACTGTGTATATCGCTTCATGGGTTCTCCTCCTCAATAAACAAGCATTTGTAATGCAATGGGTCTCGCATTTGCGAGATTTTGAGCTATTGGCATTGTCAGTGACAATGCCTTTCATTCATGTGTTTTGAAAACCTGCAAGCAATGACAAGAAGTATAAAGTGCACATAACTAAAAGGCATTTTCATTTACAATGCCAATAGGTCAAAGTTTAGAGAATGCGAGACCTATTGCATTGTAAATGCTTGTTTTTCTTGTGACAATTACTTTGGTCCTAGTTGGTGGCCCTGTCAGTTTCCGCCACCATGTTATGTTTTATCTAAAAAAGTTGATTCTGTGTATTTGGCTCTCGTTTCTACTGCCTTTCAGATGGGCAAGTCTACTAGACTTCCTTCTTTCATTGCCCCTCCTCATCCCCCCTGCTAATTTTCTCCTATTCCAAGTTTCCAAATCTATCCCTTTTTTCCAGGGCACTAGCAGCGCTCCAGCTGGAAAAATGCAATTTTGCCTGGAGCGCTGTACATGCTTGCATCGTTTTTGGAAGCATCTCAGACACTGGAGATGTCAGTATCTTAGAAAGAATTTGAGTCATGTAGACAGCTGACAAGTGATATCCTTATGTTTTGCACGGAAAGTGCGGCGGAAGCAACTGTAAAGCGTGTGCATATGTTTAAGTGGCAGGAGAGAGTGCGTGGCAGAGTGCAAGGCAGGGCAGGGAATAACACCAGGATAGGTGGCACATGAAGAGGCACGGGTAGACAACAATATAAGGATAAGTACCAGGACACACTGCCAGCGCCTATTTTTCGTCATAGTCCGACCCTGATGAAGAATCATAGCAGTAGAAAGCACTGTAGTAATACTTACAGTTGCCACTCCTGCTTCGGGCCCTAGTGTGCTGCACCCACTGCACAACTGGTAGCTACGCCCCTGGGTGTTTCTATTAGTTCAGGTCATGGGTGGGTGTTTATGAGGGGCCACAATTGAGCACTGACAAAGCCAATAGGTTGGGCTTGTTTTAGGTGCATGACCCTTACTGTGTGACAGGTCTGAATGCAACAATACAAAGGTCACAGAAAGACACCAGAGTCCTGGAGTGGCACGCTGTTTATATGTTTGAAGCCACGCCCTTACTTACGTAGGCCACATATCTTGGAATGGATTTCTAGTTACCCCCTCCCCACCCTTTGAGAAACTCCCTTAGTTTGTTCATCCTAGATAAAGCCCTGCCGCCTGACCTAACTAACTAACTAACTCTACCAGCTTGAAGAGAAATCGTTGTAGATGGCCAGACCTGGTGATTTGGATAGATTGGGAAGAGACATGACAGGGGCCAAACAGAAGACGACAGAAGGAAAGGAAACGCGCGGGAAGAGCAGAGCATCCATCACACACTTCTGACAGCTTAATCTTGTTTTTTAATCCGTGGTAGTTTACCATTCCTGCATCTCCTTTCACGTGTTCGGTTCTGATCCACCGAATAGACAAAGAGCTGGTAATAAGGAAAGCACATAGATAGGTTGGTAGCGCAGGCCACAGACTGCGCACAATTGAACAATTAATGTGCACCCCGCATGTAACACCCACTGAAAGGGAGGATATTGAAGGCGCTTGAATGACAGGCGTGCATCTAACACGGCGGTACTCCTTTCAACTGCTTCACAAGGATGAGTCGGAAGTTGTTGGCCAATGTCGACCCTCTACTGCCCACCCAGCATGAGGCGGTCGCTTTTCTTGGTGTGGGGAGAAGCTGGGGCTCTCCACTCCTGGGAGTGGGGCGCTCTGATGCACATTTCTTTGTATAGTGCTGGGTTATTTAGGGTCTGTAGGAAGACACCGAAATGAATCAACTGAATTCAAAGCGTTACATCCACAATTAACGCCGAATGAAAAGCTTTGCTGCATGCGCTGACAGAGCCAATTCACGGGCAAATAAAACAACAACAAGCAATTCCGTGTGTGATCCGTTCTGGTCTGACTTCAAAGGGATGCTGAGGGTGAGGCGGGATCCGAGGACCCTGCGTCATGTGGAACAGGTACCAGGCGCTGGGAGGAAAGGAGCATCTCTGTCCCTAGATTCTTAAAAGACCGGATGATATGTGCGGACTTAGAAATGTGCACTATGCACAGCAGTGCCGTTGTTACCAGGAAGTTTACGGGCCAACTGTGGGATGAGCCAATTATGTTAACACGAGTCTGTTGATGTACAGCTCGTGATCGGAAACAGATACTCGGGCACTTTTGGAGAGGCTCCAAAGGACAGACAAGCGCTAACAAATCAAGAGCGCGGTGGGAGCGCGAAAGGCTCCTATCACTACAAAGGAGATGCCAGAGAGGAGACTCCATGTGCGTGCACATCGCCTGTCCAGGCGCGCACATGGTTTGTCTCCCTTCGTGAATGAAAGCCATAACAATAGAGTCTCGCCGAGTGAAGCAGCTATGCTGCATTCGCTAGGCGAGACCTAAAAAGGATAGAAACCGTAGTGAAGTAAGCACACGCAGGCGTGAAGATGACTTGTAGATAGATTTATTGGTGAAGAGAAGACAGCTTCAACAACCACTCCAGTCGGATGTCAGAGAAGATTTGCCAACCGCCTGAAGTGGAACACAGGGAGAAAGAATACAAGTAACATTCCACTAATGACATGGCAATGTGAGCAATGTGAACACTACACACCTTCCCCTTTTTGAATAAAAAAAATAAATAAAAAAAATAAGATTACTAAAGTAAGCTTCTTTTAAGTAAATAATTAAAATCGAACAAAATCGTTCATTTTAACAGGCAGTTTCCTAATGCGAGAACTCTTCCTTGGAAAAAACACTTCTTTGTCCTGAGCAGGTATACATTCTACAGGAACAATACTTTGGTTCACAATAGCAACAGTAGCTGATTCAATACCGGCATCCGAAGCCAGAGCTGGTTCCACATTAGTATCATTAGAACAAGAATGAGAAGTATTAAGGTTATGAGAAGATGAAATAAGAGGATCAGGTTTAGAATCAAAACAACCAAGAGTGTCTAGAAAATTCTGAAAATCATCCTTTTCACTAAAATTTTCACTTTCTTTTTTTGGAAGAACAAATGGTTTACCTACTAGATCATTAGACCTGTACATAGATACCCGTCTGAAATTCCAAATCTTCCCAACTTGTACTCTGACAGCTTTGCTAAATACTTTGGTTACTTTGACAGGATCAGACCATTTAGACCATCTCCTGTCAGAGCCACCGAATTTGACACGCACAGGATCTCTCACCCTAACTTTGTGGTTTAACGGATGATTTTTGCAATTATTTTTCCTCATTTTGTCTTAGTATCTCTGAACACGTTCTCTAACTAGTGAAAAATCCCAAATTGGGTAATGAGAATTACTTGTTCTCAACCACCAAGGCATGAGCTTCGAACTTGGTTTCCTGCCTCTTAACATTTCAAAAGGAGGACAACCAGTAACCGAGTTAGGGGATGTACAATATGTAAGTAAGGTGGCTCGTAAAGCATTTCTCCAGACAATACTGTTCTTGATAGCAAGTTGTATAGATTATTTTATAACTCTATTGAAGCGTTCAACTTGACCATTGGCCTGGGGATTATAATTAGAAACTCTTTTGTGCACAATCCCACATTTATTTAAAAATATCTCTAGTTCTTTACTTATGAACTGTGGGCCATTGTCAGAAACGAGTTTGGTGGGTAGACCTTCACGGCTAAAGATATTATCCAAGAATTCTACAACTTGAGTTGAGGTAATTTTGTCTACAACTTTAACTTCTGGCCACTTCGAAAAATAGTCTACTAGCACTAAAGCAAATACATGTTTGGCAGAAGGAAGACATAAAGGACCAATTATGTTGATACCCAGTTTTCTCCATGGTCCTTGGGAGTATTCAATGGGAGAAATATCCACAGATAGAGGCTTGACTGACTTGTCACTTCTAGAACACTGCACGCATTCTCTAACCCATCTATCAACCTTGCTATCGATACTGGGCCACCAATAGAATTCCCTCAAGCGTCCCTTATTGCAAGACATACCCATATGTCCTTCATGAGACAAATCAAAAAAATGTTCTCTGATTTTTTGGGAACAATTTTGTCACCTCTGGTTACAATCCCATGCAAATACATAAGTTCATCTTTGATTTTAAAAAATGAACCTAATTCTCCACATAACTTACTTTCTTCAGGCCAACCATTTTGCAAGTATTTTACAACATTATTTAGAATGTTATCTTCAGACATGGCCTTTACCCAAATTTCCTCCGAGATGGCTTCAGAATTTGTACCACAATTAACATCTTCTACAGTGTAGGCTACATCACACTCTCCTATGTCCTTGTCAACATTTGGAACATTAGGCAAGGGTAACTGAGACATGCAATCAGCATGTACATTCAAACGGGCAGGAATATTTTCTACACAGCATTGGTACTCTTGCAATTTGGCAGCCAGTCTCGCTAGACGAGCTGTAAGAGTTCTGCCACCTCCTTCTGCTAACATATTAATTAAAGGTTTAATTAATATGTTAATTGATCTGTCCTTAGTTTAAATTTTGTGCCCCACAAACATTGTCTGAAATGCTGAGCAGCCCAAGTGCAAGCTAGTAATTCCCTCTTAATCGTGGAATAATTATATTCTGCACCACGCAAAGATCTGAAGAGAAAGGACACTATATACTATTCTCCAAAATTTTTTTGTATTAGCACAGCACCTAAACCAGTGCTGCTAGCATCCACCGCTACAATGCATTCCTTGCCGATAGTAAAAGATCTCAAAAAAGGAGCAGTACTGATTTCTTTTTTCAATGCTTCAAAAGCTGATTTTTGATCTTCACCCCAGATAAATTTGACTTTTTTTTTAACAACATCCGTAAAGGAAATACTTTTGAGGAGTAATTTTGCACGAATTTGCTATAAAACTCAGTTAGGCCTAAAAAAGAAAACAACTGCTCTTTGGTGGTAGGTGCAGGAGCTTTGGAAATGCTAACTACATGATCTAATTTTGGTTTAATGCCTTCACTGGATATTTCATGTCCCAAATATTCAACTTTGTTCCGTCTGAATTTATAAAATTTGAGTGTTAAACCTGTCCTGTGTATACTGTTTAGAATTGCTTTTAAATTGCAATCATGTTCCTCAAGGTCTTTTCCAAAAATCAAAATGTTGTCTTGAAAGGCAATTGCACCAGAACAACCTTCCAAAACTTCTTTCATAAGCCTCTGAAAAACTGAGGCAGCACTAGCTTAACCGAATGGCATACGTAAGAACTGAAACATGCCTTCAGGTGTAATAAATGCTGTTAAGCATTTTGATTCCTCATGGAACATTATCTGGTGGTAAGCACTGGCAAGATCTACCGTAGAAAAAACACAGGCTCCAGACAGGGTTGAAATCAATTTATGTATGTTTGGTAACGGGTGTCTATCAATCCAGATCTCTTTATTCAAACTGCGGAGATCAACACACAAACAAAGATCCCCATTGCTTTTGAGGGAAAGAACCACTGGAGAAGCCCATGGGGAAGATTCTATAGGTTCAATAATGTTCCTTGTAACTAAGTCAGCTAGCATGTCTTTCAATTTGTTACAATATGCTAAAGGTACATTACGGATTTTGTGTCTAACGGGAACAGCAGAATCTTTGAGAATAATTTTATGTTTAAAATCAACATATTTCTCAAGAGTTTCATTAAACACACTGGGAAACATGTTTTTGATATTTAAAACAAATGCATCATTGTCTATGGAAACACTGTACACAGGTGGTGAAGCAATGGGGTCTAACTTTATACCCAACTCTTGTTGGTATGGCCACCCTAGTATGGATACTCCTTTGGTAGCTATGTACACTTTACCTTTAGTTTTTTTCCCTTTAAAGTCCAAATCTGCCCATATGAATCCCTCCAAATCAATCTTGTGCCCCGAGTAGCTACTGGGTCTGATATCAGGAGGTAGTAATTCCCTAGTTTCCCACAGTTCTTCAAAAACATTATTATTTCCAATGATAGAATACCAGGCACAAGAATCAATCATCATTGACACCTTTTTCCCATCGATCAATATTATACCAGAAGGAAAACCTTTGCAATTATTCTCACAAACACAAGAAATACAGTTGAATTCACTAAATTCTGCAGAAATGTCTTCTTCTTCACATGTAACACACTTAACTTTCTGCAAGGACCTGCACATTTTACCGAAGTGGCCTGTTTTCTTGCATTTAACACAAATTTTATTCCATGCAGGACACCCTTTGTAGTTTCCTACATGATCGAAGCTACCACATGTGTAGCAAATTACAGGATTTCTCCTACTACCAAATTTATTGTCCTTAAATCCAGGGTCTTTTCTATTGACAAATGGTAATCTTTTAGAGGTGAATTGGTTCTTTACTAATGATACCTCTGATACAGAATATTGTATTTTCACATTTTGTGTTTGTGGTTGACCTCTCATTTTGCTGACGAACCTTTCAGATTGTTCAATACCCTTGGCAATGTTGACTGCGGCACTTAGTGAAGATTCAGTGCCCAACCACAGTCTTTCTTGTATCTTTTTGCTCTTGGTTTTCATCATTATTTGGTCTCTAAGTACTTGTTCGTAGTTAATAGTATCAAATGCGCAAGAACCAGCTAGAGAACGTAAAGCAGATACATAGTTTTCAATAGATTCATCTTCTTTCTGAGAGCGTGAATAAAATTTGAATCTCTCCATTACTACATTTATTTTCTTCCCAAATCTAATGCTCATTTGTTTGACAGCAACTTCAAATACATTTATTCCTTCAGTACCCTCAAGAGGAGGTAAACTATCAAATTCTTTAACCCCTTCCATGCTGCGCAGATTCCGCCGCTGTGCTGACGGAATCTTGCGCGGGCGTGGTCATGACGGAACGGTTCCGTCATGAGCACAGCTCAACCGTGGCTCATGACGGAACCGTTCCGTCATGAGCACCGAAGGGGTTAATTCCTTGACCCCCTAAACAATGTCTTAATAAATCGAGTTTCCTTTTGGGAGAGCAACCATCCTGCTCTAAAACTTCCACATATGCTAGAAACATGGGATACCATAAGTCCCATTCCATTTTAGGTTCACCAGCAGTGGGTACGAAATTTGGAGGTGCTGAAATATTGGACATTATGTTGATATTAGTGGTGTAATAGTATTACAACTAGTGTAGATATTGTGCTATCAATATATACCATAGACATATTGAATAACCAGTACTTTATATAGTTGAGATATGGGGTGTGTAAATCACCGATGTAAATTACACTTGAGGAAGAAATGAACACAAAAAAAAAATGTTTTCCTTACTTGAGCTAAGGTGTGCGAATCACCGATAATATGTTTGCACGTTTTGCGTTGTACCTTCAAATAAAACAAAGCAAAACAATAAAATAAAAACAAAATCGCTTCCTGGACGATGCACAGTCGGTGAAACTTCCGATGATAATACACTTAAGATGGCCGCTGGGTGCGCGTCACGTCATCACGCTCTCAGGATGCAGTGTGACATCCTAATTCCCATCATCCTCTGCAAGGGCCTGGAGGAAGGAGTTCAGAACACTGACGCGTTGAAGGGTTCTAACTCAGGTGACGGCTTGCTTTTATTTTTTTAATTTGTGTCGTAGCGTAACGCTCAATATGCAGATAAGAATGTGTAAAATAGTTTACAAAGCTAGGACACCTGCCGCAGGCACGATCAGAGTGCAAAATCTTCTATACGGCCGCAGCTGCACTTAAAGCAGAATATATTTGCATTTATGCTGCATCAAGTAATATAAAACCCACAGTCATGCTCCTTTAGCGCTTTTATAAAAGGCCCACAGTCATACTCCTTTAGCGCTTTTATTTAATAATAATTAAAACTCCCGCAGGTGCAATCATAAGCACGTTTCTTCCATACAGCCGCTGGTGCATTCACGCACAAAACATTTAAACTAAAGGAGTACCTTAAAATTATTTTAGAGAAGTGACCATTGTCTTCTCTTTGGCTCCCGCTCGTCGCCAAACGTGAAGTAAGCACACGCAGGCGTGAAGATGACTTGTAGATAGATTTATTGGTGAAGAGAAGACAGCTTCAACAACCACTCCAGTCGGATGTCAGAGAAGATCTGCCAACCGCCTGAAGTGGAGCACAGGGAGAAAGAATACAAGTAACATTCCACTAATGACATGGCAATGTGAGCAATGTGAACACTACACGTAGTAAAGGCCAAAATGGATGTGGGAAACTTGTAAATGCTACTGGACGACAAGCCTATAATTTGGCATCATTTCGCCCAATATGTACTGCAATTTCGTCACTACATAATCACATGTTAGCCTAGTACATGGTTCAGGAACCTGGCATTGCACCGGGTCTTATGTTGCTTGATAAGGCGATTGAATACCAAAACGCCAGCCAGTGGTGCTGGGAGAATTTTCAGGGTGGTGGTGCTGCATGTTATGTTAATTTTATTTATATAGAGCGTTAATGCCCTGGGGCGTCTAAGCGCTGATTGTTTCAGTTGCGAGTGTGATCACAACTGTCGGCCGAGTTACCATGATTTAAACAGCCAGGTCTTTACAGCTTTTCTAAAAGAGTGCATCAACATTGCATCACTGAAGTGATACAGAGAACAGCAAATCAGCCACAGCGATTCAGCAGGAGAGTGGCAAGGGTGTAGTATGCATCTGGTAGTGCACTTTGGAGAAGTTACAGAGCACATTTTCAACTGAAATTGGATGTGGATTTGGAAATTGGGTACAGCAAACATTGTTCATGTGTGTCATGAAGATAAATGTCTTGATTGGCTTAGCTCATATTAAAATCATTGTTTCCATCATAATTCAAAATTACAAATAAATGTGCCTCATGTGTACTTTCCTGATGGATGATATATATTTTAATGTTTGTACAATGCATTTAAATATTTAAATGTTCTTGCGTAATGGGAAAATTGACATCTTACAGCCTTTCATTTCACACTCCTTGCACCCCAGTGAGATTTTCACATACTTCATTTACAAAATCTTCTTGCGCTGCAGTCAGAGAAAGAAAAGAAAAGATAACACCAATCCCCATGTTAAAAGGATAAGGAGCAATTTGTCAGGATTAGCCTAATATTTGACCTCTGTCTCAGAAGGTCCAACAAATGTGTCAAGATAAACACAAAGTTTAAAGGGCTCTCCATTGCTCATTCAGCTTCCGAACTTTAAATTATGTAAACTCTACATATATACCTCATGAAACATTTTAAAAACCCATAAATCTCGCTGGTGAGCGACCTCTCACCGGAGTTGTGCTACTCAGAGCACACACTCTGGTACTGAGCACCCCATGTGAAACCTGTAATCATAGTGGGCACATGAAAAACTTTGGCATTAACAAAGCAATCCATCCAGTAAGGTCTAAAGTTCAAAATCATCAAAAAGCTCCTCTAAAATAACAATATAAGAGGCAATTCACATATGTGTACATTACAAGTTGAGACCATTACACATGTAATACAGTGTGAAGCAAGTTCATCAATGGAGTTAATAAAAAATTAAAAAAACAGTCTGTAATAAAGACCACAGTCTTGTTGATCATCGCAAACCACACCTCCAGATAACAAGTCCATGCCAAAAACAATATACTGCCAAAGTGTCCACTGACATGTTGATTACCTCAAGGGATCCGTTTGACACTACACCACAGTAACTGGATGGCCAATAAGACTCCCGTGTTCACAGGGTGTCCTAACTGGCACTTACCACAGCGCCTACATCAGCAACGAGTCTCCAGTGTCCACAGGGTGCTGTTTACTAGAGAGGTTTGTCACCCGAAGACAGACAGAAGAGAAGATCCGCAAGCAATCTTACCACCGCGTTGTTACCGGACTCCATGTGGTATTGATCATCAATAAACCGCATTGTCCCCGGACTCCATCTGGTTTTGTTCAAACTTTATTGCAGCAGGAAAAAAAAATAGCATGGTTGGCAAAATGTGGTCAGAACACTACGTGACTCCAATGTTTCTATGGTAGATAGACTGCAGTCATCAAACACAAGATGGCAGCATGCTGGATAACGCAAGCCGGGTGGCTCACGCTGCGTTACTGCATGAAAAATCTCTCAGCAACAGGGAGCAGCATGGCAACAATAACGAAGGAGGAGAGGCTCCACGCAACATAGAACAGAAGGTAAGGCATGTGTGGATTGCTTGTCTCTAGGCCCATTTAAAAAGAATTCTCGCGCTTGAAACGGCCATACTACCAACTGCTCTAAGTTTAAATTAAACAAATGGCTGATATAAACTCACAAAAAAGGTGCATAGCATACATGCTTGAATCCTCCATGCAACTGCTCAACAATTAAACCACCAAAAACGCAGTGTCCAAAGTTCATTACACTACACATGAAACACACTGAATTGCAGCAGCTCATGGTTAGTGGTAACATTTGCCTCTGGAAACTGAACAGGATAAACAATCCAGTTCTGTGCAGCCACTCGTTTCAACAGATTCTTTTGCACCACAGTGGCAGACACCGGAGCGCTACTCAAGAAGAGAATGAAAATATCTCCCAAAGTAAAAGCGCCTTCTCTGTGCTTGTCTACACATCATCAGAACACTGTGTCAGTGAAAAACAAAAATGAACAAAACCACACCACTCCTGTGTGGCCCCTAGGACGTCCTCACGTTGGGTCTGTTTCCAACTTGCCACATGTCAAAACCACTCCTCACAGATTGTAGATACATCCTGATTCAGGGCAGTGGCAATGAAAATGAAGGAGCACTTCCAAAGTAAGCATAAAGATTGCTTTAGTGAACTTGAGGTGTAGTTTTTATTATTCCACTCTTAGTAGATCTCCCAAATCGATGTGGCTGGATCACCCACATGTAGCAGTAGTGTACCTTACACCACCCACTCATAGATCCTTACTGTGAGTCCAATGGAGCATGATCAAGCTGGGCAATGGTGGTTGGGCTGTCCATTAACAAGGACACTGGTGGGGCTGGCTAGCCTGTAGTAGCTCCAAACTTGACGCTCTTTTCATTGTTACGCTTGGTTTCTTCTCTCTTACTTCTCTTGTTTCTTGTAGCAACTCAAGGTTTCTGTAGATGCTCTAAGTTCCTGTAGTTTAACCATGTCCATTTGTAATCAGCTTTTAAGTCCTTTAAGTCCTTTAAAACGCTTGAGTCCAGGTCCAGTCATCGCCAAAATATGTTGTGCCCTTATCACAGGTTGACACAGGTAGCCAGGTAGAGTTTAGTAGACTTCTTTATTGGTTCCATGTTCCAGGTAACATCTATCTTTACTCCAGTTGTCAGCCCTTACTCCATCCCCACTAGGAGCAGCCTCCCTGCTGCTCAGCCCATCTCCAACTTTCACCACTCATCCACACAGGCACCCAGGTGTTCTATTCATCACAGTCACACCAACATTCCGTTACCATCTCTCACTCTGGCTGAGCAGCTAGGAGACAGCTAGGCTGCGTAGTATTAGTTAAACTTATAAAATAAGTGACAGACCAGGTCACAGGAGACAAGTTGGTGCCCAACGGCAGTCATGAACCTACCTAGAAAGAATGCTTAAAAGCAGTCAGGAAGGAAAGGAGGAAGGAACAGGAAAGTGAAGCCTCAGCAAATGTCACCATGAGGCGAGCGATCCAAATTAAGCACGTTGATCCAATAGAGAAAGAAACATGTTCACGAAAATTTAAAAAATGATTACAGCCCAATAGAATTGAATTATGTTGTATGTGATGTCATAAGCAGTGCATAGGGGAGGGCACACATTATTGTTAGCTCAGTAACATATAAATGTTGAATTTCAGTGTTTTTTAGGATTTTGAACGTTATATTGTATCTCATTTCAATACTTAAGTATATTGTCACTTTAGCTTTGGTTTTCTATGTGAATATATATATATTTTTTTTTCACGGGAAAAACCATACGTTTCAGGGGCGATACAAAACCATTGAAATACCCCCATTATAGTTAGTTCAGCTAACTATAACTCACGCGCCCGCAATGCACTGCTGATGACGTCACATATTACATCACTCATGACTTGGTCAGTGACATCACTCATGACATCACTGATGACATCTCAAATGACATCACTGATGACATTACTGATGACGTCATCCAGTGAATGTGTGTTTATCTGAAAATTACATATGTTTTATATATGTATATCTCAAGATGGAAGAATACATGGGTATATAAGTGTCTAAATGGAGATTTGTTTTGGAAAAATTGATTGTATAACTGACTGATTAAGTGTATCTTAGTCAATACATGGCTTAGTGAGTTATGTTTAAATATGTTAATATCTGTATCAGTCTCTCACTTTGTGTATAAGTGGCTGCATGGGTTGGTGAGTAGCTACATGAGTGTCTATATAGGTTATTAGTTGTTTTTTTGAGTATCAGTATGAGTGTCTGAATGTCTGTATGGTCTGTATGGTTCAGTGGGGGGTATTACGTAGTGCATAGGTGCATGAATGAGTGACTCACTGTTTGTATGTGTTGAAGACAGCATGTGTGCATGTGTGCAGGACTGTATGGGTGGATGAGTGTGTGCATGGGTGTGTTAGTGAGTGAATGACTGTCTCAATAGTATCTTTATGAGTAACTAGTATATGTGACTATTGGTGTATATAAGTGAGTATATGTGAGAGTGAGAGATTGAAAGAGTTCCTGTATGAATAAGTATGTGTTTATATAAGTGATTGTTTAAAAGACTAAGTATGTGTAAGTTTCTGTAGAAGTAAGTGTGGTGGTGTGTGTATAACTGTATATGCAAGTAAATGGATGTTTGATTCTTTATTCGCATGAGTGACTATGTGTGTGAGTAACTCTATGGATGAGTGGCGTTGTGTAACAGGATGTATAGGTGTATGAGTACATATGATGAGTGAGTACATGTATGAGTGACTGTATAGGACTGTTGGTGAATGAGTGTATGTGTATGTGGTTTTTAGAATTACTGCATAGGTTGTTGTAACTGGTATTAGTATGTCCATTGTTTTGAAAATTTTAGTTTCTATTTTTGAATGTGTGTATCAAAGGTTATATTAGGGGGAGAGGAGGTCTGCCACTCTATCACAAGGATGATGTCATCAGTGATGTCATCAGTGATGTCATTTGAGATGTCATCAGTGATGTCATGAGTGATGTCACTGACCATGTCATGAGTGATGTAATATGTGACGTCATCAGCAGTGCATTGCGGGCGCGCGAGTTATAGTTAGCTGAACTAACTATAACGGGGGAATTTCAATGGTTTTGTATGGGTGAAAAGTCCAGCTAACTATAACGCCCCTGAAACCTATGGTTTTTCCAGTGAATTTCTAAGGTTTTTTAAATGCTAATTCCTAACTATAACGTGCCTGAAACCTATGGTTTTTTCAGTGAATTTCAAAGGTTTTTTAAATGCTAATTTCTAACTATGCCTACAGAGATAGGACATGTGAAGAAAGAAGAAAAAACGCACAGAAAGAAAAAAAGAGAAATGCAGAAAGAAGCAACAGAAGTCCTCAAAGACGAAGAAAAGTGCAGGAAGAAGGATAACGTGCAGAAAGAACAAACAGAAGAGCAGAAAGAAGCCTTGTTGCAAAATCATCCTGTACCCTCAACATTTTCAGACGAATACTGGTGGTAACTGAGTTTGACTAACCAGTCCTAGAGCCAGTGCTATGTTAAAAGACACTAAGAATACAGTGAAAACACCTACATACACTAGGGAACACTATGCGTTGGGGTCCCCCTGTGATTAGCATGACCTCCTCTGTAAGCCCCTAGTATATAATAGGGCAGTGGATTAAAACTACCTCTTAAAAAGTGCCACAGGGCGTGTTTGCACACGTCACCTCAGGCCCCGTCCCCTCCCTTCCCCACTGTGTAAACACGCCCTGTGGCCATTTTAAGATGGGAGATTAAGTCCCCTTGAATCGTGAGGGTCCCTAGGGTCCAACTAGCCCACTAGCTACCTCCAGTAAGCGCCACAGAGCTGCGTTGCAGAGAGGTGTAAAAAGTGGCACGGCCTGGACCACCTCTCTGCAATTCAGCTCAGTGGCGCTTATTGGAAGCACCTGGTGGGCTAGTTTGCCCCCAGGGGCCCTCAGGATTGAAGGGGAATTATTTCCCCAACTTAAAACACGCCATAGGGCGTGTTTGCACACGTCACCTCAGGCCCCGTCCCCTCCCTTTCCCACTGTGTAAACACGCCCTGTGGCCATTTTTTAAGTTGGGAGATTAAGTCCCCTTGAATCCTGAGGGTCCCTAGGGGCAAAATAGCCCACTAGGTACGTCCAGTAAGCGCCATTACAGAGAGGTGTAAAAAGGGGCACGGCCTGCACCACCTCTCTGCAACGCAGAGCAGTGGCGCTTACTGGAAGCACCTGGTGAGCTAGTTGGCCCCCAGGGTCCCTCAAGATTGAAAGGGAATTATTTCCCCAACTTAAAATGCGCCACAGGGCGTGTTTGCACATGTCACCTCAGGCCCTGTCCCCTCCCTTCACCACTGTGTAAACGCTCCCTGTGGCCGTTTTAAGTTGAGAGATTAAGTCCCCTTGAATCCTAAGGGTCCCTAGTGTCAAACTAGCCCACTAGGTACCTCCAGTAAGCGCCACAGAGCTGCGTTGCATAGAGGTGTAAAAAGGGGCGTGGCCTCAGAACACCTGTCTGCAACGCAGCTCCCTGGCGCATACTGGAGATACCTGTTGGGCTAGTTGGCCCTCAGGGACCCTCAGTATTGAAGGGGAACTAATTCCCCAACTTACAACTGGCCAGGGGTTGCGTTTGCAGAGTGCTGCAAGGAGGGCGCGATGCCGGTCTTTTATTTATTTTATTTTTTTAAGAAGGAGGGCTGTGTGGCCCCCCTTCTTTTTCTAATTTATTGGCCCTGGGGACCCCATCCCCCAGGGCCTGCACCCTAATTTTTTTTGTTTAAAAAAATTAATTTGGCCCTCCCAAGGCCTTAATCGGCCCCAGGGAGCCCAACCCCCGGGTCATGGCCTTTTTTTATTTTTTATTCTTATGGCCCCGGGGACCCCATCCCCCAGGGCGAGCCTTTGTTTTTTATTATTTAAAAAAAATATATATTTATAGAGATCCTATAGGACATGCTGGACAAACGGTATGTACCTATCACCATGACAATTTGCGTGATATTCATTAAAAGGCGACTATGCATACAATGAATCCACGTGGAATGTATTTACATCGCTAGTAAAGCTCTGACGTGTCTGACGTCCTACCGTGCCTAATCCCGGCGCCCCCGCTGGTGGGTACTCTCCAAGTAGACACCCTTGTCGTTTATTTATACAAACATGGGTAGCTATTGACGGGCACATTTAATACACACGCACACCAAGCCATTCAAAGGGGATTCGACAAAAATTCGACCAAACTATGCAAGAAATCCCCCTCACGGTTAATAAAACACGCATCCACCGCCGGATGTGTAATACTTTTTATTTTACTCTCTGGAAAGGAGACGAACCTCACTTGAGAGTCACAGCGTGCTCCTGGCTGAGCCCAATGCTGTGTTACACCCACCAGTGCCCGCCGAGTGCCACACACCTCTGTGTTGTATTCCACCAGCTAGTGCGTATGCTATGACACTCTCTAGCCCATGTGCACTGTAACACCACCCCGTGAATATGTCATGCCACACTTGCCTTGGCACGAGTTATATTGCCCCATCTAACGTGCCTTCCTCGATGCCTATGTTATAACACACAGCGCTATGCCATACATATTACAATCTGGGATCCATATCTTTGTCACAGTGCATATGCAACGTTACACTCCCCAGCACATATTTTATATTACAACTTTAGAGACTAGTTAGGTAATACAACACTGCCCTGTGCATATTACACTCCAAGGCGCATATCGCATAGCACGCGCTAGTGCCTGTACTATCTCACGCTCTCCAATGAATCTGTCATTGCGCACAATGTATTGCATATTATATTTCACGCCCCGGTTCATCTTATATCACACTTTTTGGTACATAGTTTATACCATATACTATATCTAGTTTCATTTTCAATCGTGCTCTCAGGACTATGTTCTATATAACACTGCGTCCACCTACCCTTTTCACGGGCATTACATTTGGCGATGGGGTGGAGGGTCAGGGAGTGTTTCTGCCAAGTGAGCCCGGAGTCACAGTCACAAACGTCCTCTTCTTCCTGATTAAAAGTGAGATTATGCTGCATACTTGTTCATAGTTCGCACAGACACACATTTTAAAATCAATAAAGTTTCTAATACCCACCTTCTCTGAACAGTTAGCTTGCTGCCCCATCCACCTCCTCCCTATCCTCTGTTGTCTGAATCCATGGACTAGCCTCCTCCCTCCTGCCATGCATGGTCTGATGAGCTGCCACTGCCCTCCATTTAGCATGATGTACCAGTCCACTCCTCCTGCCCTCCATTGCCCAATTCTATGGCCCATCATTGACCTCCTGCTTAGCCTCTGTGCTTAGCTTGCTGTCCCTATTCTCCTTCCCCCATGCCCTCCGATGTCTTTGTGCATGCCCCTGCTCCATCATTTTTGCCCACCATGTTCCATGGACCTGCCACTCTTATCTACTCTGAGTGTTCTGTTGAGCTGCCACTCCCCTCCCACCTGCCTAGCATTGTCAGATGACTGTAACCTGTCCCTGCCACCTCCACCCTGCCTGTCCACATGCCATGCCCCTATCCCCTTCCTCCTGTCCTCCATGGTCCATTTTACTGCCACACCCTTCTGCCCTCCCTGGTCTGTTGTGCTGCAACTGCTCCTACTGCCTGCCCCGCGCGGTCTGTTGTGAGGCCCCTTCCCCTGAACTCTCTTGTCTGTGCCCAGGTACTGACCCTCCCTTCTATCCTCCATGGTCCTTTGTGCATGCCCCTGCAGCCTCCTTCTTGCCCATCATAGCCATTGTGCTGCCACTAACCCTCCCGCTTGCCATGCATGGTCTTCTGTGCTGCCATGGCCCCTCCCACCTTCCCTGTGTGGTCAGCTAGCTGCCCCTGACCCCCTCCCACCTTCCCTCCATGGTCTGTGTGTATGCCATCATAGTCTAATTGTAGCTCTCCATGGTGTGTATTGTTTCTAGTGCCCAACCTGCCTGACCTCCATGGCCATCTTGCTGCTCCTGCCCTGCCCCCTTGCCCCCAGCCCTCTGTTTCCATGTGCAGACCCCTATTCCCTCCCTCCTGGCTTGTCTGTTCCATTGAAATGCCCCTGATCCGTCCCTCCTGCCCTTTATGGTCTGTTATGCTGCAGCTTTCTCTCCTGTCTGTCCATTATGGTCAGCTAGCTACCATTGCCTCTTTCCCCTCTATTCTCTGTTGTCCATGTGCATGGTCCTGTCTCCTCCCTATTGCTTTCTATGGATTCTTGTGCTGCACTCCCGTCCCACATGCCCTGTGTGGTGTATTGTGTTGCTGCAAACCCTGATGCCTGCCCTGTAGGGTCAGTTTGGTGCACCTCTCCATGTCCCTCCTGTCCTCTGTTATCTGAGTCCATATCCCTACCCCAATTCCTCCTGCCTACCATGATCCAATGTACCATACTTGCGAACATTTTGAACTTGGTGAGAGGGAGATTTTGAAAAAAAACTGGGGTATTGATTTTCCCCTTTGAGTTACATTGAAAAAGAGGAGATTGTAGACAGGAGACAGATCAAATAAAGCCCATTTGAGCTTAAAAACATTGGACGTTTCCTGGCTGAAACGGGTCTGTTGGCATGTATGGTTGTACTACCACTGCCTCGTCCTTCTGCCCACAATGGTCTATTATATTGCCACAGCCTCTCTTGCCAGTCCTGTATTGTTGGTTTGTTGCCCCTGCCCCCCTTTCCACTGCCCTCCATAGTCTGTTGTGCTGCCACTGCCCTTCCTGCCTGCCCAGTGGTCTAATTGTTGCCTCTGCACTCTCCAACCTGCCTTCAATTTTCAGAGTCCGTGCCCCTGGCCTCTGCCTCTCAACAGTATCCCAATGAACAACTAGATTGCTAACATTCTATATTTATCACAAAAGTGTGGAACGCCTGACGTCATCTTGATGTAATCAAAACTGTAATACCTAGAGCATTTCCTTTAGAAATTACATATATGAGAGGGTCTTATTTGAATCAAAATTATGGTTAGTGCTCTGAAAAACTAAAATGAGGACATATTTTCTGAGTTTTCAAATAGCGACAAAGAACTTTTAAATGATTTGTAATCTTTATGTTTTTTTATCCAGTTGACCACTTGATTAAATGTTGCACCTAGGGGAGAGGATGTGGTGTTACTTCCTGAGCTGCAGACTTTGCAACTGGGGAACCAGGTTGGAGTTTCTGCTTCAGCTCAACATTCTGTGATTCTGGTCAAATCACTTAATCTCCCCATGTCTACAACCAAAATGAATTTGATCTTGTGTAATGTAACCAATGCTCATGTAAAGCACTCCAATACCTGGCACTTCTGTCACTGGGCTACATGTGGGCTACATCTGGGTGATATCTGTGCTGCATTTGGGCTCTTTTGTCTCTGGTGGCCATCTTGGGAGATTCATTTGTTATGAAGTTTCCTAATTTCCTCATTTACTGTAGTCTCCTCAATAGGAAATACTTTCCGTTTTTTATTTTGGTTCCATCAAGAAGGTATTCAGATGTGTCACACATTTGCCATAAATTCTGAATGTTAACACTCTAGTTGGTCATTAGATCACTGTAGTAAAGCTACTGCTCACCAGGGAAGTCTGCTGCTGGTATTCAAAGTGCATGTTTCAGTCTGCATGTCAGAATTTTTTTATGAAATAGAAGAGGATTTGAGAAGTCAAAATGTGCCCTAATTTTTCTTTCTGCAGCACTAATCATAATTTCTATGGAAAAATGAACCCCCTCATTTTGTTCCTTTGTAAATAAATGTTTTAAGTGTTACCACTTTATTCCAATCAAGATGGCTTCAGGTGTGCCATACTTTTGTCATAAGTAAGACTGTTAGCGCTCTAGTTGTTCGTTAGAACACTCTGGGACATTCTGTCATTGGGCTATACTTGGGCTACATCTGGGTGATATTTGGGCTACATTTGGGCTCTTTTGTCTCTGGTGGCCATCTTGGGAGATTTATTTGTTATGGAGTTTCCCAATTTCCTCATTTACTACAGTCTCCTCAGTAGGAAATACTTTCAGTTTTTTACTTTGATTCCATCAAGAAGGCATTCAGATGTGTCACACATTTGCCATAAACTCAGAATGTTAGCACTCTATTTGCTTATTAGATCACTGTAGTAAAGCTACTTCTCACCAGGGAAGTCTGCTGCTGTTATTGAAAGTGCATGTTTCAGTCTGCATGTCAGAATTTTTTAATGAAATAGAAGAGGATTTGAGAAGTCACTCAAAATGTGCCCTAATTTTTCTTTCTGCAGCACTAATCATACTTTCTATGGCAAAATGAACCCCCTCATTTTTTTCCTTTTTAAATTAAATGTTGTAAGAGTTACCAATTTATTCCAATCAAGATGGCTTCAGGTGTGCAATACGTGTGTCATAAGTAGGACTGTTAGCGCTCTAGTTGTTCTTTAGAACACTCTGGGAAGCTGCAGTAGAACAAAAAGGAATGAACTGACAGTCTCTGCCCTTGTTGGATGTACATGTTTTACTGAGAATGTCAGACTTCATTCTCACATGACTGAGAAAGATAATGTGAATTTACAGAAAATATGCTCTCAGTTTAGCTTATAGATCACCTTCCAAACCTCTGTGGGAAAAGCATGAGAAAATAGTTTTCTCTCAAACATGATTCATGATATCACAGCAGAAGGCTTTTTCACATGGTAAAATCAGCTTAGAACACACCACAATTCCTAAAATGAGTATGGTACCATCAACAAATGATTTATAATGTAACTAAAGTCTTAAAACCTTCTATTAACTGCAATGCTTTTTAATGAGGTGCTATCATGTATATTGGTCCCAAGATGGCTGCCAACACTTCTTGGATGAAGTACTGACAGTCAATCAGATCTCACGATGAGATGTGTGGTTAGGCTCCGCCCAGATAGATCTATCTTTTTAACTATAATTTTCTCAGGAACTACTGAACGGATTTACACCATTTAAGCAAAAGGCACGAGTCTGAACTGAGGACTACCTCTTTGCCAAATGTGGTGTAATTCCGTTCAGCAGTTCGGGCTTTAGCTGCGTAAACAGGTCCTATGGAAAAATGCATGGGGAAAAAGCGTTGTGGCCCCTCCTTTTTTCTCGGCCTCCGCTTGATGAATCACCGTGAACATTTCAGGATAGGAGCGGACCGGAGCTGGCCAAAAGTTTGGAAAATTTCGCGAAGATTCGTCAATCGGCGCCCACATTATTCCAAATAGAATGATGCGGATTTCCTATGGAAAATAGGTCCTAACTATAACTACCTACTGGCGACTGCCAGTAGGTAATATATACATATATACATATATACATATATATATATATATATATATATATATATATATATATATATATATATATATATATATATATATTTTATATATATATATTACCTACTGGCGGTCGCCAGTAGGTAGTTATAGTTAGGACTACGTTTCCATAGGAAATCCGCAACATTCTATTTTGAATAACTTTGGCGCCGGTCGACGAATCCTCGCGAATTTTTCAAAATAGGTGGGGCGCTACGCTCCGCTCCTACCCTGAAAGTCTCGGGGGAATTCGTCAAGTGGGGGCTGAGATAAAAGGGGGGTCCCAAAACGCGTTTTTCCCATGCATTTTTCCATAGGACCTTTAGACAGGGCTACAGCCCGAACGGCTGAACAGAATTACTAGAAATTTGGCAGAGAGGTAGTCCTCAGGTCAAGGAAGTGCCTTTTGTAGGTTTGGTGTAAATCTGTTCAGTAGATTCTGAGAAAATAGCCTTTAAATCAATATATATATCTGAGCCAGCTTACGGTGCGCTTACGGTACACTTACCGTACGCGTACGGTGGCGTGCGCGAGCGCGATTCTGATTGGCTCTTAGATCTTAGTAAACATTCGAATCGGCCGAAACCAGGAAGCGGCGGCCGCCATTTTCTCTCTCGCACTGAGAGTGATTTCTAAAATATAAAGCCCAAAAACATGTAAAGGGGCTGTTTAGACAGCTCCCACACACATAGCCATGTTGAGGGAGTCCCCAAAGATCCCCCAAGGCCAAAAACGGAATTTTTATTTTTTCGGTAATTTCGCCGATTACGCTTACCGTACGCGTACGGTAAAAAATTAAAAAAAAAAAAACATTATCCACACTCTCTCCACCACGTGTGCAATTGGTGCCCGCAGGGCACCAATTGTGCATGGCTTATTAGTGATGAGATAAACTAAAATATTAAAAAAAATAATAATAAAAAAAAAAATTATCCACACTCTCTCCACCCCTTGTGCAAATGGTGCCCGAAGGGCACCATTTGTGCATGGCTTATAAAATATACGAAAAATTAAAATATTACCTTTCAAAACGAAGTGCATCATATGTCCTCCATGTGCGCACGGTGCGCGAAGCGCATCGTGCGTACATGGCCCATCTAGCGTAACGTGGGCACGCGGTGCGCGTAGCGCACCGCGTGCCCACCGCGCGTGCACGGCACCTACTGCGTAAAGTGGGCGCGCGGTGCGCGAAGCGCACCGCGTGCTCACTGTGCGCGCACGGTGCGCGAAGCGCACCGTGCCCGCACGGAACGAACTGCGTTAATGGGCGCGCACGCCACGAATGGCGTAAAGTAACTTAGCATTTAAAAAAACGTACAAATTCACTGAAAAAACCATAGGTTTCACACACGTTATAGTTAGGAATTAGCATTTAAAAAACCTTGCAAATTCACTGAAAAAACTATAGGTTTCACACATGTTATAGTTAGCGGAAATTTTACTGATAAAAAACCAATGAAATTCCCCCGTTATAGTTAGTGCAGGCAACTATAACTCACGCGACCGCAATCTTCTGCTGATGACATATGTGTCTTTATGAAAAAAAAATATTTGTAATATATGTATAGCTAAAAATGTATGGAAGAAGACATGGGCAAATAAGTGTCTAAATACAGTATTAGCATCAGCAGAGGATTGCGGTCGCGTGAGTTATAGTTGCCTGCTCTAACTATAATGGGGGAATTTCATTGGTTTTTTATCAGTAAAATTTCCGCTAACTATAACATGTGTGAAACCTATGGTTTTTTCAGTGAATATATATATATATATATATATATATAATTTTCACATCCTCGGGTACCGGGACACAGAGCGGCGGTGCAAAGCAGGGTCCGAGGGAGTCCTGTATAGATTCCAGTTCCACCAAGTGTATCGCATACACGTATGCACTCCTTCCCCAATGATACACAAACAGCGTCTTTTGTAAATCCCAAGATTTAATTCAGTGCATGAAAGCCAAATAAATACCCAATGCGTTTCGACGACCGTATCGTCTTGGTCACGGGTAACCGACTGTTTACCATTCAACAGTTTAAATACATAAAAAAAGAAACAAACAAACATCGGAGCTGCGTTCAAAACATCAACAGCAAAAGCGGATAGCAGTTTGTATCTATCACTATCCAGCTACATGGCGGCCATCTTAGAACGGTAAATGAAGACCAAACATAATGGTACCCTGATCTGATTATGCGATAAAGTAATGCATACAGAGGAAAGAAAACGCTTGTTGCTTAACAAAATTCGAGCAAGTGCATGAATTCAAAACATGATCAATGTTACTTATATTGTGGCTGCTCCTCAACAACCGTTACTCTTATAGAAATTTACTTTTGATAAAGTTTTGCAATAAAGTTTTCTTCATTTTTTGAATATCTTCTTCTCACACTTAGGTACCAAATTAATATATCTCAAGTGAGAAAAGATTAGGTATCTCTTTTCTCAGAATTAAACCCAAGTGGGTAAAAAAAAAAAATATTTTCAAAAGATTAGTGAAAAAATTAAATTAATGGAAAGAGGAACATTTCTAATCCCAAACATGATAAAAGGATAAATTAGCATGATAAACAAAATCTAGGAAAAGTACTACGCCCAAGTGGGCCTTAAATAAATTTCATTGCTTCTATTCCTGACTCATTATTCTTGATAGTAGCCTCTTTCCTCCTTCTATATTCACAATTAAAGTAATGGGTATTCTCAATCGATCTTCTTCTTGGACCACCTGGACATCACAAAATAGAAATAGCAAAACAGACATAGCTGTCAATCCATAAAATGCTTCCACATCATAACTGCATAGCACCGATGTTAATAAAGGATCGTGACAGAATCCACCCAAAGAGAAAAGAACAGAGCCAACCCATACGTGCAACCACTTATATCTTAAATTCCTCATGAATATATGAGGTTATTTTTAGCTTTAGCATAATAAAAGGTATGGCAAAACGAGGAAGGGAATAAAGATATGACAGTAAGATTCAGAGCATTAACAAAGAAGCTGGAAACAGAGATCGTTTGAGAGAAAGCATGATTAGCTAAAATAAACTCAATGAGCATGCTAAGTAATACATTTAATCCCCCAAATGCCACGACAGTTCTTCTTCAGAGTTTAACCCTACTGGAATCTTCGTATTTAGTTCCATAATATACCTGGATTCAAGTTGACGCAACTTACGAATTCTATCACCACCTCTCTTAGAAGGGAGGATTCTGTCAATAACAAAAAATCTTAACAGGTTCCGATTGCTCTTATGGAACTCTTCGAAGTGTCTGGCAATGGGGGATAGCTTGTCCTTGTTCTGGATTGCCCTCATATGTTCCAAAATCCGTTTCTTAGCAGCAAACATAGTGCTGCCAACATACTTTTTAGGGCATGGACATATCAAGACGTAAACACAATAATCTGACAGACATGTCAGATGTTTCTCGATACGTCTGTTAGTGTCAGAAACTGGATAATGTACAGTTTTGACATTGGAACTGGTTTTACAGGCCTTGCAGGACATACACGTAAAAAAACCCTGTATATCCATATATATACCTTTAGTGCAAGGTACCTCATTGCTACATAGTCTGTCCTTAAGGGAATTTGATTTTCTATAGGTGATGTTGATAGCATCCCCTAAAACGTCATCCAAAGTAGATTCCGTCTTCAGGATCTCCCAATGTCTATTAAGACATTGCCTGACCGCATAGGAACTGGAATTAAACGTACTGATAAATCTAACAACCTGCTCATCATTCTCCTTAGTTGCTGCTTTAGGTTTTAGAAATTCAGTCTGTGTAAACTGGATTGCCTTTAGATGTGCTTCTTGTATCACATTGGTTGTATAGCCTCTTTCCAAGAACCTTTTGGTCACGCAGTCACTTTCATTTTTTTGGGTAACCGCTCTGTCTCTTTTCTGGAGCACAATGAAATGATTTTAAGCATGATGAAATTTTGTCTTGAAAATAACTTTTTTGTCTTTAATGAAAACTTTTTTAGACAGAAACAGGGCACAGCTATGGGCACCTGCTTTGCTCCCAGTTTTGCTAACCTTTTTATGGGCCACTGGGAGCAGCAGGTGTCCAGAACCCAAGAGTTATACCGCAGCCATGTAAAAGTATGGCTGCGGTATATTGATGACTTATTCATCATCTGGGAGGGATCTCGTGAACTAGCTGAAAATTTCATCTCCATTTTGAACACGAACACTAAAAATCTGAAATTTGAGGGCACCATAAGTAATCATAAAATTCAGTTCTTGGATTTGGAAATTGAAGCAGTAGACAATAGACTCTGTTCTAGACTTTATCGCAAACCTTCTGCAGGTAACACTCTGCTACATGCAGAAAGCAGTCATCCAAAAACATTGATTCGCAGCATTCCGTACGGGGAATTTCTCCGGGCTCGGAGAAATTGCAGTACGGAGGCAGACTTTAAGCATGAAAGTGACTGCATGACCAAAAGGTTCTTGGAAAGAGGCTATACAACCAATGTGATACAAGAAGCACATCTAAAGGCAATCCAGTTTACACAGACTGAATTGCTAAAACCTAAAGCAGCAACTAAGGAGAATGATGAGCAGGTTGTTAGATTTATCAGTACGTTTAATTCCAGTTCCTATGCGGTCAGGCAATGTCTTAATAGACATTGGGAGATCCTGAAGACGGAATCTACTTTGGATGACGTTTTAGGGGATGCTATCAACATCACCTATAGAAAATCAAATTCCCTTAAGGACAGACTATGTAGCAATGAGGTACCTTGCACTAAAGGTATATATATGGATATACAGGGTTTTTTTACGTGTATGTCCTGCAAGGCCTGTAAAACCAGTTCCAATGTCAAAACTGTACATTATCCAGTTTCTGACACTAACAGACGTATCGAGAAACATCTGACATGTCTGTCAGATTATTGTGTTTACGTCTTGATATGTCCATGCCCTAAAAAGTATGTTGGCAGCACTATATTTGCTGCTAAGAAACGGATTTTGGAACATATGAGGGCAATCCAGAACAAGGACAAGCTATACCCCATTGCCAGACACTTCGAAGAGTTCCATAAGAGCAATCGGAACCTGTTAAGATTTTTTGTTATTGACAGAATCCTCCCTTCTAAGAGAGGTGGTGATAGAATTCGTAAGTTGCGTCAACTTGAATCCAGGTATATTATGGAACTAAATACGAAGATTCCAGTAGGGTTAAACTCTGAAGAAGAACTGTCGTGGCATTTGGGGGATTAAATGTAATACTTAGCATGCTCATTGAGCTTATTTTAGCTAATCATGCTTTCTCTCAAACGATCTCTGTTTCCAGCTTCTTTGTTAATGCTCTGAATCTTACTGTCATATCTTTCTTCCCTTCCTCGTTTTGCCATACCTTTTATTATGCTAAAGCTAAAAATAACCTCATATATTTATGAGGAATTTAAGATATAAGTGGTTGCACGTATGGGTTGGCTCTGTTCTTTTCTCTTTGGGTGGATTCTGTCACGATCCTTTATTAACATCGGTGCTATGCAGTTATGATGTGGAAGCATTTTATGGATTGACAGCTATGTCTGTTTTGCTATTTCTATTTTGTGATGTCCAGGTGGTCCAAGAAGAAGATCGATTGAGAATACCCATTACTTTAATTGTGAATATAGAAGGAGGAAAGAGGCTACTATCAAGAATAATGAGTCAGGAATAGAAGCAATGAAATTTATTTAAGGCCCACTTGGGCGTAGTACTTTTCCTAGATTTTGTTTATCATGCTAATTTATCCTTTTATCATGTTTGGGATTAGAAATGTTCCTCTTTCCATTAATTTAATTTTTTCACTAATCTTTTGAAAATATTTTTTTTTTACCCACTTGGGTTTAATTCTGAGAAAAGAGATACCTAATCTTTTCTCACTTGAGATATATTAATTTGGTACCTAAGTGTGAGAAGAAGATATTCAAAAAATGAAGAAAACTTTATTGCAAAACGTTATCAAAAGTAAATTTCTATAAGAGTAACGGTTGTTGAGGAGCAGCCACAATATAAGTAACATTGATCATGTTTTGAATTCATGCACTTGCTCGAATTTTGTTAAGCAACAAGCGTTTTCTTTCCTCTGTATGCATTACTTTATCGCATAATCAGATCAGGGTACCATTATGTTTGGTCTTCATTTACCGTTCTAAGATGGCCGCCATGTAGCTGGATAGTGATAGATACAAACTGCTATCCGCTTTTGCTGTTGATGTTTTGAACGCAGCTCCGATGTTTGTTTGTTTCTTTTTTTATGTATTTAAACTGTTGAATGTTAAACAGTCGGTTACCCGTGACCAAGACGATACGGTCGTCGAAACGCGTTGGGTATTTATTTGGCTTTCATGCACTGAATTAAATCTTGGGATTTACAAAAGACACTGTTTGTGTATCATTGGGGAAGGAGTGCATACGTGTATGCGATACACTTGGTGGAACTGGAATATATATATATATATATATATATATATATATATATATATATATATATATATATATATATATATATATATATATATATATATATATATATATATATATATATATATATATATATATATATATAACAGAAGGGAGTCCAAGCCTGTATGTATTATTTGCAACGTCAACCTTTGGAAATGTTAAATAATTCACTAATGCTCAAAGAGATGATGCTTTTCTGTTCACAGGAAAATATTTTCTTATTTGATACCACACTGTACAGACAAAGATCTGGCACTGCGATGGGCACCTGCTTCGCCCCAAGCCTGGCGAACCTTTTCCTGGGCTGGTGGGAGGAGCAGGTGGTCTGGAGCGATGCATTTGAAAAATTCACTGATCATGTTCCCCTATGGCTAAGATACATCGATGATTTATTTATCATTTGGGACGGAGGTGTAGACTTGGCCAGGGAGTTCACTGATGCATTATCTGTCAATGATCTGAATTTAAGCTTTACTCATTCAATTAGTCAAACCTCATGCGATTTCCTTGATGTAAAAGTCACCATTGATAACATTAACAATAGATTGACCACTGCTCTTTTCAGAAAAGAAACATCAGGAAATGCACTGTTACATGCTCGCAGTCATCACCCCCCTTCATTGATCAATAGTATTCCCTACGGAGAGATCTTAAGAGCCCGTAGAAATTGCAATACAGATAGGGGGTTCAATGCTGAGAAAAACACTATGGTCATGAGATTCAAACAACGTGGGTATAGTGATAACATTCTGAAACAAGCCACTGATAAATTGGGAGCTATTGAACACAGTGAGGTCTTATTTCGCAAAAAGGAAACCAACCCGAATAGGGAGGAGAACATTAGTGATCCCCTTATGATAACAACATACAGTGTGAAATCTGGCAATTTGAAAGCTCTGATGACTAAACACTGGGGCCTCATCAAAGCTGATCCAGTCATTGGAGACAAAGTGGGGAAAGTCCCATTAATGACTTATAGATGACCCCCATCTCTCAAAGACAAATTGGTAAAAAGTTATCAACAAATGGAATCGACCCAAACTTGGTTACAGGCTAAGGATGGCTTCCACAAGTGTAATTCCTGCAAAGCCTGTAGAAATACTGTTAGCTGCAAAAGTTACAAGATGCAAGATGGCAGGGAGAAATCCATCAGAAAATTCATTACGTGCACCACGGACCATTTAGTATATCTTTTGGAATGTCCGTGTAATATGCGTTATGTTGGTAGTACTAAACATTAATTAAAAAAGTGCATTCTTGAACATTTAAGGGCCATAACCAATTTGGATTTTAACTACCCCATAGCACGACATTTCTACAATGTACATAACAGCAATAACACATTACTAAAGTTTTGTGAAATTGATAGAGTAATGAAACATATACGTGGTGGTGACAGAGAGCAACAATTGCGTACCTTGGAATCAAGGTACATAATTGACCTGAATACCAGGGCCCCTTATAGATTAAACAGAGAGGAAGAACTGAACACTCATATTGGCCAATAGCTCAGACTGGATTTACTCTGTAACCCAACTGTATGTCCCTAAGTGATTTTATCATTTTTCTATATTGCTTAAATTATGTTTCGTTATATTGGATTCACACTTAATATGTCACCTTGGGATACACATTCACATTGGTTAGGAGTAGCATTGAGGATCCTTGATTGTTATGCCTGGTATTATGATATCGTTTTCTGTGGCTTGGTTTTGTTACTGTAATAGTACATATTTGCGCATTTGTCCTACATTTCATCCCATTAGGGTCTTATCTATCACAGTCTATACCTACAGGAGTAGATTTTGAATCCTCCTTAGCCATGCAGAAAAGTGATGCTATTATTATTTAAGGGCAATATGAGACCAATACCTCTTTTTGCATATGTCCTTTCCTTTATTCTTTACACTCTATTCATATATTTTTTTCAAAATATAGAAATTTATTTACAAAGCGTTCCCGTTATGTGATCATGCATCGAACTCAAGTCTATCATGTGTGGAATCGGAAATGGTGGGACTATTTCAATGGCAATGCATTGTATTTCTTCATTTCTAAATGAAGAACCATGGTTAATGAAATTGAAAAATAGCATCTTCGATTATTTGTATGCTTTATGGTTGTTTCTTATACGATACTCACGAAGTAACTCGTCTATGCCTATATGTTCGCAATTTTGCGTTACAACCCTTTTCTATTTCCATGATCTGACATACATAATATGGAGGATGTTAACAATACAATCATGCATTTAGAATGAAAGTTATTATTCTTTCACTTTTAATTTTCTTTTCACTATGTCTCACTTTTTACCTTTAAATTGAGAATTATGGTTGAAAAAACGAAAATAAGTGTTTTGATTATATGCTTTGTGTTTGACTTTTGTGCGATACTTACGAAGTAACTCGTCCATGTCTATCATGACGTTGATTGTTTAAAAATGCCTATTTGGTAACGCTTTTGCAACTTGACAAAGGCCGTTTTACGGCTGAAACGCGTTGTTGTTGGTGAGCGATTAAATACCTAAACATCAGGACGGTGTGCCGCCTCATTCCTATCGGATTGATTTACTTTCAAATTTGTGGTTACCGCTATCACGGCAGGCACCGGCATTGTGTGCAGGCGTGCGCCGTTCAGCGGACATTTCCTTGGAAAATATATATATATATATTATCTACTGGCGGTCGCCAGTAGATAGTTATAGTTAGGACCGTGTTTCCATAGGAAATCTCAAAATTTTATTTTGAATAACTTTGGAGCCGGTTGACGAATCCTCGCGAAATTTTCAAAACTAATGGGGTGCTCCGTTCAGCTCCTACCCTGAAAGTCTCGGGGTGATTCGTCAAGCGGGGGCCGAGAAAAAGGGGGGGTCCCAAAACGCGTTTTCCCCATGCATTTTCCCATAGGACCTTTAGACACAGCTACAGCCCGAACGGCTGAACAGAATTACTTGAAATTTGGCAGAGAGGTATCCATAAGGTCAAGGAAGTGCCTTTTGCAGGTCTGGTGTAAATCTGTTCAGTATTTCCTGAGAAAATAGCATTTAAAAGCATATCAATATCTATACGCGCGTACCGGGCACGCACTGAGCAAGCCCTGTGCGCGCACCCTGCCGTGCGCGAGCGTAATTCTGATTGGTTGTTAGATGTCAGTAAACATTCGAATCGGTCGAAATCAGGAAGTGTCGGCCGCCATTTTGTCTGTCGCACTGAAAAGGAAAGGTGGAGACCATGAATAGGGGGCAGGGTAGGGAGTTCTTGACCCCCTATCCATTGTAAGGGGGTCACAGTAGGACCACGAAGGGCAAAAAAAATAGATTTTAATTTTTTTTAAAACACCGCGAGGTGCGCGCACCCAGCGCGCACCCGAAAAAAAACATCAAAAAAATAGAATTAAAAATCAAGTTTAAGTGTTTAGATATTAGGTGGCTCTAAAAATAGCCCTTGTGTTTATTGAGTGTTTTTCGGTACCTACAAGTAAGTACCGATGCAGAGTCTAAAGTTCAAGAGGAAGACTCTGTTCCCTTCATCATTGAAATGTACACTGTCTCCTCTATAAATGTCTTGCATGTTGTAACGCAAGTTGTTGTGGTATATAGAACCCATACCATAGTCTCTGAGGAAAGCAGAAACAGACTTATTGACGTGCTTTCTTGCTTTGTCAATCTGCGGACAATGTTGGTTGGACCAGTTCCACTTTTGCCTTTGGCATATATTAGAATATACAAAGGTAGTTTGTGGAAAAAGTGACATCAATTGCACAAAGGTGTCCTTAACAAGCATTTCCAGACCTACCCCAGTTAAAGTGCCTAGGTCATTTCCACCACAGTGCACAATAATAAGGTTAGGCTGTGGGAGATGTAGAAAGGTTTTCACCAAAGGCATTAATTGGTGCCACTTTAACCCTCTCTGACCAATCCATTTAATGTCTACATTTGGCAAAGCAAGATCTCTCACCATACCTCTTTTTTCTGCATACTTTTCACTCCAGAAGACATAGCTGTGACCTACAATCCGCACTGTGAACATCTTTCAAGGAGATGTGGATGCACTCAGGAGGTGTCTTTTAGTAGAATGGCAATATGAAATGAAAGACAGTTGTAAAATGGAGGCATACATATTTTTTTTTAATAAAAATAACTCATTGGCTGTTTCAAATCATTTTACAGTTAAAACTAGGCTGTATGTGTACATTTTTAGAAGCATGTTTTGTATTGGCTCAGAAAAATGTGTTCCCACAGAACATTACTTTGGATTTGCTGTTAGGTTTGAAAAGTCAAGCACTCTTGCTCTTTGGATTTGAAACATTGTGTGGTGAACTACTGACCTCTCTGCTCACACCAGTGTTCCATGACCTGTTGCTATGGTAGCAGGCAGAAGTCATGTTGGGGGATGGGATGATTTGGAAAAGGGGTTGAAAGTTGCAACCAATAGAAATGTGTGATTCCATTTGAAAAAATGTGGGAAGGACTGTGATTTGAAATGAACATGTATATGTGTGAAAAAAGAGAGGGAAACATTGCCATTTACTGGTTCTGCTGAGAGGAGAGAGGTGTACAGCTCTGAGATTCTGGCTCTGATAATCTGCTGTTTGAGTGCCACATTTATTTTTCAACTAATTAATTTTAAAGGTGAGTTATGAGTTTGAGAGGGGAAGTATGTGGTGTATTTTGATATAAATAATAGAAATGTCATTTTTCTTTTAAAGTAGAGTTTTACATTTTGTGGTTTAGGAGATATTTAACTGTTTTGATCTTGTAAGATATTATGGAGTATGTATTCACTGTAAGTTAAGGTGTAGTGGTATCAGTGAGGAATATTGTTTTGTGCCTAGAATCACATCATGAGTCTGTCTGCACACAGGATTTGTTGTCAGAGATTTAATTTGTGTTGCTTTTGTTCTGTTAGCCTTGCACTCGCAGAAAAGGGGTAGTTTGTTAACTTAAAGTGTGATGGTTAGCATTCAGCAGAAATCAGTTACTCACAAATGAGAGGCAAATGCAAACACATTTGAAAATAGTATGGCACATTTTCCTACTACTTTAAAAGTTGTGTTTTTTCATTTTATGTTAAGGAAGATATTTAAGTGGCTTGAACATGTTATATATTATGGAGTATGTCTTCACTATAAGTTAAAGTTTACTGGTATCACCCAGGAATACTGTTTTCTACCTAGAATCACACCATGAGACAGTGAGCACACAGGAAATGTTATCAGAGATTTGATTTGTGTTGGTCTTGCTCTATTACCCTTGCACTCGCAGGAAAGGGGCAGCTTGTTTTTTGTAACACATGGTCATGGCCTCAAGGAGCTGTTAGGACATGTGCTCCTTTCTGTCTGTGTAAACCATAAGAAAAATGTGTCAGGCTGTCACAGTAATTATCACTTGCTCTACCACAGTACTATATGTGCTTTCAAATTGCCAAAGGAAATATCGCTTTCTGCCTAGAATCACACCATGACTCTGTGTGCACACAGGAATTGTTGTCAGCGTTCCAATTTGTGTTGCTGTTGTTCTGTAAAACTTGCACATTCAGGAAAGGGCCAGCTTGTTTTCTTCAAATGTGTTGGTTAGCACTCAGCAGAAATCAGTATCTCAAAAATGTGAGACAAATGCAAACACATTTGCAAATAGCATGGTAGATTTTTCATCAATTCTTGCAATGGCTGGGGTGGTTCCTACATGTTGAAAAGTCTAATTAACCCTTACCACACATGTAGTCTTATACACATGTCTGCACTCTTCATGCAGTTGTGGAAGTCTCCATGCAGATCTCTCTTGCAGCTGACAATACACAGTTTCCAGAAACACGCTCTTTGCACACACGCAGCAGCTTCTCGTACACTCCCATGTATAATAGTCAGCTGTGTGTGGTGTTTTAGATAGTAGTGTGTAACGCAAACAGATTCAATGTCACCAAGGCTCATTTCCTTTGCTCTAGTCTAATCACTGGGGGCCTAAGTTTAGGACTCCTAAATGCCTTCTGTGAATACCGAAAGTCTTAAAATTACGATTTTTCTCAGTTTAGTAGTAGTATAGTTAGGACTCCTAACTTTAGGACTCCTAAATGCTTTCTGTGAATACCGAAAGTCTTAAAATTAGGATTTTTCTCAATTTAGTAGTCCTAAATTTAGGACTCCTAACTTTAGGAATCCTAAATGCCTTCTGTGAATACCGAAAGCCTTAAAATTAGGATTTTTCTCAGTTTAGTAGTTGTAAAGTTAGGAGTCCTAACCTTAGGACTCCTAAACTGAGAAAAATCCTAATTTTAAGGCGTTCGGTATTCACAGAAGGCATTTAGGATTCCTAAAGTTAGAAGTCCTAAACTTAGGACTACTAAATTGAGTAAAATCCTAATTTTAAGACTTTCGGTATTCACAGAAGGCATTTAGGAGTCCTAAAGTTAGGAGTCCTAACTATACTACTACTAAACCGAGAAAAATCCTAATTTTAAGACTTTCGGTATTCACAGAAGGCATTTAGGAGTCCTAAAGTTAGGACTCCTAACTTCTGTGAATACCGAAATGAGTAAGTGCCTTCTGTGAATACCAAAATGAGTAAGTGCCTTCTGTGAATACCAAAATGGTAGTAAGTTTAGGATTTTGTCTTAAGTTAGTTCTGTGAATCGGGCCCTCACCCTGTAACACATGGTCATGGTCTCAAGGAGCTGTTAGAACATGTGTTCCTTTCTGTCTGTGTAAACTATAAGAACAATGTGTCAGGCTGTCACAGTAATTATCACTTGCTCTACCATAGTACTAAATGTGCTTTCAAATTGCCAAAGGAAATATTGCTTTCTGCCTAGAATCACACCATGACTCTGTGTGCACACAGGAATTGTTGTCAGCGTTCCAATTTGTGTTGCTGTTGTTCTGTAAAACTTGCACATTCAGGAAAGGGCCAGCTTGTTTTCTTCAAATGTGTTGGTTAGCACTTAGCAGAAATCAGTATCTCAAAAATGTGAGACAAATGCAAACACATTTGAAAATAGCATGGTAGATTTTGTATCAATTCTTGCAATGGCTGAGGTGGTTCCTACATGTTGAAAAGTCTAATTAACCCTTACCACACATGTAGTCTTATACACATGTCTGCACTCTTCATGTAGTTGTGGAAGTCTCCATGCAGATCTCTCTTGCAGCTGACAATACACAGTTTCCAGAAACACACTCTTTGCACACACGCAGCAGCTTCTCGTACACTCCCATGTATAATAGTCAGCTGTGTGTGGTGTTTTAGATAGTAGTGTGTAACGCAAACAGATTCAATGTCACCAAGGCTCATTTCCTTTGCTCTAGTCTAATCACTCACCCTGTAACACATGGTCATGGTCTCAAGGAGCTGTTAGAACATGTGCTCCTTTCTGTCTGTGTAAACTATAAGAAAAATGTGTCAGGCTGTCACAGTAATTATCACTTGCTCTACCACAGTACTAAATGTGCTTTCAAATTGCCAAAGGAAATATCGCTTTCTGCCTAGAATCACACCATGACTCTGTGTGCACACAGGAATTGTTGTCAGCGTTCCAATTTGTGTTGCTGTTGTTCTGTAAAACTTGCATATTCAGGAAAGGGCCAGCTTGTTTTCTTCAAATGTGTTGATTAGCACTCAGCAGAAATCAGTATCTCAAAAATGTGAGGCAAATGCAAACACATTTGAAAATAGCATGGTAGATTTTTCATCAATTCTTGCAATGGCTGAGGTGGTTCCTACATGTTGAAAAGTCTAATTAACCCTTACCACACATGTAGTCTTATACACATGTCTGCACTCTTCATGCAGTTGTGGAAGTCTCCATGCAGATCTCTCTTGCAGCTGACAATACACAGTTTCCAGAAACACACTCTTTGCACACACGCAGCAGCTTCTCGTACACTCCCATGTATAATAGTCAGCTGTGTGTGGTGTTTTAGATAGTAGTGTGTAACGCAAACAGATTCAATGTCACCAAGGCTCATTTCCTTTGCTCTAGTCTAATCACTCACCCTGTAACACATGGTCATGGTCTCAAGGAGCTGTTAGAACATGTGCTCCTTTCTGTCTGTGTAAACTATAAGAAAAATGTGTCAGGCTGTCACAGTAAATATCACTTGCTCTACCACAGTACTAAATGTACTTTCAAATTGCCAAAGGAAATATCGCTTTCTGCCTAGAATCACACCATGACTCTGTGTGCACACAGGAATTGTTGTCAGCGTTCCAATTTGTGTTGCTGTTGTTCTGTAAAACTTGCATATTCAGGAAAGGGCCAGCTTGTTTTCTTCAAATGTGTTGATTAGCACTCAGCAGAAATCAGTATCTCAAAAATGTGAGGCAAATGCAAACACATTTGAAAATAGCATGGTAGATTTTTCATCAATTCTTGCAATGGCTGAGGTGGTTCCTACATGTTGAAAAGTCTAATTAACCCTTACCACACATGTAGTCTTATACACATGTCTGCACTCTTCATGCAGTTGTGGAAGTCTCCATGCAGATCTCTCTTGCAGCTGACAATACACAGTTTCCAGAAACACACTCTTTGCACACACGCAGCAGCTTCTCGTACACTCCCATGTATAATAGTCAGCTGTGTGTGGTGTTTTGGATAGTAGTGTGTAACGCAAACAGATTCAATGTCACCAAGGCTCATTTCCTTTGCTCTAGTCTAATCACTCACCCTGTAACACATGGTCATGGTCTCAAGGAGCTGTTAGAACATGTGCTCTTTTCTGTCTGTGTAAACTATAAGAAAAATGTGTCAGGCTGTCACAGTAATTATCACTTGCTCTACCACAGTACTAAATGTGCTTTCAAATTGCCAAAGGAAATATCGCTGTGCACACAGGAATTGTTGTCAGCGTTCCAATTTGTGTTGCTGTTGTTCTGTAAAACTTGCATATTCAGGAAAGGGCCAGCTTGTTTTCTTCAAATGTGTTGATTAGCACTCAGCAGAAATCAGTATCTCAAAAATGTGAGGCAAATGCAAACACATAGCAAACACATTCAACGTCATCAAGGCTCATTTCCTTTGCTGTAGTCTAATCACTCACCCTGTAACACATGGTCATGGTGTCAAATAGCTGTAAGGACATGTGCTCTTTTCTACTTCTCTAAAATATAAGAAAAATGTGTCAGGCTGTCACAGCAATTATCATTTGCTCCTCAACAGAAGTACATGTGCTTTCAAATTGCCAATCAAATATCGTTTTCTGCCTAGAATCACACCATGAGTCTGTGTGCACACAGGAATTATTGTCAGAGATTTAATTCATGTTTCTCCTATTTTGTAAGACTTGGACTCGTAGGAAAGGATCAGCTCATGTGATAGGATTTGAAAAGTTGAAAAAAAAAATTGAAATGAATTAAAATTACATAAAGGTATTTTTTTTTTGTTTTTTGCAGGTATTGCTGAGCAACAGTGAAAAAATATAAAGATGCCCATAAAGTCAAGAAAAAGAAAAGAAAAGAAACAACAACTATATTTGAAGACGACCGGTAAAAAACAAATAGGAGGCGAAGCGTGTGTTGGAAAACAGAAAAAGTCTTCTGGTAAGCAAACTAAAGAATTTTTAAAAAATATCTTACAAAAAAAAAAAAATGATGACAGTGTTTCAAGTACAAAACTACAACAGAGTCGACAGCAAAAACAAAATGCTAATATAGACTCAGAAGTTAGGAAGAGTGACTTAACACGGAAAATAGATTTTAAAAACATTCGTCGAAAAATGTTTCAGAGAAGAGTGATGTTAAATTTGCTGAAGGATGTGAAAAAATATAAGAAAAATACCAAATTTTATAAGAAAAAGAAATTAATTGAAAGTATTGTTACCAAGGTATTAGAAATAAATAAAAAACTATTCATTTTAATTTTGAACAGGATGCGTAGATTAGATAAATTAGTCAATGCAATGAAGTCACAAAGCAAAAGGAAAAGAGAAGTAAAAAAAAAACTTTTGTAAAGTGTTCTTAGGAGAATGGAAGCATAGTTCAAGTACTGAACCATTTTTTAATGAAGAGAGTTATGTTCAAAGTAATAGTTTGTTGCATGCAGTTGACACCAATGGTAGAGCATATGAAGTTAAGGATGGTTGTGTAATGGAAAAGGAGAAAATGGTTCCAAGAAATGAGGAACAAGTGATGGCTGATGAGGTTATGGGGAGACGTCCGAAAGCCCCAGTGTACACTTGGAATTGTAGTAGTATTTGTACTGTGCGTCAGGAATCTATTGACAAATTACGTGACTTTCTAAGAGAATATAGTAAAAAGAGTGTTAAACAGAAGATTAAGGTGCTTCAAAGACTAGATCCATGCAGAGTGAGAGAGAATACTGGTTTGCAAGGACATTCTCTGGCTTGTCTATCTAGGAAAGTGTGTCAAAGTGTTTTTCACCATTTTAGGATGCTGGGTGTTCATCATACTGAAATGAGAAAGTTTGTGAGAACATTGTATTTTGCTAAAAGTCCAGCACTAAAGTTAAATGAGTTGAATAATGCTCTGTTCCGTGGATCTGTATCAGATGTAGTGAAGGTTACTGATGAAATTTAGTTTTGTTACTCCAGAGCAGAGTTAGTCCAGAGCAAGAAAGTGTAGCAAATGACACAGTGATTGATGAAAATGTGGAAGAGAATGTAGAACTCACTGTTAGTAAAAATTTTGAAGATGAAATGACAAAATTTACTATTATCTCTAATGAAAGACCAAATATGACTTGTATTTGTTGCTGGAGAAGCCATTATAAAATTCAAACAAGGAATGTTGATCTCTATAAAAAAAGTGAAAATGAAGATAATTATAAGTGGAAAGATTTTGCAACATATATATTTCTGGAAAATTGTTTTGATTTGGGTGAAGATCAGCATATTTGTAAATACTGTTATAACAAGTTAGAAGAAAATAGAATGCCAGCTAGAGCTGTACATAATAATTTAGAATTGGTTGATATTCCTCCAGAACTTTCTGATTTAAATACGTATGAGTCTATACTCATTCAATGTGTCCATTCATTTCAGACCATAGTGCGTATGGAGCCAAAAACTGGTAAACTACCTCCTTCGGATTTACAAAGAGGTTTAAAAGGAAGAGTTGTCTATTTGCCATTGGATTTGAAAAAAAATATGGAAACAATTGATGCAGATACTTTGGAAACTGAACCATTAGTTATTCTGGTTAATGGTGTACCTACAAAGAATAAGAAAATTTGGCAGGAGCTGGTGGATGTACGAAAAGTACAAAGAGCAAATTTGTATTTGAAAAAAAATAATAAATGGTATGAAGCCATTTATATGGATGAAGATGAAGAAGAAATACTAGAAGACACAGGAATACCAACTGGGCAACTTGAAAAAGTGGATAAGTCAAAAGAAGAAGAAATTCATGAACATTTCAGCATACATCCTCTTCATTCTAAAGAAGTTATGGGAAACGCTATTGATCTGTTTCAGATGAAGAAAGCACAAGGAACTCCCGTGAGTGTATGGGAAGAGAGCTTGGAAGCTTGTTGTTTTCCACAGCTGTTTCCTACAGGAGAAGGAGGACGATATGATGAACGTCCAGTACAGATTCCTGCTTCGGAGTATCGGACTACAAGATTATATGCAGAAGATCCTAGATTTCGTCAAAGTATTCCTTATTTGTTCCATCTTTTGTTTGAAAGTGACTTGTCAGCACTATCTTATGCAGTAAATCACATTTTGAAAACTGGAGTACATCTACGTAATGTGACTGCAAAGGATTTTATGAACAAAGTGCAACAGCGAGATGATCATTTGGAATCTCAATTGATCAATTTGATGGCTTGTCAGCGTGGGACTAATGAATATTGGTACCGACGCCATGGAGAATTGAAGTGTATGTTACGGAATTTAGGAACTCCTACATGGTTCCTTACCCTAAGCTGTGCTGAGTACGCTTGGGATGATCTTCTGGATTTTCTTCGAGAGGCAAGTTCAAATATTGAAAACATCCAATACAAGACAGCAGGAGAATTGTGCTCATTGGATCCAGTTAATGTTTGCAGATATTTCAATCATAGATTTGAGGCTATGATGTCCTTCATCTGCAATAAAAAAAATCCACCTCTTGGAGAAGTTGTGGATTTCTTTTGGAGAAAAGAGTACCAAGCCAGAGGTGCTCCTCATATTCATATGCTGTTGTGGATCAAGGATGCCCCAAAATTTGGAACAGATTCTGATGATGCAGTTTTAAGTTTCATCGAAGGATATGCAACATGTGCTATACCTAAAAGCACAGAAGAGAAACATTTAAAAGAGCAAGTTTTACGTTTCCAAAGTCATCGGTGTGGAAAATACTGTCGAGGAAAGTACAAGAGTAAAGATAAATTCTACACAAAATGTCGATTTGGATTTCCACGACCTGTTCTTTCAAAAGGAAGAGTAAACAGTTTTATGTCAGCTGTGCGACATACTATTACAAGAAAATCACCTAAAAATACCTACAATCTAAGAAGAAAAGAAGAGTCAAAATATATAAATGACTACAACCCAGTCATTTTATCCATGTGGAATGCTAACATGGATATACAGTATGTGGCTGACAGTTCTATTGCTGTTGCTCGCTATGTCACATCTTACATCACTAAATCTGAGAAAACGGAATTGAAGGAAATGTGGGAAGAGATTTCTCACGAGAAGACTGTCAGTAAGAAGCTATACAGTTTCAGTTTAAAGATGTTATCGCATCGAGAAATTGGATCCTACGAATGCTCAGATAGGTTATCATCTGCAAGTCTGTACTCAAAATCCTTAAGAATAATTTGGGCAAGTTTAGGTCTTGCAGGAATGCGAAATCGGGTACTGAAATCTATTCGAGAAATTGAATATTTAGCAGAGTTCGAACCAGAAAGTACAGACATTTTAAGAACAAACATATTGGACACATATTATCCACAAAGAAGTCATCACCTTGAGAACATGTGTCTCTATGAAGTGCTGCAGAACTTTATTTGTAAACGGAATGCCACAGAAGATATCAACAATGGAAAATATAAAGTCATTGGTGAGGAAGGATGTTTGGTGAAGCAAACAAAAGGAAGTTTGATAAATCACCGGAAGCTGAGTTGTGACACTCCTGATAAAAAGGAATTTTACTACTTGCCACTTTTGCAGCTGTTTAAACCATGGCGTTCAGAGGACGAACTACTTGGAGAATTTCAGAGCTATGAAGATTCCTTCAATGCTAGCAAAGACAGCATAGAATGCAGTACTTTCACAACTTATGTTCAAATGTTAAATGAAGAAATTGAACAAGAAGCAACAATTGCAGCTGAAGTAGCTAGAGACAGTTCTCAAGACAGTCAAATTTCTGGGACATTCAGTCAAGATCCTCTAGGACAACCGATCGTCGAAAATGAAGCAGCAATAGCTATGAACGAAGTGGAAACAGCTATGAATCAAGCTCAGGAAGATTTAGTAGACTTAACATATTTGGAGGAGCAACTGAATGAAGAACAAAAACAAATTTATGAAAAAATTGATCACGGATTACTACATGAAAATAAAGAGTGCTCATGCACATCTTTTGAACCAATGAGAATGTATGTAAGTGGACAAGCAGGAACTGGAAAAAGTTTCTTAATTAATGTAATTAGAAGCTACCTACAGAAGAAAATGGAATCCATTTTGTCTTGTGTTGTTACTGCTCCAACTGGGTTAGCAGCGTATAACATCAAAGGAGTTACCTTACATCGTTTGCTAATGTTACCAGTAGAGCACGAGAACAAAATACAGTACCACAAACTAGCAGGAGAAGCATGCTTGGAAGTTTCAAGAGTATTGAAGAAAATGAAAGTACTCATTATTGATGAGGTTAGCATGGTATCAAACTTAATGCTTGCCTTTGTGCATTTAAGAATGCAGCAAATTCTGAAGACAGACTTTGACGTGTTATTTGGAGGAAAACACGTCATAGTTTTTGGAGATCTTTTGCAACTTACTCCAGTTAAAGGACAACCGGTATTCCATACTCTTACACATGAAGACACGAAAAAGTCGTTAGGAAGTATAGGCAATGTAAATATTTGGACATTTTTTGAGTATAAGGAACTCATTACCAATATGAGGCAAGCCAATGATGAGGACTATGCAAGTATTCTGAAAGATATAAGAATTGGACTACTCACAGAACATGGCAGAAAAGCATTACAGAGTCGATTGCTATGTAATTTGTTTCCAACAGAACAAATAGTTCCAGAGAACATATACAAGAAAATTGCGGAAAAAAATACTGTAATCTGCTTAATGCCAACACTACATGAATGCTCTGTATTCAATCAAGAACTTTTGAAATTGGAAAATGAAGAGATCATAAAACTGGAAGCTGTGGATTAAATAGAACATGAACGAATAACTATTATATTGACAGGCAAATTGGGTACTAAATTGGATTCTCTGGAGAAAAACATTTCAAAAACAGCTGGTTTGGAAAAGAATCTTTATGTGTGTATGAACTGTAGAGTAATTTTAAGACGTAATTTGGATGTAGAGAAAGGTTTAGTGAATGGAGCTATGGGAAGAGTTGTGGGTTTTGTTAATTACCAGAAAAAAGTTGGAATTGAATGTTTAAAAATAAAATTTGATCAGATACAAGAGGTTAAAGACATTTGTCGTTGTTCAGTTCGTTTCTTGCTTGTGAAAGACTTATATGTACGTAGGAAGCAGTTTCCGTTTTCTCTAGCATATGCTGTAACTATTCACAAATCTCAAGGATTAAATGTTGATAGTGCTTTTGTAAACATTGGATCTACTGTGTTTAAAGAAGGTATGGCATATGTTGCTTTGTCACGCGTGAAAAAAATATCTGGGTTATTCATGATAGACTTTGATGACTCAAAGGTTAGTGCTGATGCAAACTGTGTAAAGGAGTATAATAGATTAAGAAGAAGCTATGCTCCTCATTTAGGTCAGTATACTGTGTTTGAAAAACGTGTTGTTTGTCGGAAAAGGAGATTTGAGAATATCTGTAATGAGGATGTACAGAAGAGAAAACAAAAAGATAGTGATGTGACTGCAAGCAAAAAGAAAAAGGACAGTGTGGAAGAGGTTGTTGGTTGTCATTTTGAAAATAGCTCTGGTGTCAACTGCTACGCAAATGTAGTGCTGAATGTTGTATTTTATCTTTTTGCAAGAGCAGATAATACTAAATCATGAAAAAAGATTCTGTTCTTTGCTGAGTCTCCTTTATGAGAAGCTGAGTAATGATAAAACTAAAATAGAAAGTGCTTCTGATGTTAGAAATCTTTTAGATGTATGTTCTGGACGTACACAGTTTACACAAAATGTCCAGCAGGAATTCTTGATGTATATCCTGATGGTACTAGAAGATGAAGGTGTAGAAGTAGAAAATGTATTTGGTGTCTCTTATAAATGGGAACATTGTTGTGATAACTGTATGAACACAAGCAATACTAATGTTGATTCTGAAAGGTTCATATATTTACCATTACCAGAGAGTAAAACAGTGACTTTTAGTAAATTAGTTAAAGATGCTAATCCAACATGGAATGTTCTAAATGTAAATCTGAAATGTTGTCAACGTTATTTTTAAAGAAATATGGACAGCATGTAATTTTAATGGTACAACGTTGTAGAGCTGATGGAACAAAATTGGAAACTTTACTAAAGAAGTTTGTTGGCAACCAAGTATCTATATCTGGAAAAACTTTTGTAGCAGTTGCAATAATTTTTCATGATGTTCCTTCTATAACTTCTGGTCATTACACAGTTTATCTTAAATGTGAAAAAAGATGGACACTGTGTAATGATTCTCAATTGATTTTCAAGCAACGTTTGCCTTATGATTTACCCAATTCTTACCTAATTTTTCTGAAACCCAAATTTTAAATACTAACATCATCATCGAAAGAAAGCATTATTAAAATTTAAAAGGCTTAAAATTGGATATTTCGCTCAAAAGAGATTTTAAACTTACCATTTGGCCTCAAGGAAAGGTAAAACAAACATTTGTGGACTTCTTTGACAGATATTATTTTGGAAAATGTTCTTTTGTAACAAGGTTTACAGACGTTATTTCTTGAAAATTGTTATTGTTCTTAAAAGGTATTTTTGACATTTCTATTAAGGTATGTTTTAGTGAGGATACATTTGGGGCTTTTTTAAACAATCTTTCAGATTGTTTTTTTTTTTGCCCGCTGTTAAATGATGAATACAATTGATTTCACTCTTTTCAGTGAAAATCAAAACATTCTGAAAACAGCAAAAAAAGGGCAAAACATTGCTTTGCTAAATATGAAAAAACATGTACTGTTTAATAAAGTGTGTTGTTGAATATTAATACTTTTTTTCTTTTTTTCAGAACTAGAAAGAAAATTTAGAAGATGTAATTCAGTTATCTTTGCAATTAAATGAAAACATTTAATTCTAAATTATTTATTTTGATGGTCAGGTAAGTTTAACATATCTGTATGTGTCACTGGTTTCGTTTCATGCTTCCTTTTCTTCACCTCTCCTTACTCTACTTTTCTCATTTCTCTTCTCACTCTCTCTTCCTGCTTTACTACTCTTTTGTAACTCCCTCACTCCTTGTCTACTACTCCCCTACCTTTACTACCTCCATCACTAATTTTTCATCCATGTTTCTTTTTCTGTATGCATATGTCTTAGTCTTTTTAACTGCCTTACTCCTTCTCAGTTGTTTGCTCTCTGTGTCTGTATCTGTCACTCTTGGTTTGTCTGTTTTACCCTTAATTTCCTTAACATCTCTGGGGCACATTTACAAGCCTTCTGCGCCACCACTACGTCAATTTTCTTGACGAACTAGTGGCGCAGGGTGCTTTTCCATATTTACAAGGAGAGGATAAGCCTCTTTGTGTGTCTTTTCCTCTCCTTGTAAATACAGGCAATTCTAATGCAGCACTAAAATGAGCTATTATCTTTTTTGGGTACCTATACATAAATACTGATGCAGAGTTTAAAGTTTAATAGGAAGACTCTCTTCCCTTCATCTGTGAAATGTACACCATCTCTTTTTTAATTACTTTGCCACTCCCCTCTCTTTGTCAGGAAGTCCCTGAAGGTTTACTAAAGGTGAAAAAAATGATTTTTTTTTTTTTAAAAACCCATTGGTTTTTAAAATAGATTCTAAAAAACAAGTTTTTGTGTTTTGATTTTAGGTGGCTCTAAAAAGAGCCCTTGAGTTAATGTAGGGACAGAGGAAGAGAAAAACGAAAAAAAAAAATAAGAAAATTATGGCCTTTCGCAAAGATGCTCTTCAAATTTTCTTTGAATGAGATCAATACTGCTCTCACCCAAAGAAATAAGAAGACCACAATCCATGCAGTGTGTACTCATCCTCCCAAAACAAGGACGAATATCCAGAGGTGTGGAAGAAGGTGAAGGCACCATTGCAGAAGAAGTGCTCGCCTGAGCTGCCGAAGATGTGCTCGGCTGAGCTGCTGCAGATGTCGTCGGCTGAGCAGGTGGAGGGTTTGCTCCAGAAGCTCGACGAAAAGTCACTGGATGCATTGCCTCAACGTGCCTCATTATAGTATGAATACTAAAAGAGTACTTCTTGTTAGCATTCCCACGTGACAAGACGCGCTGACACAGTTTGCAGGTGACCTTTGGTGCATTCACCTTCTTTTGTCCCTCTGGAAAAGTGAAAAACTGCCATATGAAGGAGTATTTCTGCTTCCTCTGCCTCTGTCTCTCAAGAGTGTCCTGTTCACTCTCAGAAGATGGCTGCTGCTCTGCCATTGTATCTCAAAAACAGATTAGCTCCTTCTCCTAGGGAATCAGAACTAACAATGAGGGGGGTGGGTGTGATTTTGGAAGAATCTGGAACTAAAAGTACTTTGAACCAATGAAAAGTGATGTTTCTTGATCACATGACTTGCCATGAGGGGATTGGGTGTGGTGTTGAAACAATCTGAAACTGAAAGTAATGAAAACCAATTAAAAGTGTTGTTTTATTATTCACATAACCCGAGGTGCGCGCACTGAGCAAGCTCCGAGCGCGCACGGTGCAATTACGCATGCGCGAACGCGTACGCGCGCATGCGCATACGTACTATGCGCGTACGTAACTCGCATACGCAGCACGCACGTATGCGCGAACGTCAGCGCACGTACTCTACGCGTATATGGAAGTGTACCGCGTGGAGCACGTACGACGCACGCACGCATGCGTACGTATGCATGCGTACTGGGTGCGCGCTCCGAGCGCGCACTAAAACGTATGTATGCGTACGTAAATAACGTACGCCGGAATTCATGAAAAGCGTACGCAAACGTACTAGGTGCGCGCTCTGAGCGCGCACCCTAAGAATTTATATAAAAAAAAAAAAAAAGTGGACATAACTTAATAGAAGATATTAACTATGCTGTTCAACTTTATCCTAATTGAAAGTAAAAAAAAAAAATGAGCCACACCAAATTAAAGGATACAGATAATATATAAATGTATACATAGGGAAATTTTTGAAAAAGAAATATTTAAAAAATATAATTAAAAAATACAAAAATTAGCATTTACAAAACCTTTGAAATTCAATGAAAAAACCATAGGTTTCACACACGTTATAGTTAGGAATTAGCATTTAAAAAACCTTGCAAATTCACTGAAAAAAAACAGAGGTTTCACACACGTTATAGTTAGCTGGTCATTTTACTCGTAAAAAACCAATGAAATTCCCCCGTTATAGTTAGTTCAGCTAACTATAACTCGCGCGCCCGCAATCCACTGCTGATGACGTCACATATTACATCACTCATGACATGGTCAGTGACATCACTCATGACATCACTGATGACATCTCAAATGACATCACTGATGACATCACTGATGACGTCATCCATGTGAAAAATTACCACATCTTCACACACCCTAATATTACCATTAATACACTAACTAAAAATTTGAGAGTTCCATTCTCAAAACCATATATACTGCAATAGCAATCATTACATACCCACTTATTAACTCTTTGGTCTTCATATACCTCCACTTGCTCACCTGTACAGTCACTCATACTTACAGTCACTCCGTACAAAACTATAATATACATTTAAACACTTATATAGAAACTCACACACTAACAAGTATCCATAGACCTACTGTTACACCTACTCAGTCATGCAAATAATCACACTCCCATTTTCTCACCTATGCAGTGAAACACACTCAAGTTCACTTACTCATAAAATTAGTATCACATTCTTACACTCTTATAGAATCATTGATACAAGCACACTCTCATCCATACAGTCACTTTCACAATCACACACTCTCATATCTACTCACTTATATACTCTTACACGCACATATACTGCCTTTCACATATGTAGTAAGTTACAAATGTACTACTGAGATATACATTCAATCCCTAACACACCCAAACAAACACTCACTCAACCATACAGTCCATCACAGATGCAGTCTTAAAACCATGCACCCATAGAATCACCCACTCACACATCTATGCATAGAGTGACACACTCCCTACCCACACAAACACTCATGAACCCATACAGATACTCAGACAACCAATCAATTACCCATATAGAGACTCATATAGCTGTTCTCAAAACCATGCAGCCACTTATACACCAACATACAGACACATACACACATTTACACAGTTTAGTCACTAGTCTGCAGTAAGATACATTTAATGACTAACTTAAAGAATCATGTTATGCACCACAGAAAATCATCCATTTACACACTGTACACCCACTCATTCTTAAACAGGCCTTTTCCTATATATATTAAACATATTGACATTTTTCCAAAACACATACTCACTGGATGATGTCATCAGTGATGTCATCAGTGATGTCATTTGAGATGTCATCAGTGATGTCATGAGTGATGTCACTGACCATGTCATGAGTGATGTAATATGTGACGTCATCAGCAGTGGATTGCGGGCGCGCGAGTTATAGTTAGCTGAACTAACTATAACGGGGGAATTTCATTGTTTTTTTACGAGTAAAATGACCAGCTAACTATAACGTGTGTGAAACCTCTGTTTTTTTCAGTGAATTTGCAAGGTTTTTTAAATGCTAATTCCTAACTATAACGTGTGTGAAACCTATGGTTTTTTCAGTGAATTTGCAAGGTTTTTTAAATGCTAATTCCTCACTATAACGTGTGTGAAACCTATGGTTTTTTCATTGAATATATATATATATTTATATATATTCAGCTCCAAGAACTCCACTCAAAGAATGAAGGAGACCGCACTCAGCAAGATTTCTCGATGCGATTAATTTATTGCATTATTTCTCGAGATGGCAGCAGTAACAGCAGGACGCGTTTCGGCATTCGCGCCTTTTTCGACTGAGTTACACGGTGCAGTTTACGTGAGCGATATTATATCCGGTTCATACAATCTAGTTCCGGTTCACTAAATCAAAAACAGAGTGAAAAGACTGCGAATTAAATTAAGTATCGGACTGTGTTCACTTAAAGAAAATAAATTAATATGTACTACATCATAAATTAAATACAGTCCTGAAATTCATCAATGCAAGTGAAAAAAGCATTTAGGAACAAACAATGTAAATACATCGATAGGCGGTCAATTTTAGGCAAATTGTTACTCTAGATGAGTCAAGTCAACCCACAATAATTAACAGTTCGGAATTCTGCATGCAGCAAAGATAAATATATGCAGTTCATTTCAAACATTTGAAACATAATTGAGCCCTGTATGGGCATTAAGTAAACAGTAGCCTATTCATCACAGTGAAGCAGAAATCACTGTAGTATCTCGGTCCCCAAATATCAAAAAGTATTTCAACGTTTTCCTAGATGACATGACAGTTCCTCCTCTGTATTCAAACCATAGGGTGTAGTAGTTTGGAGGTCAATGATAAAGCGAGATTCTAATCTCCTCAATCTCAATTCCCGATTTCCCATCCGGTCACTGACTGGGACATGATCAAGGCAAAAAAATGACAATAGATTTCTGTCACTGTTGTGGTATTGTGCGAAATGTCTCGCTACAGGGTATGAGGAGTCTTGTTTTTCAATTGCTCTGGCATGTTCTAGGATACGTTTTTTTGTGGGGTGGATCGTACTGCCGATATATTGCTTTGGGCAAGGACATGTAAGACAGTAAATGCAAAATGGCGTGTTACAAGTCAACAGTTTGTTAATTGATCTTGGTTTCTTCATACCAGGGACATTATACGAAGATACCTTTTTACTGTTCCTGCACGCCTTACATTTCAGACAAGGAAAGAAACCAGCAACTCTGCTAATGGGTTGGACAAAAGGGATAGGTTCATAGAGACTATTCACCAGTTTATCTTTTAGAGATCTACATCTTCTGAAGGTTATTTGTGGGTAGGATGGTAGAAGGTCACCTATTACTCCATCTGTTTTCAAAATGTGCCAATTACGACATAGGATCTTTCTCAAAGTGTTTGTCTCATTAGAGAAAGTTGTAATGAACCTACAGATATCTGATTTTGTTTTGGCATTAGCACGGTTTGTATCTAATAGGGATTGTCTCGAAATTTTGTTAACCTTACTTAAGGTTTTCATGAGTAGGTTAGGACAATAGCCACGTGATCGAAATCTTTCAATGGCAGTTGATGCTTCATTTTGAAAGTCAACCTCACGGGAACAGTTTCTTTTTAAACGTAATAATTCACCATAAGGGATGCTGTTTTTTAAAGATTTTTGGTGGCTACTCTGTGCTTCTAGTACTGAATTCCCTGCAGTCTCTTTTCTAAAGAGGGTTGTACAAATTCTCCCATCTTGGACAAAAACTTTAAGATCCAAGAAGGGGACTTGTTGCGTGCTAAATTGTCCAGTTAGATGAAGATTCAGGGTATTTATGTTTAGTGCTGCGATGTATTTTTCAGCTTCATCCTTAGGTCCCTTCCACAAAATAAACAAGTCATCTATGTACCTATACCATAGAATAATATTTTTGGTCCAATGTTCATATATATCAGCCCAGGCCACCTGCCTCTCCCACCAGCCTACGAATAAATTCGCATAGCTGGGGGCGAAGCAGGTGCCCATGGCTGTACCCTGGATCTGTCGATAATGTTGTTTGTCAAACATAAAAATTTTATTATTAAGGCAGAACAGAATAAATTCAGTGAGCATAATGTTGTGCTCAGCGAATTGGAGAGATCTCTCTTTTAAAAAGTATTCTACTGCCTGCACACCATGCTCATGCTTGATGATTGTATAAAGGCTTGTAATGTCCAAGACAATCATGAGCATGTCAGATTCCCAAGGTATATTAGCAATGTTGCTGATGAAATGTGTCGTATCTTTGATATACGAGGATAATGTTAACACAAACTCTCTCAAGAAAAAGTCAATATATTGGGACATATGCTCTGTTAATGACCCAATGGATGATACGATAGGAAGGCCTGGCGGTCTGTCAAAGTTTTTATGAATTTTGGGCAGATGGTAGAAAGTAGCTGTAGTGGGATATGGGCATGTTAAATATTTGAATTCCTCATAATTGAGCATATGTCGATCAAACCATTTTTGAATCAATATATGATATTCATTGATACTTGCAATATACTCAGATTTAGCAATTGGAGAATAACATGATCTGTCTGAGAGTAATCTCATTGCCTCCTCTACATAAAACTTTCTTGTCATTAACACCATGTTCCCTCCTTTGTCAGAGGGTTTACAAATTAGATTTGGATCATCCATTAATTGTGAAAGGGCAGTCCTTTGTTTCAAGGTAAGATTGTTAGATAAGTTCGTAGATTCTGAGAGTCTCAATTTCATGAGGTCTTTCTTCACTGATTCCTCAAAGATGTCTATAGAATCGTAAGAAGTCACTGGTACAAAGGTTGATGTTTGTTTGAAAGTAGTTTTTGGAGCAACTTGTTCAATACCAAAACTTTGGATATAGGAGACGTCTTTGGTAGCGCCAGATCCCATTGTCTCTTGACTGGATAACATATATATATACATCAAAGGAACTCCACTGCTGCTTGGCGCTTCAATATAACGAAGAATGGAGCACGGACCACATCTCTGTGCATGCAATCAAATTTTATTATTCCCGAGGTAAGTCAGCCATAACGCGTTTCAACTCCGTAGAGCCTTGATCACATGATGCGTTTAGAAGTCACATGACTGTTTAAATACAATTTTTTTAGTTCTTTTTTCTTTTTTTCTCATTTTTTCACCATGAATGTTAAAGTGACAGTGCTCAAAGTAAATTGCATTGTTTAGTGGCTCTTATGTAGAGTGTATAAACCTTTCGGTGTAAATACCGTTACATTGTATATATATATATATTCACTTGAAAACATAAATGGTTAAAGTGATGCTATAGAATGTAGGAATTAATTGTATAGTTAGGTGAGAATTTCGGTGACAATGTAATGTCTTCAACTAAAAAAACACTGAAGTTCACCTGTTCTAGTTATCTCAAGTAACTATAACTTGAGCCCTAAAGTCACTATACCTCGTGCCCCTGCCATAAGCAGTCTTGTCATCAATTATGTCATAACAGCAAAAATAGATTTAGAGTGTCCAGCTGTATTGTTCAGTAGTTAACATTACAGTGTCTTGTTAACACGGCAAATACGTTCCTGCAGTCAGTGGCAGAGAAAACAATACCTACCTTCTGTAGAGTCAACTGTTCCCTAAAGTCAAAGTAGTTCAATCACATGGAATACTGTTTTTAAAAAGGAATTGAAACCTAAGATACCCTACAACTCCCTGGGGTACACTGGTGGTATGAGTTTTCCTGCATGGCTGATCGCATCAAAATGTTTGGGCGGTGGCATCCACGGGACCTGGAGCATCTACTGTAAACAACAATGAGAGGGGGTTTGAATCAGAGTACCCAGCGAAGTAAAAGGTACATTAGTCTTGGATTGGCAGAAGGAGTGGCACTGGTTTCCACAATGTCAATAACGGTATGAAGTAGGTCAGGGCAATACAGACTGTCCGCATTTGCTCCCCTTTCATATCTCTACTGGTCCTTCTGGGTTCCCAGGCTCATGTGCTTCTTGGCTAGGTTACTTACATGAGACCACACTGGTTTCACACCACTAGGTTCTGTCTTTTGTCATACTAATTTGGGGCCAGCTTCTCTTTTGAAAAGGTGGTGTAATTGTTTCTACTTCCAAGGCCAGCAAGTGAAGTAACGCTATACCCAACGTACTATGGGGCATATTTACAAGGAGTGAACTCCACCAAACATTACTTTTTCCTGACACTCTGGTGGCGTTAACTCCTTGGCCTTATTTACATGCTTCCAATGGGTGTTGCAGTAGGGGTTCCGCTGCAACACCCATTGCTTTTTGATGCTGCCCCATATTTACAATGTATGGGGCAGTGCCAAAAATACATCCAGGGAATATCTGGTCTGAAGCAAGTGATAGGAGGAGAATTTTTTTTTTTCCTCTCGTATTTTGCTCTTTCCTCGTGTGCTGTGAATGCAGCACACAGAGAGCAAATCGCCTGTAAAGATTGTTTATGTGCTGGAAGGTGCCCCTTCCTGCACATAAACAATTGCCCCTGCTGCGCAGGCACCCTAGCAAAATGCAGCTTGAGTGCCTGCGCTGGTGCTATGCAGCTTTTTTAACCACCACCAGGGTAACCAGGACCATGGGTAACGCAGGGGTGCGCTGCATACTTATGAATACGGCGCATCCTTGCATTTTGGAACTGTCAGAGCATGGCGTTACCAATTATGTTGTAACACCGAGTTCCGCCAGTTTCTTTTAAATATGCCCCTATGTTTGTTCACAGACTTGGCAAGAGAGGCATCTTTAAGAATCATGGGGCATATTATCAAGCACGGCGTTAACATTATCGCCGCTTTAGCGGCAGCAAACTGCCGCTAAAGCGGCGATAATGGGCTTGATAATATGCCGCAGAGAATTCCCATAGAAGCCCATGTTGACACCAGAACATGGGCTTCTATGGGAATTCTCAAGGGCATATTATCAAGCCAATTATCGCCGCTTTAGCGACAGTTGTCTGCCGCTAAAGCGGCGATAATTTTAACGCCGTTTCTTGATAATATGCCCCCATGTCCTTTGTCAAACATCCATCTGTGCACGGGCAGCAGAGTTGCTCGTAAAATGCAGCTGAAGACAACTTTCTGGCTCTTCGTGTTGACTATTAGTTTAAAACTTTAGGCACTGGCCAGGAGCCTTGGACAAACAAGTTAAGGAACTAGTTTACGAAATCTTAAACCCTACTTTGCACTATAAAGATCATCTTGTAAGGGCTTTCTTTTAAACATTTTTAAAGGAGCAGAGTGTCGACTCCCTGAGTGGGGTCTCTGCTATTTTTAGATAGTCCAAGGTAAAGAACGAATTTTTAAATTTACAACTGTGACTAAGGTTCTGTCACTCTATATGATTGTTTGAAAAGCGGTAACCTCTCTGGTACTTGTAATTTCTAGACAAAGCCCTGACCACCCCCATGTTCTGCTCTTCGCCTTACCTTCTGCCTCATTTTTATTCCCAGGCTCCCTATTCTCTGCTGGCCTTCTGAAAATTCCGGTTGCTTTAGAAATGAAATGAAAATTAGCGCCAGAAAATGTCTATTTTTTACCGTTTTTAAAATAATGTAACTTTCGTGTAGTACTCATTTAGGGTATTAAAGTCGTTTTTAGCTCTTTTTTAAGCATGATCTTGGGCGAAATGGGCGAAAATGGTTCCTCTAGAATCTTAGTTTGACGAAAAACTTCAGATTTATGTGGCAAAATCAAAAATTTTCGAATGCTCACTACAGCCTTTTCCTCCACAAAAAATACTCACCCAACTATTATTCTACTAGGCCTGGGCATAATTTAAATTATGTCAGCGTAATTTGCATAATTTCCGGAATTTCGTGTTATGAATGTGTGGGAGTTATTTTTGGGTTTATATTTTCCACATTGCAAATAATAAAGAGTATAAGGATTTTTATGGTGAATTGTAGTCATGGACAATGAAACTGTGTGCAGTCGAAACAAGTTTTATATATATATGACATTGAAATGTGTTTATTAGCATGTTTTAGTTAGGTCACATTATAGTGAACACTGACATATTGGCTAAATGGATGTCGTTTCACTCTCTGTTTCTTCGCTTCTGCATTCACCCCTCCTATCAGCATTCCCTCTTCGTCTCTTCTCTCCTCACAGGCTTCCCTAAACAAATAGAGAATTATATCATCTAGTGTTTTTCCAAAATGTGCCTGTAACATGAAGGACCTTTCTGTCTTTCAAAAGCTGTTATTAAATGTGCCATTGTCCAAGGACTTTTTCACTTTACTTCTACTGTTGGGTTAGCACTCTTGTACTGGTGTATGGCCCATTGTTGAAAATGTTTTACTGAAATTTTAACCGAACTTTATATGAGGATGTGCTGCTGAGTTTGCTGGAAGTTTACATAGAAATGGGTTAGTGTTAGCATTATGTGTTTGAGTTGAAACCTCAGATTTTTTCAGCATTTGCCATATCATGCTGAATCTGCACCTTTAGCTAATTTTCTATGCAAGAAATGTGAATAAGAACCCCTTGATTCTGGGAGTGAGCCAGACTATTTTGAGCTTTCCTTCATTCTACTAGGGATGCTGATCGACCGTTATTGATTTTGCTGCTCATTTGATTCTTAGAATGATTCATTGACTTTTTGACTATTCTGTAAAACTTTGCAACTTTGATCTTTGTGATTTCTTACTCAGGTCTTCTCCAGGACACAATCTGAGGTTCTTCTGTGAAGGTTGTTTTATACAAAATGCTAGTAAACTGTTCGTAACCAGGAGGAGTTAATGAGGAAATGCTGAGGGCTCTGTTTTGTGTATTGTGCTGGGAGTCAGCATCTGGTCTGACTTTCAGGGTTGATGAAGCTCTTGCTTCTTTTTGCTTTGTTCTGTACATTAATGGTGGCAAGAGGACCATTGGTTCTTTAGGCCCTATGTATGGTCCTCAGTCCTAGTTCCAGTGTGCTATGATATCTTGGATGCAAATGTAACTTAAGAGCAATCTAAGTGCTACAGATGGGCAATTTTTTGACTATGAAAGGCAGGGAAGGTGCTCCTGGTTGGACAGAAACTTTACATAGGGATCAGAGCTGTTCCAATTGATACCAGTACTTTGATAGCTTGGAATGAAGACGCAAGCAATTATGCCTGCTGCTAAATGTTTTTAAACTGTGCTTGAGCTGACTTTAAACTTATAGTAGGTGGTACCCTTCATTTTACTCTGAGATATGGGAGAAGCAGTGCCCGAGTGAGTGTTGATGTGGAAAAGTCCCCTGTAAGTGCCCACTGCCATGGGTGCTCTGGCTGCATGGATATCTGGAGCCCTAGTACTTATTTTTGGTCCAGGGTGAACACTGATTATGTGTGTGCACCGTGACCTAGGCCTGTCTCATGCTACTGTAGACATTTCGATCAGGTGGAGTGCACCAATGCTACTGTCATATTGGTAGAGGGCTACTGCCCTTGCCAGGAGTTAACCGAAATGAGCGTGGTGGTGGCAGCATGCATGTTTTGTGTTTAGAAAGAATCGGTAATGTGAACAGGCCTCTTTACCTATTTCAGTGGAGTGGTGCCCACCGATTCAACTGTGGGTTTCATTTTGGAAACCCTTTGCCTGGAGTGGCTAATGGATGTGAGGACTGTAACTCCTAAACAAGAAGTGTGGATTGCTGACATTCCTGAGGACTGGGGTGGAATCACACACACACCAGAGGAATAGAGAACAACTTAAGCATATGAACCTTTATGAGACATACTTCAGAGGTGTGATTGCCAGCAACTTCCCTGGCCAGTGTTTTGGGTCAATCAAAATCAAAGCCACATCTGCAGTGGCAGTCTGTCCCTTTGACAAAGAACAGAACAGGTGAGATGGAATTTCAAAGAAGTTGACACCCACAACAGGAATATTAAATGACCAGACACTAAACAGCATTAGTGTCTACAGTTGGATTATAAAGACGGGAGCCTGAACCCCAAATTTGTTCAACGGGAGGGAAGAGCACCAACACATCTAGCTGCTGGAACAAGGACTCAGGACCAAGGTATAGTAGTCTGCATGCTAAGTGAGAGGTCATCACACAGGAAATAAATACCACCAGAACCCCAGCCTTCTCCCCGCCTGCTATGTTCAGCTAACCCTGTGAGGAGGAGGACAGCGCCTGGAAACAAAGTGGAGATTCGAGTGGATCTCAGTGAGAGAAGTCTGAGACACCCGGACCTGGTCAGTAACGCAACCAGAGTGTGGGCTGCTCGTCTGTTTTTGCGAAGTCAGCAACCCAGTGTCCTGGAATAGGGTACTGTGAAACTAGAGCCTTTGTCCTTTTGCAAATTAAATTGGTGACCCCGTGTTCCTGGAAGGGCCACCATGAAGGCAGCGCTGATGCCCTGGATCATCATACCAAGGCGTCTGTGAACAACACATATTCATTGCCAAAAAAGCTTCAAAGATGACATCTGACACTGATAAAGGCCATCCTGAGACTGAGGAGGTCAGATGTGTCATTGAGGAAAGACCACAAGATGTCGCCGGTTCTCAGCATTGGGAGCCTGGAGTCCTTGGAGCCATGCCCTGGTTCTCCCACAATTGCTGGCTGCTACCAGTTTATGTAAGACTGTTCAAGGCCATCAGGCCTGCTTGTGACTTGCATGAACTTGCATGTAGCACTGCTGAAGTTGACTCCTAAGGCCAAACTTCGACTTTGTTGTGTGGGGACTAGCGTGGGCTGTATCTGAAAGTCCTTCCATAATTAAATGGAGAATAACCAGTACCACTAAGAGGGAATGAGGGACTCTGGGGTTCCACCCACATTGACACTAGTGCGCTGAGTTTAAGAGACTGTGGATATTATTTATTGTGTTACATCTAAGCTTTGTGTGCTTAAATAAAAAGACTACTTTTTATAATAAAAGCAAGTACTTGGCTAGACAATCAGCTTATAGTGTTTGCTGTTTACACTTTGAAACTTGGCCTATCTTTTTCTCTGATCTACCGCTCCCTTTAAAAGGCTTGGACTGCTCAGCCTGTGCTATCACTGAGAGTCAAGTACTGAAAGGAGTAGCACTTGGTCCAGTTAATCAGGACTCATAGTAGGTCCGGCCCTGCAACCACAAGAGTAAAAGACCACAAACCCTAATGGTTGGGTCCAGTACCCTCAGCTTGCTCCGTGGCCCTCTGAAAGGGGACTTAATAGTGGGCAGATACCTATAACCATCACCTCAGTCTTTTAAATTCAGTATACCATGATGATAGGCTGCAATTTTATTCTCACCACTTCAACTCAATCCATATTCAAAAAATCATATTAATATAGGTATAGCATAGTATCTACCTCTGATGGAAACTCCTACCTTACCACCTTGCTGTGAAATGTTGTCAACAAACACTGCATACGTTTAAGAATATCACAATTGTCTTCCATGAAGGGCTCTGAAATTGTGGATCGAGTGTTGATTGTGTATGATAAAAGTCTCAGATGAAATGTGCAGCGAGTCCTAAAATAGTCAATGTTGATTGCTTGTGATTCTCTCCTGTTCTGCTTATTCAGTCACATAATGTGATGGAATATGAGCCTAACAGCATTGATTTATCAACTAATTTAGAATTAGGGGTTCCTAGCCCAGTAGAAATACATGAGAACCACTCAGTTGATATGAGTGTCAGATTGGTTGATAATGCTGTTTCAAGGAGATATTTCTTTACAATATTAAAATGATTATTGCATTGCTGAATGCCATGCATGTTATCTTGAGGCACAATTGATATTAACAAACAGCATGTTTTTCATTTAGCAATATTTCTTGAGGTAGAGTTGTCAACCTGTCAGAATGATTTATATTGTAAGCTGTGGTTCGTATCTTTACTCTAGATAGTTGAGAGGGTTGCAATAGACTAAGGGGCTGATTTAGAGTTTGATGGATGGGTTGCTTCATCACAAAAATGACAGATGTCCCATCTGCCAATTAAAAAATGCATTATATCCTATGGCCCTTGTAATACAGTGAACAGGATATCCGTCATGTTTGTGATGGAGTAGCCGGCCCACCGAACATTAAATAGAGTCCTAAAACTGAAACAAATATTAATGATTAAGATCACTGCAATGGCTTTAAACTGAATGGTAAATCTAAAGAATACTTCTTATCAATTAGGAATAGTAATGTGTTACTATATCTGGACATTAACCACCAAGAGAAACAGGCATAGGAAATCAAAGCCTACATTAGGCAGCAAGTGTCATGAGCATTTTTAGGCAGTTTCCATGAATCAGATCAAATGCAAATGTTTGGGTTTTTTAAAAGATAAAGGACGAAAAAAAGCTACCAAGCTCTCCTTGTAGAATGAAGAATACTGGCCAGTAATTAATGATTTAGGAAATTAGAAAAGTAGCTGACTCAGTGGTTGAGGGTTTCTTCAGTAATTATCCCTCTCTATAGAAATAGCATGCAGTGTTGCTTCCGCAACATATCCAATTAACTTGCTAAGAAAAGAAAGTGCAAGTCTTTCATGGTAGCGGGCTGTGGAAAGGAGTTTTCCAAATATGGAATATGTATGACGTGTCTCATATGTACAATTAATCTGGTTTGGAGAGCCTGGTGTAGGACATGTTTTTAGTGTTACAGGCAATATGTTGGATTTCATGGTTAATAGGAGTTTATATCTGTGGATAAAACTACTGTTAGTAACAAAGAGGGTCATCCTTCGGGTGCAGTATTGACTCTAATATCTTCATAAGTGACAAAACTGTCATAAAAGTTAAAATGCTATTTATTGATAGAATTATATTCAGGCAGCAATACATTGAAGTAAATAACCTTTGTTAACGATTAAGTTCAGTAACTTCCATTGAGTAAGGAAAGGAACATTTTTAATCTGATCTGCATCCATCCAGTTATCACTGTGGTGGTTGTGGGTGATTTCAATTTAGAACTTGCCCCAGAAGATTTAGATGGAATATTATAACAACTTTCTGAATAGTATGGTATTCTCAAAAGGGATGTTTAACCCTGCTGGTTAAACAATGTGCACAATTTTACAGCAATGTCAATAAGTCAAAAGTCGATTTGCTAATGATCAACCAACATGAAGAACACTTTGGTCAGGAAGTTATTTTGAAAATGTTCAACATTAAATCTGCTCTGCTGTTGCTCCTAAAAATATAATATCTTCATAAACTGCACACGCAACATTGAGGAATATGTGTTAAGTTTGTGAAACAACCAATAAAATGTATGTTAAGCATACTTATGCATTCCATTGTTTAACCTTTTTATTTTGTTTGACTAATATCTTTCAACTATGTCTTCAAGTTACTGTAATTTAAAACCAATATCATCCTTTCTTTTCACCATTAAACACATTTCTTTCCTGTGATGTGCATTAAAACTAAAACTGGTTTATGTTCCTGTCTAAGAGACACTGGTTGCTTGGCAGCACCTATGCTGCTCCTCATTTAGGTGCCAGCATGTTTTATTTTCCTTTTTGTTTCATACACTTGCAACAAAAACATTAAAATAACCATTACATCAGATTACCAGGTAATGCATTTTGGATTTGCCAGTACTTGGTAATAGCGTTTGAGATTTTTTTAATCTAACTGAGGTGTTGTATAGTTAAAGTTATAATATCTATTTGTGTATATGTAGGATATATGTTTTTCAAGGCAGTCGCCTATATAAAATATGATCGACCGATTGACTCATTTTTGGGGTAAATTTTATTTTGCTACCTTCGAACCAAATGCACACATTGGTAACTAGATTAACCACTTACGCTTTGATAATAAATACTAAACCATTCTACAAATAAACTGAGCATTGTGTGAAATAAAGTCGAATACTACCTCCAGGTTAGAAACGAAAAGATGCAGGAAAGGAGAGTGAACACTTACATTAAACATTTCCGTTTGTCATAAGAGTTTAAAATGGGGGTTTAAAGTAAACTTGGTGCCTTGTCACTAATGCACCTCAAATAAAAGCGCTAAATAGACTAGCAGCAGGAGTTTCTGGTTTGTAATAGTCTGTATGACAGATGGGATGAATTAGACTAAAACATCATATTGCACTTTAAAACCTTTAGCTGTTGTAGAAAATAAATCTCACCCATGTTGTCTGTTTGTTTGCAACTCCATTAATATCAATTACTTGTGAAGGGTGGATGGGTAGATGAAAAACTGTCTGGGGTGCAATAAGAGAGGATTATGTTCTGACCCATCATTAATCTCCACCTGCAAACATCTGTTGAGCATTTGCCCGGGACTTCGCATATTTGGTGCCCTTGAGAAAAGAATGGAAGGAATTATAATTTACGAAGACATTTGCGTTTGCCCAGCACCCTTGGAAAATGAGCTTGCTGAGCCTGGCACCAGCTGTAGTCAATGATACACGTCAGCGATTTGATGATTTCATAGTGAAATATTCGTGGAACTTGACACAATTTTCACATATTATGGGCTCTCTATGTCAAATCCACTTCCTCAACCCGCCCCTTCACCACATACCAAGCAGCAGTAGAAGAACACCAGAGGCATGGTGTATCTTCTTATAAGAGTCACACATGTATCAATGAGATCACAATTGTATCATGTGTAGGCACTCCACAAACACATATGACGCAGGGAATGATCTTTTTTTAAATCAGTTCAGCTGGTGGAGCTGCTTCTTTGGATCAAAACGAGTAACCACAGCTCTCAAGTTTCATATTTTTTATGTATGAAATGCCATGGTTTCAGTCTACCTAGAGTGACAATCAACTGTTATATGTGTGACACATGGGGGCTTATTTATAAGAGCAATGCGTCACCTTTGCACCACGTAAAATGGTACATGCATGACGCAGGGCTCTCAATCCGATTTGTGAAGCCACTCAAAGCCACTCTCAATGGATTTGAGTGGCCTCATACATCTTGAGTAAGGAAACGCAGCACAAATTGCTGCATCACCTTACTCTGTGCCTGGGAGGCGTTCCATAGGTGTTGCTGTGGGTTTTCCCATGCATCTCCTATGGATTTTGATGCTGTAAACCTGGGAAAGTGTTAAATACGAATGCCTCCGAAGTGAGGTGCAACAAGGAGAAATATCTCTACTTCCCCTCATTCTTTCCTCTTTCTATGGGTGCTGCATTCTGAATAAAATGCTAAATTAGCGCTTAGAAGCAGTCAGCTCTTACAGAGTTAATTGGTTGTGCTGGACCAGGACAAAGTCAAAAGTTCAGGCCAATCGTGATGGAGCGCGGGCCAGATACAGAACCCACACAGGGCCCACTGAGCAAAACTATGGGTCGCAAACAACGAGATGCATCGGTGATCCTCACGAAGTTGGGGTGATGCGCCGGATTTATCCATGCAATGATGGTGATGCATCTGTTCGTTGAGTGATGTGCCGGTTCCGAGGTGCAACAGTTCCAAATGCGATGCACCAGGTGTCTCCACACTCTATAGGCAATGCGTCGATCTGAAGGTGGTGTGGCGCTTCCAAGTGCAATACATCAATCTGGTTCCTGCAAAGGTGTCGATGCTTTGCTTCCAATCAACACGACGTTGACGATGCATGGGATCTGGCAGATGCAGCACTTTAAGCTCTCTTTCAAGGGCCCAGGACTGGATTGGCACCACTTGGAAGAGCCGAACTTACAGCAGCCAGAGTAAAGGTGTTGTTTGCAGTTTGAAGAAAGAAGTCTTTGATATGTTATGTTATGTTAATCATGCTTCTATAGCGCACAGCTGCCCCAGCAAAGGGGCGTCCCGGCGCTCTGACTAGCAGAAAAGGATACATAGAACAGAAAAAGAAGAAAATCAGAAAAAAAAGAGGAAGCAACGGGCAGGATAAGAAAGTCCAAAACAGAAATTAAGATCCAGGGGGGAAAAGATGGGTTTTAATAGCCCTCCTGAACATAAGCAAATCATCCAAGGCACGAATGTGAGCAGGTAATGAGTTCCAGAGCCTAGCCGCCAAATAGCGGAAGGAGCGCCCTCCCGCTCTGCAGCGTTTGAACCGTGGAACTACTGCTAGATTTTGACCCAATGACCCCAGAGGGCGGGAGGGGACATAGGGGGTAAGAAGATGCTCTAAAATCGGGGGAAAAGGCAACTTAAGAATCTTGAAGGAAAGACATAATGTCTTAAACTCAATCCTTTGAGCCATGGGCAGCCAATGAAGTTTCCGGATGGTTTCCTTAGCAGAGCAAAACCTAGGTAAGCCCACCAAGGCTCTGGCCGCCGCGTTCTGTATGCGCTGCATCCGGGTAACTTCCGCCTGATTGGCCCCCAGCAGAAGCGAACTCGCATAATCGAGCTGGGAGAATATAGTGGCCTGAATTATCAGCTGTCTAGTGGGGGCGTTAAAAAATTTAAGGGCTGGCCTAAGCCCACGCAGGATACCAAAGCAAGTGGCAGCCACTTTTTTAGTGTGTCCACAGAAGCTGAGGGCGGGGTCTAGCCAGATACCCAAATTTTTAACCTCGGGTACCGGGATAGGGGCTGAACCCAACTCTGGGGGCCACCACTGAGTACCCCAGAGGTTGCTCAGCTTACCGACAATAAGGACCTCCGTTTTCTTGGCACTGAGTTGTAAACAATTGGCCGTCATCCAGCCAGCCACTGCTGACAAACCCTCCCTAAACCTTAGTGCCTCAGAGTCGGAAACCCCATTAAGTGCAACCGCCAGCTGCGTGTCGTCCACATAGGAAACCATAGTCAGGCCCCATTGCTTGGCGACCGCAGCCAGCGGCTGCACGTAAAGATTGAACATCGTGGGGCTAAGAGCCGACCCCTGAGGCACTCCCTGCTCGATGAAATAGGGTCTAGACTCAAATGGAGGTGTAGCGACCGGAATGAACGACCTGCTAAAAATGACCGAAACCATTCCAGTGCCACGCCAGAGACACCTGCTTCACCCAGTCGCTGCAATAGTATCGCGTGTGAGACCGTGTCAAACGCGGCACTAAGGTCAAGTAACACCAGTGCCGCAGTTTGACCGGCATCAAGCACGGAGCACAGATGTTCCGTCATCGCAAGGAGAGCAGTCTCCGTGCTGTGGCTTGCCCAAAATCCATTCTGGGAGGAATCCAGGATATTAGCAGTCTGGAGGTGTTGAGTCAAGATTCCATTAACATAGGCCTCCGCAACCTTGGCGGCCCATGGGAGAAGGGAGATTGGGCGATAGTTCTCCAATTTAAGGGGGTCCAAGGCGGGTTTCTTCAAGATAGGAGTGACATAGGCTTGTTTCCACTTATTAGGTACCGTCCCTGAGGACAACGAAAGATTGCTAAGTTGGCGCACAGGGGGAAACATAAAGCAGCCGATTCTCTGAGCTGCGCAGGTCTAAGCGGGTCGGCAGGGGACCCAAATTTAACTTTAGCCGTCAGCCTATCAAACTCTACCTCAGAGATTCCAGAAAGTGTGGCCAAAACCACATTAGCAGTAGAATTCAGCCTCAGGTCCTCACACTGAGGGATAATAGTAGGAAAAGAACGATAGATAGTATGTACCTTTTCCCAAAAAAAGGTGGCAAGCTCTTCACAATGGGACACTGAGCATATCTCAGCTGCTGAGGCTCTTTTAGCGGTAAGATCTTTAAGAACTTTAAAAATCAACTTCGCAGGATTAGGGCTGCGTTTAAACTCCTGGGAGTAATAGGCCGCACGAGCTCTACATATAGCTCTATGGTAGCTTTTAGTTTTAGCGAGATACAGTATTTTTTTCTCTACATCATAGGATTTACGTCAGTCTCTTTCCGCTTGTTTACATGATATTTTTAAGAGCGATAGTGCGCTATCATACCATGGACTGGGTTCAGAAGACCGGCTTTTACTCCACGTAGCAGGGATCAGAGAGTCAAGTGCCCGGGTGATCCAATCACAAAAGAGATCATAGCCGGATTCAACGTCGTTAAAAGGGCCCAGCGGGTATTCGCTAGGAACCCGAAGAAAATCCTCAAGCTTAAGTTTCTTCCAAGGACGTTTAAAAATGGGTCTAACAAGAGTTTTAGGAAGGGGGTTTCTGATCACAAGGTTTAATTCTACTAAAAAATGGTCTGACCAGGCTACCGGAATTGGCGGCAAAACATTAGTCACTGGCAGGTTAGTAAAGATAGGGTCCAGTATATGTCCACCCACATGCGTGGGGAGGGCGACCACCTGACTTAACTGCAGCGCCTCTAAATCTGCAAGAGTACTACTAATAGCAGGGGTGTGGCAGAGGTCAAAATGGAGGTTGAGATCGCCAAGGACAGTAAAATTGGCCGATCCAACCGCAAGAGAGCTCACTATTTCAGGAAGAGCTTGTCTGAAGGCAAGGTCATTACCAGGGGGCCTGTAAATCAGAAGCCCAGAGAAGGTAAGGTGATGGTTTACCATAATACAAAAATGCGCACTCTCGCAACCATCCATAACTAACTTCTTCCAGATACAAGGGTAGCATGGTTTAACTACCACTGCAATACCCCCTCCTCTGGAATTACGATTGTGGGTAAAAATAGAATAATCTGAAGGGATTGCTAAATTCACTTCCACAACGGTCTCATCGTGCAGCCAAGTTTCGGTCATGAAGAAAATATCAGGAGCCTCCGCTGAGATAAGATCATGGATTGCGGAATGGTGTTTGATCAGAGACCTAACGTTGAGATTCCAAATTTTAAGATCCCAAGGAACCGAAGGAATGCTGGACGAGAGTACCTTACGAGGGGACTCACATAGTGCTCTAATAGTTTCTATCTCTGAAACTTCAGAAAACAGGAGGCAAGGCAACAAGCTCTAAGAGATACTTAGGTTCTGGGATGAAGAGATGCAAGTCCAGTCCTTCTGACTCCCAGACAAGAGGGCAGCAGGCCAACACAACAAAGCAGATCAGCAAAGTGGCAGTCCCTCCAGCAGCACAGCAGGCCGCCTTCATTGTAGAATGTCCTTCGTTCCAGAAGTGTTCTGAGATGGTGGTAACAGAGGTCCTGTACTAATACCCATTTGGGTTTTTGAAGACGTGAAAAGGGGGAGACTTCAAAGAGATACCTTTGAAGTGCACAAGTCCCATTCTTTCCTGCCCTGACTCCAGACTAACTAGAGGAGGGTATGAAACCCTTTGTGTTGGGACAGGACAAAGCCCTTCCGGGTGTAAGTGTCAGCTCCTCTCTCTCATACTTCCCAGGATGTCCCATCAGGATGTGGATGGCTCAACAGTCACATCTAAGCTCCCTTTGTGTGTGCCCTTCTAGAGACAATCTACAGAGCCAGCTGTCACCCACCCCAGATGTATATTGAGAGACAGGCAGAAGGCACCACATGGTTACAGTAAGTAAATGCCAACTTTCTAAAAGGCAAAAACAACAGTTGATGGACCGAATGCAGAACAATGTCATACATTCACCCCAGTACAGAGATCTGGGCCTAAATCCAGCATTTTTTTGCTCACCATGCCATTCCAGTTTGAACCCAGCCATATGCAAATCAGTCTTGACCCTGTGCCTCATGGGAACAGTCCAGCCCGAACTGCCAAGCCAGGTCCTCCCTGGACTGGAACCAAGCATCCTAGGACCGGTTTCGGGGTTTCACCCCTCTTCAGCCAGGATAGCTTGATTCCAGTGGCAGTTTCAGAATTGTAATTTAAAATCCAACTTCACCATAAGCTGTGATTTTAAATTGTGATTTCAGAGACACCAAATTTGGGGATTCTATCTCTTCCTAATTAGAAATTACACTTGTAATAAGGCAATCCCAATATTATTCTATGGGAGAGATAGGCCTTGCGCTTGTAAAAACGAATTTTAAAGTATTTCACTACCAGGACAGGCACACCTTGCACCCTGCCCATGTCCAGAACCTACCTTAGAGGTGACCTATATGTCATAAAAAGGAAGATTTGGGCCTAGTAAGCAGGTTAACTAGCCAGGTGTACATGGCAGTATAAAACATGCACACTCTGGCTCTGCAGTGGCAATCCTGAGACATGTTTAAAGGGCTACTCGAGTGGGTGGCACAATAAGTGCTGAAGGCTCACTAGTAGCATTTAATTTACAGACCCTGAGCACATGTAATCCACTTTATTAACTTATAGGTAACCTAATTATGCGAATTGTCGATAAGCCAAACATACCATGTTTTAAGTATAGAGCACATGCACTATAGCACTGGTGAGCAGTGGTAAAGTGCCCAGCGTCCTAAAGCTAGCAAAAACAAAGTCAGCAAAAAAAGTAAAAACAGGAGGTCTGAAGGCAAAACGTCAGGGAAAACCATGCCAAAGAAGCCAGGTCTAACAGCCTTGTATTCATAGCAGTGAGAAAATCATTACATAAGCTGTCTTCTCTTTGGCAGAGACAATAGTGAGAGAAAATGCACAGGGGAACTTTTTGGAAGGTGATGAATACAGGAGTGAATGACAGAAACAGCATCTATTATATCCAAAATGGAGCTTTCACCTAAAAGTGGCAAAACTAATTCATGTTAATAAACATTCATCATGTGTGTATTGGATCCAACATAAAAATCATTATTAGTCATTATTATTTATCTTATTTGCACAAAAATATAGACTTTAAAAACGATTCCTAAGTTCAAGCCCTCTGATTATTCTGTAATCTCTAAAACAAAATAACTTTCCTGTTATTCAGGAAATCATTCAGTCAGCACCACTTTCTTCCTCTTTCTGGAGTTCTCCTCTGCCACCTTCAGTTGGTTATAGACACAATCTTTGATGTTCTCCATCTCATACTCTTCAGGCCTTTTCTTCTTTAAACTGCACCTTTTCTTTCCACACTTTTCCACAAATCATATTTCCAGACTTCTTGAGCATCCCTGCCCACATGGTAATGATTCTCGGTTTGTATATTTCTATACCCCTTGGGGCCTATTTTTTATCCTGACTGGATTCCTTCCAGAACTTCCCAGGACTCACCACCATCGGGATTCTTCTCTTCCTGAACTGCCTGCAGTTTAGATGCTTACATTTTACTAAGACTTCCCCCTAAGCCATGGCATTTTGTAGCATCTCAGGCACACATTTCTGCTTGTCCTGAGGATTATCCCACTATTTACAAAGGATTGAAATGTTGTCGACTTTGCATTCAAACCCTACTCTGCATTTAAATCATGGACAATGTGTTGGGCTGGGGAGAATGCAGCGTCGGGGAGCGACGCCTCCACGCTGCTAAGCTGCGTTCGTGGTCCCTCCCTCTCCCCCTGGGGAGAATGCAGCGTCGGGGAGCCATGCCTCCACGCTGCTAAGCTGCGTTCGTGGTCCCTCCCTCTCCCCCTCGCTGGATGCCGATGGCGGATGCCTGCTGCCTGCCGAGAACGCGTCGAGTCGAGTTGATGTGACGATGTGAGCGGGAGATTGGCGTTTTCTTGCTCCTGTCGCCTAGGGAGGATTAAGGGAAGAAAAAGAACGGACGAATTGATGAAATAAACCAGGGAGGACGCTGCTTGGCAGGAATATGAACCTGCTGCCTTTTTGGACCTCCTCTTGACCGCGTTGGAACTCTCAGCTGCCAGGGGCCTGGATGGACTCTGTATAGGTGAGCAGCTGAGCATACCCTGAGCGCGCTCAGGCCCCGTCGTTTGAGACGCAAGTACAGGAATAAAAGGGGGTTGCTGGCTAGAGAGCTGGACTGTACTGGCAGATAAACATTTACATTTACACAGGGGTGTGTTTTCAGTTTCCTCAGTTTAGAGATCTTGCCGGGCGGGGAGGGAGTTAGCCCCCTTGGCTTTTAGAGGAAAATGGTGAGACCTCAGAGGGAGGGTGCGGCAAGTTTCAAAGCGGCCAGATCTGAAGCACAGAAAGTGAAGAAAACCCGTCGCGCTCTCACCAAGATTGCGTGCCAAGCAGTCAGAAAAAGCGACAGGGGAGCTGTGCCTTCTTCACCGGACAGCTGCAGTTCGCCTGTCACCTCAGATGAGGATATATCCTTTACCGCGGCTGTCGATAGTCAAACCTTGCAACAGGAGACGCAAGCGGAACAATTGAATATTAGCCTGGAAGGGGGTATCTTGCCGGGTCAGAGTAACCAAGACCTCTGCACTGGGGGGAAAGTGTTAAAGGAGGTGAAAAAATGTCCTTTATTTACCAAAAAACAGACTTTACTACCGTCTCACTCCCCTACACTTCAACAATCTATTGATCCCGGCGTGCCCTCTCCAGCGGCCGGAGTGGATTCCAATGACAGGGGGGTAGTCACATCTGGCCTTGAGCTCCCAAATTCGTCAAAATCAAAAAGTTTTGAACCGTGTCCCATAGGGAGGATTGGGTCAGGTGGACAGGTAGCTACTCCAATGCCGATTAATGACTTACCGGATCCGCCAGATCCCCCAGAATTGGGACGTACTCCGGATAACCCACTGGCTTCTGCGCCGCTATTATTGGATCGCTTTCCGAAATGACAAGAATCATTCTTAACTCTACCAGCATCTAGCGTTGATACTTTACCGTTCGCGAAATTTGGCTCGGAGAAATCCGAAAATTTTCAAATTGATATCCGAGATATGCTGAATTTAATTTTAGAGGAGATAAGGGAAATGAAAAAGCTTCAGCAAATCGAGATCAACACCCTTAATCAGAGGCTAGATAAAATTGAAGAGGCTATTACGGGTCTCCCCTCTAGAGTCTCTGAAGCAGAGGCCAGAATCTCCACCATTGAAGATCAACTGGTGACGGTGATGGCTGACTCAAAGGAAGCGGACAAGAAGAAAAAATATCTTGAGAATAAGGTTGAGGAACTGGAAAGTCATTCTAGGAGATCTAACCTGCGCCTAGTGGGGGTGCCTGAAGGGATTGAGGGATGCCAGACTCTCCTCTGGGTAAACACGTTTATCAAGCAGCAAGTGTTGCCAGACTATGAAGGAGATCTGTCTATCACTAGGGCACATCGTATTCCAGCCCAACCTTTTCCAAATTCTCCTTATCCGAGAACAATTCTTCTCAACTTTACTGACTATAGAATTAAAGAGAAGGTGTTGGCAAAAGCTATCCAACAGCGTCAAGTTCCCATTAACGAGACACAGAAATGTAGAATCTTTTCTGATATGTCAGCTGTTGCAGCTCGAAGAAGAAAAGAGTTCGTCAAGATGCTACATCTCTTTAAAGCTCATGGGGCCCAGGCCTCTATCGTTCAGCAATCTAAATTAAAGGTGTTGGTGAAGGGGAGATTTTTTATGTTTTCGGATATTGAGGAGGCCCAGATTTGTTTAAAGGGGATATCTGGTCCCTCGTATGAAGCGTGATCCTAGATTTATTCAAGCTGGTGTTGGTTTTTCCCTGATAAGAAATGTATTCTAAAAAAATGTTCCTCCTTTTTCTTTCTTCTTTTTTCTATCTTTTTCTTTCTCTTTTTTTCTATCTCGTAATGTTTGGTTTGTTCTAATCAGGGGACAGGAGGGGGGGGGGGGGTAGGGGAGTGCGACCACGATCGCCCAAAGGGGTGTAACAACATGACACCCAGGAACAATTGTGGGAGGTGGGAGATGTGGCCTGCGTGGTGCAGGGGGGGGCTTTTCCACATTTCTGGGGGTGGGTCTATCAGGGTGGTGGGTAGTTGGGGGTTAGCAGGAAAAAGAGCAGTAGTAAGAAGGCCAGGATTGATTTATAGAGCACAGAAGTATGGCAACTGGTAGTTGTAAGATTCTGTCGTTAAACACCAATGGGATATTAAATAAAAAGAAATATGGTGCACTTATAAGATGCAGCGAATAATAATTCAAAAAACGTAATAATTTATTTTTTGTATTTCAAGTGAATTTCAAATCATTCATCAACTCCTTTGGGTATGTACAAAAAATCAAAAAGGCTGTATATACAATAATATTTACAAGAAAGCGACGCAGTGACAAAGTGAATAAGGTGACTTGGTGTGATAGTGAAAATGTGAATATTTACAATATATGTATGTGATTATCAATAAAATACACAGAAAGTTTTGCAAAGATTTTTTGCAAAAAAAGTCCTCAGCTGAATTCTGGATAGATAGTAACCCTTGTAAGGCACCGGTCCTAATTTTTCGTGTATACAAGGAGTTCCAATTAGTACGGGACTGTGGAACCGTCAACGTTTCGACCCTATACCACCAGTTGTTCTATACAGTCATAGCGGGTCTTCTTCAGGACTTGGGAGGTGTATAACAGCCTAATTGTAGGTGATATGGCAAATGTCCAACAGTATGCCGTAGTTGCCGCTCAATTTCAGTCAGAAGAGACTACCAGTGTTGTAGAAGATCTAGGTTCGTCTTTGTCTAGTTATTTGGTAATTTTCTTCTTTTTCATTCAGATTAATGAGCCAGGTGTGAATCACTGACTTCCAGGTAGATACTCTGCGCTGCGGGAGGCACGGTTATCAGGATGCGATTTCGACTGATGTTTGAATATATTCTTAATCTCGGGCAGTCAGACCGGAGCACGCCACCAACTGTTGGACATTTGCCATATCACCTACAATTAGGCTGTTATACACCTCCCATGTCCTGAAGAAGACCCGCTATGACTGTATAGAACAACTGGTGGTATAGGGTCGAAACGTTGACGGTTCCACAGTCCCGTACTAATTGGAACTCCTTGTATACACGAAAAATTAGGACCGGTGCCTTACAAGGGTTACTATCTATCCAGAATTCAGCTGAGGACTTTTTTTGCAAAAAATCTTTGCAAAACTTTCTGTGTATTTTATTGATAATCACATACATATATTGTAAATATTCACATTTTCACTATCACACCAAGTCACCTTATTCACTTTGTCACTGCGTCGCTTTCTTGTAAATATTATTGTATATACAGCCTTTTTGATTTTTTGTACATACCCAAAGGAGTTGATGAATGATTTGAAATTCACTTGAAATACAAAAAATAAATTATTACGTTTTTTGAATTATTATTCATTGTTTAGGATTAATTGTTTGCTAGATCATCGTTTGCTGTGTGTTTTGTTTAATTGATCTATTCCAATTGTAAATAATTTTTTCTCCCTACGGAACCATTGTTCTTATATATTGATGAAGCCCAGGTTCCTTGGGTTATAGGGTTACCCCTGTGTGCTTAACTCTTGCACTTATAAGATGGGCCGCTTTTTTGGACCCCCACGTCCTCTTTCTTCAGGAAACCCATCTTAAATCTAATTCCCCCAATTTGTTTATTCCCAAAAAATTCTCAAAGGCTTTTTTCGCCTCTTCAGGGGCAGCAATGGGGGGGGGTAGCAATCTATTTCTCTAATAGAATGGATTGGGAGTTTCTTCAAGTATATAGAGATATTTTAGGGAGATGGATCTGGGTAACAACAAAAATTAGAGGTCGGATAATAAATTTTATCAACTATTATGGCCCTCTATCTGATGATGTCTTACCTCTAACCCAGATCCACGAAAAGCTGATTAGTTCTAGGGGGGGATTTTAACTATATTATGGATATTAGAAAGGATTTCACTAATAAAAACAAAAGACAGTCGAAGCCTAATACCAAAAAAATGATGGTGGCAATTATGGAACAGTTTGGGCTTGTAGATTCTTGGCGGGATCTCCATCAAGAAATGGAATCCTTTACGTTCTACTCCCACCGTTTTTCTTCGGCCTCTCGACTAGATTATCTATTAACATCAAGGTCTATACAGGTGACAAATGCATGGATTAGTAGTAACTCCTTTTCTGACCATGCGCTTGTTGGGGTTTCCTTGCTATTGGGGGGGAGAGATAAGGAACGATCAAGGTGGCAGATGGATCGCCTCCTCCTCCAAAACGCAGATTGGATTACTGGATTTAGGGAGTGTATTGTACAATATTTTGAGGTTAACGATAATACCGCCACCCCCTTCGGTGTCTGGGGAGGTTTTAAGGCTGCGGCCCGGGCCCAAATAATAGCTATCATGGCCGGGCAGTCCAAAACCCGGAGGCTGCAAATTGAGAACCTTCAGAATAAGGTGGAGCAAGAATACGCCTTAATGCTACAACATTCCCCCAACTCCTTCAATAGAGCTAGTAGGGAACTAAGAGATTTTTTCATCCTTGAGGAAGTATGCCATTCTAAAATTTACCAGCAAAAAATGTATGAAGAGAGTCAGTTAATGGGGAAGCTGCTAGCCAATTCTACCAGGAAAAAAATGGAATCCTCCCTAATCACCTCCATCAGGGACCCGGTCACAGAACTAGTTGTATCAGATAGGGATAACGTCTCACGGGTTTTCCTCCATCACTACGGACAGCTCTATTCAACAGAGTATCCAGTTAACAACAAACAAATTCGGAAGTACTTGATGGATGTTGATCTTCCCAGACTTTCAGAGGCCAGAATTAAAGAATTAGACGATGAAATAACGGAAGAAGAAATTAAAAGTGCAATTAATTCTATGGCAGGGGGTAAGGCATGTGGACAGGATGGATTTCCCATCGAATTTTATAAGGTTTTTATTAAAGAACTGGTATCTCCCTTAAAGAAACTTTTTAATGATATTAGAACGGGTGGAACTGTATCAACTGAATTTAAGGAGTCTATAATAATATCCTTTGTGAAAAAAGATAAGAATCCATTAGATGTCAACTCTTTTAGGCCAATCAGTCTACTTAATTCCGATTACAAGATTTTGATGAAAGTCTGGGCTCAGCGCTTCCTTCCTGCTGCTCAAGAAATAATCCATAAGGATCAGACAGGTTTTATAGCAGGTCGATCTATGGCCACTAATACCCAATTTTTAATTCATGCCTTAGATTTTTTTTAATACCAACCAAATTCCTGCCGCAATAATTATGGTTGACGCTGAAAAAGCCTTTGATCTTGTGAACTGGCAAACATTGTTTTTAACTTTAAGTCGTATTGGTTTTCCACAACAGATTATTAATATGCTAAAGAATATTTATCATAGTGCTAGCGCAAAGGTGGTTATTAATCAGGAACAAATAGGGGAAATTACAATAAAACGGGGAACCGGGCATGGTTGCCCGCTTTCCCCGCTACTTTTTACCTTTTTTATTGAACCCTTGGTTTTAAAAATTCGTAATAATGCTGCTATTTTTTCTCCTATACCAGGGATGTCAAAAGTTAAGTTGTTCGCTGACGACATCATTCTATATTTAACCCCGACGAAAGAGAATTTAGAGCTAGCCTTTAAAGAGTTTTTTCTGTTTCAACAAATTGGTGGATACAAAATAAATGAAAAAAAGACCGAGATACTGGCTCTTAATATTGATCCCAACGTCTTTCCTAACAATTTGAGGGTCCAGGCCATGAAAACTGACCCGATAAGATATTTGGGTATTTATGTTACTAACCAGTATCAGAAATTATTTGAACTAAATTATCTTAGAACTAAGCAGAAGATAAAAAGCTCCCTTGAACAATGGTCTGCACTCCCCCTTACTATTATAGGGAGAGTTTCTTTGGTCAAGATGTCCATTCTTCCCCTACTGATTTTCCTATTCTTAAATGTCCCTATTCGTCTTAATCAATCTTATTTTAATGAGTTAGATATACTGTTTAGGGAATTTATTTGGGCAAAAAAGGTTCCCAGAGTAAAATTGGCTACAGTTCAGTTGCCCATAAATCAAGGGTGTCTAGCATTCCCGCAAGTACGGACATATTATCAGGCAGCTTTATTGAATTTAGTGGTGGACCTAATATATTATAAGTGCATCTATGATAGTTTTCTTTTTGATAAAATGGTAGTAAAAGGGGGAACGCAAACGCCCGCTTTTTTAAAAACAGCTAAATTACCAAAGAAAACCCGCGACAAGTCTCTACGAGAAGTTCAGTTTAGGCTTCAAGCAGTTTTTAAAAAAAATAGCTCCTCAGGCTTTCAATATTTGGGTCTGGGTGAGTGTAACAGCCTTGGCCTTCACCTGCAACTAAGACATATTGAGATATGGGCAGAGTGTGGGTTCTCTCAACTTAAATGTTTTATTATCCATAATAAAATAGTATCTTGGCAAGAAATTATGGTTAGGGCAGAAGGTTGTAGAAAGCCCACATTCCTCGAATATATGCGGATAGTTCATTTTATTTCCAGTATTGAGGGCATTTTGAATACTCCAAATAATACCATGGTAGACCTTTATGATTCCAAGCTTTCGGGACTTGGGAAATGGTATTCTGTATTGCGGAAGGATGAACAGGCAAAGGGGACAGTCTGCCACATTGAAAAAATAGCTAGGGATACTGGATGCAGATTTACTCCTAAGGAATGGGAAAAAATATGTCTTTTAGGTCACAGATCCCTATGCGCTGCTAATTTTAAAAGAATGTCCTTTCTTTCAAAATGGCTCGCTTATTGGACCCCGGCTATGATTCAGAAACGATATCCTGATCATCTTAATAAGTGTTTTCGTTGCCATCAGGAGGAGGAAGGAGGCTGGCAACATATTTTTTTACCTGTCCGCAATTGGAGCAGTTCTGGGGGGAGATTTTTAACGATATGGGAGTAGTTATAGGCATGAGTGTTTCTCCCCAGGTGGAAACCGCATTATTTGGGCATTCAAGGGACGAGGCCAACTTATCTGGCTCTGATAAGGTTTTTTTAGCTATATCTTGTATGGTGGCCCGTTCCTTGATACTTCAAAATTGGAAATCTAAGGAGATTCCAAATCATTTAAATTGGTTTAATAAAATGAAAAGGATTTGGAAATTTGAAGAGGCATATGCCAAGCGAGTAGGCGGCATAAGGAAATATGAGAAAAATTGGAAAAGATTTGAAGAATTACTCCTACTCAAGGATAGGTCGTAGACTTGTCGCAGGCTTTTTTTAATTTTCGAAGAGTATTATATATATATATATTTTTTTTTCTATTGGTGTTTAATGTGGCAGTTTAAATCATAAATCACTACTGATCCCCAACTGGATTGGGGTAATGATTTTCTACTTATACAAATTTTATATGATTAGCAACGTACAATTTCTGGGGCTCAATCATGAAAATGTTGATTTATGTTTAAGGTGTTTTTTAGTATCCTATTTATTGGCTGCTATTTGTATTTGCACTTTATCTTGTTAACCTTATATGCTGTATTTTATGATTGAAATACTGTGGTTGTCTTCTAAGTGAAGTTCTGCTGCTATCATATTTGCACTTTATATGGTGATAATACTTGTATTTGATGTTAATAGTACTGTATTTTGCTAAAGTAAATTATCGGCTGCTATTGCATTTGCACTTTAGTCAAAAACTTAATTTGTGTCTTAAGTGACTCAAGATGAATTTTATATCACATTTGAGACACATGCGATTTCATAGCCTCATTTTGCATTTGCACTTTATTCATCAGTTTGTTTCTGGGGTTCAATCATGAAAATGTAGATTTGATGTTAATAGTACTTTATTTTGCTAAAGTAAATTACCGGCTGCTATTGCATTTGCACTTTAAATCAAGAACTTAATTCGCCTCTTAAGTGATTTAAGATGAATTTTATATTATATCTGAGACACATGTGATCTCGTAGTCTCATTTTGCATTTACACCTTATTCATCAGTTTGTTAATATACAACGGAATGGTATGATATAGCATATAAAACACAAGAATACATAATACCCTGTATGCTGTTTAGCAAGTAGTCTGCCAACATACTTATATCAATGGTTTCTCCAGTTGTTGTGATCTAAATGTTCTGATTGAAAACGTGTATTTTGGTACCTTCTTGCTCTGCTCAATAAAAAAAAAAAAAAAAAAAAGAGAATGTGTTGGGCTATATTGTGGTTACTTTGATTGTGATACATAGATTGCACTAAGTTGCATGTTTCAGTTTTTTTGTCTGAGCACACATCACGTTTGACTTACATTCCACTGTTCTGGTTGTTAATGAAACATGTATTTCTAATTTTTAATATCAATACATTGGGGCTGATTACGATGACGGGCGGACATAAGTCCACCCGCCACCCTATCGGAAATCGGGAAATCCCGGCAGACTGTTGGCGGTCCCAACATAGGCATTATAATGCAACCGCCACCACAACAGTCACAATGCCTATCTTTTGTATTGTGGTGGGTGCTGCTGACTGCAGCACACTCAACAACAAAAAAAAGGGGTCTCTTGACATATCCCTGCACTACATGGCAGGCACCATGCGGTGCCTGCCACATGGTGCAGGGACATGTAGGGGGGTACCACGGCCCCCCAATGTCCCTTTCCACCAGTCTTTCCATGGCAGGTGAACCACCATGAAAATGCAGGCGGGGAGGGACATTGTAATCCCTACAGCGGTGCCTGGTAGGCAGTGCCACCATTGCAGAAATTGCGAGGCCCTCCGCCGTACCGACAAGCTCAAGGAGCCAGTCAGATGCGTGGCAATCAGTGTTTTTGACTACCATCTCACCTCCCTCCATCCTAATGTGGCGGGCGGTGAAGGTGGTTTCGATGGCTGTGAGACAGCGGTCTCATCGCCATCGTAATCAGCCCTATTGTTTTGATTTCAAACCTATGATTGATACTACAGTTTAAATCTTGATCACATAAGGAACCTCTGTACTCTTTAGAACAACCACTGCCTTAGATTCTGCCCACAAATCGCTAGGGACCACAATCTCGAACAATATGTTTGCCAACCTGTGCACCTCTTCTCCAGTTCCTATTTCAGTTAGGAAAACTTGTATTGTAAGCATAAAGCTCAACCCTTGTCCATGGGACATGTAAAAGATTGCTTGATGCACTTCCCTCAAGGGAAACTCTGAAACCATTCCTGTCCCATCTTCTGAGTCACTTACTGTACCCCTCGCTCTACCTTCCACTCCCAGTGCTTTTTTTTTTACTCAATGTGCCTTTCTTCCATCTTTACCAATATTTCTTCAGGTCCCTCCATTCCCTTGTTTTTTCAATCAACTCCTTTATTTGAGCTGTTAGTGTAATTAAAACCAATTTATTTCATTTCATCATGAGTCAGATCTATTTTATAATAGAGTTTAGCATTTTTTATTATGCTAATGCCACTTCACGTTCATCAGCTAACTCCTCTTGCTTATCATGTGCTCCATATGGACATCAGACTGCTCCTTTAATCAAATACCTCATGACATCAGCATTGCATGTCAACAGACTGTTCAAATACATTTTTCCCTGTAACATTTCATCAAATTCGATTTTCAAAATACCAGTATTAATAGCTTTAGGAGGCTCTTTGATCACTACTTGATCACTACTGTTCTATTGGGTGAATCAAATTGAGCCCCTGTGACAGATTGGACATTCATAGTTGTAAAAGACAACACTCTCATTGCTTTCTCAGTCAGAGCGCATGGTACCATAGCTGTAGGAAATTGCACTGTAGTGCCATTCTCCTCCTGCTCCCATGTCATGTCTCGAACTAGAACTAGAACCACTTGTTACTGCTGCTCTAGAAATTAGAATTAGAATTCAAGAGATCATTAAGGAAATTGACCTCCTAATCAGGTCTTTGTGACAGCTATACACTCACCCAGAAATTAATAGCAATACTGTTAGTGGGTTCACTTAACCTTTTTTCTTGCCCATGCCAATGTTGTAATACTGCACTCACTTGCTTCATCATTCCTATCTTCTTTGATTGTACTGTACACCCCAACACGTCACCTGATTTCGGCTACCAATTGTTTCTGTTTCTCAAACCCCTTATGCTTTTTTATGCTTGAATTCCTTCGCACTTTTGACGCTTACTTTTTGAATAAGTTTCTGATTTCTCTCGGCTCTGTTTCTACTCATTATGTCTTCAGATAACTATTGATGGAGTCTACCATAGCTGATGGTGACGGTATGCAACCCTATTGTAAATGTACATACCTCATTTTTATCATCTTGTACTTTATCATTTCTTCTTTCTTGCTTTGTGAAGCGCCTTAGAAAAGGAGCTAAAATTACTTAATAGTGCATTGAATCTCTGAGAGAAAGCCTGGCCTACTTCAGTGGAGTTTGGGAACAGTCTGAAGGATTCCCACCAAGATTTATTTTTTGAAGAGTTAAAACAATTTTTCTCTCTTGTCAGCACAATTTTACAAATATATTGGCACGAACAGTATTGATGTTTCCTACCGAGCAATTTGTGAAATTTTCTAATAAGTCAGGGTCAGATACTGTAAAAAGGAGTATGTTTTCTTCACTGCATCAATCCTGGTTTGTGCCTGTGAAAATAATGTGACACACTCTGAGCACTGCTTTCTGGGGGGTTGGGCTGAGGATTCAGAGCCAGTCCATCCGGTGAAACTGTTGCTCAACGTTTGACCAGCTCAGCCCTGTGCACACAGGACAATGACCTAAGCATTCAACAAAAATAAAACATTAGGCTCAACGCCATAATCTTATCTCATCTGTCCAGGCATGCGAGTGTAATGGGAAGCATGAAAAATGAAGGAGCACAGAGAGAAAAAGAAATACAAAACAGCGCTGGCCTTGCCAGAATATTGTCTCAACAAAAGTGCAGAAAATAATATTACATGGGAAGCGTGTATGAATCAGAGTAGCATGAAGTCAGCTATTATGTGCGGAAATTCAAGACAGATGCATTGTGAACTTTGCAAGCGCTGTGTAATTGTGCTGCTTTTTAATTTTTATAGTGGACCTGCGAAACCAATGGGATTAGAAGAGTTTGAGGAGGCGCAAAGGAGGTGTGACAAGACTTTTATAGAGAAAATATACTCGATGTTCTACTATTACATTGCCTTTCTTTTTTTACACTGTATCCAATAACAGTGCTTACTTTCGTGTCATGTTGTGAGGTGAACATAATGTAGCTTTAGACGAAAGTAATTTATTTTTAGTGGGGAAAAAAGATGTATATGTTTTACATTGTACACTTTTAGTTAAAACAGCTAATTCTTTTTTAAATCCCCCGTTATCACTTTTTTGCCATTTCAAAATGCTGTGCATATCTATCACCTGGTATCCCTGTCAAAGCACCTGTAAGGTTCAGTGACAGAATATCAAAACCATAAATCTCATGATACCAAAATATTGTGTCAAAAATACCGTTTTTTATCTACAAGTACAAAAATATCAAAAAAATATTGTTTTACACTAATATCGAAATTACATATACCAAAATATAATTTTTAAATATATATGTAGTTTAAATCAGTACATGTTACGTATTTTAAGATGTAAAATTAATGTAATGTAAATTATACATTTTTAAATAATATTTAAAAATATATATAAATATTTACTAATTCAAACCAACACATATATATGGATGTTTATATACACATATATAATGTAAAACTATTATAAAAAATAATAACTATAATTTATGTAATATATATTTTTTTTTTTAATTAACAAATACAAGTACATATATATATATTATTATCATTACAAAAATAACGGCCCACCCTATACCTCTACAAACTAAGCAACCTACACCTGAAATATAACTCAACAAATATGATCATTTCACAATCTACATAATTATCAATTGAGTAATTAATCACAAATTAGAAATTAATTATCAATACATTTTTTTCTCAATTAAGTTCCGACCCTCAATCCCTAAAACCCCAAAAATCAGACCTAAAATATATCTTAAAAGTTATAATAATTTCACAATTTCCATAATTAATTATTAATAAAACAATCAATAAGAAATGACTAATTATTAATTAATTACAATTAATTAACTTCCCACCCTTTGTCACTAAAAACCCAACAGCCCACACCTGAAATATAACTTAAAAATATTTTACACGGCCGTGGCCAAGTAAGATGGCTGAGCGGACGTGAGCCGCATCAACTTCGGGGCCCCGAGACTGCCATGAGCTACTCACAGAGTGCTTAGAGTACCAGGACGCCTGTGGGCAGGACAAGCGGAGTCCTGTGCCGACCAGGGGCACCGTAAGTTGCCAAAAACAGAAGGAAGAGGCGCGTGAGGGTTGGACTGGCCGCGGGGCCGAGCGACGCAGGCGGACTCAAGATGACGTGATGGTACGCTAACGGCGAGAATGCAGTGGCGGCCTGACTGCCCATCGGCGCGCTGGAGTCCTTGGTCCCCAACGAAGTGAATCGCCGCTACACGACCCGTTTTGGTGGAATACGATGGAGCCGAGCGTGGCTCAGCAGCACGCGCCCATCGCGCACAAAGACTTTATCGGCGCGGTTGGGCGCATGGTTTCTCGGCGGGTGAGCACCACGCTCTGTCAACATAGCCAGGGACCGGAAGTAAGCAGGACTCAGCGCCAGTGACATCGAGTGCGGGTCAGGCAGCTATGAAGGGCCCTCCCGGTCGAAGAGTAAAGCTGCATCGCATGCAACAGAGGGACCTTTGGGAGGACTGAGCAGGGAGGCCTTGCCTGACCCCAAGATGGCACCCGAGTGGTGGAGGGTCCCGGCGGCCGCTGCACCAGCTACATATCCATGCCTGCAGATGCTGAGTGAGTGAAGCCACTTTCCCAACAGCAAGCACCCTGGGGAGAGGAAAGGAGGTCTGGTCTCCCCAGGCTGGCTGAAGCAACAGGACACATAGCACCTGTCCTTAAGATGGCCTCTGCAGTGTCTACCACACCAAAGGCCTGACTCCCCCTGAGCTCACAAATGCTGCATTCAAGAGGCCACTACACAGAGGGACAAAACAGGGCCGGTTCCAAGACGGTGCATTTTGTTGCCCATATGCCACCAAAAGAAGCGTCTTATAAGGTCTCCAGCTATTTCGTAGCCACAGAAAAGGGCCTTTCTCCCACCAAGGGAGATCAGTCATACAGGATGGCGCTCACCAGGGAAGATCTAGTGGCTTCCCTTAGGGACTTTAAATCAGAACTCTGTTTAGAGAACAAGTAAGATCTACGATCCTCCATAGATCAATTGAAGGCCGATCTCACTGAGAAGATGACGACACTCCAACATAATGTAGATGCGGTATGTTCCAGGGTTCTAGAAGTGGAGGAACAGACACAGGAATTAGACGCTCGCTCAGGAAACGCAGCAGAATCTCCAGACCCAGTTGCACCAAGTGCTTTTAAAGGTAGAAGATTTAGAAAATAGGTCCCGGAGGGAGAACATCCGAATTCGGGATCTGGAAGAAGGAGCAGAGGGACCAGACCTAGAAGCCTTCGTGGAGGGCCTATTCACTGAGATTCTGAGCTGTCGCCAGATGAAACTTAAGATAGAACGGGCTCAATGAGTAGGGGCCCTACAAGCGGGTGGGCACAGATGCACTCGGGATGTGCTTGTCAAGATGAACTCCTTCAAAATAAAAGAAGCCATCTTGAGCGCCGCGAGGAAAAAAGGAGAGACCTCGTTCCAGGGCTACAAGTGTGCACTCTTTCAGGACCTGGCACCCTCCACCCTAGCACGAAGGCAACTGCTACGTCCAATCACCGCCAAACTAGGAGAAGATAATGTGCGATACCGGTGAACTTTTCCCTTTGGGCTAGCTTTCGCGCACAAGAACAAATCACGTCACGTCTCGGACCTGACAGAAGGACTGCGAATTTTGGGTCTTCCGATCCCAGAGGAAGAAAGCGGCTCAGACTCTTTGAAAGGAACAGGAATGACCCAAAAAGAAACCCAGCCCTGGCACATCGTCTCGAAAAGCAAGACAATCCAAAAATGAGGACACTGGAAAGGTGGACTGTCAGTGCACGCAGAAGACCACAGATAAACATTGCAGCGGCTCTACGTGGGGACACGTGTTATTTGGGTCATAGCGCAGCAGGGTGGACGAGCATCCACGCCTGGGTAACTTCATGACGCGCCAGTCTGCTTCTGGTAATAGACATTATCCGAAGGTTCTTTAGGTATTCAATACACGGCAGCCGGGGGTTCGGGCCTTGTCCGTACCACCCAGAATAGTTCTCTTCTTTTTAGAGAAGAACCGAGCGGGGAGCCTGTTGGCTCCTCAGCCCAGAGCTGGGGTTGGGGGTTTTCTTTTTTGGGGGGAGGGTTCCTGGTGATGGTGTGGGAGTTCAGTCGACCTATGTATACTCGAGGGTCAGGCTTTCAGCTGTGTTGGGCCCATTCGAGGCTCGAGAAATTCTGGAGGGTAGGGCGCGAAAACATGGAGAGAGCTCGCGAGGGAGAGACAGAAGGGATGGGGAGTGGGGTCACTTTTCCCAATGGTTTCCATAGCTTCATGGAACGGTAAAGGCCTGAACTCACCACACAAGTGGCAAAACATTGGGAAATATCTTAATGACAACCAGTTTGAGGTAGTGGCCTTGCAAGAAACGCACCTCAAAAAGACAGAGGAGCTAAGGCTTCACCACAAAAGCTACCCTTAATCTATAAATCGTCTTCTAACACCAAATAAAAGGGAGTTGCTCTCCACTTCCGTAGCACGGCAAAGTTCCAACCCGAAGCTATAAAGGCTGACCGGGATGGGAGAGTAATTATGGTAAAGGGGAGGCTACGGGGCATCCTATGAACGTTTATTTCTATCTACACACCCAACTCGGGGAAAACAACATTCCTATCTTCCACGTTAGACTTGATTAGTGAGTTTGCAGAAGGCCCAGTGGTTCTCCTAGGAGATTTTAATTTGACCTGGCACGCAGATTTGGACAGTTCCCATTCTCAAAGGGTGGCTACCAATAGCTTCACCAAAGGGGTTGAACAGAAAATACACACGTTAGGCTTACGCGATGCGTGGCGAACACTACATCCTACTACCAAAGACTATGCCTTCTTCTCACACGTTCACCAGTCCTTCTCTATGATAGACTATATCTTTGTCAGTCAGGCACTACTGGGTTCACTGCGGGTGGCACGGATCCTCCCAATCACTTTCTCTGATCATAGCCTAGTGTCCATTATCCTAACTTGGGGTTGTGCAAAATCAGGAACCTCTAGATGGTATTTTCCGATATCGATCACCCGGGACATATGTGATGAATTGAGGGCTTCCATTAATGCATACTTTGAACTAAACCTCCCACAGGCTACTTCACCCAAGAATAATTGGGACGCATTCAAGGCAGCTCTAAGGGGCAAATGCATCCAACTTAATGCAGCCCAGAACAGAGAGCGAAGGAAAGAATAGCGCTCGCGGGGGAATTAGAGACGGTAGAGAAAGCCCACAAGGTAACGCCAACGCGCGCCCTGCAGCGACAGCTTACCACACTAAGAGGCAAACTGAGATCCATTTCTACTAACAGAGCCGAATATACACTATTAAAACTGCAACAGAAATCGTATGCTCTTGGAGACAAAGTGGGGTCCCACTTAGCTAGGTGGCTACGAGAAAAAAGGGAATGCGAATACATGAGGTATTCGAGATGGGGGCGGTCACCTCACCCACTCAGATGAAATAAAAGCCAATATCTTTGGTAGATTGTTTGGGGACCTGTACCTAGGCACATCTCCAGATACAACCCAGTAACAACTCTAATTAGACTCTTTGTAGCTCCCTCATCTCCCCCCAATGGAAAGTGAGTGATTAAACGTCCGATTAAGGCAGAGGAAGTCGGACAGGCTATCGCCAAACTTAAACCTCACAAAGCCCAGGGCCTGACGGCACAGTTTTATAAATGTTATGCGACTGAGCTCATCCCCCACCTCACTGAGCTGTTTAAGGCGATAGCGCAGGAAGCTAAGGTTTCGTCCTCAATGGCGGAAGTGGTGATATCCCTTTTTCCAAAGAACTGTGCCTCTTATAGGCCCATTGCCCTACTTAATCTAGGTGCAAAAATGTATTTAGCAATTTTGGCCCCCGGGATTGTAGACCTAATGCCCACACTGATCCACCCTGATCAATCAGGCTTTATAAAGGGAAGGCAGACCCATAATAACATTCGAAGAACCATACATCTAAATGAGAAAGCTTTCAAATTCAAACTCCCGGCAATCTTGGTTGGGCTCGATGCTGAAAAAGCCTTCGACGGGGTGGATGGGTCGTTTCTCTTCCTTACCATGCAGAAGTTTGGCTTTGGGGGTAGATTTCTTAATATGGCCAAGGCCAACTACTATCTCCCGTGCTCCAGGGTACAGGTCAATGGTTACTCATCACTCCCCTTTGCCCTTAGTAGAGGCACGCAGCAGGGATGCCGGATTTCCCTATTTTATTTGCCCATAGCATCAAACCCTTGGCCGTTCAACTACGAGCTAACAAGGAGAGTAAGGGAATAAGGTTTAGGGGTACAGAACACAAAGCATCACTCTTTGATGATGACATACTACTTACACTCACGGAGCCACGCTCCTCACTTCAGGCTATGCAGGAGGAATTGGGGAAATTCGAAGCAGTGGCAGGTTTTAAAGTTAACCTTTCCAAATCCTCCATACTAAACCTCACCCTCCCTGAGGGCGAGGCAACAAGACTACAAAGTCAGACCTCCCTTCAGTGGGCTAAATGTTCACTCTTATATCTGGGCATCCAACTAACACTCAGAGTAGAAGGTCTATACAAGGCCAACAACCCCGCTTTGATGTCGCAACTTCAACACAACCTTAAGAGATGGAGACCCTTGTACATCTCTTGGCAGGGTCGGATAAACGTCCTCAAAATGACAGTATTACCAAAATTCCTGTATTTATTCCAGGCGCTCCCTATTGATCTAGATCGTGATCTTTTGCCCCGGCTACACTCGCTCATTACTAAATTCATCTGGCAGGGGGGAGGGCGCGTCTCCCCTTTCATGTCCTACGATGCCCAAAGAAAGAAGGGGGGTGGCATTACAAGATTTTGTGCTTTATTATCAGGTGGCACAGTTATGGGTGGTAGTAGAATGGTCCATGAGGGAATCCGACAAGCTCTGGCTCCATATGGACAAGGCGATAGTGGGCAGAACAATTTAGGACGTCCTGTGGAAACAGAAAAAAGATAGGCCAGCAAATGCATATCTTAGCACCCCTACATGTACCACGCTCAGAGTCTGGGACGAGATCACGAAAAAGGAGGGCTGGACCTCTTTCCCATCCCCGTACACCCCGATTCACTTCAACCCTGCCTTCCCACCTGCACTGAGTGAGGGACCCTTTGACCGTTGGAGAGAAGGGGGCTGCCTTACGATTTCACACCTGTTCCACAACTTTGATGTGCTGACATTCAAAAGTTGCAAAAGGGACTTCCAGGTCCAAGATAGTAAACACTACCATTATCTCCAGCTTGGGTTTCCCTCCCACAAATAAGAGATGCAGCCACCAGAGAACATACACTAATAAAGAAACTGGTTTGGAGGGTGGGCACCATGAAAGGAGCAATCTCCTCACTTTATGCCATGCTATTAGCTACGATACACGCCCGATGGGCATGATACATATCTTTCTGGGAACAGGTGTTAGGAAGGGATACCTCAGAGGAGTGGAAACACATATGGGGAGACCTCTCTCGGCACAACCACTCTGTGGCTCTGAGGGAGACACACTATAAGACACTGCTAGACTGGTACCTCTATCCCACTAAACTCAAACGGATCTTTCCAGACACCTCAGATTTCTGTTGGCGGGGCTGTGGCCTGCAAGGGGACTTCTGTCACATTTGGTGGGACTGCCCCGGTATCCGTGCCTTTTGGGAGGGAATACTTTCACATATGAAAGACATGTTGGGGTACCCCATCCCGACAACCATAGAGGGAGCACTGCTGGGCATTAGGGATCCCGATCTTGAGCATCAGACTAAAGCTGATAAGGCAATAATGTGGGCATGCTTGGGGGTGGCAAAAATCACAGTAGCGGCAGCCTCGAAGAAAAAAGACACACCTGCGATATCACTGTGGCACGCACGCCTATGGAGAATTCTCGCTATGGAAAGGCTGGCAAACATTTTCAGAGATGAGTACAAGAATTTTGAGTATAAATGGGGCCCTTTGATAACCTTTTTGTCCTGTGGCCTGCCCTCGGCGGTATGCCCCCTTCGATACGAGCCATGCATCTCTTTCAGTTCTAATGAGGGTTGGAGGGAATAACTAGATAGAGCCAGAGGGAGCGGTAGTGTTCCAATGAGGAGCAGTTGCCGAGCTCTTATCACCTTACTCTTAAGACTTGTCTGAAGATCTGACAAATAACTTCAGAGTGACCACCATCACCAGGGAAGGGGAAGAGGGAGGGATAGGGGGGTTGTTTCTCATTATAGTTTAAGGGGTCACCCTTATTGTTTGATGTACTAAATCAAGCATTTTCTGGAGCATGGGGGGGGCGGCGAAACCTCTCAACACATGAAAATGGACTCCTACAGCAGTTACAATCTGTATACAAACATCAACAATATGTAGTATACCTGTATTTCCAGCCTTGAAAAAGTCTTAAAAAGACGAAACACTTGTTGGCAGATCTCTTGCTGGTAGTGATGTTGCACAGAAAAAACCAACAGTGAAAATTCATTGGATCTTATCATTGGCATCCGTGGGAAAAGTATTTGTTTGTCCCTCCAAAAGGACTGTTAAATTGGATGGGATACTGTGTTCTGATTAATGAATACCCATTATAGATGTGGTTATAACAACTATTAATGAGGGTGTTAGTGTTGTAGTTCTATTAAGTGGTCACTTTGTTTACATTAGGACTGTCACCTCCGGTAGTAGGGTGCAAGAACTGCGTAGACACCTCTTCTTCATATAAATGATTCTAATGTAAGTCATTCTCACTAATAATCGGATATATTTAAGTCTCTGTACGAGGTGCAGTAATTTTCCCATTTGGGTCCACTACTACTGCCTTCAATTTTGAATACACTGAGGCCATTCGACTCTATATTAAAGTCTCCTCTTCCATTGATGTTCAGCACCTCTAAAACTGCCTCTAGCTAATCCAGAAATGGATATCAACTGCCTTTGTGAAACCCAACTTAGCAAAGACAAGATTCCTTCTGTTTTCTAATAGGTCTGATAAAGCACATGTGGTTTTCAGCTTTAAACTTATGCGACTTCCCCTTACAGTTCACATGCTTTGCAAAATCATCCAGGTTCACCCTTGACACAGGCCTCGAATTCAAAGAACACTTCAGTAGAAGAACAAAGGGCAGCATGATGATGAATCGCCATTTTGAAAAAAAATTGAAATCCTTCCTTTCAGAAGCATCAAAATAACAGAGTATGAGTTGGTCCTCTCACACCTGGATGGACTAACATCCCATCAATACCTCATTCTGAAACCACAGCTCCTTTAGAGAATACATCATCATGTCAGTGTAACAACTGGCACACATGCACACATCACGTTTCAGTTCAGCCACATACTTTAACTTACCCTAAACCAGTTTTTCACCTAAAACAATATAACCCACGCTCACTGTCCCATCAGATCTAAGAAGTGTTCTTTGATAAAGCGCAAAAAGACTGAAACCAGTCTGGCCTTTCATGTTTAAAGGGAATATGGCTTGGCAGATCAGTTTTAACTGTTTCTATTGGACGAGGGCCAAGACTGATTTGCTTACGATTCGCCCCATCTGGAGGGACACAGTCAGGAGTGCCGAAATTAGGGTTGCAGCAGGTGCTAGCTAGAGGACCCCCAGACCTGGAGTCTGATTGGAAAAATAATAGAAAACAATTAAGCCTTTCAATCAGTTTTCATTTCATGTAGTGTTAAGAAAAGCACAGAGAATAACTTTCGACAATTCATTGCATTCATTGCATTTGCTTGACATGTATATGGGAGTTTATGTTTTGTAAAACCAAAGGAAATGATGGACGGAGTGTTGAACATTGCAAGCACTCACCCCCAGTCAACTGATCTGGGTTTAAGCCATCACCGTTCTTTAGCCCACTCTGCCACCCCAGTTCAGACATGGCCATATGCAAATCAGTCTGACCCTGTGCCTCATGGGAACAGTCCAGCCCGAACTGCCAAGCCATGCCTTCCCTGGACCGGAAACAAGCTTCCTAGGACCGGTTTCTGGCATTTCAGCCGTCTTCAGCCAGGCTTGCTTGAATCCAGTGGCGTGAATGCTGATTTGCATATGGCCATGTCTGAACTGGGGTGGCAGAGTGGGTTAAAGAACGGTGATGGATTAAACCTAGATCAGTTGACTGGGGGTGAGTGCTTGCAATGTTCAACACTCCGTCCATCATTTCCTTTGGTTTTAGTTTATGTTTTGTGCCTTCAAAGAGAATGTATTTCCCAAGTAGCTCTTGTCACCCTTGAGATCAGGTCCCATGTAGGCATGAGCAAAAATTACACTGGAATAATTTGCATAGTTTCAGGAATTTCAAATTCCTGCTATTATGCCATAATGCCACTTCGCATAATTCCACAACATTCATTTTAAAAATTCACAGTGAACATGCCATCCACGGTATAAAATTACCATAAATAGACAGGGACTAGAGAACATGAGAAGCCGTTGTTTGCAGTGCTTTTGATTTTTCACACTATTTTTCAGCCTTCATTTTGACATATAATATGGCGCTAAAAGGCGGAATTGCATTTCGTGTAAGGTGTAATTTTGCAGAAGTTCTGCATAATTTCGCAAAAGCAAATTTCGAGAATTTTGCACATCCCAAGTTATATAAAGAATGAACAAATGAGACACATGAAAGGCACCTCTAAAAAGTAGCTTTTACAAAAAGTTTACACATTTTAAAAAATGAGGCTAATTTTTACTTGGGTCTTGTAAACCTTGAATGTGGTGGCAGGTAAATCTCAAAGTACATTGAGAAAAACAAATACTCATTTTTTTTTTTCCTTGTGTGCAGATATGGCTAAAATCCCCCTGGTTTAGTAATTGTCTCCTTTAAACGTCTATTTTTGTGAATACAAATTTGCACTTCCTTCAAATATTTAAGAATATTTCCTTATAATACATCACTGAACCACATTTTCGCAAATTCCTAGACTACTATCTCATCCACCTCCTTTCCTCGCGCAAACACAGGCTCCCCACTGCTGCATGCTCTTGTTCAATAACAGAAGAATTTTTTAGAACCCCTAAAACTTTAGTGAGTTTATGCGCTTGGGGAGCACCTTCTCTGAACAAATGTTTCTAGCACCAATGGAATGGATGCAATGCTGTGCATACTGGCTTTTCTGACTCCCTTCTAAAATGCATCCTAGATGCTGAGTATGCCTCAAATCTCTAGCACTGAAGGAACTACGGGGCATATCAGCAACAGCCGGCGATAATTATCGCTAAGCACGCTATCCGCAAAGCTTATCTCCAATGCGATATATAATCCAGCAATAGCTGCGAAATGTCCGATTATCGCTGGAAATCCAGCGATAATCGCACAGCGATAGGAGAATCCTTGTAAATAGGGCAGGGTGAGCTTATGCAAACAATCCACCTCCCATAGGACAATATGGCTAAGTAAGAATGAAAGCAGGTGTAATGAAACCTGCGATAAGCGCTACTTTTCTCATCGCTACGCAGGTTAGCGACTGAATTGATAATAGAAGCTATGTTTGTTTGCGACATTATTCACGTTATTTTTGTAGGGTACGCCCACTTTGCATATCATTGGCGTTGCAAAGCTGGGCGTTAGGGAAACGGGTGCAGAGGCATAGAAACACGCTTGCATGTTTTTGCTGATAGTGCGATAAAATTATCGTCGCTTTTCGCCTGAAAACGGACGCTAAAGCGGCGATAATTTTATCGCTTCCCCTTGATGATATGCCCCTACATTTGCTCCCCCTCGAGGCTTGCATCCTCTTCTAGAACGGTTTCATCATATAGAAAGCCATAATAAGCAAACCTGTTGCTTAACTAGGCAGGAAAGCAAAGACCTAAAACAGACAGCACAATACAAGGAGCCAAGGCACCACCAGCTAGAGATAGAAGGCAACCCTTTTCTGTCTATTTCCCCAGGATCTGGAATAGCATTCCTTCAGAAACCAGAATGACTCCAACTGTCCTGAAAATGTTCAAATGGAAAACGATGCACACATCGATGAAAATGAAATATTGTTTTTATTAACAGATTCGTCTGTTGGGAATTCTACATCAACCTTGACTCGCAAATATGCAATTAGGCAGGTCATGAGACCTAGGCCCTGGAATTGCTGATTGATAGGTCACAGGTGGGAGGGTGCATTGCTGGCAGGCAAACATTCTGGGCAGGAAACTCTTGATCAATTTAACAGATATTACAATAGTCAGGGGAGATTGCCCCAATAAAGCACATATGGCCAGAGCGGGTATGCACGCTCCTAAAAACACCATAAAGTCAGACGCCACATGAGTTAGGAATACATAGCCAATCAGGACCTAGCACACATAATGACTGTGCACACCCCATGCCGTAGATCTGGACACATTCACCACTGGCCACACTGTCCCTTGTTTCTTGTGTTAGCCATTGTTGGATTTGAGAATGACATATGGGATGAATCTTGTATGTAGATATTATGCAGGTGGTGTAGCCCCAGCCAGGTTTCCAAGAACCCTTATGAATATTAATTCATACTGTGTGAGTCTGTTGATGAAGTTATAGGACACTATTGTTCGGGGAGAAACCCTCCTTCTGCGCCCAAGACTAGAACTAGGTGAAGGTTCAATCCTAAAAGGTTTGTTACTGTGTAAGGGAGGTAATGTAGGTGAAGGGTGTATGATATTACCTGGGCCTATATTAGGGTACCTATATGAAACATAACAGTATCATCAGATGTCAGTGTGAATCAGAGAATCATTCCCAGGCAAAATGTGTGCTTCTCTGGTCTCTGGGAGAACACAAGCAGTGCTGTACTATTTACAAAAAATCTCACACCCCACTTAAATATGGGGGAACAGGTGTTGGTGCCATGACCACCAGGACCCTGACAGTATTACAACTCCTACCCTTGGGAGTCCTTCAAGCATGTGCTGTGGTCCTCTAGTAAGTGGCTTCCAGAGCACTTGCCTGCCACTGGTGTGACGTGTCCTATTGCCTCAGTAATGCTGATGCTTGATCTTTGATCTATGCCAGTTTCTAAAGAATTATTTGTACTGGTTGCCGTTCGCACTTTGCTTTTATTTTTTTAACTAGTTTTAAAGTTACCTGTATCTGACTTGGTGACTAGTTTTTCCCGCCAGTAGAGCTTAAAACACAAGCTGGTGTGACCGTGCAGCGTGTGACGTGTCCAGTTGCCTCAGTAAAGCTGATCTCTTGATCTTTGATCTCTGCCAATTTTTTGAATTGTACTGGTTGCTGCTCGCACTTTGCACTTTGCTTTTACTTGTTTTAACTAATTTTAAAGTTACCTGTATCTGACTTGCTGACTCCGTGCATGACCGCAGTTCCCGTATGTAGGAGCGGGCCCGCTTGGACGAAGGTCGGCGCACTAGTTGTTCCCACTAGTATAGTTTAAAACACAAGCTGACGCGACCGCGCAGCGGATGCTTGCAGCAGGCACGCTGGCGGCGTGCCAAAGGCAAGCCCGTCTGCGCCTGTCAGTTGCCAGAGCGCGCCCAGCGCCATGACCCCTGCCCGTTTCCCCCCCAAATCTACACAAGGGACCAGCTACTTAAGTATGATACCGGTGAGTGCTGTAACCCGGCTGTATTTACAGGATATGGGGATAAAGGGCCATCCAAATGCAATTCCTGTGGTTTCACAGTTAGGAACATATTGAGCAAACATACAAACCCTATAATTAAAGAAATAATTACAATATAGCTGAAGAGCTAGGATCCACCCTGTCACCTCCAATTTACTTAGACACCAGGAAAACTGACCTCCCTATAGGTGGAATTACCCCTCAGCGTTTTACTGCAGGCTCATTACAGTGTATGCTGAATACCAGATCCCTGATAAAGCATAAATATGAATTTGAATGCATGATGCAGCTCTCAAACCCAGATCTGGTTTTGTTAAGGAAACTTGGGCTAATGATACATCTAAACCCGACTGGAATATCGCCCTACCAGCAGGATATCAAGTAGCATGCTTAGAAAGGAAAGGGAAAAGGGGGGCATTGCCATTCTATATCTTTCTTACTTTAATGTAAAAATTGAGCCTACCCAACAATTGGAAGCTGAGGCATTGATTTTTAATATTAAAATTAACAACTCTCTCACCTTCCCAGGCCTACTTCTCTATCGGCTGCAGAGGTTAAGGTCTACTTTTACCCACTCACTCCAGACTCTTTTTGAATCCTGCGACTTTCCTACTTTTACAATTCTGGGGGATTTCAATTTCCACCTAGAATCCAATAATAAAGCAGATACTGCCATGTTGCTGGACAATCTTCCAGTATACGGTCTGACCCAAATTATCTCTGAATCCACCTATAAGGCCGGCCATACCTTGGATGGGATTTTTACCAATAATCCTAACACCATTTTGGATAATAAAATGATTTACAAAAAAGGGTCTAGGATATAATACCGCACTTATTTATATTATGGGAATATGTGTTAACATATGGTGCATTGATCAAAGGAAACAGGACCCTTTTAGTTTCCTATGATGAGAAAAAACTTTCCACAACAGACATTTGCAAAGATAATTTGATCCGCACACATTAAACACAAGAAATTAGTTCCATCAAGCGAAGTAGTTCACACAATTCTTTATTCTTTGAATCTTTATATTCTTCTCTTCACAGTAGCCAACGCGTTTCGTCCTATTGAAGGACTTCTTCAGGTCTACAAAACATAGACAATATACAATAATTTAAAAAACTTCTTAAAATATTAATGTTGGTGTAACCTAAATTGTTCACACACTATGGCTACACATCCATAACTCTTCTATTTACATATTTACATTATTGTTGAGCAGGGCAGTCAATTAATTATGAGGCCATGATCTTTTTATAGACTCAACTCCATAAGTTCACATTTACATTATAAGAACATACGTACAACAGTTCTTATTTACAATATTAAGTCATCTTACACTTAATTCATAACAAAATACAGTATGGGAAACTTATTATATAAGCACTGTCTTATGCTTACAACAAGATTATATATTTTGTTCGTATATGCACAATAATTAATACCTTATCTGATAAAAGTTAAGAGAAGTTCATATATTTATGATCCGCAACATTGGAAGAAAAGATGCCTAGACATACCATTGGAATAAAACTGTTGAATAATACACAACCTTATATAACATCAATGTCTGATCAGCAGACTTACTTCAGTGCTTAATACACACTACAAGACCTGGAGATATCAAGCACTATTTCAAAATGAATGGGATTGGGAGAGGGTCAATATAAACAATTATTATACCCTCAAAAATAGTTCATATCATGAACTATCAATACCATCCCAAGTGCCTCAAAATTTGACATTTAAAACAACCCAACATGTGCAAAATCTTCCATCAAAAGCATAAACCAGAAAAAATGTGTGGAGAATGAGAAAGCATCTCACGTGCGCAACACCAGAGGAGCTGCTGGCTGGTACTCGCCAGTGTGCTCACGAGTTTCTCATCATCGATGTCTTTCTCATGAAAATAATGTGAAAAAGAAATGTGTAAAGGGTTGTATGAAAAAAGTACACCAGGGAAGGTATATTAGGCAGCCCAAAAACCAATTAGAAAGAAAAAAGTTCTTAGAAAAAAGACCCGTGTGGTCTTACAGATAAGATTAGGTATGACCCACGTCTGTATTTTGACCCGTTTTATTCCACTCTGTGAGTCACCCCAAGGTTAAAAACACGGTCATGTTCAATAACCACATTTATGAATGGCCAACATGTTTCATTGCCTACTTAACTTTGCGGCAAATTCATCAGGGCGTCATGGAACTGCGATCACCTCCCTGGGATAGATCTGTTAAGAAACAGAAATCGCTGCGTATATGCAGAGAACATAAAAACACATGTCAGGTTGACAGAAACACGAAGGAACCACATTATACCCCCCTTCAAGCCAAAACGACACACCATTTCACAGGGGACATTACCTCGTGAAAGCCAAGGGCCCATGTACCAGCTCTCACGAAGTCAATGTTTTTAAATGAGCACTGTCAGTTGCTCTAATGGTCCTAATGCCCACACACATCCGTTATTTTGTGGTGCTTAGACCGTCATCTGTCGAGACAAATCAGATACTTTAGGAGGTGCCCACATGTCAAAAGTCATGCAAGCTCGCTCGTGACACTAAGTCTTATCTTAGATTAAAACCTGTCACTACCCAAAAGTCTACTCATAAAAGATAGTTGGCAAGCATCTATTTCACCCACTTCATCCTGGTTATCCCAGTTAGCTCGTAATTAATAGTGCTCTCTCACTATCATTACACACTGATGCCTCTCATACTCTCAGTCATAAAATTTCCAATGCGCCTCTACTGTTATAAAATGGTCTGCCAGGGGTCGCCGTGTGGTTGAGGAACTCTATTTACCGAAGTTCACCCTGGTTATCCCGGTTAACTCAACATATTAATGCTCTCTTGCTGTAATTGCGTATTATCACCCCGCATCCAATATTAATTCTAACCAGCCCAGACTCACCGTACGGTTGACGAGCTCACGCCGTAACTCATTCCCGGAACAACCCGGGAAATGCGCGGCCGAGATTTAAGCCGGCGGCGCAACACTAGTACTTCCGGGTTAGGGCTGATAACCCGGATCATTACGTGAAAGGCAAGGACGCGTCCATCAAGGCGGCCATCTTGTAGTGGCCAGATTTAAGACTAAATGCATCCACAGTGCGTTAGTCTTTCACCCAGGCAAAGGTATATTTAAGGGAAACGGCATTCGGAATAGAATTTTTAAAAAACTTGTACAGATGTATAAATCAAACACCATTACCAGGAATCGGATGTGGAGAATAGAAAATTTTTCTTAATTATTTTTTGCTAAACATTACTCACTGATGAATATCACAGTCCCAAAGGCCCAATAGAGATCCTCACATAGAATATGTCAAGCCACATGGGGACAGATGTTTAAAGGAAGCTGGCAACCAGTACATACAAGGAGTGTATATATCAAAATGTCAGAACCTACATAAGTGTGTGACCCCTGTTTTCATCGTCTGGAAATCTTATTCCACTCGATTTGATCATTCAGGCCAACTTGATCGACCTTTTCGGAATAAATCCAGCGAGCTTCCTTCACTGCAAGGGTATTCTCGATCTGATTTACATTGCCCATCACTCTTTCCAACACCAACCATTTAACAGCCTTGTAGTTGTGCTGGTGGTCCTTGTAATGTTGAACCAATTTCGTAGTTAATTTGCCGTTCTTGATGGTACTGAGATGCTCTTGTATCCTCACCTTGATTTTTCTTGTGGTGAGGCCAATGTAGTGAAGCCCACATGGGCAAGTAAGCCTGTAAATCGTATTTGATGAGTTGCAATTACTGAACTTGTTTAAGTACCAAGTTCGTCCATCCTGTCTAGTTCACAGACAGAGCAGCCTCCACACGGGTAATGTCCCGGGGGGATGGATGTGTTGGTCACTTGTGATTGAGGCCTTGTATGGACGAGCCTGTCTTTAAAGTTCTGAGCTCTCCTGAACGCAAACCGGGGGGCGGGCATTTTGTAATCGCTGGTGGATAATAAGGACCAATGCTTTCTAATGGCCTGGCGAATTTTCGTCGCAAGAGGGTCAAAGGTAAGCACTATGGGTAGACAATCAGAGCTCTCCCTCGAATTCCTTTCCAACAGTGCTTCACGTGGGGTGTTATATGCCCTCTTGCGAGCTCTGTTGACAATTTTTCTTGGATATGCCCTTTGCACCAGTTTCTCAGTGAGGGCCTCAGACTGTTTCAAAAAGTCAACACTCGAGGAACAGTTTCTGCGGTAACGCAGAAACTGTCCCACTGGGAGATTATCCCTCAACGCTCTTGGATGGAAAGATTGGTAATGCAAGAGGGAATTTTTGTTGGTAGGTTTCTGATGAACAGTCGAAGTTAACCTGTCACCAGTCACAGTGATGTCCAAATCTAAGTATGTTACCTTCTCGGTGCTCATGCTCCATGTGAACTTCAAACATTTGTCCCGATTATTGAGCCATTCCAAGAACTCACACAGATGGCTACGTGTACCAGTCCATATACAAAAGACATCATCAATATACCGCTTCCAGAGGCTGATGTGCCCCTGGAAGGGATTAGATGGATGGTATAGATGATGCTCTTCGAACTGGCCCACGTAGATGCAGGCCAGACTCGGTGCGAAGGTAGCACCCATAGAAGTCCCAGATATTTGTAGGAACATATCATCCTTATAGGCAAAGTAATTCCGAGTGAGTGCTACCTCTATGCATTGCATTGCATTCTATTCCGAATGCCGTTTCCCTTAAATATACCTTTGCCTGGGTGAAAGACTAACGCACTGTGGATGCATTTAGTCTTAAATCTGGCCACTACAAGATGGCCGCCTTGATGGACGCGTCCTTGCCTTTCACGTAATGATCCGGGTTATCAGCCCTAACCCGGAAGTACTAGTGTTGCGCCGCCGGCTTAAATCTCGGCCGCGCATTTCCCGGGTTGTTCCGGGAATGAGTTACGGCGTGAGCTCGTCAACCGTACGGTGAGTCTGGGCTGGTTAGAATTAATATTGGATGCGGGGTGATAATACGCAATTACAGCAAGAGAGCATTAATATGTTGAGTTAACCGGGATAACCAGGGTGAACTTCGGTAAATAGAGTTCCTCAACCACACGGCGACCCCTGGCAGACCATTTTATAACAGTAGAGGCGCATTGGAAATTTTATGACTGAGAGTATGAGAGGCATCAGTGTGTAATGATAGTGAGAGAGCACTATTAATTACGAGCTAACTGGGATAACCAGGATGAAGTGGGTGAAATAGATGCTTGCCAACTATCTTTTATGAGTAGACTTTTGGGTAGTGACAGGTTTTAATCTAAGATAAGACTTAGTGTCACGAGCGAGCTTGCATGACTTTTGACATGTGGGCACCTCCTAAAGTATCTGATTTGTCTCGACAGATGACGGTCTAAGCACCACAAAATAACGGATGTGTGTGGGCATTAGGACCATTAGAGCAACTGACAGTGCTCATTTAAAAACATTGACTTCGTGAGAGCTGGTACATGGGCCCTTGGCTTTCACGAGGTAATGTCCCCTGTGAAATGGTGTGTCGTTTTGGCTTGAAGGGGGGTATAATGTGGTTCCTTCGTGTTTCTGTCAACCTGACATGTGTTTTTATGTTCTCTGCATATACGCAGCGATTTCTGTTTCTTAACAGATCTATCCCAGGGAGGTGATCGCAGTTCCATGACGCCCTGATGAATTTGCCGCAAAGTTAAGTAGGCAATGAAACATGTTGGCCATTCATAAATGTGGTTATTGAACATGACCGTGTTTTTAACCTTGGGGTGACTCACAGAGTGGAATAAAACGGGTCAAAATACAGACGTGGGTCATACCTAATCTTATCTGTAAGACCACACGGGTCTTTTTTCTAAGAACTTTTTTCTTTCTAATTGGTTTTTGGGCTGCCTAATATACCTTCCCTGGTGTACTTTTTTCATACAACCCTTTACACATTTCTTTTTCACATTATTTTCATGAGAAAGACATCGATGATGAGAAACTCGTGAGCACACTGGCGAGTACCAGCCAGCAGCTCCTCTGGTGTTGCGCACGTGAGATGCTTTCTCATTCTCCACACATTTTTTCTGGTTTATGCTTTTGATGGAAGATTTTGCACATGTTGGGTTGTTTTAAATGTCAAATTTTGAGGCACTTGGGATGGTATTGATAGTTCATGATATGAACTATTTTTGAGGGTATAATAATTGTTTATATTGCCCCTCTCCCAATCCCATTCATTTTGAAATAGTGCTTGATATCTCCAGGTCTTGTAGTGTGTATTATTGACTGAGTGGAGGGTGGCCTGGTTGATTTGTCCCTCTTAAACTCCTTTTTTTGAATATTACTTCAGTGCTTGCCAGACACCCTGATGGAATGAAACGTATATTTAATAAACCAAAGCATTATATGATTACCTCATCAATTATCCGTTTTATTACATATGAGTCCCCTCTTCTCAGATTGAGCTGACCTTATGGTCCTTCTTCTAGGAGATAATGAGATATTATAATCATTTAATCGCTGTTCTGTTTATTTATGGACCCTATTTTAAAACTTACAGGCATCATGCTCAAAGGGGCCATACCTGTGTCCCTACGGTATTGGGATCCTCAGTCAAAAGAAGCACTTGTCTTGTTAAACCCTTATGAGATTCCGTTAATGAAATAGCAGCGTCAGCAGCTGCAAGATAGAATAAAGGTATATATATATATAGATATACATATAAGATTTAAAGTATTCAATAGACAATAATGCTATTCCTTCAGCCTTATTATTCATCCAGAAAGTGCCATAGTTGTTTTCAGGCAGAGAACCTGCCTATTCAATGACATGTTCTCACTTTCAATTATTACAATTGCAAGTCTATGGACCATTAGATCCTATATATTCCATAGAAATCTTAAAATTATCACTGAATGATCATCTTGAAATGGCATATAAAATCGAAAAGCTACAGTCTGGGCAATCATACCTTTGCATCCTTTGCCTGGAGTCTTTAGTCAGGATAATAGTAAAAGGTAAGTTCCTTGGACAGTATGCGGTTAATGTTGACCCATCACTCTAACATAAACATAAAAATCACAGTTTGTAATTATCCGTTCAAAACATATGTAAATACAGATTATAATAACCAAAAACCTAGTTTAAAACTATTTTATATCAAGATCTGTATCCCGTTAGTCATTCATCCATTTCGCTTTTAACGTTATGCTAAATTTAATTAAGTTTGAGGGGCACCCATCTTCATCACGGTGCTTGCTATAAAAAGGAGAGAGACCGCTCCCTTTCAAATTATCAAATGAATTACAATATACAAAATGGGGCCAAAGCATTTAAATAAGAAACACCTCATTACTTCCATCCTATTCGATGGAGTGCTACTCGGTCATCATGCATCATCTAGGTTACACTGTCATATTTCCTTAAAACTTCAGACATCAGAACTTCATGTTCGGATCAAAACATTTCATCCAAACATGATAATAGTCGAATCAAATCACAGTGTGTCAACTGTTCCCAGCACCTTAAATCGGGGAACAACATTTACAACGCAACTTTTACAACGCACTACACTTACAACGCATTTTTTACAACGCAACATCCATTACAACGCATTCCATTACATAGCATGACACTACAACACATTTTTAAAACCTACCTTTACAACGCATTCTATTACATCGCATACTACCTTTACAACGCATACCATTACAACGCATAATATTACACTACACTATCCAACACTTACCCTACTGTTGCACCCCCTGGAGTTAGAATAGTAATTTTTACCCCTATACTATCCAACACTTACCCTACTGTTGCACCCCCTGGAGTTAGAATAGTAATTTTTACCCCTATACTATCCAACACTTTCCCTACTGTTGCACCCCCTGGAGTTAGAATAGTGATTTTTACCCCTATACTATCCAACACTTTCCCTACTGTTGCACCCCCTGGAGTTAGAATAGTAATTTTTACCCCTATACTATCCAACACTTACCTTACTGTTGCACCCCCTGGAGTTAGAAAAGTAATTTTTACCCCTATACTATCTAATACTTACCTTAAATGCAATTTAATATTATGCGTTGTAATGGTATGCGTTGTAAAGGTAGTATGCGATGTAATGGAATGCGTTGTAAAGGTAGTTTTTAAAAATGCGTTGTAGTGTCATGCTATGTAATGGAATGCGTTGTAATGGATGTTGCGTTGTAAAAAATGCGTTGTAAGTGCATGCGTTGTAAAAGTGTGCGTTGTAACAACATACATCCCCTTAAATCGCATAGCCACTCCAATTTTTTGTCATAAATGAGATGCTTGTTAGAAGAAAAATGGCCGCACTCCTAAGCCTCTCTGTTATCTAGAACCAGTATTGTATTCTACCCCAATGCCTAGTTTTGGGCCAAGAATGTCCAAATACAAATTAATATGCATTTTGTCTTAATCAAATGTTGCCCCAAACAGTCACACAGTATTTATATTTGCACTGCCATGGCGGCAACAACACATAATTAGCGCATATGCCTTTCGGCAACGGTATTCCTTCCACACTCACTCATACCAACAGTTACAAGCCTTAGGTCACGGTTGTACAAACATACATTTAATTGAAGTACCACCGAACAGTTGCGCAGCAAGTGAGTTACCACTGCAATAACTGCAACACCACACTGATAGTGCAGATGCCTTCCGGCAGGGGGACTCCTCCCAAACCCACTCCTGCCAAAAGTTAGCCAGAAAAAAGAGGTATTCCATATATCATTTAAATTTAATTGCATAATTAAACCGAAGGCATACGTCATGATCACACGCCCATAGATGTATCCCTTAATTTACTTATTCAAATCACAAAGCAACTTAACAAGCATTTCAATAGTACCCATATTCCGCTCATCTTTGAAAAAGTATCACCGGCAACGCGTCCGTGTCTTTGCATCCAACACCGCCAAGCCGAGTCTCATTCAAGCCCGGCTTTTAAATTTTCCCTCCATGTCCGCACATGTGTACTCAGCAAAATAAGCGGACCAAACGACCAGCCATCTTGAAATGTAGTCCTTCTGATCGGATCACACACAGTTACTGTTGTTTAAATATTATGGGGCATATGTATTAAAATCCGTTATTGCGATTCTCAAATAGATTGAGAATCGCTATTTGGGAATCGCAAAACAGGATGTATTTAAAAATTCACGGGGGGAGGAGCCTAGCGCTCGACCAAGATGGCCGCGTGAGCTCTGAGCTCCCGAGACCCTCGCGCCCTCCGCCGACTATCCTGTCTCTAATCCTGTCTGCATGCATGGCATCGTGTAGATGACTTGTCAGGGAGGCGATTGATGCTACCCGAGGTCGGATCGCCCACCGGGAACCGGAGTTATGCATGGCGGAAGATTGCGGCCTATCTCCGAGGGATGCCAGGGGCTGGAGTTGGCAGGATGCCCGACCTCTAGTTGAACAACAGCGGCCAGGCGAGGTGTGAACTGTCGGATGGAGGTCCCCGTCCTTTCACTTTCACTTTCTCTCCCTTTGTCTGCCCTGCCCCTGGAGAGCCCTTGGTGGCTTTATTTTCCTTTGGACGCTCTACATGCTACTCTGGCGGCCCACTGCAGACCTGATCACTCCTGATTCCTCTTGCTGAGAGGGGGCCGTCTTATCGGAACCGAACTGCTTGGTGCCAACCATGTCGGGCAAAGCAGAGGTGGATCGGCTGAAGCCTAAGTCTACCAGGCGGGGAGCCTATTCTCAAGCTAATAATATGGACCGCTATGCTCTGCAGAAGGGGTCACCGAGTGGGTCGAGCCAGTCGCCGGATACCCAGAAGGAGGTCTCGCCCTTGGCCCCGGAGCTCTCGCTGCAGGATGTCATGGGGGCGCTCGAGGGGATGCAGACCTCGATTGGGAGACAATTTGATGCCCTGGCGCATAAAGTGGATACCATCTTGGTGGACGTTAACCTGATTCGCGCAGATTTGGGCAACACCAACGAACGGGTTAAAACCCTGGACCTCAAGACCACGGGCCTCGCCGATGAGGTTTCGGAACTGCAGACCGAGGTTCGTAAGCTGAGGACCGAGAGTGATCTCGCCGCCCGTCGGCTGGAGGACTTTGAGAGCCGGGCCAGGCGCAACAACGTGCGCGTTATCGGGGTCCCGGAGTCCTCGGATGAGGCTTCGGTTGACCTGCTCGTGGAGGATTTGGTGCTTAACCACCTGCAGCCTAAGGGTCTTGGGAAGTTCTTCGCGGTTGAAAGGGCCCACAGAGTGCCGGGTGGGAAGCCTAGGGTGGGAGCCCCGCCGAGGCCGATCGTCGCCCGGCTCTTTCATTTTCGAGATCGGGACGCTATCCTGCAAGCATCGAGGGTAACGGGCCCGGTCCCCTTCCAGAACGCGTCGGTGAATTTCTATCCTGATTTCACCCAGCAGGTGCAGAGGCAGAGACAGGGCTTTCTGGGGGTGAAGAGGCGCCTTCGGGAGAGGGATCTGAAGTATGCCATGCTCTTCCCTGCCAGATTACGTGTGGTGTCCGAAGACCGGACATTCTTTTTTGAGTCTCTCGCCATGGCCGATGAATGGCTGGACGCTTTGCCCCGACGACGGGCGGGAGAGGACACTGCCGCGGATGGGGACAGTGGCCGGGATGGGCAAGGGTGATGTTTTCAGAGCTGGTCTGACTCGATTTGACTTTATCTGATGACTTGAATAGAGTGCAGTAAATGCGGAGGGTTGCGGGAGGACGAGGGGAGCTCTTTCCTCCCTTAGGGTACTTTTTGTAGATTTGGTAGGGCGACAGGCACACTGCAAGTTGGGGGGGCTTTGTAAGCTGCAGCAGGGGTGCAGGGTGGGGGGGATGGTTGGGATTTTGGGTTTGTTGTTGGGGGGTTTGTTTCTGCAAGGCATAATGATCATTCTCTGGATTGTTCCATGGTGGCTCTTCGGGTGGGGGGTGGGCCTCTTTGTGTTTGGGGATGGGGGGTAGAGGTTTAAGTGTTATTAGCTGGAATGTTAATGGTTTGGGAGATCGCATTAAGCGCGGGATAGTTTTGCAACACTTGAAACGGTCAATGCCAGATGTTGCCCTACTGCAGGAGACACACCTCATAGGTAATACGTGTTATGCTCTTAATAGGAAGGGTTATAAATTCATAGCTCATTCGGGATTTTCCTCCGGGTCCAGGGGTGTGGGCATCCTAGTCAGGGCCTCGCTACCATTTGAGGTGGACTCCACAATTGTTGACGATAGGGGGAGGTTTGTGGCGGTGGCGGGGAGGTGGGAAGGTAGAACTTTGCTTTTGGTTTCGGTTTATGTCCCTCCAGCCCTGCAGGCCTCCACGTTTACAGATCTGGGTAGGGCCTTGCTGGACCTCCCGGGAGGAATGCTAGTGGTGGGGGGGGATTTCAATGCTGTCGGCTCTGGGCTGCTGGATAGGTACCCGCCCAGAGACACTGGGGGGGGCTCAGAAGTGGCTCCCAGACTTACTAGACACACTCGGCCTGATAGATTGCTGGAGGCTCCGGCACCCCACACAGCGTCAATACACCTTCCACTCCGGGGCGCATGGTAGCCTCTCTAGGATTGACTACCTGCTCACTTTGGCTGCGCACGCCCCACTGGTGTCTGAGGTCAGGCACATGGCGCGTGGCATATCGGACCATTCGCCAGTGTGGGTCAGGCTGGATATAAGCCGCGAGGGAGGGGGAAGGGTGGCTCCTATTAACCCCTGGTACTTTCGAGATTCCAAGATGCGCAGCGCACTGGTGAAGACAGTGGATAATTTCTTCAAGGACAATCATGGGTCCGTGGACTCGGCTGTGTCGTTGTGGGAAGCATTTAAGACCGTGCTGCGAGGGGAGGCCCTCTCACTTGTAGTGGCGGCCAAGCGGCGGAGAGATGGCGAGGTTATGCAAGTGGAGGAGGAGATCGGGGCTTTGGAGGGAGCGTTAGAGGAGGAGGTAACAGCGGCCTCACTGCATGAGCTGAGCTTGAAGCAAGCCGAGTATAAGGACCTTGTGACAAATGCCGCTAAGACCCTCAGTAGGGAACAGCAGGGCCGCCTGTATGATGTTGGTGACAAGGCCGGGAAGCTCTTAGCTTGGCTGGATAAAAAAGAAAGGGTTAATAGAGTAGTGCCGGAGTTGACGGGAGAGGGGGGAGAGGTGATTGTGGAACCTGAGGGGATTGTACAGTCTTTCTCGGACTATTTCTGTCAGGTTTATGCCTCAGTGTCGGATAGGCCGCCCGAGGACTCGCGTGACCTCTTGAGGGATATCGCTCTGCCCTGTCTCTCTGATGTAGATAGAGATGATCTTGATGGAGAGATAACGGTCGATGAGGTGGCGGGAGCTATTCGCGCGCTGAACCCGGGCAAGGCCTCGGGCCCGAATGGCTTGCCGATTGACCTGTATAAGCTGTTCCCGGATAGGGTAGCCCCTCACCTGCGCGCCATGTTCGTGGAGGCGCGGGGGAGTGGGACCCTCCCGTTGGACCAGAGGCTGGCGACAATTGTTGTGATACACAAAGATGGTAAACCCCGAGATAAGTGTGCCTCATATAGGCCCATCTCACTCCTCAACGCCGAGCCGAAGATTCTGGCTAAAATCCTGGCGGGCCGATTGGTCAGGGTACTTGGAAACTTGATTCACCCGGATCAATCCGGTTTTATTCCGCATCGCAACACCGCGTTAAACCTTAGGCGCCTTCATGGTGTGATCGCCAGGGCTGGCACGCTGCGAGAACCGGCTATTGTGGCGTCTCTTGATGCCACGATGGCCTTTGATACGGTGGAATGGGCGTATTTGTGGGCTGTGCTAGCCAAGTTCGGCTTTGGCCCTGGTTTTGTGAGTTGGGTGAGGTTGCTGTATGAGGGACCCCTTGCGAGTGTGGTGGTAAATGGCCGGGCATCGACTCCGTTCCGGCTTGGGAGGGGGACTCGGCAGGGCTGCCCCCTGTCGCCTCTGCTGTTCGCCCTTGCCCTTGAACCGCTGGCGGCGTGGATACGATGGCACCCGGACATACGTGGCCTTCGCTGGTCGCCCGAACACGAGGACCGCATTTCGCTATATGCTGACGACATCCTGTTGTATCTTGCCTCGCCCAAGAATTCATTCATAGTGGTTTGTGACGTTCTTACATCTTTCGGTAGGAACTCGGGTCTCGTCATCAACTGGAGTAAATCGTATTTATACGTCCTTAGTGGTGAGGTTCCACCGGTCCCGCGAACTTGTTCGATCCAGATTGCTCAGCAGGGCTTCATGTATCTGGGGATCTTTATCTCCATGGACCCTGCTTTGCGGTATGAGAGAAACCTGCTTCCCCCCCTGGCGCGCCTGCGGCGGGATGTTGAGGGCTGGCGGAGGTTGCCGCTCTCCCTCGTCGGGCGCGCTGCCTTGTTCAAAATGATGTCCCTTCCTCGGTTCCTCTACGCATTGCAGAATACTCTGGATTGGGTGCCGGCCAGGTACTTTCGGGAGGTCGAAAGCCTCCAACGAACGTTGTTGTGGGATGGGCGGCCGCGGATAGCGATTGCTAAATTGACGCTTCCATGGTATGACGGGGGTATCGCTCTTCCAGACATCCGACGCTATTACTGGGCCACCCAGTTGTCCGCGATTAACCATGGTCTTTATGGCCCGGCTCTCAGCCCTGGTTATGCCATGGACAGATGGTTGCTGCGTGGTGGGAACTATCTTAGGGCATTGTATTCGCGGTCCCTCGACTCGTCCCTCACGGGGCCCACTGGGGTGGCGGTGCGTGTATGGAAGATGGCGACTGACTCTCTGGGCTGGAAGGATAGGCTCACCCTAGCTACCCCGTTGTTTGAATCTGAAAGGTTGGGTAGGCTTTGGCATACGAAAGGGTTTGATAAATGGGACTTGATCGGCATCTCCAGGGTTGGAGATGTGCTGATTAAGGGGAGGGTGAAGTCCTTTGAAGAGTTGCAGAAAGAGTATGAGTTGCGGTCAGTCCTTGTGGAGGGTGAGAGGGTGCCTGAGTCCTCTCCTTTGGAGGACCGGATCCTTGATGGCCATATGCCAGAGAGCACGATCTCGCTCATCTACAAGAAACTGATAAATGTTCGGGCTGATATGCTTCTGGGGCTGCGGGACCAGTGGACCAGGGACGGACTCGAGTTGGATGATGAGGACTGGCAGTCTGCTGTTTCCTCTCCTAAGGAGGTTGCGATCCCGTCGCGTCTGAGGCTGGTGCAGCTCAAGATATTGCATCGAGTGTATGTGACGGGGCCGCGACTGGTTCATATGGGATTCTCTGAGGAAGGCCTATGCAGGAGGGGATGTGGTATGGTGGGTACTTTCCTCCATATCATTTGGGAATGTGGTGTCATCACGGAATTTTGGAGGCGAGTCCATGCGGTGATGGGGGAGGTGACGGGCATTGCCATGCAGCCGGAAGCGCGGTGTTGTCTCCTGAATGTCTGGGGGCCCACTGATCATGATGAGGCGCAGACCCAGTGGGTGACTCTGGGTAACATGGTTGCTAAGAGGGATATCGCGCGCTTGTGTGGTTCCGCGGGGCCCCCCACGTTAACCGCGTGGAAAGAAAATATGGACTGGAGTATGCTCAGGGAGAAGACAGTCTATTGCGCTAGAGGCTGCCCTCGGAAGTGGCATGCCATCTGGGGGAGGTGGAATCAATACAGGGGGGGAATATGTCTTGCCCCTGATCTGGATCCCCCCGAGGAACAGCTTTCTTCTTGATCTTCTTTCCAGCTTAGTATGCAGATGTGATGGTTAATTGACTTCTTGGGCCTCTGCTTTCCCCCCGTTTTCCTCTTTTCACAGTACTGTAACTGTTAGACGATTGGGGTCCGGCTCCCCCCTGAGGGGCTAACACCGTGGGTATTCAGTGTTGTTGCCTTGCTGGGGTTTGTTGTGTGTTTGTAATTATTTAAAAATGGAACATTTTCACTGCTCCTTCAATGCACTGTGGACGTTTCTTTGTTCTCTCCTACCGAAGCTGCCGAACCTCCGGGTTGTCGGCTGAATAGCTGTGTCCAGATTCTTGAAGAAATAAAGGTTTTATAAATAAAAAAAAATAAAAAATAAAAATTCACAAACATTTTGCGATTTCTTGTTATTCCTTCTCTAATTCCGAAATCGCAATTAAGGAATACCTTCCCATTCATTCCTATGGGCCAGGAGGCCCATAGGAATGAATCGGAAGTCATTCTCAATTTGCGATTCGCAATTAGAGAATCGTAAATTAAGAATAATTTCAAGGGTGCAAGGGTGTCATAAGGACACCCTGATGCACCCCTGAAATGAGGATTTGTGCGCGTATGGTGCACATACATGCCCTAAGGGCATGTATGTGCGCCACATGGCACTTTGAAAAATGCCAAAAAGTGCATTATTCAAAGAAGTCGCAAATTACCACCAACTTCAAGTTGGTGGTAATTTGCGATTTCTTAAGGAGAAATCGCACAACTTGGGTGCTTGTTACATAGCATTTAAGGAATCGCAATTTGCGATTCCTTAAATGCTTACGCAAAATTAAGGAATCGCAAAATTAGCGATTCCTTAATAATGCGATGCGAAAATGCTCATACATCGCGTTTTGCGATTTTGTATTCGCAAACGCTGTTTTTTTGCGAATCGCAGCATTTGCGAATACAAGATCGTTTGCTACATATGCCCCGAGTCCTTATTTTACATATCTGACATCCGGCAGATTAAAAGAAAAACAGAGGGAAAGATTATTGTTACATCGTGTTTTTCCTCTCTCTTTGTACTTCTTTAGTGTTTGTTCTCTGCTGCTCTCCTGCATCTGTGATGTCACCTAGAGTTCCTTTTGTGTATGTTTGATTCTACTGTCAGTTATATCTGAGGCTGAGCAGAAGGGCAGATGCTCCCGGTGGGGCCTTAACTGGGACCTTTACTGAATTACATTCTTGCTTGTAACCTGTACATTAATTCTTGATTACTAAGAAAAACCCCACATCTGGACGCAGCAACACAAGGACTCATCTATTTATTTTGTTAAATGTTACACTGGCGATGATTTAAGGTAAGAAACCACGCGTGATCAAAAGATACTGCAAAAGAAACTAACTAAACCTCATGCCCAACCCCTTGATTGCCTAACCGGTGTCTACAACATCAGACAGCCAGAAGTAAGTTGAGCGTTGGTATGGGCTTGGGACATGTTAAAGTATGCCTAAACGTTGGATGTTAAGTTGTGACCTGCTGCTTGAAATCTGCTATTACATGGAATTTGCAGCTTGATTTTGAGACTCTCCGCCTTATACACATCTTACAAAAGGAGGTGATTTGATCTGATTAACTCGGAATCTGCCTGCTATGTGTCTAAAAGGGTTTGAAGGTGCTGTCATCAGACTGGTTGGAGTGCTATGAGTGCCACTTTTGGAGTGCTATGAGCAGTTGGGAATTCCAGTATTGGCAGTGCAACTGAGGAGTTCGGTTCTATGCGTGCTCCTATTGTGTTGATGTGCCCCTATGGTGAATCTGCCATTGCTACCACTGTTTGAGAATGTGTTTAAACTGGGGACTGCCTTATCAAGAAGTTTCACTCTTATGTAAGGAGAAATGCAGCTCTGCAACTGAGGAAACTGTCTCCACATACATGAGGATAGGTGTCTATGTGCTCCCGGAGGAATTTTGTTTAAAAAAAAAGAAAAAGGCGCAATGAAACGTTATCATTTCACTTCCCTAATTGACACGTCGCGCTTCTGCTATGGGGTGGTTTGAACTGTTTTGTTGCGGTTCAAACTATAAACAGAGCTCGTGCACCGTACCTGTTTCCATTATCGTGCTCACCACGAGCCTTGCTTCCCCGCACGCAGCCTCCTGTGCCTTCGCCGTGTGCATCTTCCTGTGTCCTGCCTGCTCTGCTCTCAAGACGTGCAGTGAGCCATCCGGCTCAGCGTCATGTACGTGCCGCCATTTTAGGGTTGGCGTACTGCTACCTCAAGTGTATCTAGTAGTGTATCATCTACAGTGCCAACCAAAATGTGTTTATGCCGTCTTCTATGCACCGCATCTTATGGAGCAGAGGGGAGGAGTACTTCTTATTTTACATGGCTGACCCGAACATAGTTAAAGAATCACAATGGTGATGATTATGAGGATATCATCGAGGAGCTGCAGTTATTCAATTTCATGGTTGAGAGGGCACAACGCGACTGGGAAAGAGACCATTATATGCTGACCTATGATGACTGTGACTGTGGGATTTCAACGTCCGAAGATGACTACGGTGACTACTTTTTTTTGTTTTAGTTTGTTATGTTAAAGATATTGTAATCTGCTCTGTTTCACATATCAGCTATGTTGCTGGGTGTACTGTTGATGATCTTTTTACTTTTTGTTCTGTTTATGCTACTTTTACGTCTTTCTACATGTTACAAATGTATGGTATTGTCATTCCTTTGCGGTTATTGCATTTTAGTTAGTTTTTAGAGTTCAGTGATGTGCTTGATTAGTTTGCTTTTATTGGATTGAGCCACTTATGGGCTCAACATTTGTTGGGGTGCTCAAATTTTATTTATTTCCAGTGATTATTTGCAGAAGCGTTTGATACTGCTATGCGTTTTCGAACCACTTTTGAAATTGCTCCATTCTTTTTGTAGTTAAAGGTGATGAGATATGTTGATGCTCAGTTTATTCTTTATTTTTGAAGAACCACATTTCTTAGTGCTCTATTTCATTAGAGGGGTTCACATATTTACTGTGAGGAGTCGTGCAGGGGTTACATTTTATTTTATAGTATTGAACTACATTTGTGCTCAAATTGTTCTTGAGGTGTTCATTTCCATTTTGAATTTTCTGAAGATTAGTTGTTCCAGTGTTTGGACTTATTGGATGTGTACTTTTGCGGAGCCACATCGGTGCTCATTTTTGTGGCACTCCATTCTTTTCAGGTTTAATGATAAAGAGCCGTAGTGTGCTCAGTTCTATTCATGCTCAGTTTTATTCATAATTAATATTGTTGAACCATGTAAGTGCTCTAATTAGTTAGAGGTGTTCAGTTATACAGAGAGCCGCTGTAGTGCTCATTGTTATGAAGAGCCTTGTTGTGATCATTTTTATGTGAGGAGTCATAGTGCTTCTCAATTTTTGGATTTGTTGGAGGGATTCAGTTTTATGAAGAGCCGTGTAAGTGCTCAATCGCTTAGAGGAGTTCAAATTTATTAGTGGAGTTACGAGCCACAGGTTGCTCATTGATATGAACCACGTAAGTGCTCTAATGTTTTAGAGGAGTTCAAATTACTTAATGTAATGAAGAGTCGCAGGTTCCTCAATTTTGTTGATATGAACCACGTAAGTGCTCTAATGTTTTAGAGGAGTTCATATTTAATTTATTAATTCTTGTATCTGAACCTTTTTTCCCTTATATCTTTTGGAGTGTTCAGTTTCTTTTGTTTGCTGGTGATGAACCCATCCACTTCCATTCTTGTGGATTTTGTTATGTGGTGGTCCTTAACCACATTTATTTATTATCCATTTCCTTTCATTTTCAGGTGACAGTACTGCCTTTCGTACTTTCACCCGTTTGATGTGTTATTCTCTTCCACTAAATTTGCGAAGAGGGTTTACTTTGTATGTGCTGCATTTTCTATCATCTACTTTTCTTCTTTCCTTCGTTTCTCCTTTGCTCTTATTTCTGTCAAGGGAGGAGATGTGTTACATCCTGTTTTCCTCCCTCTCTGTCCTTCTTTAGTGTTTGTTCTCTGCTGTTCAGCCTTCATCTGTGATGTCACCTAGAGTTCCTTTTGTGTATGTTTGATTCTACTGTAAGTTATATTTGAGGCTGAGCAGCAGGGCAGCTGCTCCCGGTGGGGCCTTAAATGGGGCCTTTACTGAATTAAATTCTTGCTTGTATCCTGTACATTAATTCTTGATTACTAAGAATAAACCCACATCTGGACGCAGCAACACAAGGAGTCATTTATCTATTTTGTTAAATGTTACAATTATCCCTATTCATACTCGGCAAGAAAAAACACCAAGCAAAAGGCAAAAAAATATATGAAGGGGGCAACAGTCCCAGCCAAGCGTTTAATCTCCACTTGCCCGCACATGCATAATCCTCCCACTACCTGCGAAGATAGAAAGGCGGCCATCTTATAGTGTAGTTTTTCTTGCAGGAATACACTAGGATAGTCTAAGATCACAAACAATTGCTATCGTTTGAGTTTTCTGCCATTATCTTAAATGTTGGACATCTTCCCGATCCAAAGGGAAGGAAAAGGGAAAGGTCATTCCTATTATTACTCGGTAAGAAAGGACAAAAATTCAAGAAAACAAAGGACCCTGCCAAATATATCGCTACCATATGCCAGCGCATGCGTAGTCAGTGCTGCCAGCAAGATCGAAAGGTGGCACTATTATAAATTCGCCTATCCTATGCTCATAAACAGATTTTCTGAATGATTGTGTCTCGGACCATTTCCATATGTGCGCTATTTAAAGATTTCTTTTAGGTTTAGCTTTTTTAAGCACATGCGTATTCAGCACCATCGACTAAACAGATACTCGGCCATCTTATACTATGGTCCTTCATATGTGCAAATGAGGTACCCTAATAGTTCATACTTTTAACCAATGGCATAATTGTCATTTCCGCTTTCCCACACAGGCCTAATAGCCCATCTAGTATATAAACAATTCACAACTGTTCTCCCTCAATTAGCATCAAAGTGAACCAAGGGTCACGCTATAATATAGCTTGGGATCCCTCATGCATATAGCATACGTAGGTAGGCATGCATGTATGTATCAATACCATATTCAGTATTCAGAAAGTCATACATCATCAAGGGTAGTTAAAAAGGTTATGTCAATCAGAACTACAGTGTCAAAACCACACACATAGTATTTCGCTCAGAAAAGAATGTAAATTCTGACAGTAAATGCTGTCAAGCATATTCAGTTATCACATAATGTCAATCTGATTAATTTTTTTCACCAATCTCTCAGAGATATCCAATGTGTGTAATAGAAAAACAAACAGTTTCCAGAAAGATACTCTAAACATAAATGCATATCTAGTCCTAGATTACATGGTGACATTTTATAGAAAGTAATGCATCTCTGAATTGCTATTCAGGCCCTTCTGCATTGTACATAACTTATATATCCATTTTGCCTATCTCTGACATAAAGAAAGTTCTCTGTTACCTCCTCTCTCACCACTAATCAGATGTTCTATGGCATGGAACTAGATATCTCTGTTGTCAGGGTGCTCTTCCTTTATGTGTGATGCAATTGGATACCTTTCATCCATATTTTTTATTGCACGGACATGTTCTTGTACCCTTACCTTAAGACAGCGTATACTACTGCCTACATACAATTTTCCACACGCACAGCCAATAACATATACTGTGTGCGTGGTATTGCAATTAATGAAAGACATGATTTGGTAAGTTTTGTTCGTATTGGACATAAACCCTATGAATTTATTTCTTCCTAGTCGACACACTGAACAGTTACCACAAACATGAAAACCACCCGGTTTAACCGGTAGCCATGTTCTCCCTCTCTGATCAGTGTCCCTCTTTCTTACATAGCTTGGACAGAGCTTTTGTATGATTGTATTGCCCTTCGGTTTGCCTGGAATAATATTCGTCAGGCTAGTATCTGTGCTCAAAATGGACCAATTCTTTCTCAACACATTGTAGATATGATTGCTGTGTTGATTATACTGTGTGATAAACAACACATTATTTTTTTAGTCTATGCCTTTCTTATTTTTCTTTGATCTGTCCATATTGACAGTCAAGGTCTGTTTCCTGTCCATTGCTTTCACTCTTAAATGATTAAATGATTATAATATCTCATTATCTCCTGGAAGAAGGACCATAAGGTCAGCTCAATCTGAGAAGAGGGAACTCATATGCAATAGAATTGATAATTGATGAGGTAATCATATAATGCTTTGGTTTATTAAATATACTTTTCATTCCATTAGGGTGTTATTACAAGCACTGAAGTAAGTCTGCTGATCAGACATTGATGTTATATAAGGTTGTGTATTATTCGACAGTTTTATTCCAATGGTATGTCTAGGCATCTTTTCTCCCAATGTTGCTGATCATAAATATATGAACTTCTCTCAACTTTTATCAGATAAGGTATTAATTATATGTACATATGTGCATTTACGCACAAAATATATAACCTTGTTGTAAGCATAAGACAGTGCTTGTATAATACGTTTCCCATACTGTCTTTTTTTATGAATTAAGTGTGAGATGACTTAATATTGTAAATATGAACTGTTGCATGTATGTTCTTATAATGTAAATGTGAATTTATGGAGTTAAGTCTATAAAAAGATCATGGCCTCATAATTAATTGACTGCTCTGCTCAACAATAATGTAAATATGTAAATAGAAGAGTTATGGATGTATAGCCATAGTATGTGAACAATTTAGGTCGAACCAACATTAATATTTTAAGAAGTTTTTTAAATTATTGTATATTGTCTATGTTTTGTAGCCCTGAAGAAGTCCTTCAATAGGACGAATCATGTTGGATAATATTCCTCCCCTACCACGGACAGATCATAAAGCAATTTATTTTAAGGTAATAAACCCAGAAAGAAACAGTTCCCATTTGAATAGACAATCTCTTGTTAAAACTCATCCCTGGCACAGAATACAAAAAAGAGAGTTAGAAGAAGTCCTTGATAGGAACCCCCTTTGAATGTCTCTGTCATCAATTTGGCAGCTAACAAATTTGATGACTGGATCACGTCAACAGTAGACCATCTGGCACCAGAAAAAACAAAGAAACTGCGAAGAAGCCAGGCGTCTGCACCTTGGTATAACTTATATCTCAAACACATCAAGTCCAAATGCAGACAACTCGAACAGTTATGGAGGGTCGACTACAGTAAGGAACATAAAACGGCCTATAATTTAATCCTTGAGGAATACAAGGAAGCAATAAAAAAAAAAAATGGATTATTTTACAATACGAATAGATGCAGCCAGAAACTCATCAAAGGAGCTTTTTAAAAACGGTTACTGTCCTTTCTAAACGGCAGCAGGATAACCAGTTCACAACAGACCTACATTTCTGTAATAAGATTGCAAAATGTTCAAACCAAAGTACAGTCAGTCTATAACAAATTCCTTAGAACAGCACGTAATTCGACTGACAATAATGATCAATCGATCAATCAATCACGAAATTTGTAGAGCGCGCTACTCACCCGAGCGGGTCTCAAGGTGCTGGGGGGGGCTGCTACTGCTCTAAGAGCCAAGTCTTGAGGTGCTTCCTGAAGGAGAGGTGGTCCTAGGTCAGTCGAAGGTGGGTGGGGAGGGAGTTCCACGTCTTGGCGGCCAGGTAGGAGAAGGATCTTCCTCTGGTGGTGAATCTTCGAATCCGTGGGACGGAGGCGAGGGCGAGGCTGGCGGAGCGGAGCTGGCGAGATGGCGAGTAGAATGTAAGGTGGTTGTTGAGGTATTCAGGGCCGCTGTTGTGGAGAGCTTTGTGTGCGTGGGTGAGGAGCCTGAACGTGATCCTCTTGCTGACGGGGAGCCAGTGCAGGTCTCTCAGGTGGGCGGAGATGTGGGAGTGACGGGGGATGTCCAGGATGAGTCGTGCAGATGCGTTCTGTATGCGTTGGAGTCTTTTCTGTAGCTTGACTGTGGTTCCGGCGTAGAGGGCATTCCCGTAGTCCAGCCGGCTGGTGACGAGGGCCTGGGTGACCGCCTTTCTGGTTTCGGTGGGGATCCATGCAAAGGGTGTTGAAGCATGAGGATGAGACTGCGTTGACTTGCTTGGTCATCGTGAGAGAGGAGTCAAGGATGAAGCCCAGGTTGCGTGCATGGTCTGTGGGCTTGGGGGCGGAGCCCAGGGCAGGGGGCCACCAGGAGTCATCCCAGGCGGAGGGGGAAGGTCCGAGGATCAGGATCTCCGTCTTGTCTGAGTTCAGTTTCAGATGGCTGATCTTCATCCATTCCGCGACATCTTTCATTCCTTCCTGGAGACTGGTTTTGGCGGTGGCGGGGTCATTGGTGAGGGAGAGGATCAGCTGGGGGTCGTCAGAGTAGGAGATGATGTTGAGGTTGTGGTTGCGAGCGATGGCTGCGAGGGGGCTCATGTAGACATTGAAGAGGGTGGGGCTGAGCGAGGAGCCCTGGGGTACGCCGCAGATGATCTTGGTGGCCGCGGCGCGGAAGGTTGGGAGACGGACTCTCTGGGTTCTGTCGGAGAGGAAGGAGGTGATCCATTCCAGGGCCTTTCCTTGGATCCCGGCGTGGTGGAGGCGGGTTGTTAGGGTGTGGTGGCAGACGGTATCGAACGCGGCCGATAGGTCGAGGAGGATGAGGGTGGCGGTTTCCCCGTTGTCGAGCAGGGTCCTGATGTCGTCGGTGGCTGCGATGAGGGCGTTCTCGATGCTGTGGTTCGCTCGGAAGCCGGACTGCGATGGGTCGAGGGAGTTGTTCGTATCGAGGAAGGCGGTCAGTTGTTTGTTGACGATCTTTTCGATGACTTTTGCGGGGAACGGGAGGAGCGAGATGGACCGGAAGTTCTTGAGGTCTGTGGGGTCCGTGGTGGGTTTCTTCAGGAGGGCACTGATCTCTGCGTGCTTCCAGCTCTCCGGGGAGGTGGCGGATGCGAAAGAGTTGTTGATGATGTTCCGGAGTTGGGGTGCGATGATGGAGTCGGCTTTGTTGAATATGTGGTGGGGGCAGGGGTCGGCTGGGGAGCCAGAGTAGATGGTGTTCATCACGTGGGTGGTGTCTTCAGTGCTGACGGGGGTCCAGGCGCGGAGGCTGGTGGTGGGGGGCGTTGGTGCAGTGGTGGGGTATGTGGGCTGGGTGCCGAAGCTGTCGTGAATATTGACTATCTTGCGGTGGAAGAACGTGGCGAGTGAGTTGCAGAGGTCTTGCGAAGGCGTGATGTCGTTGTTGCTGGCGCTGGGGTTCGAGAGCTCTTTGACGATGTTAAAGAGTTCCTTGTTGTTGTGGGTGTTGTTGTCCAGTCGTTCGCTGAACGATGTCCTTTTGGTTGCGCGGATCAGCTGGTGGTGTTTTCGGGTGGCGTTCTTGAGGGCAGTCAGGTTGTCTGCGGTCTGTTCGTGGCGCCAGGCTTTCTCGAGGGTGCGGCAGGATTTCTTTGAGTCTTTGAGGTCGTCGGTGAACCAAGGGGCTTTCCTGCTGCCAGGTTTGCTCCGAGGGTTCTTCAGTGGTGTCAGGTTGTCGGCGCAGTTGGAGATCCATTGTGCGAGGTTGCTGGCTGCGTCGTAGGTGTCAGAGGTATAGGTAGGGGAGTTTTGGCTGAGGGCAGTCATAAGCTGGTCGGAGGTGATCTTGCTCCAGCATCTTCGGGGCGCCTGTTGCACGTGGTGGTGGGTCGTGGTCCTTCTGTAGTTGAAATGGACGCAGCTGTGGTCGGTCCAGTGTAGTCCGGTCGAGTGGCTGTAGGTGACGAGGTTGCTGGAGGAGAAGACGGGGTCCAGCGTGTGGCAAGCGTAGTGGGTGGGGCTGTCTACCAGTTGCTTGAGTCTGAGGTTGGCGAGGCTGTCTAGCAGGGTGGTGGAGTTGTTGTCATTGTTGTTCTCCAGGTGGAAGTTCAGGTCCCCCAGGAGGATGTAGTCAGAGGAGGCGAGGGCATGCGGGCTGATGAATCCGCGATGGCTTCGCTGAATTGTGTGTGTGGCCCCGGGGGTCTGTAGATGAGGGTGCCTCGGAGGGTGGTTTAGGGGTCGGTGTGTATCTGGCAGTGCAGGTGTTCGGCGGCGGTGAGGGTGTCCTCGGAGTTGGTCGTGATGCGGATTGTGTTCTTGTAGACGATGGCGATGCCTCCTCCGGTTTGGTTGGAGCGGTCCTTCCGGGTGATCTTGTAGCCGTCCGGGATGGCTATGGCGATGTAGGGGGCTGAGGAGGCGCCGCTCATTCAGGTTTCCGTGAGGAAGGCGACGTCTGGTGCTGTAGTGTCGAGGAGGTCCCAGAGTTCGACGGCGTGTTTGTGGACAGAGCGGGTGTTGAGCAGGATGCACTTGAGGTGGTTGTTGTTGGCACCTGGTCTGGGGTGCGTGGTGCAGGTTCGGAGGCAGGTGAATTTGCAGGCTTGGCAGGTGACGGGTCCTTGGGTGCGTTTCGGGGTGGCTTGATGGCAGGCGGGTGTTCGGCCGGCATTGAGTGCGTGGAGGGCGGCAGTGATGGTGCTGGGCGCGTTCCAGGCGCGGACGGGCGCAGACGGGCTTGCCTTTGGCGCGCCTTAGGCGCGCCAGCGCCGCGCCCGCTGCGCACGGCTGCTGCGTGGCCGCTTCGTGGCCTCCATAAGAAGGGCAGTGGGAGGGAGGAGCAGCTGGGAGGTGGGAGCGGGGCGGCGAATGGGCTTGCAGGGAGGCGGGCCGCAGGGACGCAGTGGCAGGAGAATGTGAGAATGCGAGGGAGGGGAGCGGGAGGGGGGATACAGAAGGCAAAACGGGGGGCAGGGGTACAAATTAGGGCAACAGCAAGTGGAGGAACAAAGGCACAAAGTACAGTGAAAAGGGGCACAATAATACGGTGATACAAAAAGAGAAAGGGGACACGCCATTACGGTAATGCAGTGAAAAGCTCCAAGAGACGCACAATACAGTAAAAGTGTACCGGTGGCGCGGGGGCAGGAAGCGGCAGAGCAGGCAGCGGGGCAGGCACAGGCCGCGTCACAGGAGGACCGTGAGGCGGCAGAGGGGGGGGCGACCTACCTGAACTCAGGGTCAAGGGTCGCTCCCTTCACCGCTTCGCGGCCTCCATAAGAAGGGCAGTGGGAGGGAGAAGCAGCTGAGAGGCGGGAGCGGGCGGCGAATGGGCTTGCAGGGGGGCGGGGCCGCAGGGACGCAGCAGCGGGAGAATGCGAGAATGCGAGGGAGGGGAGTGGGAGGGGGGAAACAGAAGGCAAAACGGGGGGCAGGGGTACAAATTAGGGCAACAGCAAGTGGAGGAACAAAGGCACAAAGTACAGTGAAAAGGGGCACAATAATACGGTGATACAAAAAGAAAAAGGGGACACGCTATTACGGTAATGCAGTGAAAAGCTCAAGAGACGCACAATACAGTAAAAGTGCACCGGTGGCACGGGGGCAGGAAGCGGCAGAGCAGGCAGCGGGGCAGGCACAGGCCACGTCACAGGAGGACCGTAAGGCGGCAGAGGGGGGGCGACCTACCTGAACTCAGGGTCAAGGGTAATACCACTGAGGAGAATCTTACCCTCAATCGCTTGTCTAGTTTCTCAACTCTAACAATAGAGAACGTTAATAATCGATTATTACTGACCAAGTTAGGTTCTCCCACTGACCCAAGTCCTCCTGCCACTTTACACCTGGTCTCCAAAAAGATCAGTACACATTTAGCCCATATTCTAAATGAGGTGATTAGTACCGGGACTTTCCACCAGTCCTGGAAAAAGGCATGCATTAGGCCTATTTTGAAGAAACCCTCCTTGGATCCCACTGAGGTGAAACACACTCGTCCAGTATCTTGTCTACCAATACCGGCTAAAATCTTAGAAAGATCAATTAACATGGAACTAACCCACTACTTAGATTGCAATATCCTCCTAGATTCCACTCAACACGGCTTCAGACTTCACCACTCCACAGAGTCTGCCCTGATCATGGCCACAGAGGAGATTGGCATACAGTTGGATGGGGGGAAGAGCCGTCCTTATCCTACTTGACCTATCATCAGCATTCAACACCATTAACCATGCAGTGCTAATGCGGTGGCTGAAAGCAATAGGTATCAAAGAGATGGCTCTAACCCTACTCTTCATGGCATCCAGGGAGCAGAGGGTCGGTTGGGACAATCTTAAATCAGAAAACTTCTGCCTCCCTTGTGGAGTACCACAAGGCTCAGTTATATCACCAACCTTGTCTTACATCTATGTTACCCCTCTGACCAAACTAATTAGAGAACACAGTGGAGGGTTGAATTTACAGCTGTTAGCTTCCACAATTGTCTGAAGTGTATTATGGGCTGGATGAATTTAAATTTCCTCAAGCTTAACACAGGTAAAACAGAGGTCATGGCATTTGGGCAGGGTCCATCAATATGGAATCAAACGTGGTGGCCAACTGAGGCAGGTAACTGCCCCCTTCCATCTACTAAGGCAAGAAACCTAAGAGTAATGTTTGACAACTAGTTAAACTTTGCAGGACAGATCAATCACCTGACTTCCTCATGCTTCTTTCTATTGAAGGTTCTGCGTAGGATCTTGCCTTTTATTCCTCAGGACCTCAGGGAAACGGTATAAGCAGCTTTAATCCTCTCAAAAATGAACTATGGTAATGCATTATTTTTGGGAATCGACAGGTATCAGAATGCCAAACTGCAGTCATTGCAGAATGCCGCAGCACGAGTACTACTTCATATCCCTAAATATCACTCCATTTCACTAGCATTAGGCAGCTCCATTGACTCCTGATCCAACAACGTATGGCATTTAAATAGGCCTGGGCCAAAATTCCGTTCCGTTCGCGGAAATTGCGATAATTTGGTATTTTCGCGTTCCGCAGAAAGCGCGAAAATGTCAAAATTTCCGCATTTTGCAGCTTAGCAATTATTTGTTTCTTGCTCGCTCTGTAAAATAATACATTCTCACGTGCGCGCGATCGCCTTACCTGAATCCCCGCGTTCGCCGACAAGTTTTCCCGATCCGGTCGCGTTCTCCACGAGATGTTGGATTGTTGGTAGCCATTTGCGCTGTCACGCGACAGTTCGCGCCCACAGTAACGTCATGCGTCACGCGATCACGTCTTTCTTCTCGCGATCATGCACCGCGAGACAAGTGAAAACAAGATGGCCGCGCCCGCGAGCAACCGCATGGGTAAGTTGGCGAGCCGCGACCACGCAGAAAATACCGCGAACGGGCGGGAAAAAAACTTCTGCATCTTCGCGATATTTCCGCGTGTTTGCGGAGATTTTTAACATTTTCGCCATAAGTTGCGAAAGTGATGCAAATTCCGCCCACCCCTACATTTAAAGCTCTTTGTCTGGTACATAAGGCGTTGTATCGTGGGGGAGCCATGGACATGCCAAAACTATTTCTCTGGTATTCCCCACAACGGAATCTTAGATCAGCCAGTACAGAATAGTTCAGGTTCCCAAAATTGAAAAGCCAGATGGGGAAGGAAAAGCCTATCCCATCGGGCAGCCAAACTATGGAACAAGCTGCAGATTACTATTAGGCTACAGCCAAACAGGCTTCACTTTAGGAAAATTGTCAAGACCTGGCTATTCCCCTCGAAATAAACTCTGGTACTGAGCCTGGTTAATTACAACACGTCACCCCTAGCGCCAAGACGCCTTGGCATTTATGCACTTTATAAATACAATACTTACTTACTAGGGAGAAGGCCTTGAAGCCCATCACGCAGCAGGAGAGCAGGCAACAGAAGCCAACCTGACCATATGGACAGGAGACTGTTTTTGAGTAGTCATCCACTGTCAGGATTCCTGCCACAGCTTCCCTCTCTTGAATATCACAATATACTGGCATGACTCCTATCAATCCTCCCAACAGTTATGAATGAATAAAAGTCTTGTACCCTGACTTTTGACCATCTTACATGCTGTTGGTAATAGCTAGCTCCAGCTGGTATTCCCTGGTTTGTTTAAAGCGACTTAATAGCTTTTACAAATATTTTACTATGCATATGCAAGGTCAGGTTTCATGCGCCACGGAAACATCCAGAGAATCCACCAAAAGAAGCATCAATCAACCGGCATAGATGACCTTAACGTGAACCTTCTGGAAGAAAGCCTTGATCAAATAAATCTCCTGCACCTGTTCCTTGCTATAAGAAATTAGAATGCAACCTTTGCGAACATTCTTAAACACCTTTTAGAAGACAGCCTCATAAAAATTAATCATCTGCACCTGTTCCTTGTTTTAAGCAATTAGAACGCAACCTTTGTAAACATTCTAAAGCACCTTCTAGAAGGCGGCCACATCAAGTTAATTATCTGCACCTGTTCCTTGTTACAAACAATTCGAATGTGACCCTTATAAATGTTCTAAAGCAGTCTTATTTAAAGACCGCCCACAAACTCCTCCCCTTCGCTTAGCCCGACTCTGTCTTGCCAGCTTCCTCGATCCTCCCGCTTTGATCACAGCACAAAGAATGTCCTGCATTTGTCTAAAAACCTGGGTGGAAAAAAGAACAAGAAAAACAAGCATTGGCATAGCCAATAGGTCTCGCCTTTGGGACCTTAAGTGTTTTGCCATGCAACAGTTGTTGTTGCACCAAGGATATTGTGCTGCATAACTAAATACTTATAAGGTCCCAAAAGCGAGACCTATTGGCTATGTAATGCTTGCTGACAAGGTCAGCAGTATCTGGTGGCCAAAAAGTTATTCGTGGGGTCAATATCTTGGCTGGTTTTAGGGATAGTTAACCCATTATAGTCAAAACTGTGCCCAACTGCAGCCCAATATGGCCAACATTATGAGTCATCACAGGTCCATTCCCATTCCCATTTTCTCCACCTCTTCTAGAGAAAGAGAAAGGGATTGTTTATCTGATTCCATCTAGTCAAAAGCCTGGTATCAGGGCCAATAACAATGCCCTGGCCAAGCACCGGTTCTCGAGTTTCCATCACTGAGGGTCACGAAACCAGTTATGCAGCTTTAATGGCAAGTATGGGACTTAGGAAAACCTGAAATTAGAACACCATCTACCCTCCTCAACGCACACACGAGCAAAGTTTATTTGGGGGCGGGAAAAGATTCATTTACCGCCTGGAAAACTCTAAAAGAACATGTGAACCATCAGAGGAGCATTTTAGAAATAATGCGTGTGAACTGGGAGGGCTACTGAGAAAGTTATTAAAAAAACGGATGACATCTGTGCACTTGAGGGAAGTTGGGAGCTATGCAATCAACTCCCACAAATAGAGGAGTACGCAGGGCATGCACACAGACACGCACACTTCTAAGTTTTGCTTTATCAGCTCACAGCTCTGGTGTTGAAAATCATATCTGTCACCTTTTGGAAAAATATAGTGTGAATCACTATGCTTTTAATGAGGACAATCAGCGTGAACCAATATCACTTAAAGTGTCATTTCTTCCCGTTCTTTTCTTAACAATACATTACATTTCAAAGAGGCAAAGAAAGCGCAGGACTTGGCAAGTAAACAATGTTCCGTCCGCTGGCAGCATCATAAATTGCAAAGCTGGCTATCAGAAGTATTAAGAAGCATTGGCTGCGCGCCCGTCATAGTAACGGCCGTGCAGACATGAAAACGAAAGTGATCGACATCGCGATCAAAGCGAAAGACGTGCGGCTGGTGGCTGCACGCATGCACGCTCGCGTGAACGCAAGCGCTAGGCCAGCCAGTAGCACTTTGAAAACTCACCTACTAAAGCCTCTCTGAGCAGCGCTTGTGCGCTGACTCAGCGAGACCTAAAAAAGGAGAGACGCCCTGCCAGAGCGGGCTTGGGTGAAGATATCCCTGTCCAAATTTGCTTGTGGGTTTGATGCTGAAATCATACTCACTACAGGTTTGACAATTTTGCTAAAGTAGCCTCCATGGACAATCTAAATGAAAACAAAACAACCAGAAAACTAAAGGTTGGTTGAGATTTGAAAAGCTTTTGTGAGGTGATACCTTAAGAGATAGAGTTATACCAGACTAAAGTCTTATTATTTGTTTGTTTATAGGTGCCATATCTGCTGGTACCATTGGTCAGACTGGTGTGAATGCTTGCTACGCTCTCTTCATCCCAACCCCCTTCCCCCTGGGACTTGCCAACGGAGCAGTGTCTCCTTCTGTAAATTGAGAGCAAGTCTCAAATGGATTCAGGGAATAGCACCGCCGCCCCATTGGAATCATCTGGGATCCAGGTAGGTGGCTTGCGACAGAAGGCTAAGCCACACACCTAACATACCTTTCAGGTGGTGCATGACCAATCAAGACCAAATATTCACAGACAATATAGCACATGTCTTATCAGGGGACCTCAATGACGCTAACAATCTGTCTGAGTTAATGCAGCAGGTGCAATTATATCTGAATAGGTTAAAAGTAGAAAATGCCAAACTTAAGGAAGCGTTGCAACAAGAGAGGACACATTTCACACAATTGAGGGATACTAAACCCAACGAGAGTCGCCCAGTTTTGACTCAGCCTCTGTTTGGAGAACCATTCCAGAGAGGGGCGTTCGCTGACCAGAATCTTCATGTATTTGTCTCTACACCCTGTCCTGTGCCCTTATAAGCTCCAGAACGCTTTCATGGCGACAGTAGTAAATTTGCAGCCTTTATGAGTCAATGGCATTTACATTTCCTTTGCCTACTTTAGGCGTTCCCCAATGGCGCGATTAAAGTAGCATTTGTAATCTCTCATTTGTGAAGTGTATCCGCTAACTGGGTAATTCCTTTAATAGAAACAAATGATCCCCTTTTGTACAACTATTCTGTTTTTAAGGCTGCCATGACTAAGTTATTTGCAAAACATGTTTTTATCCAAGCAAGTGACATGGAATTATTAAACCTATGACAAAGGCGTACGGACTTGCTGACTTATATCACTACTTTCAGTTGACTGGTGGCGGAAACGTCCTGGCTGGAAGAGAAAAGAACATCCTTATACTATCGAGGGTTGACAGATGACCTTAAAGATTCCCTCTTACACATCGTTGATCTGCCCAACGATTGTGCAGAATGTATTGATATTGTGGTTAAGCTAGATCACCGATTGAGCGAGCAAAATGGTGACCGATCTCATAGTGACACCAGAGTAATTGTTCCCAAAACTGAGAAGGAGTCAGTCAGTAAGAATCTTGATACTGAACCTATGCATATAGAAGGTATAAGTACTCTTCTATCTAATGAAGAAAAGGAACATCGCTGCAAATTAAGCCTATGTCTTTATTGTGGCAAAGCTGGTCATTTCACCAGGGAGTGTTCTACAAAACCAAAAAAGAAAGGCTGTGGCTAGTGTAGAGGTTATATAAATCAAAAGGAGGGAGAAAGAGGGGGTATGACCCACTCAGCTTCTTTACCTTAGACGTTTCAATATCAATGGGGAGTGGATCACAGGTCCTGAAAGAACCAGGGTTATCAGCAGCAATGCTGTGAAGAAACCCTCAATCACGTGTTGATTCGTAGGTGGAAAGTGGCGGTATGTTCGATATAGGCTTTCATCAGGACCTAGAGTGTGTGGGAGGCTCTATTATTTGGAAGGGACTCCCTCGTGAGGTGGGTGAATATAGTTCTTCACCAGACAATCTGGGTTCAATTGGAACCCTAATTATTCTTTTTTCGAGGGTTACTTCTGGTGTGGTGAGTAGTGCACGCTCTTTTCGGCGGCGGTAAGTGACTTGTTCTGTCACTGCTTCTCTGTTCTGGCACCGGGTTGAGAGAAGCAGTGACAGAACAAGTCACTTACCGCCACCGAAAAGAGCGTGCACTACTCACCACACCAGAAGTAACCCTCGAAAAAAGAATAATTAAGGTTCCAATTGAACCCAGATTGGCTGGTGAAGAACTATATTCACCCACCTCACGAGGGAGTCCCTTCCAAATAATAGAGCCTCCCACACACTCTAGTTCCTGATGAAAGCCTATATGACCCTCCGGGGCATGTTACAAGGCTGAAACATGTCGACCTTACTTTCGGACACAATATGAGAGTTCACCAGAACCTAAATAATCTGATCTGTGCACACACATACACCCCTTTTTAAACTGAACTCGTACCCAGGTTTAATAAAGTTTCAAACTGGTGTTTCGAGTCTATTTTAACTCCTTTGATTATCACCTTACATGTCACTACTCACTGAGCACTATTCTCTGATCACAACTGAAATAACCAGAGGTATCTCCTCCGGGTGGAGGAAGCATACGATTAACCCGATGATGATGCTGTCACGCTGTCAAACAAAAGGCGGATTATCGAACATACCGCCACTTTCCACCTACGAATCAACACGTGATTGAGGGTTTCTTAACAGCATTGCTGCTGATAACCCTGGTTCTTTCAGGACCTGTGATCCACTCCCCATTGATATTGAAACGTCTAGTGTAGAGATTGATCAAGAACAGAGAAAACTAAGGCTCTCGACCAGAAGGGAGATCATCTCATCGAGAAAAACTGTACAGATCTCACAATATCTGGCCAATGTAGGAACACAAATTCCATGGCATCTGACTATGCAAGTTACAGTAATCCTATCATCACAGAGGAGGCACATACTATCCATGCCTATTGACTCTGGGGCCACAGGCAATTTATCTGATACGACCCTAGTTGCCAAGCTCAAGCTCACAAAAGTTCCCAAAGAAAAACCTGAGCCTATGCGAGCTGTAGATTGTTCAGACTTGTCTTCTGGACTATTTTGTTTTCAGACAGTGGATCTAGCCTTAATGTGAAATATTTTGACATACTGAACAACTTGCATTTGATCTAATAGACACTTCCAACTTTGGGGTAATTTTGGGAGTACCTGGGCTAGAACACCATAATCCAAAAATTGATTGGGTACACCGCACCGCAACCTTGGACTTACCAATCTGCACTACTGCCAGCTACCAAGAGGCTCCAGAGGTGGGAATAACTCTGCATTGCACCTTGGTCCAGGGAACAGAAAACCTTAAATTACTCAAAGAATACCAGGACTTTGAAGATGTTTTTGACCCATTGAAAGCCACCTAAATGCCCCCACACAGAGTCTTTGATATCCGCATAGATCTCCTCCCGGGAACAACGCTGCCCTGCAGTAGAGTTTACGCATTGACAGAACCAAAACTCAATATCTACCCAAATATTTGTATTAACTATTCGAGATTGGTTTTCTAAGCCAACGCTGCCTGTGTCTTCCCCACTCTTATTCTAGGCAAGAAGGATGGGGAGTTGAGGGCATGTGTGAATTATAGGAAGGTCAATAAGGTGACTATTAAGAACCGCTATCCTCTCCCGTTAATTCCGGTACTACTTGATAAGGTCAGAAATTCCACTATTTACTAAAAACTAGATTCACAGGGAGTTTATCACTTAATCCGTTTACGAGAAGGCAAAGAATGGAAAACCACCGTTAGGACTAAGTTCGGTCTGTTTGATTATAGTGCTATTCGGGCTACGTAATGCTCTGGCAGCATTTCAACAAGGTCTTGAGGGAGGTTTTAGATGTTTGTGCCATCATTTACATAGACTACATTCTGATTTACTCAAACTCAGAAAAAGAACGTGTAAAGCATGTACGCACCATCTTGCAGCGCCTTAGGGAAAACACTTTTTTTGTTAAATTAGACAAATGTTCCTTCCATGTACAGTCAGTAGAGTTTCTGGGTTATCACTTATCTCCGACAGGCATCATTCGAGACCCCAAAAGGGTAGAAGCCATTACCAATCGGCCAACTCCAAAAAATGTCAAGGAAATTCAACAGATACTTGGCTTTGCCAATTTTGATTGCTGTTTCATCCCGCACTTTTCGGAGAAATTGGCGCCCATAACACAGCTGCTAAAAAACTGGCAATCATTCACGTGGTCTACAGAAGGCAATTAGGCATTGCAACTGTTAAAAGCTCAATTACCACTGCACTCATTCTTCAGCATCCCAACCCAGACCAGCCCTATTACTTCAAAGCCAATGCTTCGCAGGTAGCCGTAGGAGAAATTTAACTCAAAAGAACCCAAGAATTGGTGACATGCATCCCATAGCCTTGTATTCCAAAAAACCTCTACCAGCAGGGCAAAACTATATGGTGGCTGAGAGAGAAAACAACTGGCCATGAAACTGGTGTTCATTAAAGGAAGGCATTACCCTCAAGGGGCTAAACATACAGTCACAATATTCTCAGATCATACAAAAATTGACAATTCTTTAGCTCTGTTAGGGCTCCCACCCACAGTAAAATGCGATGGCTGCATTTCTTTAGTGGGTTCGATTTCATCATCACCTGTTGCCGAGGGACCAAGTAGTTACAGTCTGATATTCTTTCTAGACTGAGTCATGCTCACTTTTCCCATTCCACATCAGACTCCTCTACTATCATTCCACCAGAAAAGATAGTCACAGTCGATCAATCAGTCAATCAAATACACTTTATTTGGTTTTTACATAAAACCATAAAAGTATTCTAAACAGTACAGTATACAAAAATGTAACAAAGCTGACAGCTCACACTTAAAAATCACTTGTACACTACATAAGAATAAAGGCACAGTATATTAAAAAATGGGTGTATACTAATTCTTTAAAAATGAAAGAGATGAGTGCAGGAACCATAGCTCAACCAAAAACCCTTCAGCCCTATCCACTGGAACACATAAAAAAACACATTAATCAGTCGCAGCAGGCTCTAAGCCTCACTGCTGATTTTAAAAAGTTAAGAACGTAAAAAACGGTGTTACCAGATAACATTTGTAAAAAGATAAAAGTTGGTCGCACCTGCCTGAAAACCAGTAAATTCAGGATGGGGATGATAAAACTTCTCCGAGGAATCTTATAAGAATTACAAAACATTAAAAAGTGAAGCATGTCTCGTGGAGACTTACTGTTGCAGCCAAGGGGCGTTAAACTCTGACCTCTGCTACACCGATGTGGCTGAGCTAACAGGAGGTAGAAGAGATCAAGGCAAAACCTAGTTAATAATAAACAATTGTGATTACTAAAAGGCCCTAAAAGATATGGATCAGTATATTGTACAGTTTCTAAAGCGACAAACCTATGAACACTAAATTCCCTCAGCTCACATTCTTTCCGTTCCAGGTTCCTCTGATTAAAAAAGGTCTCCTTTACCCAGCTCAGATCCTTCTTATGCACCGATTGCGGGTTGGAAAATAGGTCAACTCTACCCATCCCGCCAAAGCATTTCTTGATATAATTGAACCATGGGATATGGTGAGCATGGTAGTCACAGTCACAGTCAGCGCGAGTGACACCTTTGTGGTGGCCCTACATAAAGAATATATACAACTAAAGGCTGAAGAATAGCTCAAAACACCTAACCATACTGTCACAGGTAAACTGTTACTTCATGCTCAAAAACTGTACATCCCTACTATAGAATTAAGACTTCAGGTAATTCAATGGAATCATGACACAGCATTAGCAGGGCACTTAGGTATAATGAAAACCCTAAGGAATTGTCAAAAAGCCTTCTGCTGGAACAACATGAGGAAGTATGTACAAGAATATGTATCTGGTTGCCCAGCTTGTGCAAAAAACAAGAACACTCACACCACACTGTGACTGCAGCTTATTACAGCCTCTGCCTATACCCCCAGTTCCTTGGTACACAATTAGTCTGTATTTTATAAACGACCTTCCAGCAAGCAATATCTTCACTACCATTTTAGTAGTTGTTGACATGTAATCAAAAATGGTACATTTCATCCCCCTCAAAAAGATACCCACCACCGCAGAATTTAGTCAAATATTCATTGATCATATCGTAAGACTGCATGGTCTACTGACTAAAATCATCTCAGATCGCAGGGTTCAGTTCACAGCTAAATTTTGGAGAACACTCTATGATATGTTAGTAATAGAGGTAGCCTTATCATCTGCCTTCCCCCCACACACCAATGGGCAAACTAAACGGGGTAACCAATACCTAGTGCATCTTCTGGCCCATTTTAGAAGCGAGAGTGCATTTTGCAATAAAATAATAGCGCTAAATGCTGGATTACGCTCCGCACACAACTAAGCATAATTATGCTAAAGAAATCCTGCCGCACCCTCGAGAATAACCCCAGTTATACCTACCCTTAATTGAAATGCCTGATTCTTTATTGATGAACGCATGGTGAACACTTTGTGGAAAGGCTAGTAGCCTATCCTTTTTACAGCTATGTGCCTTCTGATCTAGTGTAGGCTTATACGAATATACTATGGTTTTCGGGGTTAGGGTCTGCTGCCACTAAACCTTCAACGGTGCCTCAGAACATTGTGGCTTGGTATGCATTCAAGGGGTTCAGTTCAGTTCAAAAGCTTTTATTCGGTTTGTATAACACAACCATATAAGCTAGACAATTATATCAACACATATAAAAATGTAAAATTAAAAACAATACTCCTCTCCATATATTATTATTAAGAACACAAATTTACCAATATTCCTCGACCTATCCAATTAACTTCAAAGTGCAAAGTGCAATAAAGTGTCAAATGCCAAGATCCAAATGTGCAAATATCAATTAGACTAACTGTCGCAGTACATGAGACTGTGCAAAATCGCAATAAAGTGACATATGCTTGAGTGCAAATTTACAATTTAAAGCAGAATTTCATAGTACTATCGACTTCCTGACGTCTCTACATTTTATTATAAAATTAGCTACATAAAAACAAATATCTGGGCTCTCAAATTTACAGAGTAATTTCATAGCGTTTACAGTTAGTCGGGTATGATATTTTAAAAAAATCGGTTTTAGGTAATATTTCCTAAATGACACATAAAATTTGCAAAATAATAAAAAATGGCAGCAACTCTGTTTAGAAATATTATCACATGGGCACTTCACTTTGGAGCTCTTGCCCATAACCGGGAAGACTACGAGATGGTGAGCAATTCCCAGCCTAAGGCGTGTTAATACAAATCTGTGCGAAGGTCTTGACACATCTGTCAAGTACGCCTGAAGCCCACATTTAAGTTCAAGTTGTCTATAAAACACAAATGTACTTTGGGTCCTAATTAATTTTTTAACTCGTTCCCCCCTCATATAAGACAAAAAGGAATCTTTTATCTCTTTTTTAGATAATGTTATTGGATATTCGGACTCATCAAGGATATTAAAATCAAACAAAAGGTTATACCAGTGGTTGATATAACTTATCCACGGTATACGGGTACAAAGGTCCAACTTTAGGCAGTCCTTAATTATAAGCTGTGTGAACTCTGTTTCACTCTTAGACCAGATAGAACGCCATAAAAGTAAAGGGCGTAATGCAGCCAAGTCAGATATATAATTAAGACCAGTTTCAAGATGAATTATCTCAGTGGAAGCTGAGGCAGGTGCAATCAGCAGCCGTTTAAGAAAACTGTTTTCATCTGTTCGGAGTTGGTCAGCGGGACAGTGGCCCCATATTCCCGCCCCATACAAAGCTGAGGAAATGCATCTTGCGTTGTAGATATTCACCATGTCCTTTACCCTCCGATCCCCTAATTTGCCTGCAAACCTAAATATGCCATTCGTATTCCTGGTCATTTTATATCTGATGTTTTCGTGTTCATTAGTCCATTTACCGTTTCCAGCAAAAGTAATACCTAAATAACAAAAGGATTTAACTGCATGAATTTTAAAACCGTCTAAATAAAAAGACCTTGATGAGTTCGACTTCTTGCCACATGTCAGTGAAAAGGTTTTAGATTTGTTAATTAGGAGTTTTCTGCACTTAATAAAATCTGTAAAATTATTGATGAGCCGTTGAAGGCCTATCGGAGTACGAGATATTAAAACGGCATCATCGGCATATAGTAATATTGGTACTGCCTTTTTGTCTATCATAGGTGCATCTACTGAAATCTGACTTAAATCCGTGGCTATTTGATTAATAAAGAAAGAAAATAAAATAAAAGGGGGGCCAATACACACCCCTGCCTGATACCTCTTCTTACTTCAAAAAAGGGGGTTCGTTCACCAGTTGGCCTATATCGTACACTTCAAGATAGTCTCTCATATACTCGTGCCAAAAAGAATACTATCTCTTTCGGGGCTCCGGATTCAAGCAGTACGGTCCACAAAAGAGAATGGTCCACTAAGTCAAAAGCGCTGCTTAAATCCGCAAAACATAAAAACAAATTACCCCCTTTCACTGATGTGTATTTATTAATTAGCAAATCAAGATTCACACATTGCTCTAGGTACCTAGGCCTTTCCTAAATCCATATTGGACTGGAGATAAAATCTTATAGTCCGAGGCCCATGTTTCCAATCTTTTCAAGAGTACCCTGCTCATAACCTTTATTGAAGAGTCCAATAAAGATATTGGACGATAATTGCATGCTTCAGAGGGGGAACCCTTTTTATAAAGTGGGATAATCAATGATTGACCCCAAGATATTGGGAAATTCCCTAAAGCCGCAATATTAAAAACCCTCGTAAGGATTGGGGCCCATAAATCCATTTCGTTCTTATATAAATCAATAGGCACTCCGTCCGGACCTGGTGCTTTTCCACCCTTACTATTAACTAGCCCTTCCTGTACTTCTTTCACCTCGATTAGCATGGGCAATGTAGGCCACGTAAAAACGTCATTTGAGAGTACAGTTGAAAACACCCTATCTGGGTTAAAAATAGTAGTATAATGTTCGATCCATTCTGTGCAATTCACATAGGACATTAATTCTGGGGTAAATTATCTTTTAAAAAGGGACTATTTACAGTCTCCCAAAAAAGTTTACTATTATTGGTACTGGCTGCCAAACTTAATTTTTCCCAAGCATCTACTTGAAGCTCTTTTTTTTGAGCCAATATGGCTTGCTTATATTCAGCTCTTAACTCTTGTATATGCAATTGATTTCGAGGTTTAGTCCCCAGCGCCATTTTCAGTATCTGTAATGCAAGAGTACATTTTGAATCGAACCACCTCGAACCAGTTTTTTTTAAACTTTTAATACTTTTGGTTAATAGGCTCTTGATTGAACTATTTATATCACAGAATGCGTCTAACAAAATATCGGGGCGGACCTCTTCGCTGAGGTAATAAGCAATTTCTTTCCTACAGTTTGTAACCACTTCCTTTTGAACTTTGGGAGGGTCAACACCAACCCACTTAATTCTCATGCCATTAGGCCTGACAGGAAGAATGTCCGAGATGCATTCCTCGGTGTTTGTATGTTTCTTACCCCAGTCTAAAAGTACTATAGATATACTATTGTGGTCACTCACCACCTGTTCAGATATCCATGGCCTGTTGTGACTGTGAGTGCCCATGTGGCTTGTGGCAATTTAGTAGTGGTAGTTTAGTAGTGTGCTTCTTTTTCCAAATAGGCCGGCATGTCTTTTCTTTGTTCCCCTTGGCTTATGCTTGTTGCTGTTGTGTCCTGGCCATGTGTGTGGTGGCCATTTTGTGAAGACAGGCAGAGTGCTTTTGGCATAGGTTTACATTGTCTGTCTTCCATTTCTTGTTGTTGTGGGTGGCTAGCGGCCATTTTGTGGCGCCATCCAGGCAGTGTGCTTGCTTTTGCCAATCTGTTCCAAGCTTGTGGCCTAGTCTGCCAGTAGGCCCAGAGGTAGTCATCATCAAATCATGGGTGCAAAAAAACTGTTTGTGTTGTCTGTTGAATTTTAACACCATGGATGGCATTGGATTGAATTGCAAAATGTGGTTTTTGAAGTGTGTGTTAATGAAATAGGGCTTTTCAGCCAGTAGGTAACCCTAAGAATTCAGCTCGCGTACTTTTGGCAACTCTGCACAGCGCAACAATGCGGACTTACAGTTTTTGTCTTTTTCGCGCTCTCAATATGCTTGTTCGTGCACGTGATAACGACTTTTTGTACAGTTCGCGATGCCGAACACGCAGTATTTGCAATCTGGCAAACAATATCTCGCGAGCAACATAAAACCTTCTCGGAAACGACGATTTTGTGCATTTTGCTAAAAAAACTCCTCAGGTTGTCATTTGGTTGTAGTTTGGAGCACAGAGTCACTTTTTTTTTTTTTATTCAAAAGTGGAAGTAAGTTTCACAGAGACTCCAACTTCCTGTTCCTGTCCTTTGTATTCACTTTTTTGTTATTATTGTGGTGGGTGGCCTGACCATGTGGGTGGCGGCCATTTTGTGAAGCCAGGCATTGTGCTTTTGCCATAGGCCTGCATTGTCTGTCTTGTATTCCTGACCTTTTCTTGTTTTTGTGAGTGGCCTGGCCATGTGGTGGCGGCCATTTTATGGGACCAGCCACTGTACTTTTTCCATAGGCCTCCAAGCTTGTGGCCTAGTCTGCCAGTAGGCCCAGGGGTACTACTCATCAATCATCACGGGTGCATGGAAGTTAAACAACTGTTTTTGTGTTGTGTGTTGAATTTCATTATCATGTATGGCATGGATGGCTATAGATTGAATAGCAAAATGTGGGTTTTACTTTTTGGGTGTTGTAAATAAATGCCTTTTTATGTGTATGTGTTCATTGTTGTTGCTCCATGATGCTGCATCTATCCCATGTCATGCACTAATTTTTATTTAGGGCAAACAGGCTACACTACATTTATGTTTTTGTTCTTGGCTATTCTTATTCTTCCTGAGTGTACACAGTACAGTAGTACACCAGGAGCCCTGGCCTTGTTGTCAAAGTCTCATAAATGGCTACACTGTTGTTGTTCACTGACTTAATACAATGTAATAATTGTGACCACCCACCACCCACTAAGAAGTTATATATTATATTAGTTTGATTGTACTATCTTTTGACGGATGTTCTTCTGGCTTCTTTGCTTTTAGGTGCACAAAAGATTGAGGAGGAGGTGTGTCATCATCGCCCGTTGTGGTGCCAGACCAACGTCCTGCTGCTGTACACGACGTGACATGTGAGTGACCTATCCAGCCATCTCTGCAACTTGTGCAACTGAGTGCTGTTGACATCTGAAGAAGATGCCCCAAAGAAAGCAGGTAGCAGGTCCTCCAGTACCAAGAAAGTTGCCATTGAGAAGAAGGAACAGAAGGAGAAGGAAGTGTCACTTAAGTCTGGTGTGCAGCCCAAAACCTTTTTTTGAACACAAAAAATGACGCCTACAGCAGCGGTGTCCGGGGGCCAAGCTGGGGGCAGCACCTCCGCATCAGTGGGCCCAACCCACCAACCGAGGCCCAAGCAGATGAGTGTGGAAGAGGTAGCCAGCCTAATGGTGGAAAGCAGTGATGCTGAGCCTGAACTAAACTTATCGCTATCTCAAAGTAGTACACAATCAACACAGGAGGGAACACAGCAGATATGTGGTCAACAACAACAGCCGCAACCACCGCCCACAATAGTAGTTGTTGTTCCTCCCAAAGTAGGGGCAGTTCAGGAAATTGAGCCTCATGCAGAGGAAGAAGAGGAAGCCACTCCTTCAGAAGTTCCATTGTCTTCCGAATTCCCAGCAAGGAAAAGGAGGGTTAGTCCATCAAGTTCTTCGCTAAGCCCCCCTTCTGATGATTTAGATGCCACTTGAAAGCCACAAACTGAGTCTGAGAGGGAGACACGTCCCAAGATCAGGAATGGGAAAAGGAAGGTTCCAGAAAGCCTTACACTTATGGAGGTTGATGTAGAAGAGCAGGATGCTGATGATGATGAGCCAGTCATCACAAACATCACTCCCGGCCAAGAGGAGATGGAGACCAACATTTTTACCCTATCCAAAATGGCTGCGAGGGATGTAGCACGCATACCTCCAACACAAGTAACACCAACACGACCTCCAGCTTCCATATTTACATTAGTAAAGGGACGGCAGCGTCCTACATCCAGCACAAGCACCACCTCAGCAGAAGTAGGTAGTGGTACTGCACAGAGTCAAATTCAACACACACCCTCCAGTTCATCTGGCATTGGAAGTGGCACCTCCAGCAGGAGACAAAAGTTAAGCTCCCCAGTGTGGGACTTCTTTACGGTTAGCGAAAAGGAGGAGAACATTGCTATATGCTCCATTTGTCATACCTCTGTTAGTCGTAGTAAGCTTGGTACAAACTATGGTACCGGAGGCCAAATGACCCATCTGAAAAAACACCACGCAATCCATTGGGAGGAGTACCTTTGTCGCATAAAAACTGGAACCATTGCTGTTGGTGGGGATAAACGAGTAGAAGAAGGTCCGCTCACGGTGGAACAGGAAGAAGAAGAAGAGGGAGACATTCTCTGTGGTAGTGGTACACAAAGTAGCCCTGTCCCCAGCACTGCAGTGGTAACGCCCACATCCTCAGCAACATCTCAGTGGCACAAGAGTAAAAGTCAGCCAGAGACACCAAGGAGTACTGCTTTTAAAAAAAGTGTGACGTTGAGCATAACAGGAAGGAATACCACACAGTCTACCATTCTTAGCATGTTTACTAGGCTGGAGGGGCAGTACGAGCGCAACCACCCAATAGCACTTTTGTACAATGCGAAGCTGGCTAAAATGTTAGCACTGGACCTTCTCCCTTTTTCTTTTGTTAAAGGGGGGGTTTTCTGGAATTTGTGACAACCATCTGCCCAAAATGGAAGGTTCCCAGCCGCTACTATTTCGCCAGAGTTGCTGTTCCAGCACTACATCACGACGTGCTGGAATTGCTTGGAAAAGCCTTAAAACAGAGTGCTGTTCAGAGTATCCACCTGACAACAGACATGTGGACCAGTTGCCAAGCCACTGATTACATGTGCATCACTGCACACTGGGTCTCTTTTTCAGGTGTTAAAGATAAGATATCTGTTGACACTGCTGAGATTTTTAATGACACTCGCAAATATGCAACTGTAGCCATGTTTGCTATGGAGCAATCTCATACTGCTGCAAACATTTTGATGAGTTTAACAGCAAGGTCTTTGAGTGGCTGTGACCAAGAGGGCTTAACATTGGTTTTGTTGCCACGGACAATGGCAGTAATGTAGTTAGGGCCATGAAAGATGATGGCTATTTCAGGGTCCTGTGTTTGGCACACTGCATTAACATTGTTGTTCAAGACTTTCTGAAAAATGAAAGCAAAGTCAGCAACTTACTGACCACCTGCAGAAGAATATGCACACATTTCAACCATTCTTTTATAGCCCGGAAGCAGCTGAGGGTCATTCAACGTGAGCATAAAATGCCAGTCAAAGCATTCATCCAGAAGGTGCCAACACGTTGGAATTCAACTTATTTCCTGCTTGAGCGTCTGTTTGAGCAGTACATACCACTCAATGCTTATGTCATGAAAAGGTCAGGAGATCCTACTGTGAAAGGCATGACCGTTGAGATGGCCCAATGGGACCTCGTTAAATGCCTGACAGAAATGCTACTTCCTTTTGAGGTCTTCACACGTGAAGTCAGCAGGGAGTACTGTACTATGGGTCAAGCTATCCCATTGTTGTGCATGCTAGAGCAAGGGCTGAAGGAGGTGTCTGAAACGTACGCAGGTGTGGATGACAAAGTAGGTGTATATTATTTGGCGGACACCTTAGCCGTTCGCTTATCTGAAAATACAAGGATTCAAAATAACATTGTGTCACATCGACATTACATTACTGCCTCAATTTTGGATCCACGTTACAAATTATTGCTGAGCAGTAATGAAGTAATTCCTTTTTCAGAAGTGGATGTTGCCAAGTACAAAACTTTGATAGCTGAGGAAGCCACTGACTTCGAAAATGAACGGCTCTTAATTAGAGGCCTGCAACCCCAGCCCAGAAAAAGTACTACAGGGCACCCAGAGTCAAGTTCTACTTCAGAGTCTGAGAGCAGTGGGTTTGCCTCCCAGCAGTCACCAACACTACCAGCAATAACATCAACAACAGCACCAACAGGATCATCAGCCACATTTAAAAAAACGGCAAGTGATTGGTTTCTACGGAAAGGGTTTTGTACGTCCATTGCTGATGCAAAGGCAAAAGAGGCCAAGCAAATCGGAGCACCCCTGAACATTGAGCGGATGGTCCAGGCCTATCTGGATGACACAACAGAGGTCTTCATGGAGCAAAGCCCATTGGTGCATTGGTATGGGAAAAGACGCCAATGGCCAGTACTCAGCGGGTTGGTGATAAAGTATGTGGCTTGCCCTGTTGCAAGTGTCTCTTCTGGGCGTGTTTTCAGTTCTGCTGGTGCCATTGTTACTGTGAAAAGGACCAGTCTCTCACCCAAAAGCGTGGAGAGGTTAACCATGATCAAAATGAATCAGCCCTTTATACCACCAGAGTACAAAATACGTGAATCATAGCAGTGAGAGGAGAGCGACTTTGATGACATAAGTAGTGGGTTACATGACGTACTTCTGTCCGAACCACCAGAGTTTGAGGACGAGCTCCTCTTTCCTGACAACTAGGCTTTCAAATTGTTCTTCCTTCCTTTATTTGTGTGTGTATGTGTTTTTCTGGTTCAAATCTAATCACAACAAATCCATCAACACCGTCTCCTCTTTTTATTTCCCTATTGGAGTTGCACGTCTGTGCATAACTGTCCAGTCCACTCCTCAGAGTCCTGCTCCATCTTCCTTACTCTCCCTAAATACATTTCAAGCAAGCCAGACATTGGATGGAGATGGAGAATAGTACAATACATGTTGCCTCTAACAGTCCCCCATAGGAAGTGAAACGTGACTACAGCTATCTTCTGTTTTGTTTCCGAGCCGAAACTCATCACTGTCAGAAGGCTAGGCATCGGATCTGACAGCCAAAGAGAAGAGCAAGACAGGTAATGATTATTATGAATGATGTCATGCATTGCATTGGATGCTTGCTGACTACGAGTGAATGTGCATGAAGTCGAACTATACTAGTTTATCTACAAAGTAAAAGTGACTCAAGTGACAGTCAATGTTTCCTTGTTGTTTAATAACCACATTGTACTCCTACTACTGCAGGTGCAGGCCAATATCTGTTGCAATTTGTGATTTGGAATATATTATAAACTTAATCGGAGTCACTACAGTCTGAGTTGGTGTTGTAAAACACGTACCACACGGTCATGATGATGACCATACTATCTTTGCACACAGTCAGTCAGTTGGATCAGAGATAATTGATGGAATAACTGCGTTTCATGGACTGGCATAAAAGGTAAACACAACAATTCAACAAGAAGCACAGCAGACCTAGGCTACATGTCCGTGTAGTGGTGTGGACTGGAGTAGAGTGTAGTGGTATGAGTGACAGTGGCGCATTGATTTAGTCACTTGATTTGGAAAATGCTAGGTTGCTGCATATGCCTTTTGTCTGGCTTTCTCAAAATTTAAGGTAAATGGAGGTTGGGTGAAGGGCCGGGCCTGTGCCGTGGTGGGCCTGTTCTGCCCTGGCTCCTGTCCTGTTGTTGTTGTAGCTTAATGCTGTAGAGTAGACACGATTTATCCAAGCCGCCTCAGTCTGAAAGTGTTCTCTCAAGAGTCTTGTCTTCTCTTCTTGCACTCCACGGTAATTGAGTTTATTTTTTTTAATTCAGTTATTTTTCAATACCCCTTTTGTTTTTCCATCGACACTTACAGGCTGGCCTTTACCCTGTGCTATAGTGGTAGAAACAACTCACACTTACCTTACCAATCCGCATCAGGCAGGCAGTGGTACCCAAGATTGATGTGCTGAGTCTCTATGGAAGAGAGGACCAAGATGAATGACGAGAATGATGCAACTCCACAATTGGACCAGGATAATACAGTAACTTTAGTATCATTCATCATTCGTCTTTTAATTTATTTGATTCCTTTTTTCTCTTCATTCATTACGACTGTGTGTTGTGGTTTGTTTGGTAATTGATCCCTACAACTATTTTTTCATTTTCTTTGCTAGCTTTAAAAATAAAAGTAAGCCCGGTACAACATGTAATTTGGTTCGCTCTGAGGGCAGACATGCAAGGCAAATTTCATATTAATAATTTCTGCCCTGTACTGTCTAATTGTGTAGTAGTAACTAGTAAGTACAACTCATTAACCATCAAGTTCTCTTCATCATCATGCATGCATTTCCTTTTTCTCCCTTTATAGATTTCTTGGATAATGGATCATGGTCGTCTTCCAAGATTGTGTTTTACTTTTGTTGTGTCCATGCATACTGTCTGTTTTTCTTTGTCAAACCTTTCCCCAAACCCCCCTTCCCATCCATTCATCAATCCCTCTTCCCCCGGGCTGTGTGATTTATATTGAGGTGTGATGTGACTACATTAAATGTACATCAACAATTGATCACACGCTTGCTGGGGCAGATATGATGAAAGCAACACTAATTGAATTTCAAGGCAGGGCAAGGATCTTCTTCTGCTTGCCCACCCATGCTGTACTTTACTTCATTCTACTACTCCTCCCACAGTCTCTCTCAGGCAAGTGACTGTCTCTTTTTTTTCTTCAAATGCTAGTGCCAGTGTCAACTACTACCACCACAACCATGGCATCTTCTCCATTCACTTGTGAAACCAACCATGCAGCCATCGCTGTGCCGAACTTCATCATCATCAATCACAGGTAAGATAAGTTTTGTGGGAGGTATAATGGACTAGGAGGAGAGACTGACAGTGCTAGTAGGACCAATAAAATAACTCAGTGAGGGGTACCGCATCTATCTGTTTGTGTGTTACAAAATCGGCAGGTCTTTTAAATCAAACACTGGCTGCGGGCCTGCAGCAGCAAGGAAACCAACCATGTGACATAAATTCGTAAAACAGTAACCCACCCACAAAACATTAACATTGTATGTTTAAGTAAATAATATATAATTTATTACCCTAACAAAAATAAACTATCCCACTCTGACCTGACCCACCCCCCTCCCTAACCGCAACCAATGTCCAAAAGTTCCAAATGTCCAGAAAAAAACCCTTCTCCTAAAACCCACACACCAACAAAAGGAATTAAAAAAGGGGCAATTCAACAAGGTCCTAAATTCGGCGGGCTTTCAGATGTTTGTCTACCAGGATCTTCACCCGCTCCTCTAGATGCTCCTCCAAGCATGCCATCCGGAGGAGCATCTGGCGGCAAAATGGCCTGCACTGATGCCCTGCAGTGGCGGGCATCAGTGCTTGATATTGAAGCACGGCGGCGGGCGGCTGCCTGACCACGGCACCGTAAAACTAGAGGCGGCGCCTGACTGGGGCCCGGGGCATTGGAGGAGGCTGCAGCTGCAGCCGCCTCCTCCTCCGCCTGAGCCACCAGCCCCCGGTAGTCCTCATAAATGGCCTCCAGTTTATGGCGCTGGGCCCTGGCTGCCAACTCCTTCCGCGTAGGTATTGGTTGGGAAGGAGGATCTATATCAAGAAAGAAAAAGAACATTGTTGTAACCAATACTCTTAGCAAAACAGTAACACAAAATTCATTCAACACATAGTGGCACAGTATCACTAGCAAGCACAGTACATAACATTTGTGGAAAGTATCTATCCTCCTACTTCCTCGGACTCTAACATTTGTGGGAGTTTCAGGCATTATACTAGCACTATGTACTTCAGTACACACCAGTCGTCTTGTTCTTATATCTAGTTTAGCGAAATTACATAACCTTGTTGTAGCCGGCATGCCAGCTCAGTCAGCTAAGCTTGCACCTAAGAGAAACAGATACGAGTCACATGATGCAGACTTGCGTTAGTTTTATTTACTACTACTGTCTGCAGGTGAGGAAGCTCATATTTTTGTATTACGGGTGGCACTGGCCATACTCTCACTGTTACATGAGGGCAATTGCTCAATTTAACTTTCACCCTGCCCTGGGTACTACAAAAAGGCAGATTATTTATCGGATCCAATGATCATTGCTTATATTATAGATGGTAACACGACATCAGATCAGTAGCGTTCGGTGGTAGGAGTGCTGCTGGGCGATAATGTGGGGAGGGGCAGGGTGGGGGTAGTAAACAATACATATAAATAAATGAAACAATTTTCGCTGCACACACTACATCACATTTGGCTGTGCAGTGCGCACAATGAAAATCGTTTTATTTATTTTTATGTTTACTTACCTGTATTTGGCTGTAATACATAGTTTACTACCCCCCCACCCTGCCCCTCCCCACGTCACCGCCCGCTAGCACTCCCACCACCGACCGCTACTGCATAGGGTACTTTGTTTTCATTGATTGTGTAACCAACAGATAGGCCACCCTTTGCAGGCTGACTGACAAAATCGAAAATACATTAACATAGGTAGGGAGTGGTCCTCGGAGTCGGAGGAAGGCGCTTGATAATATATATATAAGATGTGCTTGCAAGCTACTGTGAGTCAACTGTATTCTGAAAATACTACTTATATTCCCCTCCGCTTTGCTACTCTGGCGCAGTTTCTTTTACATTCTCTTCAAAGTAAGACTCTCCAGTGACAGTCTCCACCTATGCTGTCTATTGATGATAGTACATCCAGGCATACATCCATTAAAGTAAATGTCTATCATTCTTTTTTATATATCTCTTAACAAACCTTAGTTGGTTTCACCAACAACCACCCATGGGTCCGCTCCTTCCTTGCTTGCCTTGGCTTTGAGTTTGAACCAAACACCGCTGATGATTCTTGCTATCTAGTATCCACCCATACTGTGTCACCCACCCAGGCAGGCATCCTCTTTCACCTTCCACCCATCCTTCAACAACCCATGCATCTGATCTGATTCCTATCAGCCACCTATGCATGCTTCCAACATATCCTTCTCTGCCAGTCATATTACATCTCGCCCGTCCTTCCTCCTTCAACCCTTCTTTCCCTCTTTGTTCAACACATCCATCAAGGTCATCTGATCTGAGTTTTAGTCTTCTCCATAAATCCTTCATAGCTGAGTTGGAGTCAGATAGAAGACGCCATTGGTTACTCAACTCACGCTGCTAATGCTATTGCTAATGCATTGCTAATGCTAAGTAAAGGGTGTCTTCTTCAACCTTTGTATAATGTTCACTACAACTTAATAAGTCTCACAGTACAGTGAGTCAAGTGAACACACTTCCATCTAGTAGTAATGTCAAGAAGTAATGAATATTACTTAGCACGGCCTGCCACTGCTGCTAGCTCCCCCCTGTAGTTCCTGCAGGTGCCGCCTGGTCTCCCGCCCCCTCCGGAATGGCCGCATCGCCATCGCCGCTGGCCCCGCCAGCACTGGTGGTTGGTAGTATGCCTAGAAAAAACATTACACATTTTTAGATGCCTGTACACCTCCCCCTATTTGATTAGTTTTCACTAGGAAGATTGAAAAAAAAAGTTAATACAACATACATCATCACTAGTCCAAATTGGGTACTAGAGTAGAGTCAGTAGACAGACACTCGTAGTGTTATATGGTCCCTAGGGTCATCTAGTCCTACTCTACTCTTTGGAAATTTAGCCTAAGCCATATAACCCTTTTAGATTCATCATGTCTACTACTCTTTTTGCGCATATTATACCTCGCAGCTTGTTGTGCAGTAGACGCCTTTGAGGCCACATGACGGTTGCGTACAAGTGAAGAGGTTGAAAAACAAGCCACTTTGTTATGGAGTTCGGTTAGTCCATATTGCTGAGCTATCACATGTACATGTTACACTTTTTGCCATGGCTGCGAAATGCTTGCATTATTGCAGTATACTATCTAACGCGCACCATTTTTCTCATAATAGGCGGAAGATTCCCTTCTACAAACCAAAGATTTGCAGAGCTTATGATGCATGATGTAACCAGTATTTCTACGTTCTACGTTGAGGCGTCTTCCAGAATTCACACAGATCTTTTGTCTTGTATCATGCACTTGTAAATGTTTACTGTTTTAATCTTATGCTTTTTGCTGTTGAAGCTGACTGTAGTAATAATTTCATAGAACGACGTACAGAGCTTGTTACTTATTTGAAAATAAACATTTTGAACTTACACATCGACTCTGTGGTATTTGGTGTGGTGGGGTGGACTTACACAAGTGAGAGAGCAAAAGGGTGTTATTATGTTCTGGGTTGTCTCATCATCATTGTGTATCTTCGTGTGGGGGGTCGGGACCTAATGAGACACTATAGCTAGTCGGTCAGGGGATTGTGGGTTCTTCTGACTGAGGTGTGAGTAAGGTCCAACCTCCCATCACCAACATCCTATTTTCTTGTGCATAGTTCTGTATGTGGCACTGCAGAATCCCTACAACAGTAGTAGTATGTACTATCCTATCCAAAATACTAGTCAAATATCCGGTTGGGCATTTTGTTGGTGGGAATTGTCAAAGCCTCAAGATTAAGAAGACTAGAAGAGGACAACCCAAAGGACAGGAAACAGTGGCTAGAGCTATTGGTCAATATGAGTTTTATTCCAAAGAACACCTTCAATAAAGAGTGGCCAACTGGGCAAGCTTAGCTACAGACGGACTAATAGTAGTCGTAGTACAGAGAGTCATAGCAGAGGCAGATAGAAGGAACTTAGAGGCAGGGATAACCAGAATTTGGAAACAGATATTCAAGGTCAAAGAAGCTTTTGTAAAAAATAGGATTAGAAAGTGGAGCCATAATTAATAGTTCGGAAAAAAGATGCAGAAAAGTTAGGGAAATATAATTGTTAATATTAACCACTGGAGGACTTACTGGGGCCAGCAGCAGGAGCCTCGGTAGAGGAGCGGTCCTCTGGTTGTTGTCCCGCTGACTCGGACCCCGTCTTCTTGCCCCTGGGTGGTGCTGATGTTCATGTAAGATATAAAGAAAGAGACAAACATTAAGGAGTGCTGTGAAACAAATAAATCATTTTTTTTTTAAAAGTCAAAAAACATTTTAGGAAACAACAATTGCAATAAAATTGACCTATCTAATCAGCTGGATCGACTACTGGGCTGCTTGCTGGATTTACGGATCGTCTACTTATTTATGAACACTCCAGTGTTCCATAATCATTCTGATTCCACATAATAACGAAGCCTAAGTACCACCTGACCTAGACCACCTATTCCAGACGGGCCAATTGTTCACTAAGTCTGCATTTCCATTTTTTTTAGCCATCAAAAATGCATAGATGAGATGGAGGACACATGCATAAATTTGTGCATACACAAAATTGTGGGTTGGTTGCATCTGATCTTTTTCTGCTAATGACTGACCCTGCTAAGCCTACCACTCACTAAACAAACTACAAAAGGTTCTACGGAGGACTGGGGTAAGCAGCACTCAGTGACAGAGGAGGCGTCATGCAGACCTTCAAAAAATGATGAACTAATACTAACTAAACCTAGTATCCATCCACCACTATTTCATAGGAGGACAATGGAAGGACTAGAGTCTCTCTAGCAATAGTATTACCTAACTTCAGTTCTCTAAAATAAACTCTTACATTAATCAGCCCAAGCTAGCTCAAAGTTGCAAACAAGTAAGAGTAGCGCCGAGCACCTGAGTCCTACAATCACAGAAGATTTTGAAACGTAATTTACCAGCAACGTTAGCAGCAGTAATCTTGTTATTCGTCAAAAATATATACACAACAATACTCTTACTACTATATATTAGTTACTCACCAAGCCCAACGACCTCGACACTTAGCATGTCCAACAGGTCCTGCTCTCGGTCCAGGATGTCAGACCACCGATGGGCCAACTGGTTATGGGTGCGCCGGACCCCTGAGCACCGAAACGTTGCCTGGCGCACCTTCGCCCACCAACTGTGACGCTCCTGGGTAGGGTACCCGGAGCTGGGCCTGCCGCCTGCTGCCAAGGTCAAGGGGAGGTGGAGCTGGATAAAAAAAACAAGGGTGGCCACCTCCGCCTCGCCAAAAAGCTGCCGGGCCTGCACCCCTGCAGGGTGCATTCTGCCACAAGGAAGGCGGCTCTTGGGCGCAGGCACCTTGCCCTTTGAGCCGTTAGTGGCAGTGCCCTTGGCCATGGTTCTGGGGTGGGTGGGAGGCGGAAAAGAAAAGTTAGAAGGGAAAAAAGAAAGTTAGGGGGAAGAAGTAGTAGCTTAAAGAAAGAAGTAATATAAAGTAAAAAAAACACAGTAAAAGTAGAAATAAAATGCAAAATATAAACTTAGGGACAGAGACAGATAGATGATAAATAAAAAAAACTCAGAAAAACTGTGTAAAAAACTAAGGATTCCAAAGATTAAGAGAGGATAGAAAAGTAGGCCCAGAACCATAGCATAGAGTGAAAAACAAGATGGCCGCGCCCATTCGCGACCGCGTAAGTTTGCGCGATAATTGTCGCGAACAAGTAAAATGCACTCCCAAACATGACATGTGCATCGCAAACATGCTCTACGCGACCCGGAACAGGAAATAAGGCATCGCGAGTGGGCGGGAGAATTGAAAAACAAGACAGCCGCGCCCATAGGCGACCGCGTGGGTAAGTTCGCAAGATATTATTCCCTGAGCACACAAACAGCGCCCGAACACACACATCGCGCTCCCGAACAAGAAAAACGCATCGCGAACGGGCACCCCAAGCAACTACGCACGCTCACGTAACCATGCGTAGCTCACGTAGTGCAAGAACATCTTAGTGTAGCTGCGCGTAGCGCGACTATGCGAACTACGCCCAGGGTTAGTGATTTTACCATGTGAAAAAGACTTCTGCTGGGATATCATGAATCATGTTTGAGAGAAAAAAAAATTCTCATGTTTTTCCCACAGAGGTTTGGAAGGTGATCTATAAGCTAAACTGAGAGCAGATTTTCTGTAAATTCCCATTATGTTTCTCAGTCATGTGAGAATGAAGTCTGACATTCTCAGTAAAACACGTACATCCAACAAGGGCAGAGACTGTCAGTTGATTCCTTTGTGTTCTACTGCAGCTTCCCAGAGTGTTCTAAAGAACAACTAGAGCGCTAACAGTCCTACTTATGACAAACATATTGCACACCTGAAGCCATCTGGATTGGAATAAACTGGTTACTCTTAAAACATTTATTTTAAAAAGGAACAAAATTAGGGGGTTCATTTTGCCATAGAAAGTATGATTAGTGCTGCAGAAAGAAAAATTAGGGCACGTTTTGAGTGACTTCTCAAATCCTCTTCTATTTCATTAAAAAATTCTGACATGCAGACTGAAACATGCACTTTGAATACCAGCAGCAGACTTCCCTGGTGAGCAGTAGCTTTACTACAGTGATCTAATGAGCAACTAGAGTGCTAACATTCAGAATTTATGGCAAATGTGTGACATCTGAATGCCTTTTTGATGGAACCAAAGTAAAAAACTGAAAGTATTTCCTACTGAGGAGACTGCAGTAAATGAGGAAATTAGGAAATTTCATAACAAATAAGTCTCCCAAGATGGCCACCAGAGACAAAAGAGCCTAAATGTAGCACAACTATCACCCAGATGTAGCCCAAGTATAGCCCAATGACAGAATGTCCCAGAGTGTTCTTAAGAACAACTAGAGCACTTACTGTCTTACTTATGACAAAAGTATGGCACACCTGAAGCCATCTTGATTGGAATAAACTGGTAACACTTAAAACATTTAATTTAAAAAGGAACACAATGAGGGGGTTCATTTTAACATAAAAATTATGATTAGTGCTGAAGAAAGAAAAACTAGAGCACATTTTGAGTGACTTCTCAAATCCTCTTCTATTTCATAAAACAATTCTGACATGCAGACTGAAACATGCACTTTTAATACCAGCAGCAGACTTCCGTGGTGAGCAGTAGCTTTACTATAGTGATCTAATGAGCAACTAGAGTGCTAACATTCAGAATTTATGGCAAATGTAAGACATATCTGAATACCTTCTTGATGGAATCAAAGTAAAAAACTGAAAGCATTTCCTACTGAGGAGACTGCAGTAAATGAGGAAATTAGGAAACTTCATAACAAATAAATCTCCCAAGATGGCCACCAGAGACAAAAGAGCCCAAATGTAGCGCAAATATCCCCCAGATGTAGCCCACATGTAGCTCAATGACAGAAGTGTGCAAAACACTTTTTATTTTTTGTGTTTTTGCAGATTTATATAGTGCAGACTTGTCAGGTATTGGAGTGCTTTACATGAGAATTGGTTAAATCACACAAGAACAAATTTGTTTTGGTTGTAGACATGGGGAGATTAAGTGATTTGACCAGAATCACAGAATGTCGAGCTGAACCAGAAACTCCAACCTGGTTCCCCAGTTGCAAAGTCTGCAGCTCTGGAAGTAACACCACATCCTCTCCCCTAAGTGCAACATTTAATCAAGTGGTCAACTTGATAAAAAAACATAACGATAACAAATAATTTAAAAGTGCTTTGTCGCTATTTGAAAACTCAGAAAATATGTCCTCATTTTAGTTTTTTAGAGCACTAACCATAATTTTGATGCAAATAAGACCCTCTCATATATGTAATTTCTAAAGGAAATGCTCTAGGTATTACAGTTTTGATTACATCAAGATGACGTCAGGCGTTCCACACTTTTGTATTAAATATAGAATGTTAGCAATCTAGTTGTTCATTAGGATACTGTTGAGAGGTAGAGGCCAGGGGCATGGACTCTGAAAATTGAAAGCAGGTAGGAGGGTGCAGAGGCAACAATTTGACCACACTGGGCAGGCAGGAAGGGCAGTGGCAGCACAACAGACTATGGAGGGCAGTGGAAAGGGGGGCAGGGGCAATAAACCAACAATACAGGTCTGGCAAGAGAGGCTGTGGCAATATCATAGACCATTGTGGGCAGAAGGAAGAGGCAGTGGTAGTACAACCATACATGCCAACAGACCCGATTCAGTCAGGAAACATCCAATGTTTTTAAGCACAAATGGGCTTTATTAGATCTGTCTCCTGTCTACAATCTCCTATTTTTCAATGTAAGTCAAAGGGGAAAATCAATACCCCAGTTTTTTTTCAAAATCTCCCTCTTACCAAGTTCAAAATGTTAGCAAGTATGGTACATTGGATCATGGAAGGCAGGAGGAATTGGGGTAGGGACATGGACTCGGATAACAGAGGACAGGAGGGACATGGAGAGGTGCACCAAACTGACCCTACAGGGCAGGCATCAGGGTTTGCAGCAGCACAATACACCACACAGGGCATGCAGGACGGGAGTGCAGCACAACAATCCATAGAAAGCAATAGGGAGGGGACAGGACCATGCACATGGACAACAGAGAACAGAGGGGGAAAGAGGCAATGGTAGCTAGCTGACCATAATGGACAGACATGAGAGAAAGCTGCAGCATCACAGACCATAAAGGGCAGGAGGGATGGATCAGGGACATTACAATGGAACAGACAAGCCAGGAGGGAAAGAATAGGGGTCTGCACATGGAAACAGAGGGCTGGGGGCAAGGGGGCAGGGCAGGAGCAGCACGATGACCATGGAGGTCAGGCAGGTTGGGCACTAGAAGCAAGACACACCATGGAAAGCAACAGTGAGACTATGATGGCATACACACAGTCCATGGAGGGAAAGTGGGAGGGGGTCAGGGGCAGCTAGCTGACCACACAGGGAAGGTGGGAGGGGCCGTGGCAGCACAGAAGACCATACATGGCAAGCGGGAGTGTTAGTGGCAGCACAATGGCTATGATGGGCAAGAAGGAGGGTGCAGGGGCATGCACAAAGGACCATGGAGGATAGAAGGGAGGGTCAGGACCTGGGCACAGACAAGAGAGTTCAGGGTAAGGGGCCTCACAACAGACCACGCGGGGCAGGCAGGAGGAACAGTTGCAGCACAACAGACCAGGGAGGGCAGAAGGGTGTAGCAGTAAAATGGACCATGGAGGAAAGGAGGAAGGGGATAGGGGCATGGAATGTGGACAGGCAGAGTGGAGGTGGCAGGGACAGGTTACAGTCATCTGACAATGCTAGGCAGGTGGGAGAGGAGTGGCAGCTTAACAGAACACTCAGAGTAGATAGGAGTGGCAGGTCCATGGAACATGGTGGGCAAAAAGGATGAAGCATGGGATGCACAAAGACATCGGAGGGCAGGGGAAAGAAGAATAGGGGCAGCAAGCTAACCACAGAGGCTAAGCAGGAGGTCAATGATGGGGCATAGAATTGGGCAATGGAGGGCAGGAGGAGTGGACTGGTACATTATGCTAAATGGAGGGCAGTGGCAGCACATCAGACCATGCATGGCAGGAGGGAGGAGGCTAGTCCATGGATTCAGACAACAGAGGATAGGGAGGAGGTGGATGGGGCAGCAAGCTAACTGTTCAGAGAAGGCGGGAAGGCCAGTGGCCGAACACCAACCACACAGGGCTATAATAAGGGAGCAGGGACATGGACTTGGACAATGGATGGCTAGGAAGAGGGAAGGCAGGAGCAGCAAACTTGGGTGGGGGAAGCACAATGCCAGGCCCTGCTTCCAACCACCCACCATCCACTGTGATATGCATCTTACTTAACGTTAAAAAAAAACCTAGAAATTTGCTGAAAAAAAAAGATTACAGGGACGGTATAGTTAGACTCAGATTTCACTCATACACAACCAGTGAAATTCAACAGTTATAGTTACGTGAGCTAACTATAACTTACGCCCCCGCAATGTACTGCTAATGACCTCAGACATTACATCATTCATGACATGGTCAGTTACATCACTCATGACATCACTCATGACATCTCAAATGAGCTGTGAATGGAATGGAACTATAATCGCTAGAACTTTATTTAGCGATAGTGTGTGTATATTAACACCCCTTTTTTTCATTTTCTTTCGTGTAAGAACCATTATAATACGCAACGTGCCCAGATTAATATGGCCGATAGCCTTTCACTTTAAAGTAATGTGTAGACCATTGTTTATGTTGATGTTTGCAATTCTAAGTATGTTTATTGTGAATAAGTCACGTTGATGAACATACAGGTATGGCAGTCACGGGGCAAGATATGCTGAAATGACATTGTGGGCATATTAACAATTGTTTTCTTTTCTTTATTGTATCAATTCCTGAATTTTCACATCGTGATCAGGCCAATATGGCCGCCAGCTTTTTGGATTAAAGTAATCCACTGCTGATGATGTCACATATTACATCACTCATGACATGGTCAGTGACATCAGTAATGATATCACTGATGACATCTCAAATGACATCATCTACATGATCATCTGATGCGCCTCACACCCTAAAATACAGACTACCATTCTCGAAACCATAGACACACCAATACTAGTACAGCTACAATGTTCTGTTCACTATGGATACAGACCTCTAATCAGCTACATCGCTTTGATACAGTCTTTTAAATACTCAGTTAGTACCTATGCAGTCTAGGAATCCTTCTGTCTGTCCCATGCACTTCTCCATATAACCATCCAGCACTATCTACGTATCCTATCACTTCACCAATACCTAAGTACTTATGAATTCAGCACACACTTTCTTTGCAACACTGAAATTACTCCAGTTACTAGTCATATACTTAAGGAATGGCGTAGTCAAAAACAGAAGTGGCGGTACAATATTTTGTACACTATGCATGCACACCTCTAACCAGCTTCAAACTATTGATACGCTCCTCTAAATACCCAGCTAGTACATATGCAGTGTAGGAATCCTCCTGCCTGTCCCATGCATTTCTCCAATCACCCATCCATCACTATCTACTTATCCTATTACTCCACCAATACGTAAGCACTTATAAATTTACTATACACTCTGTTTGTAATACTGTAATTATTCTAGTTACTAGTCATGAACTTATGGAATGGCCTAGCTACTAACACAAGTACATCTATAATATTGTGTGCACTATCCAAGCAGACCTCTAACTAGCTACAAACTATTGATACACTCTTCTAAATACCCAGTTAGTACTCATGCAGTGTAGGTCATCTTCTCTGTCCCATGCACTTCTTTAATCACTTATCTACCACTATCTACTTATCCTATCACTTATGCAGCACTGTCATCATTCCAGTTACTAGTGGTATTCTTATAAAATGACCTAGGCACCAACACAAGTACACATAAAATATTCTGTGCATAATCCCTACAAATCTCTAAGCAGATACATACAACTGGTCCACTCCATTAAATACTGAAGTAGTACCCATGCAGCATAGGATACCTCCTGTCAGTCTCATGCAATTCTCCAATCTCCCATCCAGCACTATGTTCTTATTGTATCAGTCTGCCAATACCTAAGCACTTATGGGGTTGATTTACAAGCACCCTGTGCCACCAGTACGTCACTTTTTGTAACGTATTGATGGCGCCAGGCATTCCTTCATATTTACAAGTAGAGGAAATGCCACCCTGCGTGGTTTTTCCTCTCCTTGTAAATACGACCCCTTCATACACAGAACTTTGTGTTGAAGGGGCGTCCCATAGGTGTTGCTGTGGGTGTTCCCACGCAACACCCATAGAACAAGCCACATCTCCAGATTTATGAGAAATCGTAAATCTGGAGATGTGTGTGAATGCTGCGCCATCCTAGAGTTGGTGTAGCAAGACGCAACGAGGAGAATTGTTTTCATTTCTCCTAATTTTTTCCTCTTTCAATGCATGCTACATTCCGCAGCATATATTGAAAGAGGAAAATGCCTTTACTGATTGTTTTTGTGCAGGAAGGTGTCCCTTCCTGCACAAAAACAATCTCCACACGACACAGACATCCTTGCACCATGGTGCAAGGCTGCCTGTGTCACCGCATGGCTGCAGTTTGTGCAGCAGTGCAGAGGGAAGCACTGAGTTGAAACATATTCATGTACATATGTCACATCCCTCTGCTTCGGAAGTGCCACAGTGCAGTGCAGCTAAAGAGCTTGCAGTGTCCCGCTGCAGTACTTCCTCTTAAATCTTCACCTATAAATTCACCATACACGACTAATGCATTCTTTCAGTCAATCATGCTGTATACAAATATTCAACCAAACTTTTACACACTACCTTGCAATTATAGTTCTTTCTTTAACCAGATAAGGTAGTTCTGATAACAACTTTTTTTCTTTTGTATTTTTTATTTATTTTTTTGAACAATTTTGTATTTTTTTAGTGTTTTTTCAAAAACTGAACAAAAAAAAGAACGAATAAAACAGGACACATTTGGAATTACTTATTCCAAAAACAAAAAAAACTAAAAATTAACAACGATGGTTGCGTTGCGCTGCTCACCGAAGCATATACGTTTCTTACACTTCACGCAGTGTTGCTCGAGAAAGGCGAATTCCTGCCTAATGTCCATTGCAGGTGTTCCTGAGGATGCTCCAGATGTACTTGCCACAGCAGGTGAGGGGTTCAAAGCAGCTCGCCTCATTTCCTCCCGAGCAAGATTGAGAGGATATGTGGTCCGGAGATGCTTCTACATAGAAGCAGTGCCACAAGAGTATTTTGTTTCACTGCCTCTTGACAGGACTCGGTCACAAATTTTGCACGTCACCTTTCTTGCATTTACTTTCTTCTCTCCAGGTGGGAAAGTGAAGAATTTACACACGACTGATTCCGGCCTCTGTGGACGTGGTGCCTCCTGCAAGAATTCTTCTTCAGAAGATACTTCCTTCTGCTGCTGCTGCTGCTGAACAGATGCCGTTTTTTAAAATATTTTTTGAAAAACACCAAAAAAAAACAAGCAAAAAGGGTTCTTGTAGGAAAAGAGATGTCTCTCTAAAGATGCTCCAACAAGAATGATTAAAATGGGTGGGGTCCTTCAATACTTACAGTGGGAAATGTTATGAAACAATTAAATCTTTTTTTTTAGGTCACATGGGATCCACGCACTCTGCACTCATGAAGCACGCACCCGACGTGACTTCGCGAAAATATATTTAAAAATAATATAAGTTTATTATAAGTACAAATATATTATTATTATGAATATCTTAGATAGTCTCTTGTCCTAATATGTATATTAAACACACATACAAATCATTTTAGAACATAAAAAAATTTCGCAGGAGTCGCGCACCCAGCGCGCCCCAGCACGTATATGACATCACGCGGGACCCGCCACCGGACAAGCGTCGCGTACCGTAATGCGCATGAGTCGTGGACTGGTCGCATACCAATCGCACACATCACGTAATATTAAATGTATATGATGTAACTGAAAAACACGCAGCCGTCGCACACCGTACGCGGATCCTTCACGACGTTTCTAAAATGACGGCTAGAATCCGCGCACCCACCGTGATGTGTACGCTTTGGGTGCGCGACTCTGCAAAAAATCTGGAAAAAAAAAATTAAAAAGAAAATAATATAAGTACATTAAGATATAAAAATACAACAAAAAATTAAACAATATTTCAGTTTTCATTTTTTTTTCTGTGTGCAATTTTCAGAATATATAATGTTATTTAATAAATAAAATATTTATAAATAAACAGTTAAAAAACTGTAGAAAAGCAGTACAAAAAATTCGATATAACTATTATTACACTTAAAAATTAGCATTTAAAAAACCTTTGAAATTCACTGAAAAAACCATAGATTTCAGAGACGTTATAGTTAGAAATTAACATTTAAAAAAGCTTTGAAATTCACTGAAAAAACCATAGGTTTCAGGAGTGTTATAGTTAGCCGGACATTTCACTCGTACAAAACCATAGAAATTCCTCCGTTATAGTTAGTTCTGCTAACTATAACTCGCGCGCCCTCAATGCACTGCTGATGATGTCACATATTACATCATTGATGACATGGTCAGTGACATCACTGATGCAGCATGTTATACAACAACAGAGACAGTGATGCACACATTCACATAGTTTAGTTACTAATCCATGTATTAAGTGAGACACTTTTAATTACTCACTGACAGACAGTCAGACAGCTACTAAATCCTCCATCCAGACAGTTATATATCCACTCAATCTTCAATACAGATTGGTATATATATAATACATATTTACATTTCAAACTAAACCACGTTCACTGGATGATGTCATCAGTGATGTCATCAGTGATGTCATTTGAGATGTCATCAGTGATGTCATCAGTGATGTCACTGACCATGTCATGAAGGATGTAATATGTGACATCATCAGCAGTGCATTGCGGGCGTGCAAGTTATAGTTAGCAGAACTAACTATAACGGAGGAATTTCTATGGTTTTGAGCGAGTGAAATGTCCAGCTACCTATAACACCCCTGAAACCTATGGTTTTTTCTGTGAATATATATAGATTCATATATATATGTATATATATATATATTCACTGAGAAAACCATAGGTTTCAGGGGCGTTATAGTTAGAAATTAGCATTTAAAAAAACCTTTGAAATTCCCTGAAAAAACATAGGTTTCAGGGGCGTTATAGTTAGTGGGACATTTCACTCGTACAAAACCATAGAAATTCCCCCGTTATAGTTAGTTCAGCCCCTGGGGGCCAACTAACCAATTAATTCCCTAACTTAAAACATGCCACAGGGCGTGTTTGCACATATGTGACCTCAGGCCCCGCCCCCACCCTTCACCACTGTGCAAATGCACCCCGTGGCGTGTTTTAAGTTGGGGGATTAAGTCCCCTTGAATCCTGAGGGTCCGTAGGGTCCAACTAGCCCACCAGGTACCTCCAGTAAGCACCACAGAGCTGCATTGCAGAGAGGTGTAAAAAGGGGCGTGGCCTGGACCACCTCTCTGCAGCGCAGTCTTGTAGTGCTTACTGGAGGTACCTGGTGGGCTAGTTGGCCCCCAGGGGCCCTCAGAATTGAAGGGGAATTACTTCCCTAACTTAAAACGCGCCACAGGGCATGTTTGCACATATTTCACCACAGGCCCCGCCCCCTCCCTTCACCACTGTGCAAACGCGCCCCTTGAGGCGTTTCAAGTTGAGGGATTAAGTCCCCTTGAATCCTGAGGGTCCCTGGGGTCCAACTAGCCCACCAGGTACCTCCATAAGCGCCACAGAGCTGTTTTGCAGAGAGGTGTAAAAAGGAGCGTGGCTTTGACAGCCTCTCTGCAACGCAGCCCTGTGGTGCTTACGGGAGGTACCTGGTGGGCTAGTTGGCCCCCAGGGGCCCTCAGGATTGAAGGGGAATTAATTCCCTAACTTAAAACGCGCCACAGGGCGTGTTTGCACATATGTCACCTCAGGCCCCACCCCCTCCCTTCACCACTGTGCAAACGCACCCCGTGGGGTGTTGTAAGTTGGGGAATTAAGTCCCCTTGAATCCTAAGGGTTCCTGGGGTCCAAATAGCCCACCAGGTCCCTCCAGTAAGCTCCACAGAGCTGCGTTGCAGAGAGGTGTAAAAAGGGGCGTGGCCTGGACCACCTCTCTGCAATGCTGCTCTGTGGTGCTTACTGGAGGTACCTGGTGGGTTAGTTGGCCCCCAGGGGCCCTCAGGATTGAAGGGGAATTAATTCCCTAACTTAAAACGCACCACAGGGCGTGTTCCCACATATGTGACCTCAGGCCCCACCCCCACACTTCACCACTGTGCAAATGCACCCCGTGGTGCTTTTTATGTTGGGGGATTAAGTCCCCTTGAATCCTGAGGGTCCCTAGGGTCCAACTAGCCCACCAGGTACCTCCAGTAAGCACCACAGAGCTGCATTGCAGAGAGGTGTAAAAAGGGGCGTGGCCTGGACCACTTCTCTGCAACGCAGCCTTGTGGTGCTTACTGGAGGTACCTGTTATGTTATGTTATGTTAAATTAAATTTATTAAGCGCACGTACGCCCGTAGGCTTCATGGCGCTGTGGAAGACTAGCAAACATAACATGTGACAGAAAGAAAGAAAATTTAACTAAGGATAAGCTTGCTTAAAGAGCCAAGTCTTAAAAGCCTGTCTAAAGGCTAACAGATCTTCGTGGAGTCTTAGTGGCAGTGGCAAGGAGTTCCACAGGGAGGAAGCCAGGAAGTGGAAAGATCCTCCTCCCTGGCGTTGTTTCCTGATCCGGGGCACGACTAACAAATTCTTTTGGCCAGAACGGAGAGCACGGGAGGGAGTGTAACTGACCAGCAGGCAGCTAATGAATCCAGGGCCCTTACCTTGTAGAGCCCTGAAGATAATGCATCCCGCTTTAAATGCTGCTCTCTGCGCTACAGGCAGCCAGTGGAGACTGGCCAGTCCAGGTCTAATAGACTGCCACTTAGGAATTTTACAGATCAACCTGGCCGCTTGGTTCTGAACCAGTTGGAGTCTCTTGAGCTGCCCCGCCGGTAGGCCCAGATATAAACTATTGGAATAATCCAAACGGGACAGCACAAGAGCAATGATGACCTGAATCAGAGCAGGGTGGGTTAAAAGGTGGGCGATCTTCTTAATCTTGCAAAGTTGGAAGAAACTTGCAGATACCACAGTCCCTACCTGGCTTTTGAGCGAAAGATCTTCATTAAAAGTGATACCTAAGCTCTTAACTGTTTGGGATTTAGCTGGAGGATCTCCCATTTCTGGAGGCCAGAAGTGTGGTCCCCAATGCAGTTCACTCTTCCCAGGCAAAATCAGTTCAGTTTTGCCTGGGTTGAGTTTCAGATGATTTAGGCCCATCCATCTCTGAATGTGAACCATGACCTCCCGAAATTCGGTGGCAGCGCCAGGGGAGTCCAGACAGAAGATCAGTTGCAGATCATCTGCATAGTTAAAAATTAAGGCGCTAAACTTTTTTAATGAAAATAACAAGGGTCGTAAGTACAAATTAAACAAAAGTGGGGACAGGGACGAGCCTTGGGGGACTCCACATTCATTTTTGATTTTGGGCGCTGTAAAAGTTCCCAATCTCACTGCCTGGGTACGCTCCGAGATAAATGACTTCAGCCATCTAAGTGCCGAGCCTCTCAGGCCAGCCTGTTCGACACGGTCGACCAAGATGGTGTGGTCGACCGTGTCGAATGCGGCCGATAGGTCGAGAAGTACCAATGCTTGGTGAATGTCCCTGGTGGGCTAGTTGGCCCCCAGGGGCCCTCAGGATTGAAGGGGAATTAATTCCCTAACTTAAAACGCGCCACAGGGCATATTTGCACATATGTCACCTCAGGCCCCACCCCCTCCCTTCACCACTGTGCAAATGCACCCCGTGGCACTTTTTTAAGTTGGGGGATTAAGTCCCCTTGAATCCTGAGGGTCCCTGGGGTCCAACTAGCCCACCAGGTACCTCCAGTAAGCACCACAGAGCTGCATTACAGAGAGGTGTAAAAAGGGGCGTGGCCTGGACCACCTCTCTGCAACGCAGCCCAGTGGTGCTCACTAGAGGTACCTGGTGGGCTAGTTGGCCCCCAGGGGCCCACAGGATTGAAGGGGAATTAATTCCTTAACTTAAAACGCGCCACAGGGCGTGTTTGCACATATGTCACCTCAGGCCCTTCCCCTCCCTTCACCACTGTGCAAACACGCCCCGTGACGCGTTTCAAGTTGGGGGATTACATCCCCTTGAATCCTGAGGGTCCCTGGGGCCCAACTAGCCCACCAGGTACCTCCAGTAAGCGCCACAGTGCTGCGTTGCAGAGAGGTGTAAAAAGAGGCGTGGCCTGGACCACCTCTCTGCAACACAGCCCTGTGGCGCTTACTGGAGGTAACTGGTGCGCTAGTTGACCCCCAGGGACCCCCAGTATTGAAGGGGAATTAATTCCCCAATTTAAATCGCGTTTGCAGAGTCTTGCTGGAAGGGGGCTGAACCTCCAGCACGTTCGGGGTCTTTTTATTATTTTTTTTTTAGAAGGGGGCTGTGTGGCCCCCCTTTTTTCCCTATTTTGGGCCCTGTGGACCCCATCCCCCAGGGACATGAATGGGAAGGGGGCAACGTGGGCCCCCCTCCCATGGCCAATTCCGGCCCCAGGGACCCCATCCCCTGGGGCATGGCTACATATTTCTTTTTTTTATGGAGGGGGCTGCGTGGCCCCCCTCCTGATGCCTCTATTGGCCCCGGGGTCCCCATCCCCCTGGTCCGGCCTTTATTTTATTTATTTTTTAATTTTGGGGAGGGGGGCCACGTGGCCCCCCTCTCGGGCCACTTCTAGCCCCGGAGACCCCATCCCCCGTGGCAGGCCCTATCCATCGGGGACCGTGGGGCGAGCCCCATGCCCCCATGGTCCCACCAGCTCCCATCGTCCTGCAGGAGCCGGCATTGCTTTTCCACATGGGCACCTGCTGACATGCAGCTCCCCATGTGGAAAAGCAATCTGCTTTGCTTCATTGAAGAGAGAGCAGGTTTTATTGCAAACAGCAGTGTCCCGGGGTGGGCTCCCCGGGACACTGAAGGAGCTGGCCCTGGGGGCTGGTGGTCCCAAGGGCCATCAAGGACTCCTGGAGGGGGCCCAAAATTGGCAAAGCCCCGGGGAGGTGGTGGTCCCCGGGGCTCGGGGGTCCATAACGGACCCCTGAATGTACATAGTTAGTGCCACGGGGAGGTGGCGGTCCCTGGGGCTGCGGGGGGGCCATGTGCTCCTGCAAATATTCAAGAAAAGCCCTGGGGGTGGCAGTCCCCGGGGCTGGGGGGCCCCCTTGGGCCCCTCAATCACAATATAAACATTGCTCCCTGGACTTGGCCCACCCGGGGGCTTAATAATAACGAAGCGCGGAAGCGCGCGCTTTGTTTTTTTTTATTTTCGTGTCAGGATCCGTAGATCCTCCGCGAAATTTGCCGATTTAAAAAAAAAATGCTTTTTTTGGCCCGGGGGTCCTTGTGGGCCCCCTAAGCAGGCCTAGGGGGTCGGGGTGTTTCTACCCTGCCCCCTTTTCTTGTTCTGTTTTCTTGTGACTCGGTTCTACCGAGTCACAAGATGGCTGCCAACACTTCCTGGTTTGGAGTGTTGACAGCCAATTAGAATAAAGCTTATGGTCGGGAGGGTCCGCGGATCCACCGCGGCCATAGATATCAAAACTTTTATTTTTAGATTTTCTCAGCAACTACTGAATGGATTTACAGCATTTAACAGAAAGAGTTCTTTCTCAAACAAGGCCTACCTTTTTGACAAATTTGGTGTAATTCCATTCAGCAGTTTGGGCTGTAGCCATGTCTAAAGTTTCCTGTGGGAAATTGATTTTCCAACCTATTTTTTTTAATTTCTCAGGAACTACTGAACGGATTTACACAATTTAACAAAAAGGAACGAACTGCGTTAAGTGGGCGCGCACGCCACGAATGGCGTAAAGTAACTTAGCATTTAAAAAACCGTACAAATTCACTGAAAAAACCATAGGTTTCACACACGTTATAGTTAGGAATTAGCATTTAAAAAACCTTGCAAATTCACTGAAAAAACCATAGGTTTCACACATGTTATAGTTAGCGGAAATTTTACTGATAAAAAACCAATGAAATTCCCCCGTTATAGTTAGTGCAGGCAACTATAACTCACGCGACCGCAATCTTCTGCTGATGACATATGTGTCTTTAGGAAAAAAAAATATTTGTAATATATGTATAGCTAAAAATGTATGGAAGAAGACATGGGCAAATAAGTGTCTAAATACAGTATTAGCATCAGCAGAGGATTGCGGTCGCGTGAGTTATAGTTGCCTGCACTAACTATAACGGGGGAATTTCATTGGTTTTTTATCAGTAAAATTTCCGCTAACTATAACATGTGTGAAACCTATGGTTTTTTCAGTGAATATATATATATATATATATATATATATATATATATATATATATATATAAATTCACTTAAAAAGGTTTTCACACATGTTATAGTTAGGTGGACATTTCACTCGTAAAAAAACAATGAAATTCCCCCGTTATAGTTAGTTCAGATAACTATAACTCGCGCGCCCGCAATCCATTGCTCATGACGTCACATATTACATCACTCATGACATGGTCAGTGGCATCACTCATGACATCACTGATGACATCATCCTTGTGATAGAGTGGCGGTCGCGCGAGTTATAGTTATCTGAACTAACTATAACGGGGGAATTTGATTGTTTTTTTACGAGTGAAATGTCCACCTAACTATCACATGTGTGAAACCTATGGTTTTTTAAGTGAATTTGTACGTTTTTTTAAATGCTAAGTTATGTATATATTTTTATATTTATTTTTTAAAGGTTTTTCACCCCGCAATTTAAAAAAAAAAAAAAAAAAAAAATGTTTTGTTCACCCTTCGGGGTCCTTCAGGGACCCCCTGACAAAGGCTAGGGGGTCAGGAACTCTCTACCCTGCCCCCTTTTCACGTTCGCCACCTTCCTTTTTCAGTGTCGCACCCAAAACAAACAAAAATGACGGCCGACACTTCCTGATTTCGACCGATTCGAACGTTGACTGACATGTAACCACCAATCAGAATTACGCTCGCGCACGTAAGTGTGCGCGCACGGTGCGCGGCTATAGACATTTATGTACTTTTAACTGCAATTTTCTCAGGAACTACTGTACCTTCGACTAAAGGTCCTATGGGAAAATGCATGGAGAAACCACATTTTGGGACCCCCCTTTTTTCTCGGCCCCCGCTTGACGAATCACCCCGAGACTTTCAGGGTAGGAGCTGAGCGGAGCGCCCCATTAGTTTTGAAAATTTCGCGAGGATTCAACAACCAGCGCCAAAGTTATTCAAAATAGAATTTTGAGATTTCCTATGGAAACTCGGTCCTAACTATAACTATCTACTGGCGACCGCCAGTAGATAATATATATTTATGCATATTTATGTATATATGTATATATACACACACAAATATATGAATGCTGGGGTAGTTCTAGTTAGTATTGTGTTTTCATAGGAAATGCCGGTTTGTGTTGCTGATAACTTTGGTGCCATTCGGTGAATCTCCACAAAACTTAGCAAAGAGAGTGGTACTGTTTAACTAGTTTGCACATGGAAAGTTTTAGATTGATCCGTCAAATAGGGGGTGAGAATAAGGGAGGGTCCCAAAACTCCTTTTCCTGATTCATTTTTCCAAAGGAACTTTAGACACAGCTACAGCCCAAACTGCTGAACGGAATTACACCAAATCTGGCAGAAAGCTAGATCTTGGTCCAGAGAGAGAGAGCTTTTTGTGATTTGGTGTAAATCTGTTCAGTGCATCTTGAGCAATTAATGCTCAAAAATGTTGTATATATCACTTCATGGCGGACACACAGAGTCGACAGTTTTCCTGCTGAGATCTGATTGCCTGCCACCACATCAGCTAAGAAGTGACGGCCAACATCTTAGGACACAGAACTCAGCATAGAGTCCTAAAAAACACCAAAAAAAAGACATCATTGGGCAGGGTAGGTTCCCCATAGACCTGGTGTTGGATTCTCAGAGGGATATCGTCTGGGTATTTTCTTATTTAAATGCAGAGGATCCCCAAATATTTTGGGAAATTTCAAAACAAAGCACCGGCTCCCATGCAATATAATAAATACCCCCAGGGTGGATCAGGACCTGATGGAGGTGGTGAATAGGTAATGTAGGGGGGCACATTCCTCCCCTCCCCAAGCCTCTAAGAGGCCCCTGAGACCTCATCTCCTTGGGACAAACTTAAGTTAAAAGGTAGGGGGCACTGGGAAACCCCATTCCCATGAACCAACTCTATTACTGTGTCCCGAGGAGTCTACCCAAGTCGTTGGCTGTGTATTGTATGGAGTTGGCTGCCTCCAGGTGGGCTAGCTTTACACTATGGTAACAAAACATTATTTTAGGTTCGAAAAATCTTAAGAATTCACTGAAAATACAAGGTAAAAGGGAAATTATAGTTCGGAATTGTTATTATATTTTACTTTACATACAAAACCTTAGAAATTTGCTGAAAGAATTAATATTATAGTTAGATGATAATTTATATGACAATGTAATGTTTTAAACGTACAAAACAACTGAAATTCACCAATTATGGTTAGCTCTGGTGACTATAACCTGTGCCCTAAGGCAAACATAACTTGCACCTTCGCCATGCACTGCTATTTACCCCATGTTTTAAATCACTCGCGACATCTTCAACGACATCATTTATAATATCACTGCAACATTTGCAATTAAATTATTGATGAGAAAACTATGCATTATGGGGGAGCAAGGTATTGTTACCTTGGGGCATGGGTAGTTCATTAAAGAGTGGTGTTATGTGCACATTTTAATTAAAATGCATATTTCTATGGTTGTTTACAAAATGTTGAAGAATTTCTGTTTCACCTCCCATGCTCATTGCTGATACCAAAAAACAGAGCAAATTGGTTACTGCTCCTTATTGCCTCTACCCTCATGTTTTTACAAGTAGCAGCTGCCACCGAACAGGGAAGGTGGGGGATAAAAAAACAAAAAGTACTAACCTTAGTACGGCCTGACGGCTGGCCACCGCCCCTCTCCTCCATCCTCTTTTCTTCTCCGGCAGCAGGAAGCACACAGGCTCCATGAATCCCCTAGTCAATCACAACTCTGCCTTACAGCAGCATTTTGATTGGTCTGACTGCCGTGGTTCGGCACTCAGACAGGAACTGGGAGGCTGTGCATGTTCTCCACCCAGGCTGTGCAATACAGCCTGGTGGAGAACTTGCTAAGTGCGCATGGCTGTTTGGATAGCCCAAGATGGCCGGCCAAACTGTCATGCACAATTAAAAAGTTCCTACCACTCCTCTCCCAGCTCTGAACAGCCCAGCCCCGCCCTGTCCCCCAATCAACTGAACCAGTGTGGTAAAATAAACTGATAATAACATTACGGTATTATCATTTTATTTCGGTGAGGTAACACTCCTCCGCCTTAGCGGAGGAGCCGCCGCTAGTTTATGCTTACCCTTTGCACCACAATTGTGACAGTATTTCACTATTTAACTAGGGACACAAGACCTGTTTCCTTACTAGCATTACAGCCTCTCTCTGCTTTCTCTCTCTCTCTGTGTTTCTCTCTCTCCCTCTCACTCTATCTATCTCCTTCTCTCTCCTTAAATCTCTCATGCATACACACACATGGGAGCACTTTCTCTCTCTGTTATATAAAGAATGTTGCCTTAACAAGCAGGCTTCTAAGTTTCGAAGTTGTAGACTAGAAAGTAATTTGTCTTTTATCTCCTAAGTATGTTTCCCATAATCCTGGACAGGATGCTGATACCCAGGCAATTATGGCTATCTTTAGTACAGTCGAGCATGTATTTAGACTGGCAGTCACATACAACAGGAATGATTATATTAACAAGGCAGAATCTGTTCTAATGCCTCAATGTCTGAGAATTCTTAACCCTGTTATTGTATCAAATACAGCCAGTGTTATCTCATCTCACTTGCAGCTATTCGTTTTCTTTATGTGCTACAAAATTCCCTTTGTTTTATGTTCCCCTTATTTAGGCATGATTTACATTTAATTGCCCCAACCCTTGAATTTACCACAAAGAACATCCACTACTTTTTTCAGTCAATTTTGGTCCTCTAAATAATTGACATAATGACGTAATCAGCATTCCAAAGCTGTGTTTAATCAAATTGTTATACATGTTATAATGCACATATGACATTTATGCAAAGAATATAAAAGCTTTATGATATAACTATAGGTCTAATTTTTGTTTATGTGATAGAAATAGGATAATGAGCAGAGCCACATTTTGTGAACCCCCAAGGCACTGCAATTAGGAGACCACACAAAATGTTCTCCATTATCCTTATTTTTGGCTTAGCGAGTGGGCTTACATCATACCTACTCACAGTAACTCTCAGGCTGTAAGGGTTTGTGTTTGGATTTTTATCAGCTGTTGTATCTAAATCTGCACTTTGTCGAAATCTTGCCAAATGACAAAGCTAACCCTTGCTAACATAACAGGTGTTACAAGACATATGGCTTTCCCCCCTGTGTTTGTCTAATCTAGGAAATTGTGCCTAGCAACGTTGTTTGTATTCCTGTTTTTGGCAATGACTAAGAAAATCAGTTTATTCAATTCGAAAAAAAATCTCAATCTTAAGTGAAGCATTCTTCCCGAAATTGAGGCTGCAATGCTTATCCAGCTCTGCAAAGCCGTGATTTAGAAAGCTATGGCTGCATTTATGATTAGCAATCTACCATAATTAGCATTATAGATAAAATATGTTCCTCTTGTCTCCCTTCCTGTGACAGTGCGGGACTGAGGTAGACGTTTCTTTAACCAATCCATGTCAATTTGGCTTAGTCCCCAGTTCCTCTACACAATAAACTCCTGCTATACTTAGACAAGTAAATGAATATGAGATGCAAAGTATATTTCATTCATTTTTTTGTCTGGGTACAATAGATATCGGTATCGTCCAGGTATATTGCCCTAGTTCAATGGATCAGTCTCTTTGGGCATAGCCATTTGGCAGTGCAGCAAGACTTGGGATGAATGAGCAAGGTTATGTTATGTTGTGTTATGTTGAGTTATGTTATGTTATGTATGTTACGTTTTGTTATGCTATGTTGATTTGTACAGCACACAAATCACCCATGAGGGTATCCAGGCAAATAAACTGGTGTGTAAGCTTGTTGTCCCTAATGAGTTATTTGAAGAGCCTGGCCTTCAGCTTCTTGAGGATCTCAAGAAGTGAGGTCTAGAATATGATGTGCTGTGGGAGGTGGTTCTTTGTTTTGAGTGGGATTGTGTATTGTATACAGTGTGTGTTTTTAAAAACGGGCAGAACTGCAATTACTGGAACCTTTATTGGGTTCCTTTCCTTCAGCCTAGCGCTCGGTTCCCGAGTGAGGGGCACCGCCATCTTGTTGGGTTAGCGTTCTAGCTTTCCGGACCCGAGCTGCATATAGGGAACGCGGGTGCGAACGCGTGCAGCGGGAGCGCCTAAGGTTTGCCCAAGGCGCGCCTAAGGCAAGCCCGTCTGCGCCCGTCCGCGCTAAGGTCGCGCTCAGCGCCAGCGATGCTGCTCGAGCCAGGGGTAAGCTGGACTTGGGTGGACGTAGTAGCATTGTAAGCTACTCCAGTTTGGAGTTGCGTAGGCTGGGAGTGGCGGCAGAGGGGCTGGGCACTTTTATGTTGGAACAGACTGCCCTTCCAATTTCTGACTTTTGAGACAAGAGGACCTCATTTGTGGACTACTTAATGTGAGATCACTCCCAAAACACTGCATAGAAATCCAGTTGTTACTGGAACTCCAAGAACTAGATGTTTTATTCATGACTGAAACTTGGACCAACCCTGCGTGTGAGGTGGAGCCAGGTTGGGCTTGCACTCCTGGATTTAAAATCTTACACAAACCTAGATTGAGGGGGAGAGGAGGAGGAGTCGGGGTAATTTACAAAGACTCTTGGAATTGTGTGGCTCTAGAGATTGACACAATTGAGGGATTCGAGCTATTTGGAATTGTTATTAAAGATGCAAAGGGCTATATTCTAACCAGGGTGGTCTGTTATAGACCTCCAGGGGCGTTATGCTTGCGGCAACAGCAGTTATTGTTAGAGGCCATTACCAACTTGGCCGCTACCCACGCCAGGGTAGTGCTGCTAGGTGACTTTAATTTGTGGATGAATGGGTCTTTGGACTCCGGTTACAAAAATGTCCTCCAGTCATGTATAGGTTTGGGCCTTCACCAACGGGTGATTGAGGCTACTCATAAGGACGGTCACATTCTTGATCTTATTTTTTCTGGGGACCAAGTTCTGTTGTGGGTATTTTGCCAATGGTTTGGACAGATCACTTTTTGGTTAAATATTTGGTTACTATGCCTTGTGACAATGCCCAAGCAGTGAGTTCTGCTACAAACTATGTTAGTAGGGATTGGAAGTCCCTTCTAAGAAACAAAGGTCAAGTTTCGGTCTTTGATCTGAAAGACTGTTTTTTGCAGGGCAGGCAAATGGAGGAGAATTATGCCTTCTTTTGTGGACAGATTTTTTCTGTCCTAGACTCAACGGCCCCTCTTAAAGTGCATAAGAAGGTAGGAAGAGCTTCTGCACTATGGTTCAACGACAACCTTAAAAAATTGAAACTTGAGTGTAAGCAGGCAGAGAGGAAGTGGAGGAGGAGCTATAACGATAAGGATAAAAGTATTTGGAAACGGTTGATTGGGTGCTAAATGTGACTAAGGCTAACTATTATTCTAGCACTATATTAAAAGCTCAGAATCGACCGAGGTGCATTTTTAAAATTCTCTACTCCCTGACTAGCCCCGAGTGTGGCAAGAATCAGACTCCCCCTTCGCAAGAATTATGTGATAGCCTGGCAAGCTATTTTTATGACAAAATTAACACGATTATTGCAAATTTGGGGGAAATTCCTTGCTGTCAGGAGGTAGTGAGTCCGGTACATTCTAGGGCTGGAAGTGGACCATGGGTAGGGGGTGTAACTATTCCTTCCCACCCGGAGAGCCTGCATTGTGGGAATTTTTTATCCGAATTTCCGATCCTCTCAGTAGAAGAGTTTGGTAAGGCTACTTTAGGGGTTATGTCAGGCTCACCTTTGGACCCTTTGCCACCGAGAATCTGGAAGGAATTTGAAGTGGAGCTCTTTCCCATACTTAGGCTGATCTGTAATCAGTCTCTTTCCAGTGGTGTGGTTCCTTCGCAGTGGAAGCAGGCACTTGTGATGCCTCTGCTGAAGAAGTCCACATTGGACCCAGCAAGTCCGTTTCCGGCTAAAATTGTAGAAAGAGTGGTGGGCAAGCACCTCTCACAACATCTTCAGAAGAATAAGATCTTGGAGGAGGTACAATTTGGGTTTCGGCCAGCGCATGGCACGGAGACGGCATTGGTGACCGTATTGGACGAGCTTCGAATGCAAGCAGACAGGGGCTGGTCAGTAGCTCTTGTTCTGCTTGACTTGTCTGCTGCGTTCGATACGGTCAACCATGCGATGTTGTCGAGGATGCTGGAAGAGATTGGGGTGACCGGGTGTGCTCTTTGCTGGCTTCAATCTTTTCTCGCTGGGAGGAGTCAAGCAGTGGCCCTGCCTCCTTATCAATCTTCCTTCTCTAAGATTAAGTATGGTGTTCCCCAGGGCTCTGCAATTAGCCCGATCCTTTTTAATATTTATATGCTTTCTTTGATGGCCATCATTAAGGCATATAATATTATGACTGTAAATGATGCTGATGATACGCAACTAATTCTCTCCATGACCTCATTAGAAGCGTTTCATGATTGTTTGAGGGCGATGTCTCACTGGTTGAGATTAAACTCCCTACAATTTAACGCTGGTAAAACTGAGGTTCTTTATTTCTCTGCAGGGAAGGCCCCGCAGTTGTTGCCGGAGAATTTCTGGCCTTTGGATCTCCCTAAGACTCTACGTCCAGTGGAGAAGGTGCGGAACCTGGGCGTTATATTTAACAACAAGTTAACGTTGGAAGCTCAGGTCAACCAATTGGTAGGAAGCTGTTTCGCTATGATTCGTACGCTGCGAAAAATTCTGCTGTTAATGCCTTCTCAGGCTCTAGTTCTAGTAGTTCAGGGCACTATATTAAGTAGACTGGACTACTGTAATGCACTGCTACTGGGCTCTTCAAACTATCTATTAGACAGATTGCAGCGCATCCAGTCTACAGCAGCTAAGCTGGCTGAGTTAAGCATCTTCGTCCCGGGCCTTGTCGGAGTTGCATTGGCTCCCTATTAGACAGAGAATCCAATTCAAATCTCTCTGCCTGGTGTTCAAGGCCTTGCACGAGATAGGCCCTATCGCGTTGCAGAGGAAATTTGTTTGGTACATTCCAGGGAGATGTTCGCGTTCTGAATCTGCCAGACTGGTTACAGTACCTAGATTCAAGAAATCTAGATCTGGAGGTATAGCCTTCAGTGTGATAGCTGCCAGACTGTGGAACGCGCTTCCGTTGGAGTTAAGAATGGTGAAAGACCTCCTTCCATTTAGGAGGAGTTTAAAGACCTGGCTTTTTGCTAGCTCCTAAAACAATGTTGTTTGCTCTGTTGTTTCTGCCCACATCTAACAGTTTTGATACTTAGCGCCAGGATGCCTGCAAGGTGATAGTGCACTATATATATACGATAAATAAATGTGGGAGAATGCCCAATCTACTGCTCTGCTTTTGTGAATGCAGGGTGTTTATGTGAGTCAGAGTGAAGCTGAGCGTAGGTGTCTGGCAGTCTGATGAAAGTGTATACTGCTGTTCAGATGTGCTGGTCCAGTGTTATTTAGGGATTTCCAGGTGTGCGTGCAGAGTTTGAATTGGCTGTGATTGTGAATGGGGAGTCGGAAGAGCTTTCCGAGGGCAGAAGTGGATGCAGCGTGGATGGTTGAATATTTGTCTTGTAGTGGCATTCTGAATGGTCTGATGCCTGTGCAGGAGCTTCTTGGAGATTCCGGTGTAGAGTGCTTTGCCGTAGTCAAGTATGCTTGTGATGAGGGCTTGTGTGACTGTTCATCTGGTGTTCTGTGGCAGTCATGTGAAGATTTTTTTGCAGCATATGTAGGATGTGGATCCAGGCATGATTCCTAGATTTCTGGCGTAGTCGTTGGTTGTTGGTGTTCATCCTAGATCTGTTGACTACCAGTTGGTGTCCCATGGGGAGATATTGTTTACGAAGACCAGTTTTTCTGTCTAGTCTGACACAGAATAAGGAATTAACGAGGAGAAATAAAGATATTTCCCCTCCTTGCGCCTCACATGGGGAGGCGAAGAATTTTGAGACATTCCCATGTCTACAACTGAAGGTAAATCTGGGAATGCGCAAATATCCATAGGTGGATATGTAGGAACACTCATGCTCCACCCATGGAATGCCTCCCTGGGGCAGAGTAACCCAACACAGTGATTTGCGCTGCTTTGTTTATTCTAGATTTATCAAGCCACAGAAGGTGGCCTTGTGTGGCTTGATAAATCAAACGTAAGAGTTGCCTCGCTCTTGCACCATGTTGCGTGGAGCAAGAGCAATGCAAATCTTTAATAAATATGCCTCCCAAGGATCTAAATAGACATATTTTGGCAAAACAACAAAATAAAGTCTTGTGATAGTAAACAATCATGCCCCCCATGGATACTGCTTGTTAAATACTGATTGCTCCAGGATACAAAGAGAAAGATTATGTGTCTCAAAGATGAAGACTCTTGTAATGGGGACTGCCTTTTTGTTTATCCTAGTCGATTAAAAACAGCTCAGTGCTCAATGTTTTGGGTTTATACCTCAATTATACACAGTTGACCTTTCAAAATTACCTTTCCTGCTACTTTGACAACAGAATCTATTAACGAGATGGGTCTATAGCATTTTGTATTGCTTTGAATACCCTTTTGAATACAATACATTAATAATTGAATTGACCAAGGAACATGGTAAAACTGAATGGCTCGCACAATTCTAAATGCTCGTCAAATGGTGGGCCAAGAGCTCTATATTTGATTTCAACAGGTACATGGGAATGGTCTTTCTTAAATCACAGCTGCCACATCCTCATAATCAATAAGAAAGCAAGTTCTACTGTTTAAGACCAAAAGAGACAATGGTAAACTGGAGCAGCCAACGTTATCATAAAAAAGATTAAAGTGAGTGACCTGTGATCACCTAAGATGTGGGAAGCTGAGAAAGTTCAGGCACCCCAGGAAAAGTTAACCACTTTTTAAAAATTGAAACATTGTCAATATGCTAGCTTGTTCCAATTGTGCCCAAACATTTGATCCAATAAATCCCATTCTTCATTGTAGCACCAACTTATGAGCTGTTCTGCAGGAAGTGATCTCAGCTGTTCAGATAGGACATCTAGAAAGAGCTTCTAAAAGGCACCTAGTGGGCACAGAACAATCCGAGTCAAACAATATATGGGTTGGCTGCTGAGTAGAAATAGGTAGCAACTTTGAAATAGCGATACAAAGGGACTTATTAGAACTTAAAATATTTTTTCCATGTAACTGCATTAAGCAGCTGATGGGACTCAACCTATTGCACTTACCTGCACTGGTCTCCAAAGCAGTTGGAGGCCCTTGTGGACCAGATCCTCCGGATCCTTGTCCAAGGCTCCTGCATCCTGGATGCTAGTTTTGGTGCTATGCTTGCTTTCTGTTTCTGCCTCTGTCTCTCCTTCTCTTTTTTTTACATCTGTTTCTCTTTTTCTCTCTCTGTCTATACTCTCTGATCTCTCTCGCTCTGTTTTCACTCTTTGATTTCTCTTGCCCTGTTTATATCTGCTGATCTTTCTCACCTCTGTTTTTGCTCTTTGATCACTCTTGCTCTGTTCTCTCTGTCTGCTCTTGCTCACTTTGATTTTACTTCTGCCCTTGTTAGCCCCATTTCGTCTTTGATCTCTCACTCTGTTTTGCTCTTATGTAGTCTGTGCACCATTTTCACCTCTTTTACCTCGTTCATTCTTTCCATGCTCACAAGTATATTTTTGCTGTGTCTTCTCAAACTTCACTCTCACTTCTTGTGCCCGTTTTTCTGTCTCTTTTCTCTCTCTCTGTTATGTTACATGCTGCTGCTTCCTGCTTGCCCACTCATCCTCTATTTCCCACTCTCCCGCCTCCTGCTTTCCCGCCCCTGCGCTCCTCCCCCCAGGACCTATTTAATGGTGGTCGCAGCATGGATGCACATAGACAGCATGCCCCTGGCAAACAGTAGGTGCACCAAAGGCAAGCCTTCTGCACCTGATGTGCACCCAGTGCCAGGAACGCTGGTACTGTCCCGACCCGCCACTACCCCAATGCAGTCCTCCATGCCATTAACTTGGGCTTCTGCTCTGCACACTGCCACCGTGCTGCACCACATGACACATAAGGAGCCTTCACTTGTTCCTTCTTCCACCACACCTACACCACCCACCACATGCATGACCCACCACACAAACACACACTACACTCTGTAGCTCACCCACCCCTAACCACCCAAACAGACCCACATCGACACAATGCATCACATTCTCATGCCTCCTTCTCAACACTTGCTCACTTGCAGATGCCACAATTGTCTGGGAGCTGCTTGAGACCTTGCCATCAGACCTCCTATCACCCTAACGTTAGCCCCAGGTATCACAGCAGCCATCCTCACCAACTACAAGACCATCAGAGAAGTGAAAACACAACCGCAGAAGAGGGATCACTATTATCTAGAAGGACTCATACAGATGCACAGCCTTCATTGACACATATACTAACTACATTGAGCACATCACCTTCCAAATTCAGAACTACCTCCTCCACTGCACCCTGATCTACCACCTACCAGGACTTCGAGGTCACATCAGCAAAAACCTACTACATCTACTAATCAAATCAAATGCCTTTAACCTCCTAGGAGACCACAGCTACCATGTAGAAGACCTATCCAATGTCAATTCATCAGCCCTCCTGAATAGTCTTAAGATCTTTACCTTCACCCAATGCATAACAAGACCCACACACATCACTGGACACTTTCTGGGCCTCGTCTAGCCCAACCTTCCCAGTCATTTGATCGAAACACCCACTACTATCACCTAGTCAAACCACACCCTTTTAAGCTTCAAGATCAACATCCCTTGCCCCAGGGAAACCATCACTGCATGACCAGCCCGCTGACAATGGAAAAACCTTCCCAACCAAACAGGCAACCTACCAGCAGATATTACAAACTTCCACAAATGAATCACTGTATGTGCAGACAGGCTGCCCCTGCAAAAGAAACTTAAATACAAGATCATTATCTCAGGCTTGGTGGTACATGGAAGAACTCAGGATGTCCAAATGAAATTGCAAGCAGCTGGAGAGAAAGTGGAGCCTCAGCCATAACACCAAGGACAACGATGCTTATAAATCTGCCCTACAGACATACCATCAAAAGATCTGAGTCACTAAAAGGAAATGCTTTGCAAACCGCAACAACACAAGCTTCAACAGAAGCATGGAAATCTTTTCCCTTGCAAAGAAAATTGCCGCACCTGTAGCTGCCACTACCAGCATCACCCCAGGAGCTATGCAATGATATCTCAGAATTCTTAGAAAACAAGATGAAGAACATTTACAGGAGCTTTGAAGGACCAGCCTGATGGCGGCCACCTTGTCACAAGTCTACCACTCATGGAATGCGAACACACCCTGGCCACCTAGAACCACATCAACACTGAGGAAACAGCCTTAACCATGAAGACATTCCCCTCAGGTGCCCCGTCAGAACCCTGCCTCACCACATATTGAAGAAAGAATTCACACCCATAAGCATAGTCCTCACCCAGATTCTCAACACCTCTATCAACATACATTCTTTTCTAGAGACCTGGAAGCAGGCAGCCATCTATGCTCTGCTTAAAAATCCCTCGGCAGACCCCACCACACTCTCCAAGTACCATCCCTTATCATTCCTGCCTTCCAAACCAGGATCATAGAAAAAAAGAGGCATATAACAAAACAAATCATCAATTACTAACTCCTCGATATCAAGGAATCAAGATTAAGACCCAGCACCGCAATCCAGACAGCTCTCATCATAGCAACTACAACATCAGGAATATCCGGATTAGAGAAGGGACCACAGCCTTCATCTTCCTGGACCTCTCAGCAGCATTCAACACAGTATCACACTCAGTCCTAATCCAAAATTTACACAAGACCAGCATTCCAGGGCACGCACTCCAGCAGCTCTACAACTTCCTCACTGAAGGTACCCAGACAGTCAACAGCAGGGACACGAGTTCTCATCTGTGGAGTGCCACAGGGTTCCTCCCTAAACCCCACAATCTTCGAAATATACATGACCACTCAGACAGGGCAAACAATGTTGATGTACTATCTTACTCAGATGACACACAACTCATCCTATCCCTATTGGACAAGACAGCGAACACAGGGCACTGATTCACGCCATGCATGACTGAAGTATCCAACCTGACGAGAGGCAACTTCCTGAATCTCAACACTGACAAAATGGAAGTGGTTATCTTTGGGAAGGAAATATTACTTTTGGCACTCCACCTGTTGTCTCTCAGACCTTGGGCTCACTCCAACCCACTCTGCAAGAGAAAAACCTTGAAATCATCATCAACAACAAACTTGACATGTCAGCCAAGGTCAACGCAGTCACCACATCCTTTTTCACCTGCTGAAAATTCTGAAAAATATCTTAAAGTGGCTCCTCTGCAACTCCAAGCTAGGGGTTGGTGAAAAGATTCACTCCACTTGCGGAGTTTGCCGAATGCTGGAACTTCATGCTCCCCGACTAGTGCAAACTTCCAGCTAAATTCCGACATCTGGCATGTGGTGGAATTTTTTCACAAGACTTGTATTGCAGCGTGCTGGTGAGCATGCATGAGATTTGGCACCTGCTAGCTTGGCTTCCAGCCGTGATGTAGCCTTTTTCGTGATGCTGCTGAGCGCGAGCGACCACGGCTGCACCTCGACCTGCTAAATCTCCTTGAAATATTTTTTTCGAGTTGATATTCTACTCCAACAGACTGCTCAGATTGCTTTTTAGTGCCGGAAGCATTTTTTTATTTTACTTTTCTTTTCAAATAGGAGGTGCCCCAGAAACTCCAACTTCATTTGCATGTCCAGCAGGCTCCTCCCAGTGCTTTGTCCATCTCCTGGTCACTTTTCATTTGGATTTGCAGCAGAAAGGATATCTCTCTTTGTCTGATGCATAAATACCATTGGATTTCAAGACTTTGGGCTTAATTTAGATCTCTGTGGATGGATTACTCCAATGGGATTTATATTTTGGCAGACAGAATATCCGTCACTGTTGTGATGGAGTAACCCATCCGCTGAGCTCTAAATCAGGCGCTTTGTGTTTTTGCTACCACAAGTAGGGAGAGGAGTTGGATAGGGCAGTCGACCTCGAATCTGGTGAACTGGGTTCGAGTCTCAGCTGAACATCCTGTGATTCTGGGCAAATCACTTAATCTCCCCATACCTAACATAAATGAATGTGTCCTCATGTAACGCAACTGGTGCTATGTAAAGCGCTCTGATACCCAATTCCGGGTCACGTTCGCTCTATATAAAACTCAGTTAAATAAAAAATAAAAACAAGTAAGTCAAAAAACTATTGTATAAGGGTGTTGTTTGTTTGATTGAGGGCACTCACCAGTATTATTTGTACTTTATTTAAATTTTTACAATTTATTGTAGTGGGTTGCTTGCAGTTTCAGTAGGGGCCTGGTTATTTTTTTGCATTTAATTTTTTATATTTTTTTAAGGAAAAATCGTGCGCAGTTCAGTACGTTTTCTCCATGTTTGTTAATGTATTTGCAATATGTTCATTAATTTTACTATGTGGCCTAGTCTGCCAATGGGCCATCCAGTCAGTAGGCTCAGTACTAATCATGGGTGCATCAAACAAATGTTTCTATGATATATGTTGTTTAAAACATCATTTAGGACAGGGATGACATTCAATTAAATGTAAAATGTGTTTTTTTTAGGTATTTTAGATTATATTTCTGAAAAAAGTGTATAGGTGGGGTAATAACTGATGCCTTGTGAGAATGTATTTTGTTGGGAAATTTGTATATCTCAGTTAATTTTCGTTTTTGGCATTGCTTAATTAATGGTAGTGTTTTCTTCACTGTTACCATGCCTCCTTTGTCTGGCCCTTGAGTGTGTTTGTCATAGGCCTCCATTTGTCTTTGCTCTCCATGCCATGTGGCAAGGGGTAATTTTGTATAGTCAATGTCCATAGGCCTGGTTTTGGTTTTTGTTTTCCAAGCCTTATTGCTTGTCGTTTGGTCCAGTATGTCTGCCCAGCAGTGCATTAACTACTGCTGGGTGGGTTGGACCCCCAGTGTGCCGGCGCACACCCCAGCTCACTCTACTCCACATCAGCTGATGCTCCTGTAGGGCGTACCCCCATCCGATGCCTGCTGTTAGCATGTAGGGGAGGTGGCACTGCATGAAAAAAACAAGTGTGGTCACCTCTGCCTCTGAGAACATGGGGCACGCTGCACCCCTTGGCACTGGTGCAGCCGCTGCCTGCCATGCCCTGCTCTGCCATGGTGATGGATGGGTCAAAAAGAAGAAATTGGAAAAGGAAGGAATTTATAAGAAGAAAGGAAGAACTTAGAAAGTAAAGGGAACACCAAAAAACTGTTCAAAGCATTTGAAAGAAGAGGAAATATAGACAACATGTATAATAAATAAACACAAAGACACACACTAATGAAATAAAGGTAAATGAGGGGTGGATGAGTGGGAGAGTCAGAGGATTGCAAAGATTTAACTTTGATTAAAAAAAATCAGACAAAGCACAAGCACAGAACAGGAAAGCAGGTAAAACAAAATAGCCACGCCCATGTGAACCACGAGGTACCGTTTGCACTGGTTTTGCAGTGCAGAAGCACGCATTGTGATCCCGACATGTGAAAAACCAGCCCAAATACTGAAGACAAGCACTTCTGCCCGGTTGTGGAGTTCTGCAGAATCCCGCTGAGATTTTGGGCCACTCTGTGGAATTCTGTGGAGCAGAACTCCCACCCCTACTCCAGGCAGATGGTCTTCAAAGACCTCATCAGCAACAGACTGGACAACAGGAACTAACTATACCCTGTAATCCTAAACCATCTCACAAACAGATATACAGAATACAGCAGCTCAACTCATCCTTAATGTTCTCCAATGAAAACACATCACACCACACCTCAAAAAGTTACACTGACTACCAACACATAAAACAGTTCTCCACAATACCGGACATGAAAACCTCAAGAATCACAGCCATTTCCATCAACTGTCATGACACCTCAGATGTCCAGGACTCACGCTATCACACATTCCTTTTATCCACAAGGCAAGAAGCAGAGGACCTGCCTTCTCTGTACATCATTCTAAAAGACTGGAATGACCTTCCTCTACACATAAGAACCTCGCTTCTCTCCTAGACTTTTGCAAGAAGCTGAAAATCGGATTCTCACTAGATACCCACAGAGGTCAGTATCACACCCTCAGCACCAGGATACCCTCATTGGGTGATGGGGCACCCCACAAATAGCATCGTATAGCATAGCGATTGCGACTCAATGTCATATAGCTGAAGAGATAAGACAATTTTCAGTCACCCTCTGCCTGCAAAACGTGTCTTTGTTCCTCTGTAAAGGGAAAAAATCCTAAAGACAGTTCACTTTTGATGTTTTTCCTAATTGGTATAACACAGCAAAGTGGAGACTCACCATGGTCTTAGAGGTTTCAATTCAAATACCACCCTAAATTCATTATCAAGGCCTTATTACAGAGACTATTGTCATGGGGATAAAAAATATGCAGTTATCTGGATGCTATTGTGTTTGTTCAAATTGGATTGTTACATCACTAAAGGTTTCCCATAAATGAGTCACATCTATCGTGTTCATCTGCTTGTTCCACCCTCATCAGCCAGGCTATCTTGAATCCAGTGGCAAAGTGCGCCAGGGACCCACGTCTGGGAATACCCTGCCAACTTAGGGCAAACAAAGCAAAACCAAAGGGGATGATGGACGGAGTGTTGAAAATTGCAAGCACTCACCCCCAGTCAACTGATCTGGGTTTAATCCATCATCATTCTTTAGCTCACTCCACCACCCCAGTTCAGACATGGCCATATGCAAATCAGTCTGACCCTGTGCCTCATGGGAACAGTCCAGCCCGAACTGCCAAGCCATGTCTTCCCTGGACCGGAAACAAGCATCCTGGGACAATGTTTTTCAGCTGACTGTTTGTGCTTCAATTATAAGTGCAGTGAGTAAATGCTATGTATGTTTTTAAATGAATCCATTCAGTTCTGTCAATGGGGATGGTAAATGAGACTTTGTATTAACATAAAGTTGGTGAATCATGTCTTTACATAATTTCAGCTTCATTTTATATTTTGAATTTTGCAAAGTAACATTTGTTTTGAGCTAAGGAATGTGGCATCTCACTATTTTTCAGAACAGTGTTTGTAACTGGACAGGCTGTCTTTCAGGAGTCACTTTGGAACAAGCCCTAATCAGCAGTCCCTAACGCGTATTACTCATTTAGAGTACCTCCTTTCCTCACTGGGTAGCCAATCAGATGTTCTTACAGTCAGGGCACACGAGCCGTCTTCCTTCAGTATCCATGCTTTGTCTTAGACGCGAATAGAGGACAACTACAGACAGTCCTGATCAGATCCTCATCTCTGCTGACACTTCAGAATATCCTCAGAAATAAAGATATATAGTCATCACAGGTTATTTTATGGCCGACTTATAGTTGTGAATTGGGGCAGGTTCAGTCCTGACATCCTAAGTGGTTTTAAACAGTAACTGTTCAGGTCTATGGACAGGTCTGCCCAAACGGCCAAACTGAATGTGCGCACTCTTTTGTTTGAGTGGAGGTATTTGCACCTCTCAAGAAGTGAATGGGATCTCTCAAGATGTGAATAGGACCTCTCAAGATGTGAATGGGATCTCTCAAGAAGTGAATGGGATCTCTCAAGATGTGAATGGGATCTCTCAAGAAGTGAATGGGATCTCTCAAGATGTACATGGAACCTCTCAAGATGTGAATGAGACCTCTCAAGATGTGAATGGAATCTCTCAAGATGTGAATGGGATCTCTCAAGATGTGAATGGGATCTCTCAAGATGTGAATGGGACCTCTCAAGGTGTGAATGGCAATAGAGATACACCAGTTCCTCCTGGACGGGCTATATGGTTTTCCATGGTGCAGAATATTATTCCCACCAGAACGGAGACCGCTTTCAGGAAAAGCTCCGTTTTCGCTGCATTCCAAGTGTTCTTGAAAAATGGCAAATTTTTGGAGCACATGAACACTAGGGGTGGGCGGAATTTGCGAAAGGGAGTTTCGCAAATTATCGCGAAAATGTTAAAAATCTCCGCAAAGAAGCGGAAATATCGCGAAGATGCGGAAGTTTTTTTCCCGCCCGCTCGCGATATTTTTTGCATGGTTGCGGGTCGCTAACTTACCCCTGCGGTTGCTCGCGGGCGCGGCCATCTTGTTTTCACTTGTCTCGCGGTGCATGATCGCAAGAAAAAAGACGTGATCGCGTGACGCATGACGTCACTGCGGACGCGAACTGTCGCGAGACAGCGCAAATGGCTAAAACAATACAACATCTCATGGAGAACGCGACTGGATCGGGAAAACTTGTCGGCGAACGCGGGGATTCAGGTAAGGCGATCGCGCGCGCGCGAGAATGTATTATTTTACAGCGCGAGCAAGAACCAAATTATCGCAAAGCTGCGGAATGCGGAAATTTTGACATTTCCGCGCTCTCCGCGGAACGCGGAAATGCCAAATTATCGCAAATTCCGCGAACGGAACGGAAATTTTGCCCAGGCCTAATGAACACGTCATGACCTCACAATAACAACAACACAATGTGCACTGTGCACTTAGAGCAAAGTGAAAATGTTGTGCTAAAACGGACTAAAAAAATTCTAAACAAATTAGCATGGTGACAGTCGCTCAGACTTAAATGAGAAGAAATCTGTGCCATTGTTCCATACGGTATGCTTCCACCCATCATGCTATAACCACAGCAATTGCCACTTTTCACTATGAAATTGGTTGTACCGTCACTTCAGAGAAGCCTTGTGCACTACTTGAAGGGCAAAGCAAAAACTTGGAGCAAAATTTGCCTGGCAGTGCAAGGTCTTTCATCAGCGTACCAAATCCATGATGCTGGTAGTCATGGCTTACCATATTCCATTCCACCATTTTCTCTTAACAAACATTATGAATGCCCCATCGCCCAGGACCCCAAAGATGAGCAATGCAGGCAAATCTTGAATTCCAAATTAAGTATAATTACAATAATGGAAGGTGTCTATTTTCCTTTGAGAATAAACTTCTGGATACTTCATCAAACACAAAATAAGATAAGCTGTTGTTATATCATAGAACTGGAGTCAAGAGATCACATCTGAAAGTGTCTTTAGCAGTATTGGAATCTGATTTAAAGAACACATGGCCTTATTAAGGGGCATATTTACAAGCAAGCGATAAAAAAATTATCGGCGCTTATGCGGCCGTTTTCGGCCGAAAAGCGGCGATAATTTTATCGCCTAATTAGCAAGGCCACGCTAACGCGTGAATCCTTGCTTTAGCGTGGGGATTCTTTACGCCCAGCTTTGCATCTCTAATGAGATGCAAAGTGGGCGTTCCTGACCTAACATGACAGGAGAAATGTCGCTAAGGACTGACTTAGCCATGATATCCTATGGAGGGTGAATATCATGGCTAAATTTGTGAGTCCCTATCAGCAAGCTAACACCACATTACGTGAGATTATCGCTGGGTTTCAGCGATAATCTCACGTTAGGCAGTTAGCGCTAGGATTTTAATCGCTGCGGAGATAAGCGTTGCTAATAGCACGCTATCTCAGCGATAAAAACCCACGTTACCCAGCGATAATTATCCTCACGCTAAGAGCGCTGAGCGATAATTAACGCCGGGCTTTGCTGATATGCCCCTAAGAGAGTGGCAGATAGGATATTCTGTCAAAAACCTGGCAGTTGCTCGTCTTACAAAGGCTATACAGCCAATTACACGTTCAATACGGTTCTTCGGACAGCTGCCATGTTTTCAATACCCAATCTGTGAATGCCAAAATAAGGTCCATAGTTTGTTTACCGTGCTCTGCCCTAGTCACTCAACCCTTATTCCATCATTTGTATCTCAGAAGTAGGCTAGGGCCCTCATTATGAGGAAGGTGGTATGTGGGTGCAATAAAACCGCCCTGGTGTGTTTCCATACCACAATATGTGTTTTTCCATTTTGCAGTTTTACCATCACATTCCAAGTCACTGAGATCAGGAAAGTGAGAATACTCAGTAATGCAGCATCTTTTCAAACTTTCCAAGCAGAAAAACTCGAAATCATTTTTTTCACCAATAATTGCCTGGTATTATATGGCGAAATTTGTTTAGGCAAGTACAGCAGCTTGGTGTGAAATTACTACAGGACTCGGAATCCGTAATTTCGTGTACATGCTATGTGTGCCTGATTTCTGAATTTGCGAAGCACTTGTTAAAATAACCTAAATTCTCAGAATCCCTTGCCCTACAGCACCTTCCCTAAAATGCTGCCTTATGGTAAATATCACATTTTCCACACAGCCACAGCTGACGTTTAGAGTTAACAAAAATGTGCAAATGAAAAAGTTTGCATAGCATTGAAAATGTTTCCAAAATGTTAATGTCGACAGATATTTCTTTCTTTTGTCGCCTCAGAATGTGTAAAGTTATTTTTCTCTATTCCAAATACATGAAGCTCAAACAAAATTGATTATGAAAAGAGGCACATTATCTATATTTATCAGTGAAATCTGCGAACATGTACTCAAGGGTGACTTTTTACTGAAGCGTTTCTCACTTTGAAAAGTCTTACAGGTCCCAAAAGTATTAATTAAGTGCAGAAAATCACCTCTGGCATATGTAATGGACACATATGGCACACGTGTTACACAACTTTATTAGATATTTCAATGTTAATGACTAGGGTCGTCTAAACTGTTATTTCCTAAGCCCGTGTTTTACTTTGTTGGCCAGTATCTTGAATGTACCAATATTTTTGTTTCAGACTAGAAAGGCTTCTCTCAGGAATTTATGCCTGCAAACTTTGTTTATTTTAGTATTCTTCTGGGCAATGGGATTAAGGCCAACATTTTTTTACGCTTGATATTTCTTTTTCTGTGTTGGCTATTTAACCCACTGGTCGTTTGCTAGTTGCCTTCTGATGATAAAACCACTGGAATATTAATAGCTGATGCATCTAAAATCTCTGAGCTTTCAACCAGCTATAGTTGCTTGAAAACCAAGATGGAATATTTCTGAAAGTAATCTAATCTGTAGAGATCATTCCCATGCCACCCCAAACTTGTGCACACCTTCCCTATATAGAAACACTAAATTTACTTGCATCTGATTGTCAAATTACCCCCTGCCTCTTCTGAAAAGGGCAATCATATTTATCATGGATGAAGGAATGCAAAAGTGGGAATTGGGGCTCAATTACATAAGGTGGTCTGGGTGCAACAGGCCTGTGTGCCTTCTATTATTACAGAACGGGGCGCAGATGTCACTTTGTGCTATCGCAGTGGTGAACTGATCATGCTGGCACACACATAGTGCTGATACAGTTCTAAGTGAGCATTTACTTATTAGTCCAGGGTGTGGCCTCGTGCAAATGAGGGAAACACTTTGCTTCTCTGCCTGTGCTATTGTGTAATCTACAGCTCTGGCATAGCTCTACAAGGCTCACTTTCCTACCTACGGGTGACACGGATGAACTTGTGTCAATGCACCAACAATGAATGTGAAAGACAGATTATTGGAGCCCCGCAGTTCCCTACTCAATGTTTTATTGGAATAGAGTTATTACTTTTGGGTTTCTAACAATCCCTATGAAGGGATCAGGGGCACCGTGGTAACATTAACACACCTATTTCGTTATCCACAATATCGCACACTGCACTAGAAGAATTAACACTTTTAAGTAAAAATATTCCTACAAAAACAATCTGTATCGCAGTACATCTAAAAACAATTACACAGCGTATTATAAAACCAGTAATAAGGCATGTTATAAACAACGAGAATAAAATGAACATTTTCAACATGGTTAAAATGCCTTCTAGAACCTAACACCCTAACATCTACTTCTATGCGCTACACTAGGAGAGCATGGAAGGCAGAGCAACTTGTAGTCTTGAGTTTCTTAGAGACAAGAGATGTACTTCATACCTTGTTGACTGCAAAGGTTGTATTTATCATCAGAGGGGTGAAGAAAGTGTTTCCTGCAAAGGGAAAAACATGCTGCTGTCTTCCTTCAGGATTCGGTTTTATCAGCTTCAGGAGAGATATACCTTCTGCACAGTGCAAAGTGGGCTGGCAGTAGGTGAGAACATTTCTGGCAGAATCTCATGCTATAATCTGGGCGAAGGACCTCTCCTGAAAAGTCGTCAAGTGTCAATCCTAATATATGAAATCTTATCAGAAATTAGAATTTCTCACATAAGTTTAGGATCGTCTGACATAAATTATGTCCATCAAGGTGTGCATCCCCGATGATTCCTTATGAACATATAAGGTAGAAGGATGCCAATTCAGACTTCACTGTTTTGGCTATAAGTCTGTATTTGTTCTTATTCAAACTTGACGGTGAAAAGTAGACATTTGACCCAGACGACTGTCACATCAGGTGTTATATCTATGCCACTAGTCGATTGATTTGATGCTTTCATATTTGATAGAAAGAAAAGGTCAGATAGCAGACATCACAATGATTCTGCATAAATCGGGAAAGACGGCGACTTCCATTGTCTAAGAATAAGAAGATGGCGATTTCCATTATTGAAAATGGAGTTGGGGGCCTGCATAAAATTGAGTTGGAACTGAAGAGCTTTACTTCAATGTTGTGTAAAGGATGTGTGTGCAGAGGCAAAAAGTCCATCTGAGGGCACACTGACTATGCACCACAAAGAGAAGGCACACAGTCAGTGCCTCCCCCAAGAGTGACCTATGCAAGGTGGGAGGAAAAAGGTCAGATGAACATCCAAACATCCCCTCAGGACAGTGCTGTCTCTGACTGCAACCTCTGCAAGGGAATCTCTGTGCCCTCCTTTTAAAAGCAGGGCACCTTGTTTTGCATTGTGGTAGATGAAACGGCTGCATCAAACAGCCTGGTGGCCTTTCATGAATGTGTTTCTCCCAGGGCAGGTCCATGGGGGCAGTGCATTATCGGTAACAGGGTGTACTGACCGCTGATTTTGGCTACAGAAAGTGCATCCCACTGAAGTTCCACCATGTCACTTACTCCCTCTTATTTGGCACTTTGTGAGATAGGCAACCTGATGGAGACAAAGAGATGCTAGTAACAATGGCTAAATCGAAGGTAATGTCTTACGAAGCACAGAATTCAACATTTGTTTTAACTGAGATCCACTAAGAGACTGGGTTAAGTTCTTTCTTTTAAAGTCAAACTCACAGATTATCATTCTGCCATTAGACAGTTACTATTTTCTCCTTCTGCACTAGATGCAATGATTTTTTAAGTCATGCAGCATAGTTACACTTGACATTTACATCCCTACACAACAGCAAAACTGCTGGGGTGGTTTTCTAACTATATGTGTTGAGAACTTTTGTATAACAGTATGTAGAAGCTAGTTACCTTACCATCTGTGACAGAAAGGTCTACTCTTCTCCAGTCCTTAACAGACAAAAGCTAACTACCCCTTGACAGAGTAACTTTGTCACTTATCAACTTAATTTAATATTCTTACTTGCAAAAGGGGGCTACATCGGTCTCTATCCCTCTAATGAAACTTCGTTGTCATCTAACCAAACATTTCCACCTTAACAAAGCTTGTAGTAAGCAATTGCACCTCTGCTGTACAAAAAATAACCCTGTCTAAGACACTAGTCGGTAGCTTCACATTCTAGTAGCTCGATATGAAAGTCAGGCAGTCAGTGGTCTAAGTTCAATGATGTACTACTCTTAGTCTTGGACCCAAGAAGATTCCTCTGCACTTGCTGAGAAGCCCCGAAAAAGGTCAGACAGTGTTGCTGTTTTTTGTACATCGGCCGTAATAATGGTGTATTGGTCCCACCTACTCAAGATGACAAGATTAGGCTTTCAAGTTCTATGTAACAAATAATTGTGGCACATACAAAATTTCATAATATTAAGAGTTGATATCTTTTGGCGTCGTTTCCCCTGACTTTTTTGCTTTCTGACCTCCTGTTTTGGACTTTGTTTTTCTGGTTTGAGGACTCTGAGCTCTTTACCAGTGCTCAACAGTGCTAAAGTGCCTGTGCTCTTATCTAAAATGTGATGACAATTATTTTGTCCAGGATTAGTATATTTGGTTCACTTATAAGTCCCTGTTAAAGTGGTATACCATATACCCAGGGGTTGTAAAACAAATGCTACTTGTGGGCCTGCTGCACTGATTGTTCCACTCACAGAAGGAGCTTTTCAACCCTGACTCAGGCCTGCCACTGCAGAGCCTGTGGGTGCATTTTACTGCCACCTTGACTTGACATTTCCAACTACTTAAAACACACAATATGATGGACGGAATGTTGCACAATGGCAAAACATTCACCCCCAGTCACAGATCTGGGTTTAATCCATCGTTATTTTGCTCACCACGCCACCCCAGTGCAGACATGGCCATATGCAAATCAGTCTTGACCCTGTGCCTCATGGGAACAGTCCAGCCCGAACTGCCAAGCCATGTCTTACCTGGACCGAAATCAAGCAACCTAGGACCGGTTTCTGGCTATCAGCCGTCATCAGCCAGGATAGCTTGACTCCAGTGGCGTAGTGAGCACGGGACCCACGTCTGGGCATACCCTTCCCACATAGGGTGAACAGCAAAACACACAATATGATGGACGGAATGTTGCACAATGGCAAAACATTCACCCCCAGTCACAGATCTGGGTTTAATCCATCGTTATTTTGCTTGTGTGTTTTGATTTCCAACTACTTGCCAAGCCTTAAAATCCCCTTGTATTACATATCAGTCACCCCTAAGGAAGGCCCTAGGTAGCTCTAAGGGCAGGGTGCTGTGTAAGTTAAAGGTAGGACATGTACCTTTTTGTTTTACATGTCCTGGTAGTGACAACCACCCAAGTTCGTTTTCACTACTGTGAGGCATGCTCCTCACATAGGTTAACATTGGGAATTCCTCAAAAACCCTTTTTAAAGTGTAAATCCTGATTGCAGATGAGTAGCTGCTTTACGTTTTATATAATTGAATTGGTAATGACAAATCCTTTTTAGTGGTAAAGTTGGATCTGATATTTCTAGTTTAGAAATGCCACTTTTAGCAAGTGGACATTTCTCTGCTCTTAGCTCTCTTGTGTGCCTTACAGCCTGTCTCCAATACACGTCTGGGGTGGGGTAACAGCTACACTTTGTGCATTCCTCCAGATAGCCTCAAGTACAGGCCACCCAGTTGCATTCATCTGCATACTTATGGGACTTCCTGGGCAAGCGGGAGGGAGGAGCTTGCACATACACCTAAATAGGTGGTGGCATGGCCTCACACAAAACATTGATTCAACACCCACAGATAGGCTGTCAGACAGAGCTGGGCTGAAAGGAGACTTGTGCACTACAAAGGCTTTGCTTTGTAGTCACCTCCACTTCAAGGACACATTTGGGTATAAGTATTGGGTCTATGACCCCCTCTCACTGGTTCAGTTTGGGGTCCTAAGGAGACTCTGCCAAGGTGAGAAGCTGTGCTGCAGGAGGGACTGCCACTTTGCTAACTGCTTTGCTGCGTTTGCCTGCTGATTGCTGGGCTATAGGAGGGACTGCCACTTTGCTACCTGCTCTGCTGTGTTGGCCTGCTGCCTCTGACCTGGGCGGTGAGAAGGACTGAACCTACTCTCTACAAAGTTTTGCAAGCTAAGTAACTCCAAGGGTTTGTTGGCTTGCCCCCTGCTCAGGAAATCTCAGGCCCATCCAAGATTTTATTTGCACAAACGACCGCTTCTAGGCTTTGCTAATCCAAAGTCTGGATCTGTCTTACCCTCAACCAGTCCTGCGCCTTCGCAGAGTGTTGACAGCCACTTTTGGGCATCCAAACGCACCAGTGTGATGCATTGATTATGAACTGCTGTGTCTTCCTGCTCAAGCGCAGACTATTGTGTTTTTCGACTTCACCGAAGTCGCAGCACCCGAAGGCAGTCCAGCGCAACCTAACGCACTCTGCATGCATCAAGTAAAGATGGGCGTCTGCCCTACATGACTCCCCTACATGACTCCAATCATCACATCAAATCTAGCAAGGGGAGACTCCAGCAACGCAGGTCCCAATCTTAAGGCCGACGGCACCGCGGCAATCTCTGAGAAAGGTACTGTGCACTCCGGGACATATGAGGTCCCTACCGCCCACCTGTACTGTCGCGGGCAGCAGAACGGAGCGAGTAGATCAGTCTCCCACAAACTTGTCATTGTATTTCAACTGTAATAACTTTGGAAGCATTGCTTTGAACTGACCCTGGGAGAAAGTCTGCTCCCGATCCATGGCGTGGATCACTCTCATTTCCCCAGCGTAACCATACATTGTACATTCTTGAAGTATTCGGAACTTGAGATGTTTTAATTGGATTCTTATCATTTTTATCTTGTTTTGAAGAGTAAAAGAGGTACTATTTTCATTCCTCATTATGGAGTCTTTTTTATGGTGTTTTCACTGTGTTACTGTATCCATGTATACACAACTGCTTTACACATGGCCTCTTAAGTTAAGCCTGACTGCTCTGTGCTAAGCTACCGGAGGGTGAGCATGGGTTGATTTAAGTGTGTGTCTGATTTACCATGACTAGAATTGCAGTCTCTACTTGGACAGGGTGCAAAGCTCTGCAACTTGAGACCCGATTCCTAACAATGGCCCTAACCGAATGCTAGCAATAAATCAAATTGTCATGTTAACCTTTTTTTTAAGTGCCTATTTATCATGCACACTGTAAGGCTTAAAGTATCAATTTGCATGTAATTCTTAGAGGTGCCGTTTGAAACAACCAGAATAAGCACTGTGTATAAAAACAAAATGAACACGTTACGTATCACTAGTATTCACTTTTTAAAAAATAGATCAATATATTTGGCATATGTAGGATCAGTTGGCTTATAATACGAAAGAGCATTGATAACATTCTAAGCTTTAACTTAAAAACCTAGGGGTACCTAGTCACAAGGGTACATTTACACAACAGTAAGCCCACACATGCAAATTTACTCCCCACTCCCTGATACCATGGACTGAAGTGAACTTTACAAGTGTAAAGTTAATACTAGTAAAGTTCCACATGTAGGCAGAAATTTCTGGCAGTTGGACAGAAACCTCCTTATAGTATAGTGTAGGGAAAACTTAAAAAGTGTATTACATTTAAAAAGAAATAGCAAAAATAATTGTGTTCAATATTAATTTACATTAATTTTATTTATAATCTAAATGTGAAAGAAAATTAAAAAATGCTAAATGTTTAAAGAATTTAAACATGTTAAATTATATTAAAATATTTGCTAAACATTTATTAAAAATTGTGTCCTAAAATAAAATATATATGTTAACGTATGTATGAGTATGGTGTTTGTGTAGTGTGAACCTAGTTAAAAGGCAGTGGAGCGCTATCCATGATCAAAGACATGCTTAAACTAAATGAGCAAGAGTAGAGGAAACTTGGTTGTATATGTTTAATTCATTATGTTGTAGTATTTTGAAAGTGATGAGTCTATAACTCTTTTCTAATTTGGAGCATCATTGGAGTGGTCCTGATGGATACGGGGATGGTGTTCCTGATCTTGGGTGCACAGATTTAAAGGCTTGCTGTCTTGTGTTTTCTTTACACACTTCTTAGTCTACAGTCTGATTGTGTCCTGGCTGTGGGTGCACCAAGGTCCTACACACAACAGGAGCAAAGGGGGAATAAGGAGTCAGATCGCCCCCGACTCAAACAGTCAAAAACACTACAAGATCTGACCCTTCATGAACTGACCACTTAGTTATACGGACACACAGGGAGTTCTCACTGTGCACCTTCCCAACTTCCCTTGCAAGATCTTTGCAAGGCCCGTTAATTGCAAAAGGCCTGCTGGTCCATGCTGTTCAATTTAAAACAGACGCCATTAACCACAGCCTATAACTACAGCATATAGAAACTTCGTGAAGGGTCAGATCTTGTATTGTTTTTGGGTGCACCAATGGCCACCAGAGTATTGAGCTTGTCTGTTAAGGTAGGTGGGGCACAGGTCATGATAGCTTTGTACATTAAGCTGGTTTTGAACATGTTGCAGGCAAGCAAGGGGAGCCAATGAAGTTTCATCAGTCTAAGGGTGATATTATCAAATTTCTTCAGGCCCTGGGTGAGACCTGTTGCTTGTTGCAGCATACAGGATGTTCCTAATTGGTGTTAGTGTGGAGTAGGAGAGGGCATGGAGTAGGGCATTACCACAATTCATAACTAAGAGTACAAGGGGTTGTATTTATTCATTATTTATTAAAAAATACTTAAACTTTATGTTACTTTACTTAAAAGTATGTACACAATTAATATAAACTAATTTCAATATTTAAAAAAATAATGTTACATTTAAGTTCAATTAAAAAGGCGATTACTTATTTTAAAATAAAATAAAATTTATTTTTATTTATATAGGTTTTTTGCATTACATTCATAGCTATTTCTAAAAAAGTACACATACATTAATGTATTTTAACATAATCTCCTAAGGGATTCTATTTTAAGTCCCTAATTCCCTTATTTTCTATGGGAGGGTGTTGCAATACCAATGATTGTGTGATTATAGACATACTCCTGCACTGAGCTAGAGTACCTTCATGACTATGTTGTGTCCTTTTTCACTGTAGTGACTGAAGAAGTACAATTTGTGATTAGCAATGGGCTTACTGTTTTGCAAGTGGTGCATGTCCCGCCCTAAAAACCACACTAGCCCTCACTTAACCACTTGCACGTAGTCATAAATATTCCAGCCACTCACCAGTTCCTGACACATTTAATACAAAAAATATATACCTGCCTGTGCAGATACTCCACACTTGGCCTAGATATCTCTGTACATAAAAGATAGCAGAGGCAGAGATGGAGATCTTCCCACGCAGGTTTATGAATAGCATTTTGTTGTATGTTTAGTAGAACAAGTGTAGTAATACTTAACGTGCTACAAAACACAGTTTGTCAATAGGTCATATCATTGTTTACTGTACTTTTGCCATTGCATTAGAATGTTATGTATAGTGTATTCAATATGAAATACATTATAAGCGTTAATGTGTGTCTGTAATATAGAAAACTATTACTATATGCACATCCTGAATTGTGGGAATGTGTAATACATATAACCCAAACACTAACTTGGCTTGAATGATATGGAGACACTAATCACAACTATTGTGCATCCATAGTCTTTTTGACTCTATTTGAATGTTTGCTATGAAAGTTAAAAGTGAATAATGCATCAAACAAATAGTAGGCTGCAAAGGCAGGCCTGAGACATGTTTTAAAGGGCAGCTTAAGTGGGAGGCACAAAACGTGCTGGAGGCCCACTGGTAGCATCTACTTTCCAGGTCCTGGGAACATGGTACATTACTTTATTAGGGACTTTTAAGCAAATTAAATATGCCAATCAGATGTAAGTTAATTGTACCATGTTTTAGGGAGTGAACACAAGCACGTTAGCGCTGCTTAGCAGTGGTAAAGTTCCCAGAGTCCTACGGTCAACAAAAATTAATTTAGCAAAAATAGTAGAGTTGAAGGCAAAAAGGTTGGGGGAAGACCACCTCAGGTCTAACACTGAAGAGTTATGAATATTAGATGAATGCTTTGAAATAGTATTTAGTTGAATTTTATACACAATTCTATATGGAACTGAAATAAAACAACAATTACAAGGCAAATAAAACAATTTATGAAAATAACCAAAATGTGATTGGTCATACGAAGCTATGACTTGGAGGTTACTGGGTAAGCCACATTCACACCAATGGTGTAATATGCTGTTTTGAATGTACATTAAGTAATGCTGTCCAATGACATTGCTTAAGAAAAGGAAACATGCCTTGCCTCTGTTAATAAACCTCTAAAGTTTATTTCTTAGTAGGGATCCAAGTGATTCTAAAATTCAATATAGCACTTTATAGCTGACAAAAACATATAAGTTATGTGCAGAGCGGGATCTTTAGAACAAAATAATGTGATTTGAGGAAAATGGGCTGAACAGAACTCAAGGGCGTCTTCATGAATCTTATGTGCTACCAAACTAATCTGAAATTCTAATGTTTTTTTATAAGCCCAGGTTTTAACAACAGTGTTTTTGTTGGATTCATTAATACAGAAAGAAGAAGCAGTGAGAGGAGATATTGCTTTATTGTGCAGTCTGATGCCTGCTCTTCTCTTTTAACATGTACAAACAAAAAACAAGGCACTAAAAGAGGGGAAGTGAATTTCAGAGAAGGTCTTATTGTACAAGAAATATTCATATCCCGTACCAATTCAAACCTAAAAGACGATTTGAGTAAAAGGATGCAGCGCCCTCAATCACCCGAACTGTCATGCTAAACCATCGCCCGGCTCTTCACCCAAATAACCAACCTCTCACTGTAGTGGTGGTTTGTGCATGTAGCTCTTTGGTGGACTTTCAGCATTTCTTCAAATGACATGTGATTCAACCAACTAGGTCTGAAAATTAGTTTGATGTGCTGCTGAAAGCCCCCCCCGTGTTAACATTGGTTAAGGTAGAGGAGGACTGTTTTATTGTTGTCTTCCTGTTTCCATCTATCAAAGCAAAATGGATAGTTCTGTACCTTAAAGTTAATCTGTTGACATGTTCCATGGCTCAATAAGCCCTGAACTTGGACTCTGGCATTTCATTAGGACAACAATGGGGGTTCCTGGTTTCCTACATCTTCTCAGAATAACCAACCTGTTTGATGTCAATGTTTGTGTAGGACAATGTACTTGAAACTGAACTTAAACCAATCTTCCGGCAATGCAATTGAAATACCAATATTAGATGCACTATTATATCATCAATAAAAATAAAATGAAAACAAGGCACATCCATTAGCTACTAATGAAGCTTCTCAGTGACTGCCCTTGGAAGTCATGGCGAACACATTCCGACTAGTTCATTGCCCCTTCTTTCCTATTGACTCCTTCTCCCATTGCTCTTTTCCTGCCCATCTCCATGATCTACACCCTGCTCGCTGAGAGTTTTTTTCTTTATCTCAGCACAATTTGAACACTTTATGGACACAGCGAAAAACACATACTAGGCATGAAGCGAAATTGAACAAGTTCTTGCATACTCACAAAGATTAATGCATTTGCGTGCATTACTGCAATAGGCTGCTAAAGAGATTAAATCCTCCCATTTAATATTTTTGCAGTACTAGAACTACATTAATATTGCTATTTGTGTCATCAAGCATCTTGAAAAAGTTCTTGGAAGACTTCCCATATGGTTCAGAGGTTTGCAGTACAAAATAGAATCTTGTTCGCTTTGTGGAAATGCTCAAGATCTGATTCTACAAAGGCAAAGAACAATGGTTCAATTCTGCTGACAACTCAATATTTTTCCACCATGCAGGCACATGAGATGTCGCACCAAGTACTTACACAAATTCACAACAGCAGTTTGTCTCATAGAAGGGAAAACAACACCTGTATTACCCCCATTTGAAAAACTACACAGCTTACAGGTCTTGAATAAGTCCATTCCATCAAACTTCTTTTCATTAATTTGATATATTTTCCTCTTCAACAGAGGTACAGTTGACAACTTTGCAGGTGCCTATCATTACAATGTTCCTAAAAGTACTTAATGTACTTAGGGCCAGATGTGCGACCCTTACAATTTGTGAGTCGCAAATTGTAATTTACAACAGCATCTCAGACACTGTTAGCAATTCCTAATGGGGTCGCAAATTGCTTGCCTCATTAATTTTCATGAGGTAGGTGCAAATTGCGACCTAGGAATGGCTAGCACTCCCAGGGATGGTGGACTGCTAGGTACAGCAGACCACCATGTCTGTGACTGATTTTTAAATAAAACTCTTTTTAAAAAAAAAAAATGCAGCCCTTTTTCCTCAAAGGAAAACGGGATGCATTTAGAAAAGAAAAATGAAACGTTTCTGTTTCATTTTTTTAAGAGTAGGCAGTGGTCCATGAGATCACTGCCTGCCCTTAAAAAATATTTTTGCACAAATTCACAAAGGGGAATGGGTCCCCTGGGGACCCCTTCCCATTTGCTAGTGGCTTACCACCTACTTGAAGTAGGTGGTTAACTGCAAGTGTTTCGCATCTGCAATTGCTGTCGCAAAACAATCATACTTTTAAGTGAGACTCGCTATTAGGAAGGGATGCCCTTGGCACACACTTTCCTAGTAGTGAGTCGCAAACCCTATATTGCGAGTCGGCAATAGGTTACCGACTCGCAAAAAAGGGTTTGTACATGGGGCAGACCATGGGACAGACCAATTTTGTGGTCGCAAAGCGGTTGATTTCTCATTTGTGACTGCAAAATATGATTGTGCATCTGGCCCTTAATGTCTTCTTACGTTTTACAATTGATTCTGGAAATAGTTCTACCAGTGTGATCCCAGGAGTGTTCCTGATCCACTCAGCTAGACACTGAGCTGCTACTGCTCTTAGGCCCATATGTATGAAGGCATTTTGCATTTCCTAACTGTGCAATTCTCTATTTCAAGCTGTTAGGACATGTAAAATGCCATTTTTGGATGTCAGGAAGGCATTTTCGGTGGTGCAATTTGTGATTTCCATCATGTAGAAATGACATTTTGGGAATTCCTAAATAGGATATTGCAAATTTCTTACACTATGTACAAAAGATTTCCTAATTGCAAATAGTCACAAAACGACCATTTAGGAAACGCAATTACCATCAATGTGTATCAGGTGGCAGCAAGAAGCAAACTATAAAAAGACATCCAAAAGTCATCTTTCAGAATGGTGGCTCAGTACATCTTGGCAGGGAGGATGAGGGTTTTGGCTGGTCGGCAGAGATGCCAAAGGAGACAGGAGAGGATATTTAGGGTGAGGGTCACCCTGTTTAAACAGACTGAGGAGGAGATATATGCGAAGTACAGACTAAGTAGTGAGGTAATTATGGATTTAATTGCTGAGTTACAACCTCAAATACAGACCCCAACAGTCAGAAGCAATGAAATCCCACCACATGTGCAGGTATTGTGTTCTCTACACCTTTTAGCTTCTAGCAGTTACCAGGGAGTCATAGCAGTGGCAGGGGGAGTGTCACAGAGTGTTTTATAGGTTTTTCCACAGGTGTCTGGACATTATGGTTAGCGCAGTGAACCACTATATTATTTTCGAAATACTCCCTAAGATTTACAACATACCAAACTAATGTTTTTATCAAGTAGTAGAGTTTCCCAATGTAATTGGTTGTGTTGATGGCACATATATCAGCATATGTCCCCCTCTACAAATGAATTTATTTATAGAAACAGAAAAAGCACACATTCACTCAATGTTCAGGTAGTGTGTGATGCTGCATGCCTCATTACTGACCTTGTAGCCAGATTCCCAGGCAGCACACAAGACCCCTATATCTTCCATCAGGGTGGAATAAATAACCGTCTGTCTCAGGGCGATTTTGGCAAAGACTTTTTACCTGGTGTGAGAATTACAAACGCAATTCATACAGTGTCCAATACTTTGTTTGTGAAATTACCCAATAGTCTATCCATCTAATGCTATTTAATGAGACAGTGCATATGCCTTGCACACTTGGATACTGACAACATAGTTGCATCCAAGAACCAGAAGCAAAAAGGCAGTGCAACTGGGCCCATAAGACAACGTGAACAATAATCGAACACACCTTTGGTATACTCAAGTCTCAATTCAGATGTCTCACCAAACCTGGTGGGTCACTACTCTGCAGACCAGAGACCTGTTGTAAAATCATTGCAACATGTGCCATTCTCCACAACATAGCCATGAGGAAGGGTCTTCATAACATCAACATAGAGCCAGAATCAGTCTCGGATGACAAACTGCCACCATTACAGATTCAGTGAAACAACACAAATGCCAATACTGATATCTTTTCCTATAATCATTCGCTCTTGGCATCACACACATATGTTATGATCATCAGAAATGTATTACTTTTTTCTGTTTCTTTTGATCTACACTTTTTTCAGGAAAATCTTTTCAAAACTCAATTTACCAACATAATTTGAACAAACTTATCAATACACAAAGAGGACATCAACAACATATACAAAAATTAAAGAAGGAACAAATAACTAATCCTTCTCACAAAAATCACAAAACAGTCACAATTATACGAGAAACAATATTGAAACAGCCTAGGTTCTCTTGTTTCAAGTTATTTTTCACATTGCCCACAAAACTTCTTTGATTGTATAAATCATAATAATTTCATAGCGGGCCAAAACCAAAGTGTCCATACTGGGCTCAGAGAGAAATCAACAGTCCTTCAAAAATAGATTGTTCGGAGCAAAAGTGATGTCGTGTGTGAAACACTCTTTGGATAAAAAAACTGTTTACGCATTTCGAAACCCTTTATATTGGTTTTTGGGGTGCTCCTCAGGACTCAGAACACCAGAACACTTAATTATCCACGCAATCTTACCTGGACACCAAATTAATTAGTCATCAATCTGAAAAACTCTGGACACATCTGTCCTAAAAGGAAGCTTCCCATATTGGAGCCACATGATTCCAGTTCGCGTTTTCAATATCCTTTCCACACTGACAAGTCGATGCTACATGTTGAGAATGGATCGCAAGTAACCATGGGCGTAGTTTGCGTAGTAGCGCTACGCGTAGCTACGCGAAGTGCACTTCGCACTATGCAAACTACGTGAACTGCGTAGTGCACTGTGCAAAATGCTGTTCGCACTGATTGCACATATTTCAGTGAAGCCACCAGGGAGCTGGGGAACTCGTAATGATGAGTGTCAAGTCCATACACTTAATATGGCTTCCCTGGTCACTTACAATATCCAGTAATACACAAGGATATTGCCAGGGGCATCTCTTCACATGCAGATATGCCCTTACAAGAGATATAGTGCACCCTGCCTTAGGGCTAAGACCTCCTAGAGGGATGTCATACCTATATCTCATGCAGTGTCTATTGGCATGGCACACAAGGATGTGTCGACTTTTGTCTGCACCAAGACAAACAGGGTGCAGTGACAGTTTGCATGTACTTGGTGAGGTGTCCCTTAGTGTGGCACAATTCGTGCTGAAGCCCTGAGGGTACCCATTCCCGAGTTACCAGGGATACCACTTACTAGGGACTTAAAGGGGCAACTGAAGTGGTGTCAATTGTGGTAAAGGTTTAGGGAAAGAACACTGGTACACAGAATATGGTTAGCAGGGACCCAGTACTCTACTATCAAAGTTGCATCAAAAGCAATGCAAAAAGTGGGGGTATACTGCAACAAAAACCCACTTTCCTACACACTGACATTAAAAAATTATGCTAAAACACAATCATATAAACATCTAATAAGGAAAAAATAAAAGTTACTTACCTTATTCTGCAGCACGTCCTCAATGCTCTCCAGTCCCTGGCTCCAGACTCTTGTGAGCGCGAGGTGACGTACACAGCCAACTACCTTATCCAATCCAGATGCTGCTCTTATGCTGTGACATTTATACAAAATAATGGGGTAGCCCTGTGTCCCTCAGAACCTCGGTATATGTATTATATGGATACAATGGTTCTGTCGGGGATTTACAATTGCTTTGGATTGTTCATAATTTAAATACGTTATATGTAACACGTATCCATGATTTAGGAAAAAAAGAAAAAATAAATGAAAACACCCAAGCAATACTTTTCAATCGATATTTTTTAAGAAAGAGAATAATGAATAAGTTGGGCTACCACAATACAATTGAAAGGAATGTGAAGAAGAAGTGACATGTAAAGGTGAATACAAACGATACACTTAATACAATTAATATAACAAAAACACTTAAGCAGATGTAATTTTTGATGAATGAGTCCATAGGTTTGATCACATACGCATCATGTTCATGTATGAATTGATTTTTGAACTGAGACGTTGTGTAGACTCATAGTATTCGTCGACGTTTCGACCCAATGTTAGGCGCAAAATTTAATAAGCGTCACGGCGGGTCTTCCTCGGGACGAAGGGGTAAATATGTAGCCCTGCGCAAAAGTCAATCACTGCGCGTGAGTTAGGCTTCTAAAGACAGCAAAGGTCGGTATGAATTGACCTCCAAAAGGGCAAGAGTTGTGAAAGTCTGGGAAAGTTGCCAGGCGATTTAATCCTTTAGTGCCAGTCGGGTAATTTTACATGATCTGGTGAATTAACATCTCTCCAGCTCTCAGTCCGAAGCAGCATGAGTGAAGTGTCTAGATTGCCTGGAGCAGGCTGCATCAGCGCTCTGAAAGGCAGCTGGGTTGGAGAGGTTTAAATTGAGCATGTCAGGCTGACCGTAGTAGGATAGCCGGCCAAACCTACATGTGCACTTCAAACTGAAGTAGCCACACCTCATTTGGGCAGGGTGGGTGGCATACGGCCAATTGCAGGTAAGTTACGAAAAAAACAAACTAATTTCGTTGCTCGCACAGCATCGCCAAATGCAATGCAGCGCGCGCAACGAAATTCTTTTTCTTTATTTTTTTCATAACTTACCTACATTCGGCCGTATGCCGCATTTTGCAACCCCCCATCCTGCCCCTCCTCTGCCCCACGTCACCGCCCCAGTAACACGCCCTATATGGGCCGTCGCTGACTAAAGGGAAGATAATGGGCTTGATAATATGCCTTTGAGAATTCCATTAGAAGCCCATGTTCTGTTAGCCCACTGAAGGTCGCACCACCTTAACAAGTCCAAATAACAATGTCCATCCAGTGATGTTTATATTTTCAAATCTTGCTCTTTATTCTTCTTATAATGTAAAAGTTCATAGACAGCCAACGCGTTTCGTTCTTAAGAAAGAACTTCGTCAGGGCTGAAAAAAACATTTTAAAAACACATATGTAATTCCAACTACAATAAAAAGATTGTAAAATAAGCATAATACAATTGTATTGTGAATCAATCGCAAAGACCTGTTGACAGAAGTTATGGATAACATCCAACTAGTAGATTCCACATGTCCTGAATGGTACATTACAATTTATATAGGTTCAATTGCTAGATTGGTAATCCGTTCTATCTCATATATATATTTCTAATAGGGCAAGTCATATGGGGAGCATCTCATTGTATGATGTTAATTAAACACTTCAAAAGCACTCAATCAAGGTTCATAGACCAGTTAGTTTAAGAACATGGCTTTCTCTGAACACCTAGGTTCCATATCACTCTAAGATCATTTTGTAAAAATTATCGTAAATGCACCTACCAATTGTTACTTTGAAGTGTAGAAAGCATTGATTGTGCACTGTATAGGACGGAACCATTGATTTTCTGGTCCTTATGAGTTTGTTAGGTATACTGATCCCTCCCTATTATACTTGCTCATCAAGACGAGTGTCACTGGGCTAGTGTGCCTGTAATATAATCACACCATGTCGAGAGGGGTCATAAGCAATCAAGGTCTTTTATTCTGACCTCATCCTATTCCCCATCACTGATTATTTCTTAGCCGCATATAATAAATAAATAAATAAATAAAGCAGCCTCAATTCAATTGGCACTGTATATCTTACTGCCATGGGATTCTCATCATTATGTAAAACTCGCTGGATTGTAGCACATGTTTATAATTGAAAATGTGTGTTACGCCTCGCATTTCCCCGAAATAAAGTGCACCTCCATATTTTCGGCACTGTAAATTATGAGGCTGTACCTCGTCATTAATGAACATTTGATAAAAAGCATTTATTGGGCCTCTTGCACCCGCAATTTTAACAAATGCAAGACATTAAGTCCTCCAATGTATGTGAGCCCCACGCTATACGCTCGTCATTAATAAACATTTGATAAAAAGCATTTATTGGGCCTCTCGCACCTGCAGTTTTAACAAATGCAAGACATTAAGTCCTCCAATGTCTGTGAGCCCCACGCTATACATGTCAAAGGGCAGGGCTTTCAAATTAACAGTCCCTACATGCTTTGATGCTGAGGTTACGCGTCCTTATATATAAGAAAGGACATGTTATTTAAAAACCCCTACCGAAGTACGAAATTACAAAATAGAAATGCTCCAAGAGGTCGTTTTAAACCCGCACGTCTTAATATATGCCATTAATAATATAGTTAAGACCAAAACCATGCGTGCGTTACAACTCCACGCGTGTCCGGGAATGGCGTCTCTAAATTAAATTAAATTAAAAGAAACCAACTAAAACATATCACTCCATAGTCCCAGCTTATCCGAAGGGCCAACATCTACCCCTTCTCACCTCCAAGCAATATACGCTATCGATCGTCTATCCGTCTCTGTCGGGTCTCCAATGAGAGCGCGCGTGCGTCTTTCCGTAATTTAAGTAAAAAATCACGTAGATCACATGGGCCTACGTTCGTTTTGGCAATCATGTAAGGGACCATCTCTAAATAGCAAAACCCAAAGGGTTCAGAAAAAGCCATGCACGAGAAAGATATTGTTGTTATATCAGAACCATTTGTGCCACACTTATTACGAGAGTTACATATTTTGTCCATTTTATAAATTTATAAGAATTCATTTTTCGGTCACACAAACCACTTTAATTATTATATAAATAGAGCAACTAATACCTCCAACCATTATATTTTAGGTTTGTCACAATCAAGGATCCCTAACACAAAGATCTATGTACATATTGCATTTTGAATAATAATGCTTTATGCGCAAAATGTGTCCAGACACTTGATAGTAATTGTCCAAGAACCCTTAGCGTGTACCTCTGATATGAGTATGAGTTACCTCCTACTTTGAAATGTAGTTGGCCATAGCTGGTACTCAAAGGCCAATACAGTCGAGTCATATATTCTTAATCATACAGATTGGTTCCAACAGGGGGGGGGGGGGATTGCCTCCACCCATACCTGATTAATACGATTAGTATGTTTAATTTCAGTATGTTATGATACCATGGGATCCCAGAGTGAATAAAGGGAAAGAAAAGGGGGTTATTAACAAACCTGCTGTACCAATCTCAACATACAGAGACCCCCTGCAAAGTGTGTATTATCGAAGTGTCAAGCATCCAACATTTTAAATCCTGAAATACTTGCTCCCTGGTGTTTGTGATTTGAGACCAACCGAAAATCAGTGGTCAACTACCGTTACTTTCATGAACAACCGATATCTTGATTATTACATTTAGGAACACCTTATCTTACAGGGTCATCCAATTTTGGACATTATATTGTCAAAGTGCCTGTTAGTTCAATGGGATCATAGCCTGATTTTATAAAAAATAGTGTAGTTCATCATCACTATTATGTCCCTTATCAGTGCTCCGTAGTCTGCAAATCCAACCCGCTTCATTGCGTCTTAATGCAGTCTCTCTATCCCCCCCCCGTGCTCTCATAGGAACATGATCAATGCCATGGAACCAAATTTCAGGTCTACCTCCATGTTGTTCGTTCATATGTAATGTCATTGGATATCTGGTATCCCGGTTACGAATGGCCCGTACATGTTCTTGAATTCTGTTTTTAAGGGGTCTGATAGTGCTCCCCACATAAATCATGTCACAGCTACAGCCAATTACATATGTCACGTATGTTGTTTTACACGTAATAGTATGTCTAATGGTAAACCTCCGTTGTGTGTTGTAACTGAAGTCCTTAAGTTTGTTCTTTCCAAATTGACAAACATTACAGTTTGTGCACGTAAAGAAACCATTCAATGGTCCAGGTAACCAAGTGGCTCCAATGTTTTCCTTATAGGATACATAACTAGGGCAAAGCATTTCTCTCAATGTTTTGCCCCGTCTGTATGTGATCTTAGGTTTCTGGGTGACTACTTCCTTAACCCCAGGTATTTCATGGAGCAGAGGCCAATGTTTACAGAAAATTCTATATATATCCTGACTTTGCTTATTAAACCTAGTCACCAGTCCTATTGGGACCGATAGGTTCTTGGCCTTATTCTCAATAGAATTCATTTGGTTGGAACATGCCAACGTGCTTTCACGGGATTTGGCTAGGGTACGTTTTTCTGCATTGTTCAGAGTCGATTGTTTATATCCCCTTCGTTTGAACCTAAGTTTGGTATCTCTCAGGTTCTTCAAAAAGGATGTCCTGTCACTGCAATTTCTACGTATCCTGATCATTTCCCCATATGGGATACTGTTGATGGTAGCCTTTGGATGTGCGCTGGTCGCATGTAAAATGCTGTTGCTATTGGTTGGTTTGCGGTACAGAGTACTTTGAATCTTGTTGTCACAAGCCACAAATGTTAAATCCAGACAGTCTATCCTCTCAGTAGAGTATGACATGGTTAGGGTCACATTGCATGCATTGGTATTTAAGAACTTAAAATAATCATCAAGTTCAGCCTTGGTGCCTTTCCAAATTACAATGATATCATCGATATACCTCCCCCAGAAAAGGATATTTTCCATCCAGGGGGAGGCATATCTACCCCAGGCATGTTCCTTTTCCCATAGTCCCATAAAAAGGCCCGCGTACGAAGGAGCAAATTTGGCTCCCATCGCGGTACCTTGTAGTTGATGGAACCATTTCTTGTCATGTAAGAAAAAGTTTTTTGAGAGTATCAATTCCGTCATTTCAAGTAGCATGTCATTGTGTTCAAACCATTCTGCCGATCTCGTGTTAAGAAAGTATTTTACAGCCCGTATGCCTATCTCTTTTTTAATGCATGTGTATAGGCTGACCACATCAAAGGTGACAAAAGATAGTCCCTCCACCCATGTTAACACGAGATCGGCAGAATGGTTTGAACACAATGACATGCTACTTGAAATGGAGCCAAATTTGCTCCTTCGTACGCGGGCCTTTTTATGGGACTATGGGAAAAGGAACATGCCTGGGGTAGATATGCCTCCCCCTGGATGGAAAATATCCTTTTCTGGGGGAGGTATATCGATGATATCATTGTAATTTGGAAAGGCACCAAGGCTGAACTTGATGATTATTTTAAGTTCTTAAATACCAATGCATGCAATGTGACCCTAACCATGTCATACTCTACTGAGAGGATAGACTTTCTGGATTTAACATTTGTGGCTTGTGACAACAAGATTCAAAGTACTCTGTACCGCAAACCAACCAATAGCAACAGCATTTTACATGCGACCAGCGCACATCCAAAGGCTACCATCAACAGTATCCCATATGGGGAAATGATCAGGATACGTAGAAATTGCAGTTACAGGACATCCTTTTTGAAGAACCTGAGAGATACCAAACTTAGGTTCAAACGAAGGGGATATAAACAATCGACTCTGAACAATGCAGAAAAACGTACCCTAGCCAAATCCCGTGAAAGCACGTTGGCATGTTCCAACCAAATGAATTCTATTGAGAATAAGGCCAAGAACCTATCGGTCCCAATAGGACTGGTGACTAGGTTTAATAAGCAAAGTCAGGATATATATAGAATTTTCTGTAAACATTGGCCTCTGCTCCATGAAGTACCTGGGGTTAAGGAAGTAGTCACCCAGAAACCTAAGATCACATACAGACGGGGCAAAACATTGAGAGAAATGCTTTGCCCTAGTTATGTATCCTATAAGGAAAACATTGGAGCCACTTGGTTACCTGGACCATTGAATGGTTTCTTTACGTGCACAAACTGTAATGTTTGTCAATTTGGAAAGAACAAACTTAAGGAGTTCAGTTACAACACACAACGGAGCTTTACCATTAGACATACTATCACGTGTAAAACAACATACGTGACATATGTAATTGGCTGTAGCTGTGACATGATTTATGTGGGGAGCACTAACAGACCCCTTAAAAACAGAATTCAAGAACATGTACGGGCCATTCGTAACCGGGATACCAGATATCCAATGACATTACATATGAACGAACAACATGGAGGTAGACCTGAAATTTGGTTCCATGGCATTGATCATGTTCCTATGAGAGCACGGGGGGGGGGGATAGAGAGACTGCATTAAGACGCAATGAAGCGGGTTGAATTTGCAGACTACGGAGCACTGATAAGGGACATAATAGTGATGATGAACTACACTATTTTTTATAAAATCAGGCTATGATCCCATTGAACTAACAGGCACTTTGACAATATAATGTCCAAAATTGGATGACCCTGTAAGATAAGGTGTTCCTAAATGTAATAATCAAGATATCGGTTGTTCATGAAAGTAACGGTAGTTGACCACTGATTTTCGGTTGGTCTCAAATCACAAACACCAGGGAGCAAGTATTTCAGGATTTAAAATGTTGGATGCTTGACACTTCGATAATACACACTTTGCAGGGGGTCTCTGTATGTTGAGATTGGTACAGCAGGTTTGTTAATAACCCCCTTTTCTTTCCCTTTATTCAATCTGGGATCCCATGGTATCATAACATACTGAAATTAAACATACTAATCGTATTAATCAGGTATGGGTGGAGGCAATCCCCCCCCCCCCCCCCCCCGTTGGAACCAATCTGTATGATTAAGAATATATGACTCGACTGTATTGGCCTTTGAGTACCAGCTATGGCCAACTACATTTCAAAGTAGGAGGTAACTCATACTCATATCAGAGGTACACGCTAAGGGTTCTTGGACAATTACTATCAAGTGTCTGGACACATTTTGCGCATAAAGCATTATTATTCAAAATGCAATATGTACATAGATCTTTGTGTTAGGGATCCTTGATTGTGACAAACCTAAAATATAATGGTTGGAGGTATTAGTTGCTCTATTTATATAATAATTAAAGTGGTTTGTGTGACCGAAAAATGAATTCTTATAAATTTATAAAATGGACAAAATATGTAACTCTCGTAATAAGTGTGGCACAAATGGTTCTGATATAACAACAATATCTTTCTCGTGCATGGCTTTTTCTGAACCCTTTGGGTTTTGCTATTTAGAGATGGTCCCTTACATGATTGCCAAAACGAACGTAGGCCCATGTGATCTACGTGATTTTTTACTTAAATTACGGAAAGACGCACGCGCGCCCTCATTGGAGACCCGACAGAGACGGATAGACGATCGATAGCGTATATTGCTTGGAGGTGAGAAGGGGTAGATGTTGGCCCTTCGGATAAGCTGGGACTATGGAGTGATATGTTTTAGTTGGTTTCTTTTAATTTAATTTAATTTAGAGACGCCATTCCCGGACACGCGTGGAGTTGTAACGCACGCATGGTTTTGGTCTTAACTATATTATTAATGGCATATATTAAGACGTGCGGGTTTAAAACGACCTCTTGGAGCATTTCTATTTTGTAATTTCGTACTTCGGTAGGGGTTTTAAAATAACATGTCCTTTCTTATATATAAGGACGCGTAACCTCAGCATCAAAGCATGTAGGGACTGTTAATTTGAAAGCCCTTCCCTTTGACATGTATAGCGTGGGGCTCACAGACATTGGAGGACTTAATGTCTTGCATTTGTTAAAACTGCGGGTGCGAGAGGCCCAATAAATGCTTTTTATCAAATGTTTATTAATGACGAGCGTATAGCGTGGGGCTCACATACATTGGAGGACTTAATGTCTTGCATTTGTTAAAATTGCGGGTGCAAGAGGCCCAATAAATGCTTTTTATCAAATGTTCATTAATGACGAGGTACAGCCTCATAATTTACAGTGCCGAAAATATGGAGGTGCACTTTATTTCGGGGAAATGCGAGGCGTAACACACGTTTTCAATTATAAACATGTGCTACAATCCAGCGAGTTTTACATAATGATGAGAATCCCATGGCAGTAAGATATACAGTGCCAATTGAATTGAGGCTGCTTTATTTATTTATTTATTTATTATATGCGGCTAAGAAATAATCAGTGATGGGGAATAGGATGAGGTCAGAATAAAAGACCTTGATTGCTTATGACCCCTCTCGACATGGTGTGATTATATTACAGGCACACTAGCCCAGTGACACTCGTCTTGATGAGCAAGTATAATAGGGAGGGATCAGTATACCTAACAAACTCATAAGGACCAGAAAATCAATGGTTCCGTCCTATACAGTGCACAATCAATGCTTTCTACACTTCAAAGTAACAATTGGTAGGTGCATTTACGATAATTTTTACTATATGATCTTAGAGTGATATGGAACCTAGGTGTTCAGAGAAAGCCATGTTCTTAAACTAACTGGTCTATGAACCTTGATTGAGTGCTTTTGAAATGTTTAATTAACATCATACAATGAGATGCTCCCCATATGACTTGCCCTATTAGAAATATATATATGAGATAGAACGGATTACCAATCTAGCAATTGAACCTATATAAATTGTAATGTACCATTCAGGACATGTGGAATCTACTAGTTGGATGTTATCCATAACTTCTGTCAACAGGTCTTTGCGATTGATTCACAATACAATTGTATTATGCTTATTTTACAATCTTTTTATTGTAGTTGGAATTACATATGTGTTTTTAAAATGTTTTTTTCAGCCCTGACGAAGTTCTTTCTTAAGAACGAAACGCGTTGGCTGTCTATGAACTTTTACATTATAAGAAGAATAAAGAGCAAGATTTGAAAATATAAACATCACTGGATGGACATTGTTATTTGGACTTGTTAAGGTGGTGCGACCTTCAGTGGGCTAACAAGTTTTGGATCAAGTGGATCACCCCCGGGAAACGGTGGGGGTTGTAAGGTTGCACACTGTTTTAGCTAAACAGCTTTTCTTTTTTAACCTAATATATAGGGAGGCAGGTGAGAGATTGATTAGGAGAGGTGCGACCTGCACCTCAGGGTACAGTATTTGAACCGTTTCTTTGTTTGGAGTAGAAGCCCATGTTCTGGTGTCAACATGGGCTTCTATTGGAATTCTCTGTGGCATATTATCAAGCCCATTATCGCAGCTTTAGCTGCAGTTTTCTGCCGCTAAAGCGGCGATAATTTTAACGCCATGCTTGATAATATGCCCCTTGTTTGGTTGACCCAGTATTCCACAGGTTAAAATTAGGCAAAAACTTTAGCGAAAGATCAACTAAAATTATGCAAAATATGTGAACCCCAATATTCAGGATTTATGCGAAATTAAGCTTGCAAAAAGAAATTGACCAAGCCCACATCTAAAGCTTGTCATACGGCTTAATAATGGAATGGTTTTCATCCTTTGAATTATATATTTTGCCTGTTTATTATCTTACCCTGCTCGCCTGTTCTGACCAGTTGCTGTGTCATGTCTCTCTTCACTCCCACACCCCGAATAAGCAATTAAGATTTTTATCTTCTTCGTAGACTTTGATCACAAACTTATTGCTTGTACTTATAAGGTAATAATCGGAAGCCATGTTTTCCATTATCCATTGCTAAAAGTTACTCTAACTTCTGAATTCTCAAAATTAGTACTTTGTGATTTTTGCAAAGTGCTCCAACTGCTTGTCTATGATAGCATTACGCTACAAATATGTTTAAAATACCTTTTTTTATTTTAAAGTATAAAGCGATGTTAACATTATTTGTTACCAAAATATATACTGCCTTTAAAACATATTATGCGGGGCTCACTTCTGTTGGTATACATATCAGTACAAGAGACCTGGTGGAAACTCTGCCTTAATGAGCAGTTACCATTTATTAGGATTATTATCTTCTACTAGAGAGTTGTAAATCTAAAAATGGCATCAGAAATTGGTCCAATGATTCATTAAAAAAACTTTTTTTTAAAGTAAGACTATTAAGGCAGACATACTTGAGGTTTGTCTCTTTGTGACCCCTACCACAGTTTGAGAATCTGAAACGTGCATTTTGCTTGCCATTCAAGCATTCCGAGTGGGTAATCTGGTGGGTATATGAGATGAAGCAATGTTGACAGATCAGAATATGAATAGTACGAGATGTTCCTTCCTAACATAAAATATGAACTGCCTTGCTGTGAATAAAGAGCATCAGAAACATGGGTAATCAATAATACATAGCCACTGACTATTGATGAAAGCAAAGATTTGACAGCATACGTTCAACATCATTAGAATGACACACTGGAGGTGACTTCCTGCAGGGGAATAATAAGCAGAAGGAAAACAGCATTACTATTCGAAAGACAGGCTGATGAAGGACAAGATTTATTTCCAAATCAAAGAAATATATTGGACCAGATTTACTAAACTTTGACGCAATGCAGCAGGTGAAAGTCTGAGATATGGCACAATTCTGCTCTCTCTTACGGCGTTGGTGCACTTCTGGCTGCCTAGCACCAATGCAGACATCCTTGTGCCACGATGAGACAGTGCATGCGTTGTGGTGAGAATACCTTTTGCACAGGAAGGGATACCTTCCTGCACATATACTAGTCTTAGATGCTTATTCATCTTTGCATGTGTGCTGCATGCAGGACGTTATGCAGAGAAATAAAGATATTTCTCCTTGTTACACCAGCCTTGGGTAGGTGCACTATTGTGGCGCAAATCCACATTTATTGACTTAGGTAAATGAGGGTTTGCGTTAAATTACATGGGTGGATGCAATAGAAGGCCTTTTGGGGTAAAATCCCACTCAAAGCCATGCGAATATTGATTTGCACAGTTTGGTAAGTTCCAACATGGATTTTGTGTCCTGGCAGCGCCAAATAAAAGGCACAATCCAGATGCAAAATCTTAGTAAATCTGGTCTGATTTCTTGAAAGACTCACATTAGTAAATCAAAGGTTCTATGAATTTTCTTTCATTGTGCCCTATCCGTTATTTGGTTTATTGGTGCTAAATATATACATATATATTTGTTATTCAGTGTGCTAAGAAACTAATGTAGCACGTTTGGTCTTAATCCAGGGCACCCATCCACCTGCTGAATGCAGTGGATATTTGACTAGAAAACAGCCAGGGATTTAGGAAAACTTGAGGATATCTAAAAGTTATGCCGATTTCCCTATTCAATTTCATTGGTGCTTATTAGGAGATAACTTCTAATTCCCCAGTAATACCAGACCCAGGTATTAGTAAATCAAGAGCCAAAATGACCGCCTGGAATTAAGGGCCACCTCGTATGAGGGGCATATTTAACGCCCTAAAACAGCGGTTCTTCCACTTTTGGGTCTATAGACTACCACTGAATCATTAGAAGAAGCTAGGTCAAAGCAAATTCTATGATTTGAATCATAGAACAATACACACAAATACAGTAATAGAATACATAAATCAATTGCACAAATTATGACATATTTTTGTTTCGCCTACAGACAAAATTAATAAAGAGAAAGCGATATTTTAATTTTTTGGGGACGTTTGTCCAAACGTAACATTTGCACTCTCACGGAGTAAGCTGCAATTAAATTTAAAAAATAATCTTTTTGTCTCATGTCCCTCTCTTCACTTTACCACATCTCCTCTCTTTATCTCAAATGTCTCTATCTCATCCTACATCTACCTCACCTCTACCAATACTCCTCAAACTAAATCACCTCTCTCTCTAACAATCTCGCCTCTTTCTTTCTCTTTCACTCACTGTGCCTACCTCTACACTTCAATGCACTGTATCTTCCTCAGCTGCCTCTACCTCACTCATCTCTTTGTACCTCACTGCTCTGTTTCTGACTAATCTCCCTATAACTCTCCTCCAACTACTTCACTTGTCTCTCATACTCATCTGTCCCTTTACCTCAATTCTCTAGCTCATTCTTCATCTACTTCTCCATGTCTCTACCTCAATTCTCTTGATACCTTATTTACCTTTCTCACATCTCTCTCACCAGCTCATCTCTCTACCTCACATCTCTCCCTCTCTCCTTCTCTCTACCTGTCTCAATTTAACTCACCTCTCCTGTCCTTTTTGACTCTGTTTCCTGTTCCTCACCTTTCTTACCACCTTTCTCCTTTCTTGATTGTGCTCGTTCTCTTTTTCTTCCTCTATTTTTCTACCTGTCATTACCTTCTCTCACTTATATTTCTGTGCATCCTTGTTATTTCACCCTCTCTACTGCATCTCGTTCTCTTCAAACATTTCCCTACCTCTCCTCTATGTGTCTACCTCTCTCTTTACCCACCTCTCTCCACCTCACTATCTCTCTACTTCAACATCAACCTCACCTCTATTTTTCAACTCATCTCTATCTCTTGACTTCACTTCTTTTCTTTATACATCTCGGGCCATATGTAGGTGGGCTTGCATTTACCACTTCATAAATACAGAATTTTACCGATTCGGTATTTATGAAGTGGTAAATGCTATGTAGGTAATGAGTCGGTAATAATTACCGATTCGTTAAAATTCGGTAATTACCGAATCGGTATTTACCGATTCGGTAATGAGGCATACCTTCCCATTGATGGGAAGGTATGCCTCATTACCGAATCGGTAAATACCGATTCGGTAATGGGGGAACACATGCAAGGGTGGCAGGGTGTCACATTGACACCCTGTTGCACCCCTGAATCGGCCATGTGTGCACATGTGGCACACATACATGCCCTAAGGGCATGTATGTCTGCCACATTGCACACTTGTAGGCGCTATGAAATGCATTTCCACATCCATTCATTATTTACCACCAACTATTAGTTGGTGGTAAATACCGACTCATAACAACACCCACACACTCCCCCTACATCTCATTTCTGTATTCGGAATTTACCGAATCGGTAAAATTACCGATTCGGTAATTATTACCGATTCGGTAAATTCTGAATACAGAAATTGTCCCCCTACATACCAAAAGCCTAAATACCGGTCGGTAACGGTATAATTACCGAAAATCGTCCGTTACCGACCGGTATTTGGCTACCTACATGAGGCCCTAAATCTCTCTTTCACCTCTTTACTCCATTGTCTACCTTTTCTGTTTGATTACTTTCTTTACATGACTTGTCTTTCTCATCTGCTACTCTCCTTAAATTACCACTCACTCTCTGTTTTACATATTTCTATATTTCACAACCTCATCTCTCTATACCTCTCTACATGTCTATCTCCACTCTCTCTATTTCACCCCTCTTTCTACCTTATCTCTCCCAACCTGATCCCACACTGTACCTCACCTCTTTCCCTCTGCCTGAAATTTCTTCTCCCTATCTCTCCACTCACCTCTCTACCATTCTCTAAAATCATACCCTTCACTCTAACTCTTTTGCTCTGCCTATTGCTTTCTCTTTCTACCTGCCTGTATCATTACTTCAAGCTAACTCACCTTTATTTTTTACGTCACCAGTCTACCAGGGGCAGCTCCTCCGAGCAGGTCAAAAGGAAAAAAATAAATGAGAATGGCTCATTGTTATTATTACTTTCTTTTTCCGTTGTTGCTCAGCTGGGTAGGGGCAGGGCGACGCTAGGCTCTCACAGAGGAACTGGAGGAGGAGTGGTTTGCAGTCTCTTAAGTGCCCATGACGGTTTGGCGTCCGTCTCGGGCCGGCAAATCCATCATGCTCACTTTGTAAGTTCTCTACCCAGGCTGCATTACAGCCTAGGTGGAAAACATGCCCAGGCTCCCTGTCCCAGTCTGAGCACCGAACCACAGTGCTCAGATCAGATCAATCACAACAATGCACTGCAGTGTTGTGATTGGCTTAGGCGAGCCTGGAAGCCTGGGTGCTTCCTGTTTCTGCTTCCTGCCCTGGAGTCCTGGAAAGTGGGCGGCGGGCGGAGAGGACCTAGAGGCGACACCGGCAGCACACAGGCAAGTGATTGTTTAATTTTTTTTAATTTCTCCCCCACGTGGCCCCTGCCCCCACTGCCGCTAAATATCTTCTATCACTGCTGTCTACAAACCTCTCTTTACCTTATCTCTATCTTCCTTTTACCTTTAATTCACATCACTTGGTATAGTGTTCTTTTTACCTCTCTGTCCTTCTTCTGTCATTGTCTAGCCAGAGTTGGAGATCCATTAAAATAGGAAAAAAGGGACAGAGATATGAAATTGCCTGCGCCGAGCCTCAACTATTTAAATTTTGTAAACTTTTAAAAACACACCATGTGCTTTCTTACAGTCGTATTGCCTGGACATCAGTGGGTATCAGCTCACTCTGCAAAACTAAAATCAAATCAGTTATTGAAAAAATTATTAAATTCACAAAATGAATTGATGAAAGCCATGTAAAACACCTTTGATTTTCTTTTGCAGTGAAAATGGCATTTGTGATATAGGATTTATTTGGAATTCTGAATATCATGCATTTAAAGGTACAATCTGACTTACTACGTCACACATCTTATTTTAATATTATGCACTAGTCCATTAAACATCCACCAAGTTGCCCTTCATGTTTCTTTCCTACAATGGGTGCAACAGGCTGGTTAAACATTGGTTAAACATTAAATGCTGTTATTGCAAGGACAAATTATATGGGTACAAGCCCAACAAGAATTGTTTTTAGCAATGTTTGTTCAAACTGATTTGGTACTGTTGGACTTGGCCCTTTTTGAAGGGTCATCCCAGAACTTGTTGCCTTCCTCCTGTATTTTTTCTGACCTGTTGTTGGTGGTTTTATGACTCTGGGCACTTTATCACTGATGATCAGTGCTAAAGTGCATGTGCTCTCTATGGTAAATGTGGTAAGATTGGTCTACACCTGTTTGGCATATTTAATTTACCTGAAAGTCACTTGTACAGTGGTAACCCATATACCCAGGGCCTGTAAATTAAATGCTACTAGTGGGCTTGCAGCGCTGCTTGGGCCACCCACCAAAGTAGCCTTTCAAACCCGTCTCAGGCCTCTGCCACTGCAGGGCCTGCGCGCGCAGCTTGCTGCCTCTGTGACATGGCATATAAAGTGGTTGCCACGTCTGCGACTCCCCTTTTACTACATATAAGTCACCCCTAACGTAGGCCCTAGCTAGCCCTATGGGCAGGGTGCAGTGTAGGTAAAAGGTAGGACATGCCCCTTAACTGTGAGTAATGTCCTGGTAGCGACAAACAGCCTATTTTGGTTTCTCACTGCTGTGAGGCTGCCCTCTCAAAGGCATGCATTGGGGATTCCCTGATATGTGCTTCAGTGGTAATTCCCGATCTGAGAGGGGTAGCTGATCAAGTTTGGTATGTTTGAAATAGTAGTGATAAATCTTGCTTATCGGTGAGAGTGGATTTATTTTTACTATTTTAGAAATGCCACTTTTAGAAGTGGCGATTTCTGTGTGCTATGTCTCTTTGTGGCTGCCTGCTGTATATTGACCATTAGGTTCTGACTGACAAGGAGTGAAGGGATGAGCATTCACTCCAGCCAGTCCCTGGGGGGGTTGAGGTGTGTCCTGCCCTGCCTGGGTGACTCAGCGCTAGGCTGAATAGACCTTGGATGAATTTAGAGTTGCGGGAGGAGTTTCTCCTGGCACCTGAATAGGCCTGGTCTGCATTTGGAGTGGTGGCAGGAGTAGCACCTGCACCTGAATAGGGTTGTGCCTGCCTTCCACAATGATGGCTCCACCCCCTGTGGTGTATCTGGAGCCAAGGCTTACACTAACAATGAAGGTGGTTGTGCACTTGTAAAGATATTTTTAAGTGCCCTCAGAACTGGTTTGGACTGGGCTCAGAACCCTGTGCCAGTGGGAAGAACAAAGCGTTACAACAAACAAATGATGGACGGAATGCTGACAATGCAGACATTCTCCCCCAGTCAAGAGACCTGGGTTAAATCCATCGTTCTTTTGCCCACTACGCCACCCCAGTTCAGACATGGCCATATGCAAATCAGTCTTGACCCTGTGCCTCATGGGAACAGTCCAGCCCGAACTGCCAAGCCATGTCTTTCCTGGACCGGAATCAAGCATCCTAGGACCGGTTTCTGGCTATCAGCCGTCATCAGCCAGGATAGCTTGACTCCAGTGGCGTAGTGAGCACGGGTCCCACGTCTGGGAATACCCATCCCACTTAGGGCGAAAAGCGTTACAACAAACAAATGATGGACGGAATGCTGACAATGCAGACATTCTCCCCCAGTCAAGAGATCTGGGTTAAATCCATCATTCTTTTGCCCACTACGCCACCCCAGTTCAGACATGGCCATATGCAAATCAGTCTTGACCCTGTGCCTCATGGGAACAGTCCAGCCCGAACTGCCAAGCCATGTCTTTCCTGGCCCGGAATCAAGCATCCTAGGACCGGTTTCTGGCTATCAGCCGTCATCAGCCAGGATAGCTTGACTCCAGTGGCGTAGTGAGCACGGGTCCCACGTCTGGGAATACCCATCCCACTTAGGGCGAAAAGCGTTACAACAAACAAATGATGGACGGAATGCTGACAATGCAGACATTCTCCCCCAGTCAAGAGATCTGGGTTAAATCCATCGTTCTTTTGCCCACTACGCCACCCCAGTTCAGACATGGCCATATGCAAATCAGTCTTGACCCTGTGCCTCATGGGAACAGTCCAGCCCGAACTGCCAAGCCATGTCTTTCCTGGACCGGAATCAAGCATCCTAGGACCGGTTTCTGGCTATCAGCCGTCATCAGCCAGGATAACTTGACTCCAGACGTGGGACCCGTGCTCACTACGCCACTGGAGTCAAGCTATCCTGGCTGATGACGTAAGACAGACTTAAAACAAACTTAAGACCAACTTAGAACAGACTTAAGACAGACTTAAGACAAACTTAAGACAAACTTAGGACAGACTTAAGACAGACTTAAGACAAAATCCTAACTTTACTACTACTAAAGGCCTTCTGTGAATACCAAAAGTAGTAGGACAGACTTAAGACAGACTTAAGACAGACTTAAGACAGACTTAAGACAAACTTAAGACAGACTTAAGACAGACTTAAGACAGACTTAAGACAAATTTAAGACAAATTTAGGACAGACTTAAGACAGACTTAAGACAAAATCCTAACTTTACTACTACTAAATGCCTTCTGTGAATACCAAAAGTAGTAAGTTTAGGATTTTGTCTTAACCCCTTCTGTGCCACGCCCTTTCCCCCTCCTGTGCCGGGCGTTTTATTAGTGGGTGGGGTTCATAACGAGATAGTCTCGTCATGGGCACAGCGCGACCGTGCTCCATGACGAGACTATCTCGTCATGGGCACTGAAGAGGTTAAGTTAGTTCTGTGAATCGGGCCCCAAGTGTTTACTATGCTGTACTGCTAGTCATGTCCAGTGCCTAGTGGCACAGTAATATATATATGATTGTGTTCTAATGTGTTTTTATGGATAATACAAAAGCTACTCTTATATAACCTAGTGTGGAGTTTCTTTTGTGGTGTGCCTAGTGTGTCACTGCTGTATCAGTGTGTTGTGCAAACACTTACACATTGCCTCTGGAATAAGCCTGACTACTCTGCCAAGATACCAAGGGGGTGAGCAGGGGTTATCTCCAGCATGTAACTCCTTTGCTCTGACTAGAGTCGCGGGTTCTGCCTGGCTTAAGTGCATACCCTAGCCAACTAGAAACCCCATTTCTAACAGGTACCATTTGCTTCCATATGCAGATGTCTTTATCTGCCCTTTGAAAGTTTAACTTATAATTAAGTTTTGTTTGGCATCACAAAGTCTTAAATTACTTGAAAATGTGTAGTAAGTCCAAAAATTCCTTATGAAGGTACTGCATTTTAGTCATGTCTTTTGTTTGGCTTAGAACCTTCCAGTAACATGGGGAAATATCACAATAACACCGCAATCAGCAGTGAAAAATATCACATGGGAGTGGCTGTTGTGAGAAGGATTCAATAAAAAGTTGACATCAAACAGCAGAAACTATGTGAACTATATCACTAAACAAAAGAGTAGGAATCTCCCCAATAACTGGTCTCAAATTACATTAACACCACAGCAGCAAATAACACATATCCCAGATGAGAATAGAGCTGGTGTCTCACTAGTGATAGCCTCCACAGTCATTTGATATTTGTGTATTGACAATACACAAATATAAATTAAAAGTCATAAATATAAACAAACATACATACATGCATACATACATACATGTGCTTGGTGTCAGCCCTCTTCATCTATTCGACATTCCACTGTGATTCACATTTTGATTCCACCCATTACAGAAAAACAGCATGGGGCACTCTATCAGCCCACTTCAGTCTCTGGCTCTCCTGCAATGTGAGTGACAACATTTTTCTAATAACATGTGCATAAATAGAAACAAGTGCACTTCAGTGCAATAGCTGATCAGCCAATACTTTACTTTGGCAATGATTATTTCTTTCCACTGTTATCCGCTTGAATTTTTTTTTAAGTCATAGTTGTATCAAACTATGTATTTATTTACAATAATTCAAAGACACTAGTTTTTATTGCGTCACTAAGCATATTTGAATGATGTGAATTAAAACTGAAAAGGGTTTCCAAAAGTGTTCTAAGTCTCTATATCCTTAATAGGAAGCATAGTACTATTCTAGCAACATTTTATGCAATTATAGGGTTTTTTTTACTTAATTTATTTTTTTCAAGCACATGGCTGCCTTGTTTAGACAGCATGCTTTTTTCTTACTTTTATTTTTGTGGCTGATGCTCAAAAAGGAAAATATTCAACAATGGAACTAGCTGTAAAGGCCTGAGCTATTGGCCTTTGAACATGCAAGACCTCTTTGCTTTGCCAAAGCTTTTTTATTTCTTGTTGTCACATGCCATACTGCTAGGGAGGATGAGGCAGGGAAATGATAGCACCGAAGTTGAGCTCTGTTTGAGTTTGTTCTTTGAAGCCGTTATATTATTACTATACATTGGAAAACTGTAGTTGTTTCTAGCAACAGAACTTTTTGGCACACATGTTTCACATTGACCAACATTAAGGCTCTTTTCATACACTTCATACATTATTACAGTTTTTCATACATTTCTCAGTTTTTGAAAAAAGAGAAGAAAACTGAAATGTGTAAATTCACTTTAATGAATTTTGAAATATCTAAGCTAGTGTAAGGCAGATGAACGTATGCCTATAGATCTATGTTTTACATAGATTTCAATTGCGTAATTGTATGAAATTGGGTTACTGGTTGGGGGGGTGAAACTCTGCTCAAGCAGCAACCACAATCTTTGTCAGGGTGAGACACAAGCAAACCCCAAATTAATCTGTGTTTAGCCCTCTGGTAGCTTGGCGATAATGTGTAAAGTTATGTTATGTTAATTTTAAATGATTTCTAAAGCACATGGTGTCCCTGGAAGGGGCCTCCCAGTGCTAATCATGAGAGAGACAAAGTAGTGGCAAGGAAGTGAGACCATCAGATAAGCTGAGAACAGCCAGGTCTTCAACTTTTTTCCAGAATTGTAAGTGATTTTGAATCTTTCTATGGACATGTGGCATTGAGTTCCATAAAGTCGGAGCTAAAACATGGAAGGAGCAGCCTCCAATTCTGGCTCTGGCGTGATGCGGGATGTGAGCCAGGTTCAGATCTGCAGAGCATAGTGCTCTAGAGGGACTGTAGGAGTGCATCCATCCAACAACAGCAGTTAAACAGTTTTTAAAATTGAAACAGTCTCTTCAGCCAACTCTGCTGACAAGGAAATAATTAGCTGAGTGTCATTAGCGTACAACACTAGTGGAATTCCAAAGGATTTCAGTACCTCAGACAGAGGTCTGACATAAATGTCAAAAAAGGGTAGGGCTGAGCGCCAAACCCTGGGGGTTTCATGCACCAGTGCTCTTTGGGGTGAAGCAAAATGGGGGGGATATAACTTGAAAAGACCGCTCCTTTATGAAGGAGATCAACCAGGTCAAAGCTTTTCCCTGTATTCCCAGTTCAGAGAGGCGGGATTGAACAATCGCGTGTGAGACAGTGTTGAAGGCTGCACTTAAATCTTGGAGTATCAGAACCGGGGATTTGCCAGCATCTGCAGTGCTGCAGAGGGCTTTGGTCGCTGTTAAAGGAGCAGTTTCAGTGCTGTGTGATGATCTGAAACCATTTGAAAGCAGTCTAGTATTTGGTTTTGTTCCCAAAATTTGGTTTGGAGGTTATATACATGTTTCTCCAAACATAGGATAAAAATGGCAGAAGGAAAATGGGAAAATAGTTTTTTGGCTGAATGGCCTTTAGCAAAAGCTTTTTTTAAAGAGAGATAACCTTGGCATATATTTCATGCTGCTGGTACTTCTGCAGGACTCAGGGAGAGGTCGGACAATTCTAGAAAGACAGATGTAATGCCCTCCTGAAATGTAAAAATTGAGTTAGGTTTTAGTGGGTTGTCCGGAGAACTTGATTTCAATTGACACATTAGGGTGGGCATTACATCTAGGTCAAGCAGAGCCAGTTGGTCTATGGGTGCCCATTGTGTGTGGTAGGTCTTGTGTCAAGAGAGGAAGGCTTGAGTAATTGGCTGACTGAAAGTCCTTTAAACAGTAATAAAGTGAAAGCACAACACAAGAAAAGTCCCACACCAATTTAGTACAAAAGAGTAACATTTAATAAATTATTTGAGACTGAAAGTACAGAAATCCAATCATTAAAAGTGAAGATATGGATTTTTTAAATTGTAAATGAAAATAGTGCCTAGAAGCACAAAGCGTCAACTGTGGTTATCAGGTCATCCCGGACAAGGACAAAGTCACAAGGTCAGCCGGACCGTGATGAAGTGAGGGGTGGCTACAGGGACCAAGTTAGGCCTGCTAAACAAAGTACCTTAAAATCCTGGTTTGCTTAGTGTTGCGAGATACCGTATCGAGGATGCATCACACAGCAATGGTTCAGAGGAAGCTGCAGCTTTGCAATGTGAAGTCTTGCCTTGTCATTGAGGATGCTGTCGACAAGGGGATTGTAATGCAAAGTCCTACATCGAGGATGAGTCATGAACTGACGATTCTGAGGAAGCTGCCGGGCTGCAGTGAAAGTCCTGCATAGTCGCTGATGATGCTGCTGACTAGGGGCTTACGATGTGAATGCCTGCATCGAGTATGAATTACGCTGTGGTGGTTCCAATGAGGCTGCCGACTGCAATGCGAGATCCTGCTTTAAGGATGCACTACACAGCAGATGTTCTGATGCAACTGTGAGGAGATACGTCACGCTGCTTTGGTTCTTGTTCACAGGACTGGAGCTGGGCTGACAGAGCACCTATAGGCCCACCTCCAAAGGGCCAGGGCTGGGCTGGCAACACATGGGGGGTAGGATACACAGCAGACAGAGGTTTGGGCCCTTTCTGTCCCTGAGGCTCTGATGAGGAGGCCAGCCAACTAGCCTTTGAAATCACTCTGGTAGTCCTGGGTTCAAAAGGTAGGTGCAGGCTTTCTCACTCAAGAAGCAGTGCAGCCAGGCAACAGGGCAACAGAGTAGCAGTCTTTCTTGCAGAGATGTACTGATGAATTGGGTAAGAGTGTGCATTATTTATTCCTGGTGCCCAAGTTGAAGTACAGGAAGTTTCTAGAGGTATACACCCCCCAGAGGTGCTTGGAATTTCCTGTCTCCCTAGCCCCGGCCTGTCTGGGGTCGCAAAAGACTAATGTCAAACCGTTTATGAATGTGCTCAGGCAGAGACATTGTGATGTGCAAGAGTGGTCAAGTCAGAGATGGCCTTCTGGCCAACACCTATTCCCTTTTGTCTCTCTGTCTGAGAGCAATATTCAAAGACCAACAGCTACACCTAGTCATGTGACCCGGCATACAGGCTGCAGCCACCAAATTAGTTAAGACAAGAAAATGCCAACTTCTCTAAAAGTGCTATTTTCATAACTGTGGCTTAAAATCAGAGTTTACCATTAAAGAGGGTTTCAAATTGCCATTCTTTAGACACCTGCTTCACCTTACAGCTTGCTCCGAACTGAAAGTTAGCACTTATTAAATGTAATATGGTAACACAATGTTATCCTATGGCAGAGGAAGGACTTACAGTAGTGAAAAACAAATTTAAGAGTTTTTTCACTACCAGGATATGTAAAACTTAAAAGTACAACTTTTTGAATAAACTTCACCCTACCCTATGGGTTGTTTAAGGCTTACCCTAGAGCTGACTTATATGTATTAGAAAGGAATGTTTAGGCCTGTCAAAATGTTTCTTTTGCCAGGTTGAAATGGCAAATGGCTGGTCTGAGACATATTCAAAAGTTTACTTAAGTGGGTGGCACAATCGTTGCTCCAGGCCCACTAGTAGCATTTATTTTACAGGCCACTTTACTAGGGACTTAAAAGTAAATTAAATGGGCCAATTGGGTGTATACCAATGTTACCATGTTTAAATGAGAAATCACAAACACCTTAGCAGGAGTAAAGTGTGCATAGTCCGAAAAAAACAGCAACAAGGAAGTCAACAAAAACAGAAGGATGGAAGGCAACATTTGTGGTATCCCACGCCAAGGTGCAAAAGCGCCTCTTGAAGTTTTGCAACTCTCACAAAAGAAAATAATCTCTCAAATCTAATGAGGAAATATTTAAGCATTTTTTGTGTGAATCTGGTGCAATGCCTTTCATTTTTAAGTCTCTCGTTTGTCTTGTGAGATTGTCTACATGTTTCTATTCTTATAACGTTAACCTTGTCCTCATGCGGTTCCAAGAAGTTGCAAAGCTGCCTTTTCAATTAGACTCAAAAAAAGCTTTGCGGCAGCTCCACGTTAAATTAAAATTACAGCGAGTAGTAAGAGCTTCTGGAAGTGTTCGTGTCAGAGGTGTCTGCCTGTAAGAAAACAGTATTAGAGCTCATCACTGACGCTCTGTCAATCTGCCACCTCGCCTGCTGGCTGTCTTCTCAGTTCGAAGAAATGTCGCCTGCAAGCAGCACTGAATAGAAGCCTTCTCTGATCCGGCCAGATCTCTCGGGACACACTTTGATAGACACGGCTATGTAATAAACTCTAGCCTCTCTCCCAGGTTGAGTTCAGTTTCCTCTGCTACTGATGGGCAGTAGGTGAAATGAAAACCTCATGTCTGTTTCCTCGGACTCTGCAGAGAAATTTTCCCCATAGATGTCTCGTTGCCAAATGTATTGTTCTGACAGCGCCATTAAGGCTGGGGCCACGAGGGACACATATCTTTACACATGGAACACTGATGCATTTAATGCTCTCAAATGAGTTCTGCAGTTCCCCTAACACTGTGTGGTTTGTTAGGGGGCAGGCATTATGCACCTTGCAGGAAAGTTATGCGAAAGACCATTGAAGCATGGAAATGAATGTGTCATGGTGATGACTGCTTTTCCAAGCAATTCTCCAGCTCATCTTGACTAGCTTCATCTTTCTCCATGTGTAACTGTGAATAATAATCAGTGAACACCTAGTGTAATTCTTTTAGCTCGTAAAGCCCCCTTCCTATAACCATAACTGGCGACCCTTCCCTCGACTGTAAGCACACCAGATACTACCAGTAGTCCAGGCATCAGCACCTCTCAGGGGGTGTGCCTTATTTCTTCCTTTCCTGAAATAGTTCTCTAAGCAATGTGAGGACTTTGATAAATCTCTTTTTGAGCTCTCTCACATTAGACTTGAGATCAGTCATTTCCTTATTCAACATTTGTCTCACCCATTGGCCATTTTAATACAATGTCCTCAGACCACTACTTTAAAAGCTTCTGCTTCAACCGTGCATCTTCCATATGTCTGATTGTCCATCTGAACACAGAGGGCCTGAATCACTAGAGATACACACACAGTTTGTGTAAGTTTACAATTCTTTTGCTATTCACAAACTATGAGTTAATGGAAATGTTACAACTCCGGAGCCTTCATGGTTGTAAACTTACTATTGCATCGTACTTTGTGAATACCAACAAAAAAACACATAAACGTACACAAAGGTGTGAGTTTACCTTTTTGAATCAGGCCCTAAGTCACTCAAAGTTGATGCTTGTAGGTGCAAAGTGGGTGTTTTGGTGCTCAATTCACACCAGTGGAATGTCAGTACTAATGGGTGTAGGTCAGACACCGCCCTACTAAGGAATTCGACTCATCTGATATTTCTATGCAGTTGCTTCAGTCACAATATTCTTTCTAGTCTAATACGAAGGCCATACATACACTGCTCAATGGAAATAGTATATCCTCCCATCTGTGCATTCACTGTGTCTACTAGGTTCAAATTATTAGAAAAGTCTATGAGGGCTTTTGCTTCTCTTGCAACAGGCGACCTTGCTAGCAGTAGCATCTGGTGGATTTTGAAAGTGGTGAAGCAAAAAATAGTATCACAGTATAACGAGTGAGCGATTGAAGAGATTGAGCCAGAACTGCAAAAACCCGCAAGAATTTTTTTCAAAAAATGGATTCAAATGGTGTCTTTTACACCACATATTTACTGAAAATTGTTGCAAACACGGGGTCCAAATATAGCATTTTAAAGCACAAGTGAGAAGAAAACATTAGAAACATATCAAAAATGTGTCCAATCCTCTAACTGGTCTGCTTGCAAAATGGCCCCCAAGCCAAACACACACAACCAATAGAAATAGGCCCTCTAAGTGTTTTCTACCTGTAACACATCTCTGCCTCTTTACTCTGCACTGCGAGCACTCATTTAGGGCTTTTTTCAGACTGTCCGCTGGCTCACCCAGGCCCTTTGCACCTGCGGCCGAATCCCTGAAGCACCCTAGATGGGGGCAGGGCACTAGTGGCCTACTGGAGCTGGAGGCCTACAGAGTGATCTGGAGAATGTCTGGCTCACGGTGTCTGTTCTGGACACTGGGGAGTCTCGACTCTCGATGTGATCTGTGCTGGGAGCTGCAATCCTACCCTGTTGGAATTCGAGGTAAACATGTGGGATTGCCGGCGGTCCATCCCTGGAGATCTGTCATGCACTCTAATCCCACGTGCTGAGGTGGCGTGGAAGCTTCCAGCGAAAGCAGGGCTCCTCTTCGGACGTTCCTCTGACCATGCGCCTCATTTCCAGGCGCATGGCAAACTCTGCAGATCGGGCTGTGCGACGTCACCTCCCCCGTCTCTTTACACCTTTCACCCTGGTGTAGATAATGTAATTAAGTAGTTATCTTGAATGGCCTAGACACCAGGATCTATGCCATAGAAGAATTTCACGGGTGCAGTTAACAAGGGGAACATTGGTGGCACTATATTACTGACTGTAGGTGTAGTATAGAATGTAGCAAATACGCTTGCCCCAGTCCGTCCTCATTACAGAGGAATATTAACTGCAGAAGAATTGTCGAACTAAATGACACTTTTAATATTAAAAACTATTTCAAATGTGTAATGGAGGTGTGAACAAAGAAACCCCGGTCCGGGAAGAACCCTGTACCAATAGAGCTAACTGATTTTGCGGTGCATGGCTTCTTCGTAATAAGAAGTGAAGAGACTGATTTGTGCCTTGGCCAGATCCAACATTCACATGTGAAAATGATTTAAATTAACATGCACCTTCTTGTGACCTCATTATGCAAACAAATTAATAAAGCAAAAATGCAATAAAATCAGCTTCTGACACTATTCTTATGTGTCCCAGTTGCACCTTTCCCATTTACACATACGTCAAGATTGGCGTAAACAGATGTCCCTGCGTTTTAGCACCGAAGCAAGTTGTGGAACAAAGGACAAAGTTGTCACGGTGATTACCTCAGAGGTTAAGTAGCACAGGCTTACCTTAACTTTTTGGGGGGCATAGGAGCGCAACACCGTGATTGCATGGTTCCATTGATGCTCCGTTACCCACTCAACCAAACTGAACCTTAAATTTCCTATAAAACCCCAAGCTGCTTACTGTCAGCATCCAAGTGGATGGGACCACAAGCTCGCTTTATATTTTCAAGTCAGGAGCAATTTCCTATTATTTGTTTCTTTTTTTTTGTTTAGGGGGATCTAATATAAAGTTTGTTTTTTTCCAGAAAAACGCAAGTGTTGCCCATCAACAGAAGGCCAACCCATCTCTTTTGACATCGATTGAGAGGTCGGGATCGGGCTGGTCAGCATTTCCAACGTTATCCCTTGAGGCCCACAAATACATTGCTTCAGTAACTGTCAATAAACACCAAACATTGCAGCCTCGGCCTGTGTGACTCGCCGAAGAAGCGCTTTGTAACCTGGAATGTAGCGCAATCAGCAGTACCCGGTAGCGGTGTGAGTGGGAAGCACGGGAGATGCGACACGAGTCACGACTCTGCACTGTCCTGTGTCAGACTTGATTTCAAGCAGTAGTACTGTGCTGCTCAAAGAAAGCCACACCCCCACCGGCCCCAACTACCGCCACGGCACAGCAGGGCCTCAAAGGCTGAACCAACCAACAATGTATCCCACCAGGCCTGTATGCCACCATGGCAGAGCCTCATCGATTGCAGGTGACAAAACCAGTGCCCCTATAATTAGGAGGTTGTTGTGGGGGTGGGTTGCACTCGCACTCGCTTACCTTTGTCAACTGTCCTCAACGTTCTCGAGCCGAGCTCCAGCACTGCAGTGCAGAGTTGCAGAGACGGCTTGGCAAGCAACGATATCGCGTGCAGGCATAAGCTAAACTGAAACTGGAAAATACTGGATTTGGTCTTTGGACTCCTCCCCCAGATCCCAGCAAACCAATCACTTGCAAAACAACAAGCAAGTTGCAACTGTTGCTGGGTCTCATGAAAGAGGCAAAGGCCACTGCCCCATCCCCACACATTTCTAAACCTGTCGGACTGCCACACCCACAGCCATTGGAATGAATGGAGGGCCTCCAGCTCCTCCCGTGCCCCAACAAATAGCGCCTAAAATCACAATGTTATTCTGGCAGTGAGACACAGGCTGCACCCACCAGTGTGTCGTCACAGTCCTGCTTTCTGGCTCCAGGTTGAAGAAATCTTCGCCCAGCCAAAAGCATGTGCAGAGCAAGGGCCCTCCTCCCCCACCCCCTGAAAGAAAACCACAGATTTGCACGTTTGTCATGAGCAGCCAGCACAATTTATTGCTAACTGCTCAGTGTTCCATCAGGCTTTGTTTAATCACCCAGGCTGGCAGGGCGTCGCCCATCTCATCCGTGGACACCAGCCCCCCCCTGCTTGCTAGTTGTGGGTGTGACTCGTATAAGTTAGTATCTATCTAACAGTTAAAGTCTCTCTCACATCCCCCCGTCCTCCCCCAGATCATGGTAAAATGTACCACATGCTCCATACACAATGTTAAAATATATATTATGCTCAGTGTTTGGTGCATAAACACTCACTGATTGTATTTCTCACCATCCATCCTCTTTTCAACAAGGATGTATCTATCAACAATCACAGCTCCTTTCAAAAGGACCCCCATATATATATATTCAAATTAGAACCTCTTTTCATACGATGAATACCTTGTGTTAAATAACTGTCCTCCTTATTTTCAATCTTGCCCCCTCAGTTGCTGTGCTATGTGTCTCTGGAACTTCGGTTTTCCTTAGGAATACATATAGCTTTTACCTTTTAATTGCAAAAGCCCTGCCTGTAATATTCCACACAAGGGACATGCACATAGTGCTCAGTGCCGCATAGTTACAGATTATACATCAGAAGTGTGACATAATGATGGATCGCCAACACTTGATATGTAAGTTGTTTCTCCTCACATTTTTAGAATTATATGACACCTTAACAAATCAATTATGGACACAACACTTACTTCCTTAATGTATCCCCCAAAGGCAGTCCCATTTAGTGGAATAGAATTAAGAAGGGTTAGAGTGCCCAGAGGTGCCATACCCCCGCAGATTGTAGACAACCTACAATAAAGTCCCCCACTGCATTCTTCAACCTTGTTATAATTATCATATTATTTCATTTCGGGGTATCACCCATCTTGAAATATATACGTTAATTACTTAGATATAAGTGACACATATAGAATGCATGCCAATTCATAGTATTTAATTTGAACTCACCACTGAATGATGGATGTAGCAGTTAAAGATACGTTTCATCCATTAATACAACTTTACACTGTGCTAAAAGTAATGACACTAACATCCCTTTAGTTTACAGTCTACTATCAGACAAACAGTATTGAACATATAAAACATTTTTTACATTAATTAAAGAGAAACAAACAACAAAAGTCCTGGGAAAATCATGATTGGCTTCGAGTAAGCAATTTTTATGGTAATAAAAATGTCTACCACACAAAAAAAGGAAGGAGTAGGAGGAATATATGTCCCACTTTGACCTCCTATAATGGCATAAACACACAACAGAGAAGTACGACTCGTAAAACTAGAACGCTGTGATCTAGTGAGGTACCGGGGCAAATAACCAGGTGTCTAAAACTGCCCTCACACACAGCAAGCTGTGTCATGCTTCATCACAGGGCTGCTGGAACATCTCCGCCCTAGCCAACGCTGGAGGTGGAGGAATAGGGAGCAGGTAGACAATACAGCACATAAAAGAGGTACACAAAAAGGGATCAAAAAGTGAATAAAGGTTCAGAAATAGTGATATAAAACTGGATCAGGGATGTCCTCTATCTAACTTCAATTATGGACTCCATGCCCAGAATAAAAAGGAAAAGGTCAGTGGATGGAGGTATGGTAAACTATAATGAATCACCTACCCCTCCACTCTGCAAACAAACGTCGACATGTTTCAGCTGAAAAAGGATTCATTTAATCATTACCCCGGCTTTCTTCAGGACTTCACAAGGAAAAAAGATCCCATGGGTACTAACCCTACCTCCTTTGTTCAGGAGCAGGGAATAGGCAACCTTTTTCAAGGAATACTCCCTACAAATATGTTGGGATGATTTCAGTGGGGAACCTACAATAAGATCCATAAAAGCAAGTGTCAGGTGACATAGTGCTAGTTATCGTGATAATAGTGACAACAGAAATACCAACCATCCTGGGTAGTGCACTGGAACCCGTAAAAAACAGCGATCAAGAAGTCGGCGTTATCGCCCCGCTATAGACCATTAAAATTAATGTTGGCCCCATAGCGCAAGTGGAAATACCAAAAACGTCCCACTAGGTACCATTGCACCATATAACAACATGTCAGGTAACTGTACCCTCTAACAAGTTTAAGAAATCCAGCCATCACTTCTGGGGAGAGAATGTGAACAAAACCATACACTTGTTTGATCTTACCGAGTTCTTTGTAATTCAACACTCGAACTGGCGGGGGAGTGGGAACAACTCCCTATAGTCAAACGCTGTGAGACACATTAGGGTAGATAAAAACATACATCAGCTCATTGGGTAACAATGAGAGTGGTCATGTGGCTATGCTTTCTGTAAAAGCCGCAATGCTAGAGTAAGAGTCAAATAAGAAACTATTAGCGTAAGGGTAGAAGTATTCAATGTCAATTTCACATTAAAGACGGCACCTTGGGGAAGCCCTTTCCGATCGGTCTGAGCACCCCCGTAGGAACCGGGAAAGGCTAGCCCCCCTCAGTCCCAGAATGCATACACTTACTTCATAAAGGTGAGTTGTTCGCTGCCAGGTTGTCCCTCCCGTAGCCGTGTAGATCTCCGGACTCACCGGTCACAGTAAGTTTAAAGCCGTCTCTCCAAGGGCCATGTAAGCATGTCAGACGCGTGCGTTAGCAGGCGTCGCGTCCCTATTGCTCCACCTCTAGGCGTTGGCTAGCGCGGAGGTGTGCCAGCAGCCCTATGATGAAGCATGACACAGTTTGCTGTGTGTGATGGCAGTTTTAGACACCTGGTTATCTCCCCAGGTACCTCAATAGATCACAGCGAACTGCTTTTACGAGTCCTACTTCTCTGTTGTGTGTTTATAATAAAAATATCTACTCTGACACTTAAATTCAGGGATGTTTTTTCATTTTACCCTGGCAATCTGGTGAAAAATACAGAAAAAATCAGTTTTGGGAATAAATATGTCTGATAGTAAACTGCAATTGGAAGCTAAAACAAGTAAATTCAATAGCTTATATTCGTCCTAAACAAGTAGTCGATTTCTACATAGCAATTATTCAATCTGATTATTTTTCCAACAATCAGGAAAAAAATGGCACTTTTGCAAAATTAGTTCAACAAATAATTGGCTGTCTTGGCCAGGTCACAGAAGTGTTTTGATGTTCCATGTTGATTGATGACCCTAACTCTGGACCTACATAGATGAAGGAGCATAATAATAATGCCACTAAAGGATGGCATAACACTTTGTCATCCTCTATAGGAGAAAGAAAGCCTAGTTGCTATCATTTCCTTGAAATGTGAAAAGCACACCCCTTTTCATGTAGTCTGCCACAGTTAGCAAAATAAACTAATGAAATGAATGAACAACTACTTTCTGGGGTTCAATAATTTAACATGGTTGGAGGTACATACTTTCCAGGCTATATTTCATATGTATTATTATGCTAAGAAACACTAACGTCCTACATACTCATCTGCCTTAAACTTTAAACTGACTAAATGGCCAAAATAATCCACTTTCAACTCCTACTCCGCAGTATAAGACAAGAACAATTCCTCAAAGCTCTAAAATTTTGAAATATATATATATTCACTGAAAAAACCATAGGTTTCACACACGTTATAGTTAGGAATTAGCATTTAAAAAACCTTGCAAATTCACTTAAAAAACCATAGGTTTCACACATGTTATAGTTAGGTGGACATTTCACTCGGAAAAAAACCAATGAAATTCCCCCGTTATAGTTAGTTGAGATAACTATAACTCACGCGCCCGCAATCCTCTGCTCATGACGTCACATATTACATCACTCATGACATGGTCAGTGGCATCACTCATGACATCACTGATGACATCATCCTTGTGATAGAGTGGCGGTCGCGCGAGTTATAGTTATCTCATCTAACTATAACGGGGGAATTTCATTGTTTTTTTACGAGTGAAATGTCCACCTAACTATAACATGTGTGAAACCTATGGTTTTTTAAGTGAATTTGCAAGGTTTTTTAAATGCTAATTCCTAACTATAACGTGTGTGAAACCTATGGTTTTTTCAGTGAATGTGTACGGTTTTTTAAATGCTAAGTTATGTATTTATTATTATACTTTTTATATATTTATTTTACAATAAACTACGTATTAAAAATGTTTTTTTTTAATGGTTTTTCACCGTGCGCGCACCGTGCGCGCACCCCGCGATTTAAAAAAAAAAAAATTAAAATGTTTTTTTTCTGCCTTCGGGGTCCTTCAGGGACGCCCTGACAAAGGCTAGGGGGTCAGGAACTCTCTACCCTGCCCCCTTTTCACGTTCGCCACCTTCCTTTTTCACTCTCGCACTCAAAACAAACAAAATGGCGGCGACACTTCCTGATTTCAACCGATTTGAACGTTGACTGACATGTAACCACCAATCAGAATTACGCTCGCGCACGTTAGGGTACGCGCACGGTGCGCACACGGTGCGCGGCAATAGATATTTATGTACTTTAACTTAAATTTTCTCAGGAACTACTGAACAGATTGACTCCATATATGCAAAAGGCACATCCCTGACCTGAGGACTACCTCTATGCCAAATTTCAAGTAATTCTGTTCAGCCGTTCGGGCTGTACCCCCCTTTTTTCTCGGCCCCCGCTTGACGAATCCCCCCGAGACTTTCAGGGTAGGAGCTGAGCGGAGCGCCCCATTAGTTTTGAAAATTTCGCGAGGATTCGTCAACCGGCGCCAAAGTTATTCAACATAGAATTTTGAGATTTCCTATGGAAACACGGTCCTAACTATAACTATCTACTGGCGACCACCATGTGTGTCTATCTATCTATCTATCTATCTATCTATCTATCTATCTATCTATCTATCTATCTATCTATCTATCTATCTATCTATCTATCTATCTATCTATCTATCTATCTATCTATCTATCTATCTATCTATCTATCTATCTATCTATCTATCTATCTATCTATCTATCTATCTATCTATCTATCTATCTATCTATCTATCTATCTATTACCTACTGGCAGTCGCCAGTAGGTAGTTATAGTTAGGACCTATTTTCCATAGGAAATCCGCATCATTCTATTTGGAATAACGTTGGCGTCGATTGATGAATCTTCGCAAAATTTTCCAAACTTTTGGCCAGCTCCGGTCCGCTCCTATTCTGAAAATTTCACGGTGATTCGTCAAGCGGGGGCCGACAAAGAAGGTGGGTCCCAAAACACGTTTTCCCCATGCATTTTCCCACAGGACCTGTTGACGCAGCTACAGCCCGAAGTGCAGAACGGAATTACACCAAATTTGGCAAAGAGGTAGTCCTCAGTTCAGACTCGTGCCTTTTGCTTAAATGGTGAAAATCCGTTCAGTAGTTCCTAAGAGAATCAAAAGTAAAATCACATATATATCTGGGCGGAGACTAACCACACATCTCATCGTGAGATCTGATTGGCTGTCAGCACTTCATCCAAGAAGTGTTGGCAGCCATCTTGGGACCAATATACATGATAGCACCTCATTAAAAAGCATTGCAGTTAATAAAAGGTTTTTAGACTTTAGTTACATTATAAATCATTTGTTGATGGTACCATACTCATTTTAGGAATTGTGGTGTGTTCTAAGGTGATTTTACCATGTGAAAAAGCCTTCTGCTGTGATATCATGAATCATGTTTGAGAGAAAACTATTTTCTCATGCTTTTCCCACAGAGGTTTGGAAGGTGATCTATAAGCTAAACTGAGAGCATATTTTCTGTAAATTCACAATATCTTTCTCAGTCATGTGAGAATGAAGTCTGACATTCTCAGTAAAACATGTACATCCTACAAGGGCAGAGACTGTCAGTTGATTCCTATGTGTTCTACTGCAGCTTCCCAGAGTGTTCTAAAGAACAACTAGAGCGCTAACAGTTCTACTTATGACAAACGTATGGCACACCTGAAGCCATCTTGGTTGGAATAAAGTGGTAACTCTTAAAGCATTTAATTTAAAAAGGAACAAAATGAGGGGGTTCATTTTGCCATAGAAAGTATGATTAGTGCTGCAGAAAGAAAAATTAGGGCACATTTTGAGTGACTTCTCAAATCCTCTTCTATTTCATTTAAAAATTCTGACATGCAGACTGAAACATGCACTTTCAATACCAGCAGCAGACTTCCCTGGTGAGCAGTAGCTTTACTACAGTGATCTAATAAGCAACTAGAGTGCTAACATTCTGAATTTATGGCAAATGTGTGACACATCTGAATGCCTTCTTGATGGAATCAAAGTAAAAAACTGAAAGTATTTCCTACTGAGGAAACTGTAGTAAATGAGCAAATTAGGAAACATCATAACAAATAAGTCTCCCAAAATGGCCACCAGAGACAAAAGAGCCCAAATGTAGCCCAAATATCACCCAGATGTAGCCCAAGTATAGCCCAATGACAGAATGTCCCAGAGTGTTCTAACAAACAACTAGAACGCTAACAGTCTTACTTATGACAAAAGTATGGCACACCTGAAGCCATCTTTATTGGAATAAAGTGGTAACACTTTAAACATTTAATTTACAAAGGAACAAAATGAGGGGGTCATTTTGCCATAGAAATTATGATTAGTGCTGCAGAAAGAAAAATTAGGGCACATTTTGACTTCTCAAATTCTCTTCTATTTCATAAAAAGATTCTGACATGCAGACTGAAACATGTACTTTGAATACCAGCAGCAGACTTCCCTGGTGAGCAGTAGCTTTACTACAGTGATCTAATGAGCAACTAGAGTGCTAACATTCAGAATTGATGGCAAATGTGTGACATATCTGAATACCTTCTTGATGGAATCAAAGTAAAAAACTGAAAGCATTTCCTACTGAGGAGACTGCAGTAAATGAGGAAATTAGGAAACTTCATAACAAATAAATCTCCCAAGATGGCCACCAGAGACAAAAGAGCCCAAATGCAGCATAAATATCACCCAGATGTAGCCCACATGTAGCCCAATGACAGAATTGTGCAAAACACTTATTTTTTGTGTATTTGCAGTTTCATATAGTGCAGACTTGTCAGGTATTGGAGTGCTTTACATGAGCATTGGTTACATCACACAAGATCAAATTCATTTTGTTTGTAGACATGGGGAGATTAAGTGATTTGACCAGAATCACAGAATGTTGAGCTGAAGCAGAAACTCCAACCTGGTTCCCCAGTTGCAAAGTCTGCAGCTCTAGAAGTAACACCGCATCCTCTCCCCTAGGTGCAACATTTAATCAAGTGGTCAACTGGATAAAAAAACATAAAGATTACAAATAATTTAAAAGTTCTTTGACGCTATTTGAAAACTCAGGAAATATGTCCTCATTTTAGTTTTTTAGAGCACTAACCATAATTTTGATGCAAATAAGACCCTCTCATATATGTAATTTCTAAAGGAAATACTCTAGGTAGTACAGTTTTGATTACATTAAGATGACGTCAGGCGTTCCACACTTTTGTAATAAATATAGAATGTTAGCAATCTAGTTGTTCATTGGGATACTGTTGAGAGGCAGAGGCCAGGGGCACGGACTCTGAAAATTGAAGGCAGGTAGGAGAGTGCAGAGGCAACAATTTGACCACACTGGGCAGGCAGGAAGGGCAGTGGCAGCACAACAGACTATGGAGGGCAGTGGAAAGGGGACAGGGGCAACACACCAACAATACAGGACTGGCAAGAGAGGCTGTGGCAATATAATAGACCATTGTGGGCAGAAGGAAGAGGCAGTGGTAGTACAACCATACATGCCAACAGACCCGTTTCAGCCAGGAAACGTCCAATGTTTTTAAGCTCAAATGGGCTTTATTTGATCTGTCTCCTGTCTACAATCTCCTCTTTTTCAATGTAACTCAAAGTGGAAAATCAATACCCCAGTTTTTTTTCAAAATCTCCCTCTTACCAAGTTCAAAATGTTCGCAAGTATGGTACACTGGATCATGGTAGGCAGGAGGAATTGGGGTAGGGACATGGACTCGGATAACAGAGGACAGGAGGGACATGGAGAGGTGCCCCTAACTGACCCTACAGGGCAGGCATCAGGGTTTGCAGCAGCACAATACACCACACAGTGCATGCGGGACGGGAGTGCAGCACAACAATCCATAGAAAGCAATAGGGAGGGGACAGGACCATGCACATGGACAACAGAGAACAGAGGGGAAAGAGGCAATGGTAGCTAGCTGACCATAATGGACAGACAGGAGAGAAAGCTGCAGCATAACAGACCATAAAGGGCAGGAGGGACGGATCAGGGGCATTACAATGGATTAGACAAGCCAGGAGGGAGGGAATAGGGGTCTGCACATGGAAACAGAGGGCTGGGGGCAAGGGGACAGGGCAGGAGCAGCAAGATGACCATGGAGGTCAGGCAGGATGGGCACTAGAAACAAGACACACCATGGAGAGCAACAATGAGACTATGATGGCATACACACAGACCATGGAGGGAAGGTGGGAGGGGGTCAGGGGCAGCTAGCTGACCACACAGGGAAGGTGGGAGGGGCCATGGCAGCACAGAAGAGGATGCATGGCAAGCGGGAGGGTTAGTGGCAGCACAATGGCTATGATGGGCAAGAAGGAGGGTGCAGGGGCATGCACAAAGGACCATGGAGGATAGAAGGGAGGGTCAGGACCTGGGCTCGGACAAGAGAGTTCAGGGGAAGGGACCTCACAACAGACCGCGCGGGGCAGACAGGAGGAGCAGTTGCAGCACAACAGACCAGGGAGGGTAGAAGGGTGTGGCAGTAAAATGGACCATGGAGGACGGGAGGAAGGGGATAGGGCATGGCATGTGGACAGGCAGGGTGGAGGTGGTAGGGACAGGTTACAGTCATCTGACAATGCTAGGCAGGTGTAAGGGGAGTGGCAGCTCAACAGAACACTCAGAGTAGATAGGAGTGGCAGGTCCATGGAACATGGTGGGCAAAAAGGATGGAGCAGGGGCATGCACAAAGACATCGGAGGGCAGGGGGAAGGAGAATAGGGGCAGCAAGCTAAGCACAGAGGCTAAGCAGGAGGTCAATGATGGGCCATAGAACTGGGCAATGGAGGGCAGGAGGAGTGGACTGGTACATCATGCTAAATGGAGGGCAGTGGCAGCACATCAGACCATGCATGGCAGGAGGGAGGAGGCTAGTCCATGGATTCAGACAACAGAGGATAGGGAGGAGGTGGATGGGGCAGCAAGCTAACTGTTCAGAGAAGGTGGGTATTAGGAACTTTATTGTTTTTAAAATGTGTGTCTGTGCGAACTACTTAAAATATGAACAAGTATGCAGCATAATCTCACTTTTATTCAGGAAGAAGAGGACGTGTGTGACTGTGACTCTGGCTTACTTGGCAGAAACACCCCCTGACCCTCCACCCCATTGCAAAATGTAATGCCCGTGAAAAGGGTAGGTGGATGCAGTGTTATATAGAACATAGTCCTGAGAGCACGATTGAAAATGAAAACTAGATATAGTATATGATATAAACTATGCACCAAAAAGTGTGATATAAGATGAACTGGGGCGTGAAATATAATATGCAATACATTGTGCCCAATGACAGATTCATTGGAGAGCGTGAGATAGCACAGGCACGAGCGCGTGCTATGCGATATGCGCCTTGGAGTGTAATATGCACAGGGCAGTGTTGTGTAACCTAACTAGTCTCTAAAGTTGTAAAATAAAATATGTGCTGGGGAGTGTAATGTTGCATATGCACTGTGACAAAGATATGGATCCCAGATTGTAATATGTATGGCATAGCGCTGTGCGTTATAACATAGGCATCGAGGAAGGCACGTTAGATGGGGCAATATAACCCGTGCGATGGCAAGTGTGGCATGACATATTCACGGGGTGGTGTTACAGTGCACATGGGCTAGAGAGTGTCATAGCATACGCAGTAGCTGGTGGAATACAACACAGAGGTGTGAGGCACTTGGCGGGCACTGGTGGGTGTAACACAGCATTGGGCTCAGCCAGGAGCACGCTGTGACTCTCAAGTGAGGTTCGTCTCCTTTCCAGAGAGTAAAATAAAAAGTATTACACATCCGGCGGTGGATGTGTGTTTTATTAACCGTGAGGGGGGTATCTTGCGTAGTTTGGTTGAATTTTTGTCGAATCCCCTTTGAATGGCTTGGTGTGCGTGGATATTAAATGTGCCCATCAATAGCTACCCATGTTTGTATAAATAAACAACAAGGGTGTCTACTTGGAGAGTACCCACCGGCGGGGGCGCCGGGATTAGGCACGGTAGGGTGTTAGACACGTCAGAGCTTCACTAGCAGTGTAAATACATTCCATGTGGATTCATTCTATGCATAGTCGCCTTTTAATTAATATCACGCAAATCGTCATGGTGATAGGTACATACGGTTTGTCCAGCATGTCCTAGGTGTTTCTATAAATATATATATTTTTTTAAAATAATAAAAAACAGAGGCTGGCCCCGGGGGATGGGGTCCCCGGGGCCATAAGTGGCCGGAGGAGGGGGGCAACGCAGCCCCCTCCTAAAGAATTAAAAAAAAATTAGGGTGCAGGCCCTGGGGTATGGGGTCCCCAGGGCCAGTAAATTAGAAAAAGAAGGGGGGCCACAGAGCCCTCCTTTTTAAAAAAATTAAAAAAATAAAAGACCTGCATCACGCCGGAAGCCACACCCCCTCCTTGCAACACTCTGCAAACGCGCTCCCTGGCCAGTTGTAAGTTGGGGAATTAATTCCCCTTCAATACTGAGGGTCCCTGAGGGCCAACTAGCCAAACCGGTATCTCCAGTATGCACCAGGGAGCTGGTTGCAGACAGGTGTTCTGAGGCCACGCCCCTTTTTACACCTCTATGCAACGCAGCTCTGTGGCGCTTACTGGAGGTACCTAGTGGGCTTGTTTGATCCTAGGGACCCTTAGGATTCAAGGGGACTTAATCTCTCAACTTAGAACGGCCACAGGGTGCGTTTACACAGTGGTGAAGGGAGGGGACGGGGCCTGAGGTGACGTGTGCAAACACGCCCTGCTGCACGTTTTAAGTTGGGGAAATAATTCCCTCTCAATCCTGAGGGACCCTGGGGGCCAACTAGCCCACCAGGTGCTTCCAGTAAGCGTCACTGCTCTGCGTTGCAGAGAGGTGGTAAAGGCCGTGCCCCTTTTTACACCTCTCTGCAATGGCGCTTACTGGACGTACCTAGTGGGCTATTTTGCCCCTAGGGATCCTCAGGATTCAAGGGGACTTAATCTCCCAACTTAAAAAACGGCCACAGGGCGTGTTTACACAGTGGGAAAGGGAGGGGACGGGGCCTGAGGTGATGTGTGCAAACACGCCCTATGGCACGTTTTAAGTTGGGGAAATAATTCCCCTTCAATCCTGAGGGCCCCTGGGGGCTAACTAGCCCACCAGGTGCTTCCAGTAAGAGCCACTGAGCTGCGTTGCAGAGAGGTGGTCCAGGCCGTGCCACTTTTTACACCTCTCTGCAATGCAGCTCTGTGGCGCTTACTGGAGGTACCTAGTGGGCTAGTTGGACCCTAGGGACCCTCAGGATTCAAATAAACTTAATCTCACAACTAAAAACGGCCACAGGGCGTGTTTACACAGTGGTGAAGGGAGGGGACAGGGCCTGAGTTAACATGTGCAAACAAGCCCTGTGGCGCGTTTTAAGTTGGGGAAATAATTCCCCTTCAATCCTGAGGGACCCTGGGGCCCAACTAGCCCACCAGGTGCTTCCAGTAAGCGCCACTGCACTGCGTTGCAGAGAGGTGGTCTAGGCCGTGCCCCTTTTTACATCTCTCTGCAATGCAGCTCTGTGGCGCTTACCGGAGGTACCTAGTAGTCTAGTTGGACCCTAGGGACCATCAGGATTCAAGGGGACTTAATCTCCCAACTTAAACCGGCCACAGGGCGTGTTTACACAGTGTGGAAATGAGGGGACGGGGCCTGAGGTGACGTGTGCAAACACGCCCTGTGGCGCGTTTTAAGAGGTAGTTTTAATCCCCTGCCCTATTATATACTAGGGGCTTACAGAGGAGGTCATGCTGATCACAGGGGGACCCCAACGCATAGTGTTCCCTAGTGTATGTAGGTGTTTTCACTGTATTCTGAGTGTCTTTTAACATAGCACTGGCTCTAGGACTGGTTAGTCAGACTCAGTGAACACCAGTATCCGTCTGAAAAAGTTGAGGGTACAGGATGATTTTGCAACAAGGCTTCTTTCTGCTCTTCTGTTTGTTCTTTCTGCACATTATCCTTCTTCCTGCACTTTTCTTCGTCTTTGAGGACTTCTGTTGCTTCTTTCTGCATTTCTTTTTTTTCTTTCTGTGCGTTTTTTCTTCTTTCTTCACATGTCCTATCTCTGTAGGCATAGTTAGAAATTAGCATTTAAAAAACCTTTGAAATTCACTTAAAAAAACATAGGCTTCAGACATGTTATAGTTAGGAATTAGCATTTAAAAAAACCTTAGAAATTCACTGAAAAAACCATAGGTTTCAGGGGCGTTATAGTTAGCTGGACTTTTCACTCGTACAAAACCATTGAAATTCCCCCGTTATAGTTAGTTCAGCTAACTATAACTCGCGCCCGCAATGCAGTGCTAATGACGTCACATATTACATCACTCATGACATCACTGATGACATCTCAAATGACATCACTGATGACATCACTGATGACATCATCCAGTGAATGTGTGTTTTTCTGAAAATTACATATGTTTTATATATGTATATCTCAAGGTCGATGGAAGAATAAATGGGTATTTAAGTGTCTAAATGGATGATTTGTTTTTGAAAAATTGATTGTATAACTGACTGATTAAGTGTATCTTAGGGAATACATGGCTTAGTGAGTAATGTTTAAATATGTAAATATCTGTATCAGTCTCTCACTTTGTGTATAAGTGGCTGCATGGGTTGGTGAGTAGCTACATGAGTGTCTATATAGGTTATTAGTTGGTTTTTTGAGTATCAGTATGAGTGTCTCTATGGTTCGGTGGGGGGTATTACGTAGTGCATAGGTGCATGAATGAGTGACTCACTGTTTGTATGTGTTGAAGACAGCATGTGTGCAGGACTGTATGGGTGGATGAGAGTGTGCATGGGTGTGTTAGTGAGTGAATGACTGTCTCAATAGTGTCTTTATGAGTAACTACATATGTTTTAAACTAGTATATGTGACTATTGATGTATATAAGTGAGTAAATGTGAGAGTGAGAGATTGAAAGAGTTCCTGTATGAATAAGTATGTGTTTCTATAAGTGATTCTTTAAAAGACTAAGTATGTGTAAGTTTCTGTAGAAGTAAGTGTGGTGGTGTGTGTATAACTGTATATGCAAGTAAATGGATGTTTGATTCTTTATTAGCATGAGTGACTATGTGTGTGAGTAACTCTATGGAAGAGTGGCGTTGTGTAACAGGATGTATAGGTATATGAGTACATATGATGAGTGAGTACATGTATGAGTGACTGTATAGGACTGTTGGTGAATGAGTGGATGTGTATGTGGATCTTAGAATTACTGAATAGGTTGTTGTAACTGATATTGGTATGTCCATTGTTTTGAAAATTTTAGTTTCTATTTTTGAATGTGTGTATCAAAGGTTATATTAGGGGGAGAGGAGGTCTGCCACTCTATCACAAGGATGATGTCATCAGTGATGTCATTTGAGATGTCATCAGTGATGTCATGAGTGATGTCACTGACCATGTCATGAGTGATGTAATATGTGACGTCATCAGCAGTGCATTGCGGGCGCGCGAGTTATAGTTAGCTGAACTAACTATAACGGGGGAATTTCAATGGTTTTGTACGAGTGAAAAGTCCAGCTAACTATAACACCCCTGAAACCTATGGTTTTTTCAGTGAATTTCTAAAGTTTTTTAAATGCTAATTCCTAACTATAACGGGCCTGAAACCTATGGTTTTTCAGTGAAAATATATGTATATATATATATATATTCACTGAAAAAATCATAGGTTTCACACACGTTATAGTTAGGAATTAGCATTTAAAAAACCTTGCAAATTCACTGAAAAAAACCATAGGTTTCACACACGTTATAGTTAGGAATTAGCATTTAAAAAACCTTTCAAATTCACTGAAAAAAACCATAGGTTTCACACATGTTATAGTTAGCTGGACATTTCACTCATAAAAAACCAATGAAATTCCCCCGTTATAGTTAGTTCAGCTAACTATAACTCGCGCGCCCGCAATCCACTGCTGATAACGTCACATATTACATCACTCATGACATGGTCAGTGACATGACTCATGACATCACTGATGACATCTCAAATGACATCACTGATGACATCACTGATGACATCATCCAGTGAATGTGTGTTTCTCACCAATTTTAATATGTTTAATATATATAGGGAAAGACCTGTTGAAGAATGAGTGGTTGTATAAGTGTGTGAATAGATGATTTTGTAGGTGCGTAACTGACTCTTTAAGTGAGTCATTAAATGTATCTTATTGCAGACTAGTGACTAAACTGTGTGAATGTCTGTATGTGTCTGTTGGTGGTGTATAAGTGGCTGCATGGTTTTGTGAATAGCTATATGAGTGACTATATGGGTTATTGATTGGTTGTCTGAGTATCTGTATGGGTGGCTGAGTGTTAGTGTGGGTAGGCTGTGTGTGACTGTGCATAGATGTGTGAGTGGGTGATTCTATGGGTGCATGGTTTTAAGAGTGCATCTGTGATGGACTGTATGGTTGAGCGAGTGTATGTATGGGTGTGTTAGGGATTGAATGTATATCTCAGTAGTACATTTATGACTAACTACATATGTAAAAGGCAGTATATGTGCGTGTAACAGTATATAAATGAGTAGATATGAGAGTGTGTGATTGTGAAAGTGACTGTATGGATGAGTGTGTGCTTGTATGAATGATTCTATAAGAGGGTAAGAATGTGGTACTTTTTTATGACTAAGTGAACTTGAGTGTGTATAACCACATAGGTGAGTAAATTGGAGTGTGATTATTTGCATGACTGACTAGGTGTGAGAGTTCCTCTATGGATGATTGGTAGTGTGTGAGTGTCTATATAGGTGTATAAATGAATATGATAATCTTGTATGGAGTGACTGTAAGTATGAGTGACTGTACAGGTGAATGAGTGGAGGTGTATGTAGACCTAAGAGTTAATAAGTGGGTATATAGCTATTGGTTTACACAAAAAAGAAAAGCCACCAACGACAGACAAAGGTTGAGCACTTAAATTCCCAAGTATAGTTATATCAAAAAACGGTGCGTCCACTTCCAGCATCCGTCGTTGAAAGATGCTATAATAATCCAGAAAGTTCACAAACAAAAGGAAGGTGCACTCAGTACAAGAGTTATTCGAATCACAAGTGTTATCCGTTGATATTTCAAATTTATTCCAAGTTTAATCGGCAAACAGCCAACGCGTTTCGTCCCTTTTGCCAGGGGACTTCTTCAGGGCTAAAGATCAAAAATACATGGCGGTATAGTAAGTGTCATCATAGGTAGGTTCTAAAATGTAAGAGGCTTCATGGTAATTGCACTCTCAATTCGTAATCATATGGAGAGCAGCATGATAACTGACCATCCCAGTGGTCAGTTATCATGCTGCTCTCCATATGATTACGAATTGAGAGTGCAATTTCCATGAAGCCTCTTACATTTTAGAACCTACCTATGATGACACTTACTATACCGCCATTTATTTTTGATGAATACATTGGGATACATTTGTGATGAACTTTGCGCGGTCAATGGACGTTTTGGCTTTTATTAAGTTGCAGTTGCGAAATTAGCCTTATCTCGTTTGATCTTTAGCCCTGAAGAAGTCCCCTGGCAAAAGGGACGAAACGCGTTGGCTGTTTGCCGATTAAACTTGGAATAAATTTGAAATATCAACGGATAACACTTGTGATTTGAATGACTCTTGTACTGAGTGCACCTTCCTTTTGTTTGTGAACTATATAGCTATTGGTATTGCAGTATGTATGGTTTTGAGAATGGAACTCTTAAATTTTGAGTCGGTGTATCAAAGTTTATATTAGGGTGTGAGAAGATGTGCTATTTTTTCACATGGATGACATCATCAGTGATGTCATCAGTGATGTCATTTGAGATGTCATCAGTGATGTCATGAATGATGTCACTGACCATGTCATGAGTGATGTAATATGTGACGTCATCAGCAGTGGATTGCGGGCGCGCGAGTTATAGTTAGCTGAACTAACTATAACGGGGGAATTTCATTGGTTTTTTACGAGTGAAATGTCCAGCTAACTATAACATGTGTGAAACCTATGTTTTTTTTCAGTGAATTTGAAAGGTTTTTTAAATGCTAATTCCTAACTATAACGTGTGTGAAACCGATGGTTTTTTTCAGTGAATTTGCAAGGTTTTTCAAATGCTAATTCCTAACTATAACGTGTTTGAAACCTATGGTTTTTTCAATGAATTTCAAAGGTTTTTTAAATGCTAATTGTTTTTTTTTATTATTAAATTTTTTATATATTTCTTTTTAAAAAATTTCCCTATGTATACATTTATAAATTATCTGTTTCCTTTAATTTTGTGTGGGTCATTTTTTTTTTACTTTGAATTTGGATAAAGTTGAACAGCATAGTTAATATATTCTATTAAGTTTTGTCCACTTTATTTATTTTTTTTTCTATAAATTCTTAGGGTGCGCGCTCAGAGCGCGCACCTAGTACGTTTGCGTACGTTTTTCATGTATGCAGGCGTACGTTATCTACGTACGCATACATACGTTTTAGTGCGCGCTCGAAGCGCGCACCTAGTACGCATGCGTACGTTTTTTGCGTACGCATGCGTACGTTATATACGTACGAATACGTACGTTTTAGTACGCTCTCACAGCGTGCACCCAGTACGCATGCGTACGTACACATGCGTGCGTCGTACGTGCTCCACGCGCTACACTCGCGTATACGCATAGAGTACGCGCGCTGACGTTTGCGCATGCGCGCGTGCTGCATATACGCGTTACGTACGCGCATAATACTTATGCACATGCGCGCGTTCGCGCATGCGTAATTGCATAGTGCGCGCTCGGAGCTCGCTCCGTGCACGCACCTCGGGTTATGTGATTAATAAAACACCACTTTTAATTGGTTTTCATTACTTTCAGTTTCATATTGTTTCAACACCACACTCAATCCCCTCATGGCAAGTCATGTGATCAAGAAACATCACTTTTCATTGGTTCAAAGTACTTTCAGTTCCAGATTCTTCCAAAACCACACCCACTACCCTCATTATTAGTTCTGATTCCCTTGGAGAAGGAGCTACTCTGTTTTTGTGAGACAATGGCAGAGCACCAGCCACCTTCTGAGAGTGAGCAGGACACTCTTGAGAGACAGAGGCAGAGGAAGCAGAAAGACTCCTTTATATGGCAGTTTTTCACTTTTCCTGAGGGACAAAAGAAGGTGAATGCACCAAAGGTCACCTGCACACTGTGTCAGCGGACCTTGTCACGTGGGAATGCTAATAAGAAGTACTCTTTTAGTATTCACACTATGATGAGGCACGTTGAGGCAATGCATCCTGTGACTTTTCGTCAAGCTTCTGGAGCAAACCCACCACCTGCTCAGCCGACGACATCTGCAGCAGCTCAGCCGAGCACATCTTCGGCAGCTCAGGCGAGCACTTCTTCTGCAATGGTGCCTTCACCTTCTAACACACCTCTGGATATTCGTCCTTGTTTTGGGAGGATGAGTACACGGTGCATGGATTGTGGTACTCTTATTACTATGGGTGAGAGCAGTATTGATCTCATTCAGAGGAAATTTGAGGAGCACCCTTGCACTAGGCCATAGTTTTCTTTTTTTTTTTTTGTTTTTCTCTTCCTCTGTCCCTACATTAACTCAAGGGCGCTTTTTAGAGCCACCTAAAATCAAAACACAAAAACTTGTTTTTTGAATCTATTTGCCTTTTTTTTTTTTTGGGGTGCGTGCACCCAATGACATTTAAAAAAAAAAAAAATCATTTTTCTTACCTTTAGTAAACCTTCAAGGACTCCCTGACAAAGAGAGGGGAATGGCAAAGTAATTAAAAAAGAGATGGTGTACATTTCACACATGAAGGGAAGAGAGTCTTCCTATTAAACTTTAAACTCTGCATCAGTACTTACCTATAGGTACCCTAAACCTATCAAAAAAGATAATAGCTCATTTTAGTGCTGCATTTGAATTGGCTGTATTTACAAGGAGAGGAAAAGACACACAGAGTGGCTTATCCTCTCCTTGTAAATATGGAAAAGCACCCTGCGCCACTAGAACGTCAAGAAAAGTGACGTAGTGGTGGTGCAGGTGGCTTGTAAATGTGCCCTAGAGATGTTAAGGAAATTAAGGGTAAAACAGACAAACCGAGAGTGACAATACAGAGACAGACAACAAACAACTGAGAAGGAGTAAGGCAGTTAAAAAGACTAAGACATATGGATACAGAGAAAGAAACATGGATGAAAAATTAGTGATGGAGATAGTTAAGGTAGGGGAGTAGTAGAGAAGGAGTGAGGGAGTTACAAAAGAGTAGTAAAGCAGAAAGAGAGATTGAGAAGAGAAATGAGAAAAGCAGAGTAAGGAGAGGTGAAGAAAAGGAAGCATGAAACGAAAGCAGTGACACATACAGAAATGTTAAACTTACCTGACCATCAAAGTAAATTATTTAGAAATAAATGTTTTTATTTAATTGCAAAGAAAACTGAAAAACATCTTCTACATTTTCTTTCTAGTTCTGAAAAAAAGAAAAAAGTATTAATATTCAACAATACACTTTATTAAACAGTACATGTTTTTTCATATTTAGCAAAGCAATTTTTTGCCCTTTTTTTGCTGTTTTTCAGAATGTTTTGATTTTCACTGAAAATAGTGAAATTAATTGTATTCATCCTTTAACAGCGGGCAAAAAAAAACAATCTGAAAGATTGTTTAAAAAAGTCCCAAATGTATCCTCACTAAAACATACCTTAATAGAAATGTCAAAAATACCTTTTAAGAACAATAACAATTTTCAAGAAATAACGTCTGTAAACCTTGTTGCAAAAGAACATTTTCCAAAATAATATCTGTCAAAGAAGTCCACAATTGTTTGTTTTACCTTTCCTTGAGGCCAAATTGTAAGTTTAAAATCCCTTTTGAGTGAAATATCCAATTTTAATCCTTTTAAATTTTAATAATGCTTTCTTCCGATGATGATGTTAGTATTTAAAATTTGGGTTTCAGAAAAATTAAGTAACAATTGGGTAAATCATAAGGCAAACGTTGCTTGAAAATCAATTGAGAATCATTACACAGTGTCCATCCTTTTTCACATTTAAGATAAACTGTGTAATGACCAGAAGTTATAGAAGGACCATCATGAAAAATTATTGCAACTGCTACAAAAGTTTTCCCAGATATAGATAATTGGTTGCCAACAAACTAGTAAAGTTTCCAATTTTGTTCCATCAGCTCTACAACATTGTACCATTAAAATTACATACTGTCCATATTTCTTTAAAAATAATGTTGACAACATTACAGATTTACATTTAGAACATTTCATGTTGTGATTAGCATCTTTAACTAATTTACTAAAAGTCACTGTTTTACTTTCTGGTAATGGTAAATATATGAACCTTTCAGAATCTACATTACTACTGCTTGTGTTCATACAGTTATCACAACAATGTTCCCATGTATAAGAGACACCAAACAAATTTTCTACTTCTACTCCTTCATCTTCCAGTACCATCAGGATATACATCAAGAATTCCTGTGCATCTTGCTGTACATTTTGTGTAAACTGTGTACATCCAGAACATACATCTAAAAGATTTCTAACATCTGAAGCACTTTCTATTTTAGTTTTATCATTACTCAGCTTCTCATAAAGGAGACTCAGCAAAGAACAGAATCTTTTTTCATGATTTAGTATTATCTGCTCTTGCAAAGTTTCAAGATAAAATACAACATTCAGCACTACATTTGCGTAGCAGTTGACACCAGAGCTATTTTCAAAATGACAACCAACAACCTCTTCCACACTGTCCTTTTTCTTTTTGCTTGCAGTCACATCACTATCTTTTTGTTTTCGCTTCTGTACATACTCATTACAGATATTCTCAAATCTCCTTTTCTGACAAACAACACGTTTTTCAAACACAGGATACTGACCTAAATGAGGAGCATAGCTTTTTCTTAATCTATTATACTCCTTTACACAGTTTGCATCAGCACTTACTTTTGAGTCATGAAAGTCTATCATGAATAAACCAGATAATTTTTTCACGCGTGACAAAGCAACATATGCCATACCTTCTTTGAACACAGTAGACCCAATGTTACAAAAGCACTATCAACAGTTAATCCTTGAGACTTGTGAATAGTTACAGAATATGCTAGAGAAATCGGAAACTGCTTCCTACGTACATATAAGTCTTTCACTAGCAAAAAACGAACTGAACAACGACTAATGACTTTAACCTCTTCAATCTGATCAAATTTTATTTTTAAGAATTCAATTCCATCTTTTTTCTGGTACTTTACAAAACCCACAACTTTACCCATAGCTCCATTCACTAAACCTTTTTCTACATCCAAATTGCGTCTTAAAATTACTCTACAGTTCATACACACATAAAGATTCTTTTCCAAACCAGCTGTTTTTGAAATGTTTTTCTCCAGAGAATCCAATTTAGTAGCCAATTTGCCTGTCAATATAATAGTTATTCGTTCATGTTGAATTTTATCCACAGCTTCCAGTTTTATGATCTCTTCATTTTCCAATTTCAAAAGCTCTTGATTGAATACAGAGCATTCATGTAGTGTTGGCATTAAGCAGATTACAGTATTTTTTTCAACAATTTTCTTGTATATTTTCTCTGGAACTATTTTTTCTGTTGTAAACAAATTACTCAGCAATCGACTCTGTAATGCTTTTCTGCCATGTTCTGTGAGTAGTCCAATTCTTATATCTTTCAGAATACTTGCATAGTCCTCATCATTGGCTTGCCTCATATTGGTAATGAGTTCCTTATACTCAAAATATGTCCAAATATTTACATTGCCTATACTTCCTAACGACTTTTTCATGTCTTCATGTGTAAGAGTATGGAATACCGGTTGTCCTTTAACTGGAGTAAGTTGCAAAAGATCCCCAAAAACTATGACGTGTTTTCCTCCAAATAACACGTCATACTCTGTCTTCAGAATTTGCTGCATTCTTAAATGCACAAAGGCAAGCATTAAGTTTGATACCATGCTTACCTCATCAATAATGAGTACTTTCAATTTCTTCAATACTCTTGAAACTTCCAAGCATGCTTCTCCTGCTAGTTTGTGGTACTGTATTTTGTTCTCATGCTCTACTGGTAACATTAGCAAACGATGTAAGGTAACTCCTTTTATGTTATTTGCTGCTAACCCAGTTGGAGCAGTAACAACACAAGACAAAATGGAATCCATTTTCTTCTGTAGGTAGCTTCTAATTACATTAATTAAGAAACTTTTTCCAGTTCCTGCTTGTCCACTTAAATACATTCTCATTGGTTCGAAAGATGTGCATGAGCACTCTTTCTTTTCATGTAGTAATCCGTGATCAATTTTTTTCCTGACTTCTTCATAAATTTGTTTTTGTTCTTCATTCAGTTGCTGCTCCAAATATGTTAAGTCTACTAAATCTTCCTGAGCTTGATTCATAGCTGTTTCCACTTCATTCATGGCTATTGCTGCTTCATTTTCTACGATTGGTTGTCCTAGAGGATCTTGACTGAATGTCCCAGAACTTTGACTGTCTTGAGAACTGTCTCTAGCTACTTCAGCTGCAATTGTTGCTTCTTGTTCAATTTCTTCATTTAACATTTGAACATAAGTTGTGAAAGTACTGCATTCTATGCTGTCTTTGCTAGCATTGAAGGAATCTTCATAACTGGAATTCTCCAAGTAGTTCGTCCTCTGAACGCCATGGTTTAAACAGCTGCAAAAGTGCCAAGCAGTAAAATTCCTTTTTGTCAGGAGTGTCGCAACTCAGCTTCCGGTGATTTATCAAACTTCCTTTTGTTAGCTTCACTAAACATCCTTCCTCACCACTGACTTTATATTTTCCATTGTTGATATCTTCTGTGCATTCCATTTAAAAATGAAGTTCTGCAGCACTTCATAGAGACACATGTTCTCAAGGTGATGACTTCTTTGTGGGTAATATGTGTCCAACATGTTTGTTCTTAAAATGTCTGTACTTTCTGGTTCGAACTCTGCTAAATACTCAATTTCTCGAATAGATTTCAGTACCCGATTTCGCATTCCTGTAAGGCCTAAACTTGCCCAAATTATTCTTCTGGATTTCGAGTACAGACTTGCAGATGATAACCTATCTGAGCATTCGTAGGATCCAATTTCTCGATGCGATAACATCTTTAAACTGAAACTGTATAGCTTCTTACTGACAGTCTTCTCGTGAGAAATCTCTTCCCACATTTCCTTCAATTCCGTTTTCTCAGATTTAGGGGCATATGTATCAAACTCCCCTTTAGCGAATCGCAATTTGCGAGATTTTGCGATTCGCAAAATCAGATTCGCTAAACGGGATGTATAAAATAAATCGCTAATCATTTGCGAGTCCTTAAAAATCGCAAATAATTCGCAGAATCCCGTATTGCGATTTCTTAATAGCGAAATTCGCTAAATAAGAAATCGCAAAAACGGGAATCTGCAAGCCTGGTGCAGGCTGATGACATCACAAACAGGAAACTGTAGTGATTGCCTGCACCTGCTCACCTGAGCCACACCCAGAGGCTGCTTGTGGAGTGTGAGGAGGCTTTCCTGGAGACAGCAACCAGCAATGGATCCCAAACAAAACCAGCAGGGCAAAGATGCAGAAAAAAGAAAGAGAAAACACAAGTTTTCAGAAAAGGAGCAGGAGGTCCTCATTGAGGAGATGGTCTGCAGCCATGAGCTCCTGTTTGGGAAGAAGGCACTCAAAGTCCCAGAGGCCAGGAAGACGAAAATCTGGCTGGAAATACAGAGCAAGGTGAATGCTGTTGGAGTCACCACACGCACCATCGAGGAGCTGCGCAAGCGGTGGTATGATATGCGCCAGAGGTCCAAGGAGAGTGTGGAAATATGAATTTTTATGGTCAATTGTGTCCCCTATCTTAGACCCCAACGGCTCCATGTACATGCTATAAGTACATGTATGTTCCCTCCAGTTCCAGCTATAAAGACGCAAATACATGTGCGTCCAACGTCAACATGCCCTCTTTCAGATCCGCCATGAATGGGTCGAATATTCCATTCCTAAGTATGAAAGGCCACCGACTTTATGTGGTTCACTTTTCTAGTTTTGTAGTTCAGGCGAGTAGGCCCTGAATTCTGCCATCAAGCCTTTTTCTGATTCTGCCTCTGAAATGCTCCAGCTTCGACCTGCATCCGTGTCCATGAACTTTGTCTTACTCCCTGCGCGGCTAACGGTGCCTGACACGGCCTGTTGCCTGCCAAAAACTGTATTCAGCCTTCAAGTTATCTGCTCCGCTCCTCATCCAATGCATTCCTGTCTAGTAGTTTAGGTAAACATCCTTCCAGCTACCGAGCAAAGGGCTCGGCCTCGCTGTCTTTTTGCAAGTAATTCATAGCCCATGTTACTATGGAAGATTCCTGCCCCCTCGCATCGCATGTAGACACATAGACGCTTGTACACGCACTAACAGTCAGTATAGAATAGGATCTGTCCGAGAAGACCTTTCCTTCCAGATAATATAGTTCCTTAAACACAAGATATCAGATATGATTTAGGACTAGGTTGTCCTGACACCTCAGACTTCTGTCTCCACATGTAGGGCCAAATGTCAAGTTCCCTTCACCCTCTAGTTGTACGTCAATCACACGTCATGCGGCTGCGCGCGCATCTCTGCCAAATATTTCTGCTGACACTGCAGGATTCTCTTATGGATCCACCCACTTGTGACATCATTTTAGATGACGTTTCGAGTATACGCCTGTATTTACGCCTATTTTCATTACGTATGTGTATTCTTATCTGTATTATCAGCTGTTACGCCTCCTGCATCTGTCTTAATGCAATGCTTTTTATATATATATTGTTACTTGCCAATAATGTATTGCCTATCCCTTCCTGAACCTTCGTGGTGATGGAATAAGATTGCCTGGTTCGAACTATAATTCCTTTGACTGAGTTATTCTTACTAGACTTTACCGCATAAAAAATAGTACAGGTAATTTAAATATTTACCACATAAATTGGCGCCCGAACAGGGACACTTTCTCATCTCACGCGCCGGAGGTGCGTTGCAGGCCCGGTCTCCTGCCACAGCTGGACGGACAAAAACGCGTACCCGCAGGATTTCCTGTATCTCCCTCCGGCCAAGCGGGGGTGACTGAGGCTGCGATCAACACCCAGACGAGGCGGTGAGAAGTGCGAAGTATCCCGACCAGAGCCTAGCTGAGAGAGCAAGATCCGAGGTATACAGAGGCCCACCAGGTTCCGAAGTTCCGAGTCGAGTCGAGTCCAGTCCGGTCCAGTTCAGTTCAGTTCCGAGGCCTTCCGTTCCGTGCTACCCGGTGAGTACCGTTGCTGGGGAGGCAGTTAGACGTGCACATTAATTCGTGCCGGTCCTGATGGGTTTGGGTACACAGATCCGGTCTGCACTGTTTTAGCAGTGTATCTGTACTGTTTAGCAGTATATCCAGTATGTTCATGTATATAATTCAATATCATCTAGTATTAGTATTATGTCAGTAACTAGTTTTCTTCTAATTATCATTGTTCGTTAAAAGTTAAATGTTAAATGTTAAATGTTTTACGGTGTTCAAAAATTGTGGTATGAATGAGTGTTTATTATTGTGTTTATTGTATTCATTGTATTCAAGTCCGGTTCAAGTAAGAATCAAGTAGCAAGGTTTAAAGATGCCGTTCTTTTCAAAATTAAGACAGATCAAAACTAGAAAAGGAGTACTCGAAGAAGCTGTTCCCATTCCACCTAGGGACACTCCAGGGTATTTTATGTATCATAAACATGGCCTAGATGCCGTATTATATCTTGACTTATGGGTGGACTACACCAAGGATCTAGCAGAAAGTCAGAGGTGGCCCGCAGCTGGGACATGGGATGCAGATTGCATCATGAGAGTAGAAGAAGAATTATGGAAAAAGAAAGCCAGACAGTCACAGAAAGACGCTATTGAGTTATGGCGTAAAGAATCGCATAGGCGCACAGAGAAAGCGCTCAGACTGGAAGAGAAAAGTAGGGAGAACTCAAATAGAGCCCGAGAAAACGTATTAGTTGAGGAAGGTATCCGAGTAAAAACAGAACAAGTAGACAGACAACGAAACACTCTTATGAATGGTATGTATCCTCTTTTGGCCGAAGGTTTACCTAAGGCCACCCCGGAAGTACCGAAAGATTTGCCAACCCCATTACTCCCGATTAAAGCACATCCCAAGACCGCAAAAGATATTTTCCTTTCCTCCTATTTAGACGATGTAGCTCCAGAATATGTTAATGGTCCACCACACACGCCACCTGTCGATGGTGCTCAACGCCGAGATCATCCGCCCCCACATCCGCAACAACAAACTCCTCCGCACAATCCCACAGGTCCATCTGTTTCCACCGCTTTTCCTGCATCCACAGTCTCTACCTTACACCCCACAAATCCTTTTGTGCCTAGCACCTCAGAAGGTGAGACAGCAATTTTTGCCACGCCACCATCACAAAGTAAATCGTCTCTTAGAGATTTAGCAAACCAACGTACACCCCAAATAGCAACGTCCGACATGTTTAAGGAACATCTTGTAGATTGTAGATATGATCCAGTGCCCGGTAAAAATGATAGAATGCTGCTATCATCACTACGTATACGACGGGCTTCACTATATTTAACGACGCTACCAGGAATGACTAAACATTTAGACAATATATATCGCTTCGTCCAAACAGGGCAAGGCCCTGAAAGTATTGACGAAGCCATGGAATACCGGAAAGCGGATATACAGAGACAACTGTTACGTTTCTTCATAAACTGCTTGATCAGAGACAGAGATAGGTCCGAGGTAGACCAGGATGAAATGCAAGTACTTACCCGATGGGGTCAGAATATATCCGAGGGAAAACATGATAAACAGACATGTATAGCAGCTATGTGCCGAAAGATCCGCAAAGAAGTGGAACGAACACATAAAGCCAGAATGGAGGCAGACAAAACTGAATCAGAGGGAGAGGAGGAGGAAGAATCAGAAATGCCCACAGGACAATTAGAAACGATAGCCTATGTAGGTAGGGGAAGACCTTGTAACAATACCAGATACTTTAATGACCCGACACGTCCGATACGTCCAGAATATAACAGACATTTTCAAGCCCCTATGTTAAATACTAAGTCCCCTGAACACTTATTCCAGGCTGCTGATAAATTACTCCGAGATCGAAGGGGGTATCATATGCTCGATTCTATGGATGAACAAGAATTAGCCAGGTCAGCGGTACAATGGGCTGACAGTTCTGAAAAATACAGTGATGATGCGTTGGCACACACGTTTTTGAATCTTACCCCAGACGAACAGCGTTTAGCTGGCATATACATGATACAACACCTCCTTATATTATATAGAAGCCAACACTCCGATCCTGGTCCCCTACCTGATATACTGATAGAATTACTCACGAATCAATGGAGAGGTTCAGGTACTGATTTAATTAAAGAAATTCTAGAATATCGACATCAGTACATTGTCTTCGTATGCCCAGAACATGTTTCAGTTCCCCCCAAGTTGGAAAGAAAAACGTATCACATAGACAGACAGAATCCCTTACGCGAAGTGCACCCAATAAGAGGTGAGGACAATAATTTTAAACGCGTGTTTGTGTATGCGCCCATAACTAAAATTGAATTATTAGAAATGAAGAAAGTAGTACCTAGCCATGACAAAGACCCAGCAGGTTTCCACCGTGAGATAAAAGACATGTTACTCATGGGAGAGTATACTTACCCTGACATTATGAAAATATTAAAAGTCCTATTACCCGCCGGTATTTATGAGAAACTCAAAGAAAAGGAATGGGAGGTGGGAGACCAAAAGATAGATTGGACAGCATTAGAAAACGAAGAAAAGGCCCGAGCTGCAGGTTCAGGGCTTGGGGAAAGGACTACAGCATTACCAGGATTATTAGTACAGGTACTACCACGTTTATTAACTACGAAAAAGGAAGATTGGGGTGCAATCTCAGCCTGTAAACAAAAACAAGATGAAGACACTAGTGATTTCTATTCCCGATTTGAAAAATGTTTTGGTATTAATAGTGGCATAAAAGCAAGTAGTGAGTCGTATCCACATCTGTTTGTGACAAAATTAGTTGAAAATTCCCTGCCCCAAGTTAAGAGTAGAGTATTAAAATTCGAGAGTACTTGGCAAGGTAACACACCGTCACAGATGTTACAAATGTTACAATATCATCACAATAGAATTAGAGAAGAACAAGAACATGAACAAAAACGTATGAAAGACACGAAAATGAAAATGCTTGTTGCTCAGTCAGTTCCAGCTGACGGTCATAAAAAGGGTATGACACAGTCCAATGATTCAGTAGGTCCTGTTAGAGGGACATGCAACTATTGTAAACAGCCAGGTCATTATATACACGATTGCGCAGTTTTGAAACATAATATCTCTACGGGTATAACAAAAGAGAGACCACGTCCGCCTAGACAGGATCAGATCCAACAACAAGTACCTCAGAATATACAGCCTTTGCCAGCTGCACAACAGACCGAACCACAACAACAGCCACAGCCTATTGCTGCAATACAAAACACGACACAACAAATGTACCAGTATGCACAAAATGACTATCCAGAGTATCAACGCTACACATGAAATAGCCTAGAGAGGGAAGTCGGCCTACCCCTTATCGAGGTTCCCGTAGATCAAGAGGGTCCTTACGTACAGAGTCAAGTATTAGGGAAAGACAGAAAGTTTCTACTCGATACAGGGGCAAGCAGAACCACTATCAGTCACAGCGAAGTCCCAGGGGCACCCCTCTCAGGCTCACAAAATATTTCCCTTGGTTTTTCAGGAAAGCCTACTATTAACGAAGTATCACAACCACTTGCATTTACAGTCGGTCCATTAACACGGACTACAGATCTATTGCTTACGAAATCATGTCCAGAAAACTTGTTAGGTATAAAAACATTGAAGGCTCTAGGAGCTGTAATATGTTGTTCTCCGGAAGGAGTGCGACTCTTTTTGCGTGACTTTAAGGGTCACTACGTGTCTAGAGACATGGATCACCGGTTACAGAATCTACCTGCACATTTATGGGCACAAGGCCCCACTGATGTAGGTTGTATGCACATTACACCATATCGAGTCACACTCAAAACAGGAGTGGTACTACCACGAATGCGACAATACAAATTACCGCCAGATGCTGTTGTGGCTTTACTGCAAATCATTGACGAGCTCATCGCACAAGGAGTGGTTGTAGAAACCGACTCCAATATATGTAATTCCCCGATAATTCCGATTCTTAAACGAACTGATCCAAAAGCACCACCAGTATATCGATTAGTTATTGATCTGCGAGAATTAAATAAATGTATTGTACCACAATACCCCGTGGTCCCAGATATCTCTTCATTATTAACGGCCATAGATTCAGAAGCAACGTTCTTTACTGTAATTGATCTTAAGAACGCTTTCTTTAGCGTCCCAATCGATCCGGAAAGCCAATATTTGTTTGGATTCAGTTTAAATGGACGAAGTTTTAAATTCACACGAGCACCTCAAGGATTCACAGAAAGCCCCAGCATCTATAGCCAAGCACTGAAAAGAGAACTTGACAGTATTCACATGCCAGCTAACACTGCCCTGCTTCAATACGTCGATGACCTGCTGATCACCGCACGAAGCGAACCTGAATGTGAAAAAGCATCACTGACGGTTTTACATTTCTTAGCCGACAAGGGGCACAAAGTGTCCCCTTCGAAACTACAATTCTGTGTCCAGCAAGTTGTGTACCTAGGGCACTTGCTGTCCAAATGGGGGAGACAGCTCACACCTGATCGCATCCAGTTAATTGTAAACATGCCACCACCCAAGACACAAAAGGAGGTACGGGCCTTCATAGGCCTCACTTCGTACTGTAGGCAGTGGATCCCCCAATATGCATTTTTAGCTAAACCACTCATTCAGTTGACAACACAGGAGGCAGCGACACCGACTGTCCTCCCTTGGACTCAGGAACATACACAAGCTTTTGAAAACTTAAAGAAAGCTTTATGCCAAGCACCTGTTTTAGCAACGCCATGTTACAGCAAACGTTTTACACTTTTTGTTACAGAACGTGAAGGTACTGCTTTGTCAGTACTCACACAGGAACAAGCAGGATCACACAAGCCATGTGCTTATTTTTCTAGTACATTAGATCCCGTAGCTCAGGCTCTTCCTGCGTGCCTGAAATCAGTCGCAGCAACAGCTTTAGCAATCAGACAAAGCGACGCCATAGTGTTAGGACATCAATTGACAGTACAAGTACCACACGCAGTAGAGGTTCTCCTGAACCGGACCCAAACACAACACTTGACTATAGCAAGACTGACGGGTTATGAATTAACATTATTCCAGCCACACATAGAAATCAGACGTTGTAGTACATTAAATCCTGCCACACTTTTGCCATTAAATGGAACAGACCCATTGGCACATGATTGCATTGAAGTTATTACTATTACGACAAAACCCAGACAAGACTTGACAGATATTCCATTATCAGATCCAGACCTGACATTATATGTAGATGGTTCATGCATGAGAACAAATACAGGAGAGTTAGTGGCCGCTTATGCAGTCACAACAGATACTGAAATTATTGAAACAAATTGTATCGATACCTTGTCAGCTCAAGCAGCAGAGCTCATCGCTCTGACACAAGCCTGTATTCAAGCCAAAAATAAGAAAGTCAACATATACACAGATTCACGTTATGCATTCGGAGTCGTCCATGACTTCGGCGTACTTTGGCGAGAGAGAGGTTATTTAACTTCTCACGGTGCCCACATCCAGCACGGTCCCCTTATTCAAGCTCTGTTAGATGCAATACATCTGCCTACTTCAATATCTATCATGAAGTGCAAAGCCCATACGAAAGTGACGGACATTATTTCTCAGGGTAACGACCTAGCTGACAGAACAGCTAAACAGACTGCTCAGAATCAGACTCATCCAACTGACACGACAAAGACAATAGTTCCGACACCAACACACTGCATGACAGTTAAGGATCCCACCCTTGATGTAATTGACATACAGACACATGCTACACCAGAAGAAATAAAGAGATGGACTGAATTAGGAGGGATCCAAACGGATCAAGGATGGATGACGAAGGGAAAATCTATATGGTTTCTCCCCGACTCAATGGTTCAGGTCATCATTAACACAATACATAGTCCAGCGCACCTAGGAGAGAAAGCTATGCTAGACAGTATTCAACACATTTGGTTCAATAAACACTTGCGAGCAGCAGCTAAACAGAAAGTACGTACCTGTATGATTTATTGTCAGTTCAATCCAGGAAAAGGCGTACCTGTAGACCAGGGTGGATTTCAACCCCCCGATCACCCTTTTGAAGTCCTCCAGATGGATTATATCCAGATGGAACGTTGTCGAGGATTCAAATATGTCCTCGTAGTTGTATGCGCTCTTTCCCGGTGGACAGAGGCGTATCCCGTCTCAGATTACACTGCCCCGACTACTGCCAAACAGTTAGTTCGAGAATTCTTCCCACGGTATGGTTTGCCCCGTATCGTGTACTCAGATAATGGCCAGCCGTTCTCATCCGAGCTAATGAAACATGTTTCACTTCTGTTAGGCTACCAATGGAAATTCCACTGTGTCCGACATCCCGAGGCAGCAGGTCTAGTGGAACGACATAATCAAACTCTGAAAATTAGACTGTCCAAAGTATGTAGAGAAAAAGGTGTCGACTGGATAGTAGCCTTACCAGTTGTGCTCTTTTACATGAGAATGGTAGCACATTCTCGAACAGGGCTATCTCCGTATGAGGTGATCTTCGGCAGACCACCAAATATGTGGGGGACGCCTATACCTCGTAAAATCACTGATGTTGACTGTAATATGCTGACAGATTACCTGGCTTCCTTGATGTCTGCACTACAATCTTGTCGTTCACAGGTAGCTGCAGCTTTTCCCGACAACACTGAGGTGAAGCCCCACGACGTGGTTCCGGGGGACCTCGTGTTTGTGAGGAATTTTGACAGGAGGAGCCAGTTGGAGCCTCGGTGGCAGTCGCCGAAGCTCGTCTTATTGACCACAAGGACAGCCGTGAAGATTGAGGGACGTAAAGGGTGGTTGCACTCGAGCCACATCAAAAAATTTTATGGACTACCGTCCGACGTGAACCCTCAGCCCTGCATTCCCTCACAGACTGATTCAAAACTACCCCTGGTTGAAAAAACCAAGAGTGAAAACTATAAACTGAAACTAAGGTCTAGCAAGTCAGACAATTTGATTGTTTAAGTCCTCTCCAAGGTGAATCGGTTGAATTTGTCTCTGACATGTACCCTCTAGACCGAAATAGAGAGAGAAATAGACAGAAACATGCGTACTGTAAATCACTTCGTAGTCACTGCATAGTGACATTGTTAATTATGTTTTTTCTAAGTCTTCTGATTATTATTTCCAGTATATTATTACACATGTATTACCCTATTTCCAAGCGTGCTTTCAATGCTACTGCCGAACATTCTTTTAGCAAATTACCCCCGCATGAGTTGTCCTATAGATTTGCGCTGCGCAACAACACCTTCATTAGTATGTTACATCATTCTCATCAGATCAGCAATACTACAAATTGTTGGATATGTGGCCGACTTCCTCCCTATCAGAAATACAAGGGAGTTCTGCCCCTCTTTCCGTATCCATTCACACACAATGGCTCCTGTGGAGCATGGTTTAGTTTGATTAATTCCCTAGATTCAAATACAGTAGTTTATCAAGACAATTGGGTATGGGGAAACCTGAACCTAGTTTTACTTAAAGTCTGCTACCCTAACAAGGAGGGACTTCCCAAAAGAACAGGAACTGATCTAGAAAATGAAGTATATGGATTAGGTAACTTTACACTTAATCTCATGATCCTGAATGTTGAATCCGAAGCCACATCAGTCTTGCCCACTATGTCAGTATTTCCAGTTAGAGGCGAATTATGTGTAAGAAAGAATGGTTCAATACACATGGGCCATAGTAAATGTACCACTGTAATAGAATTCAGTGATAAAGGCGAGTCTACATTTAAAGCTTCTCGTCACTCCTACTTCATCTGTGGTCACACCGCATACATACGCCTACCCCTAGATTGGGATGGTACCTGTTACATTGCATTCCTTCTGCCACCTGTTTTCCTAGCCCCGCCTGATTATCATAGGAACACCCATTTAGTACACAATAGACAGCAGAGAGATCTCCCGATTGTCGACTACACTGAAACAGCATGGGAGAAATACACAGATTTCAATAAAGGTTTCTTTCCCTACATAGGTACAGTCACTAATAGTAAGCTGATACGTAGATTAACTAGAACCCTTGAAGCAGTAGTGAATGAAACTACTTCCGCTTTGGGCAACTTAACAGAGGAGCAGTCTGCGATGCGGATTGTTGTTCTCCAAAATCGTCTTGTCCTTGACGTCATTCTGGCCGATAGGGGCGGAGCTTGTAGGGTCATCGGATCAAGTTGCTGTGTTTTCATACCAGAAAACGCGCCGTCAGTATATAAAGCCATAACTCGACTTCATAAGATCGTAAGCCAGATACACCAGAATCCAGGCACCTGGACTTGGTCCGGTTGGTTCTGGAGCGTGTTGTCAGCCTGGGGATGGAGGATCCTATCCTTCCTAGGCATTGGCTTTCTCATACTATTCAGTTGCTGCTTGTGTCTACAATGTGGGCCAGCGATTTGTGGTCTATGTGCCACATCGTGTATCCCACCTTCAAATTTTCATTCGAGATCCCGGAAGAAGAAAGAAGAACAAATGATGCTATATGAACAGATTGATGGATTGATGAAGATGGATATTTCATGAGGGTCCGTAGGGGACAAGGAGGGAATGTGGAAATATGAATTTTTATGGTCAATTGTGTCCCCTATCTTAGACCCCAACGGCTCCATGTACATGCTATAAGTACATGTATGTTCCCTCCAGTTCCAGCTATAAAGACGCAAATACATGTGCGTCCAACGTCAACATGCCCTCTTTCAGATCCGCCATGAATGGGTCGAATATTCCATTCCTAAGTATGAAAGGCCACCGACTTTATGTGGTTCACTTTTCTAGTTTTGTAGTTCAGGCGAGTAGGCCCTGAATTCTGCCATCAAGCCTTTTTCTGATTCTGCCTCTGAAATGCTCCAACTTGGACCTGCATCCGTGTCCATGAACTTTGTCTTACTCCCTGCGCGGCTAACGGTGCCTGACACGGCCTGTTGCCTGCCAAAAACTGTATTCAGCCTTCAAGTTATCTGCTCCGCTCCTCATCCAATGCATTCCTGTCTAGTAGTTTAGGTAAACATCCTTCCAGCTACCGAGCAAAGGGCTCGGCCTCGCTGTCTTTTTGCAAGTAATTCATAGCCCCTGTTACTATGGAAGATTCCTGCCCCCTCGCATCGCATGTAGACACATAGACGCTTGTACACGCACTAACAGTCAGTATAGAATAGGATCTGTCCGAGAAGACCTTTCCTTCCAGATAATATAGTTCCTTAAACACAAGATATCAGATATGATTTAGGACTAGGTTGTCCTGACACCTCAGACTTCTGTCTCCACATGTAGGGCCAAATGTCAAGTTCCCTTCACCCTCTAGTTGTACGTCAATCACACGTCATGCGGCTGCGCGCGCATCTCTGCCAAATATTTCTGCTGACACTGCAGGATTCTCTTATGGATCCACCCACTTGTGACATCATTTTAGATGACGTTTCGAGTATACGCCTGTATTTACGCCTATTTTCATTACGTATGTGTATTCTTATCTGTATTATCAGCTGTTACGCCTCCTGCATCTGTCTTAATGCAATGCTTTTTATATATATATTGTTACTTGCCAATAATGTATTGCCTATCCCTTCCTGAACCTTCGTGGTGATGGAATAAGATTGCCTGGTTCGAACTATAATTCCTTTGTAAGGAATAAAGTCCTTTTTAGAACCTCTAATACCACGGATTCTGCCTCTTATTTTGACTGAGTTATTCTTACTAGACTTTACCGCATAAAAAATAGTACAGGTAATTTAAATATTTACCACAAGAGGGTGGCAGCCAGACTCAAGGATGCCACTCAGACTGGAGGAGGACCATCCACTGCAGAGCAGCCAACCCCCCATGAGGAGCTCGTGGAGTCAACCCTCCTGCCTGAGAGCGTTGGTGGTGTGGCTGCAATCGACAGCTCCGACCCCTCATCCAGCAGACAAGGTAAGATGCATGCCAAATCACCCTGCACTCCTCCCCATCCCTTGCACACTCCCCCAAATGCGCATAGTTAACTCCCAACATGCCAATCCAGCCCAGGTCTTACAGCACACCCAGCAATGCATCATGGTACTCGTAGTACTGTGTCTGACTGTGTGTCCATGACACCATCACAAGTAAATGCAACATATGTGTTTTGGGGATCATTGAATAGAAATGTGTCAGAGGTTAGCCGTCAAAGATTTGTAACTTTATTGAGTGCCACATGCAGACAGTAACACAAACTCATATAGTCCCCCTTACATCCACAGCACCCGCCATGCCACAAGAAGACAGCGCTGAGGGAGAGGAGCCTGCAGACCCTGCGGACTCCAGCTATGAGACAGAGCAGCAGCCAATTCAGCGCAGGAAGCGCGCACATGTGCCCCCACTGCCTCCATTTGAGGATGAAGTCCCAGCAACAGGCGATGACACCGACAGGAGAGAGGGGAGTCAGGGTGTGACAGACATGCCCCGTCATGACGCACCAACACCAAGGCAAAGGGAACAGGCCATTTCCAGGTCAAGGCCCAGGAGCAGCACTGCAACAGAAGGAGAAGGCACCGTGTTCTCCGGCTTGGAACAGTGCATGTTGCAGGAACAGCGCCTGCAAAGCAAGGCAATGCGGTCAATGAATCGCCAGCTAGGCCGCCTACATCAGGACAATCGCAACATGGTAGCGGCAATACGAGAGCTCTGTGCCACTTTGAGGGACACCCAAGCTGCCAATGACAGGGCTGGACGACGTGCCAATGCACGGCTACACAATTATACTAAGGCAGTCAACCGCCTCTGCACCACCACCAGCGCACTCACACGCAGAAGCGTAACCATGCAGGTGGACATGGCACATTGCTGCCAGGACATAGCACGGGGGCTGGCGCAGGTGACCACTGCTGTGGAACAGCTGCAGACAGCCAATGCAGGTGGCAGCGCACTAATGGCCTCTGCTGAGAGTGAGGACACATCGAGTCGCAGCAGCATCACTCCAACCTTGCCAGGTGAAAGACGCCGCAGTGGCAGACAGGTAGCAGGCCAAGGGCGCACCATGGGGGTCAACCACCCTGGACGGCACCGACGGAGGTGATCATCTGCGGGGACACTGACTGCAACACGGGTGCATTAACCCGCAAAAGGCTGTTTGCCCTATTTCTTGTGCCTTCTCTGCACTGTGTGTACAACATGTGCTGGGGACAATTACAATTTCTCTCATGTTAAGTGTGATTAAACACTTGACACATCATCAGGCTTTGTAGTCTCATTTCCTCAATACTCACCTAAAAGTAGTTTTGTGTGATCTCAGTCCGTCTCTGGCGTCCAGCAGCTGCCCCAACTCCTGGTGCTGGTCTGGCAGGGGGAGCAGGGCGCTCGTCATCCGATGTGTCTGTATCGGTCACATCAATTGTGGTGCCTTTCCTCATTGCCATGTTATGTAGCATTGCACAGCTTGCCACGATTTTACAGCAGGTCTCAGGGCTGTATTGCAGTGCGCCTCCACTTTTATGCAGGCACCTGAAGCGGCTCTTCAGGATTCCGAAGGTTCGCTCAATGACACAGCGTGTAGATCTGTGTGCCCTGTTGTAGCTCCTCTCACTTGCATTTGCAGGATCCAGGTATGGGGTCAGGATGAAGTCGCGCACTGCATAGGCACTGTCACCTGCATGGAAAAAAACACAATAGGTGAGTCAATGTCCCCCCCCTCAACTGATGTAGTGGATGTATTGATGTGTGCAATGTATTTACCGAGCAGGTACGCCTCCCCAAACTCTCCAGCACTCAGACGTCTGTCTATTCCACTGTGTCGGAAGATGAAGGAGTCATGTGTACTGCCGGGGTATTTGGCTACGATGTCGGTGATGTGATACTTAGCGTTGCACACAATCTGTATGTTGAGGGAATGGTAGCATTTCCGATTCCTGTAGACATATTCAGTTTCTGCTGGGGGTGTGATGGCCACATGGGTCCCGTCAATGCAGCCGATGACGTGGGGGAAACGTGCAATCTGGTAGAAGTCCAGTATCGTTTGTTGTAATGCCTGTTGGGTGGTGGGGAAGTAAATGTGATGTGGGAGCCTCAGTAGCATTGCATCTAGGAAGGCATGGAAGAAGCGCGAAAGTGCACTCTGTGACACCCCACCAACCTCCGCTATGACCCGTTGAAAACTCCCTGACGCCAGGAGGTGCAGGGAGCACAGGACCTGCACATGTGTGGGAATTGTTTGTGTCCTGCGAGTAGGGTGCTCCAAGTGGGGTTTCAGCTCCTCAATCAGGTCCATTATGGTCTGTGGGTGCAGTCTGTACTTGTCATAGATCTCCTCTTCAGTGTTCTGTAACAGGGTGATGCGCAGCCTGAAGATACGTTCCTGTCTCATTCTCCTGTGTGCAAGGGCCCGAATACGCAGCCTCCTGGCTATCACGTACATTGCAGCCATTGTGGGTGTGTTTGTTGCATTGTGGGCTGGTTTTTGTACCTTGCACCAGTTTACCACCTGCAAGCAATTGGTGTTAATAGCGATTTCTTAATTAGCGAATTTCGTGAAATCGCAATTTGCGATTTTTTCATACATGTGTTTGCGATTTCTTAGCTAGCGATTTCTTGTTAGCGATATTCGCAACGCTAAGGAATCGCAAATTAGGTATTCGCTAGGAAATTCGCAGTTTTCTTGTTTTGCAGCCTAAGAAATCGCTAATTTAGCGATTTCTTATTTTTCAGTTTGGAAGTGTGTCATACATATGAAATAGCGAAAAATTAGTCGCAAACGCTGTTTTTTGCGAATCGCAGCGTTTGCGACTAATTTTTGCTTTCATACATATGCCCCTTAGTGATGTAAGATGTGACATACCGAGCAACAGCAATAGAATTGTCAGCCACATACTGTATATCCATGTTAGCATTCCACATGGATAAAATGACTGGGTTGTAGTCATTTATATATTTTGACTCTTCTTTTCTTCTTAGGTTGTAGGTATTCTTAGGCGATTTTCTTGTAAGAGTATGTCGCACAGCTGACATAAAACTGTTTACTCTTCCTTTTGAAAGAACAGGTCGTGGAAATCCAAATCGACATTTTGTGTAGAATTTATCTTTACTCTTGTACTTTCGTCGACAGTATTTTCCACACCGATGACTTTGGAAACGTAAAACTTTCTCTTTTAAGTTTTTCTCTTCTGTGCTTTTAGGTATAGCACATGTTGCATATCCTTCAATGAAAGATAAAACTGCTTCATCAGCATCTGTTCCAAATTTTGGGGCATCCTTGATCCACAACAGCATATGAATATGTGGAGCACCTCTTGCTTGGTACTCTTTTCTCCAAAAGAAATCCACAACTTCTCCAAGAGGTGGATTTTTTTTATTGCAGATGAAGGACATCATAGCCTCAAATCTATGATTGAAATATCTGCAAACATTAACCGGATCTAATGAGCACAATTCTCCTGCTGTCTTGTATTGGATGTCTGCAATGTTTGAATTTGCCTCTCGCAGAAAATCCAGTAAATCATCCCAAGCGTACTCAGCACAGCTCAGGGTAAGGAACCATGTAGAAGTTCCTAAATTCCGTAACATACACTTCAATTCTCCATGGCGTCGGTACCAATATTCATTAGTTCCACGCTGACAAGCCATCAAATTGATCAATTGAGATTCCAAATGATCATCTCGCTGTTGCACTTTGTTGAGAAAGTCCTTTGCTGACACATTATGTAGATGTACTCCAGTTTTTAAAATGTGATTTACTGCATAAGATAGTGCAGACAAGTCACTTTCAAATAAAAGATGGAACAAATAAGGAATACTTTGACGAAATCTGGGATCTTCTGCATATAATCTTGTAGTCCGATACTCCGAAGCAGGAATCTGTACTGGACGTTCATCATATCGTCCACCTTCTCCTGTAGGAAACAGTTGGGGAAAACAACGAGCTTCCAAGCTCTCCTCCCATACACTCACAGGAGTTCCTTTTGCTTTCTTCATCTGAAACAGATCAATAGCGTTTCCCATAACTTCTTTAGAATTAAGAGGATGTATGCTGAAATGTTCATAAATTTCTTCTTCTTTTGACTTATCCACTTTTTCAATTTGCCCAGTTGGTATTCCTGTGTCTTCTAGTATTTCTTCTTCATCTTCATCCATATAAATGGCTTCATACCATTTATTATTTTTTTTCAAATACAAATTTGCTCTTTGTACTTTTCGTACATCCACCAGCTCCTGCCAAATTTTCTTATTCTTCGTAGGTACACCATTAACCAGAATAACTAATGGTTCAGTTTCCAAAGTATCTGCATCAATTGTTTCCATATTTTTTTTCAAATCCAATGGCAAATAGACAACTCTTCCTTTTAAACCTCTTTGTAAATCCGAAGGAGGTAATTTACCTGTTTTTGGCTCCATACGCACTATGGTCTGAAACGAATGGACACATTGAATAAGTATAGACTCATACGTATTTAAATCCGAAAGCTCTGAAGGAATTTCAACCAATTCTAATTTATTATGTACAGCTCTTGCTGGCATTCTATTTTCTTCTAACTTGCTATAACAGTATGTACAAATACGCTGATCTTCACCCAAATCAATACAATTTTCCAGAAATATATATGTTGCAAAATCTTTCCACTTATAATTATCTTCATTTTCACTTTTTTTATACAGATCAACATTCCTTGTTTGAATTTTGTAATGGCTTCTCCGGCAACAAATACAAGTAATATTTGGTCTTTCATTAGAGATTATAGCAAATTTTGTAATTTCATCTTCAAAATTTTTACTAACAGTAAGTTCTACATTCTCTTCTACATTTTCATCAATAACTGTGTCATTTTCTGCACTTTCTTGTTCTGGACCAAAGTAACAAAACTGAATCTCATCAGTAACCTTCACTACATCTGATACAGATCCATGGAACAGAGCATTATTCAACTCATTCAACTTTAGTGCTGGACTTTTAGCAAAATACAATGTTCTCACAAACTTTCTCATTTCAGTATGATGAACAGCAAGCATCCTAAAATGGTGAAAAACACTTTGACACACTTTCCTAGATAGACAAGCCAGAGAATGTCCTTGCAAACCAGTATTCTCTCTCACTCTGCATGGATCTAGTCTTTGAAGCACCTTAATTTTCTGTTTAACACTCTTTTTACTACATTCTCTTAAAAAGTCACGTAATTTATCAATAGATTCCTGACGCACAGTACAAATACTACTACAATTCCAAGTGTACACTGGGGCTTTAGGACGTCTCCCCATAACCTCATCAGCCATCACTTCTTCCTCATTTCTTGGAACCATTTTCTCCTTTTCCATTACACAACCATCCTTAACTTCATATGCTCTTCCATTGGTGTCAACTGCATGCAACAAACTATTACTTTGAAGATAACTCTCTTCATTAAAAAATGGTTCAGTACTTGAACTATGCTTCCATTCTCCTAAGAACACTTTATAAAAGTTATTTTTTTTTACTTCTCTTTTCCTTTGCTTTGTGACTTCATTGCATTGACTAATTTATCTAATCTACGCATCCTGTTCAAAATTAAAATGAATAGTTTTTTTTTATTTCTAATGCCTTGGTAACAATACTTTCAATTAATTTCTTTTTCTTATAAAATTTGTTTTTTTTCTTATATTTTTTCACATCCTTTAGCAAATTTAACATCACTCTTCTCTGAAACATTTTTCGACGAATGTTTTTAAAATCTGTTTTCCGTGTTAAGTCACTCTTTCTTACTTCTGAGTCTACATTAGCATTTTGTTTTTGCTGTCGACTCTGTTGTTGTTTTGTACTTGAAACACTGTTTGAATTTATCTTTCGATAATTTTTTTTTTTTGGAAGATATTTTTTAAAAATTCTTTAGTTTGCTTACCAGAAGACTTTTTCTGTTTTCCAACACACGCTTTGCCTCCTATTTTTTTTTTACCAGTCGTCTTCAAATATAGTTGTTGTTTCTTTTCTTTTCTCTTTCTTGACTTTATAGGCAGCTTTATATTTTTTCAGTGTTGCTCAGCAATACCTGCAAAAAACTAAAAAAAATACCTTTATGTTATTTTAATTCATTACAATTTTTTTTTTCAACTTTTCAAATCCTATCACATGAGCTGATGCTTTCCTACGAGTCCAAGTCTTACAAAACAAGAGAAACATGAATTAAATCTCTGACAACAATTCATGTGTGCACACAGACTCATAGTGTGATTCTAGGCAGAAAACGATATTTGATTGGCAATTTGAAAGCACATTTACTTCTGTTGAGGAGCAAGTGATAACTACTGAGACAGCCTGACACATTTCCCTTATATTTTAGAGAGGCAAAAAAGAGCACATGTCCTAATAGCTACTTGAGACCATCAGCATGTGTTACAGGGTGAGTGAGTAGAGCAAAGGAAATGAGCCTTGGTGACGTTCAATCTGTGTGCGTTACACACTGCTATCTGAAACACAACACAGAGCTGAGTATTATGCATGGGAGTGTAGGAGAAGCTGCTGCATGTGTGCAAACAGTGTGTTTCTGAAAACTGTGTATAGTCAGTTGCAAGAGAGATCTGCATGGAGACTTTTACAAGTGCATGAAGACTGCAGATATGTGTGTAAGAGTACATGTTTGGTAAAGGTTAATTCGAGTTTTGTACATGTAGAAACTACCTCACCCATTGCACGAGTGGAAGGACAATCTACCCTGTTGATTTGAAATGTGTTACCATTTGCCTCTCATTTTTCTGATAGTGATTTCTGCTGAGTACTAACCAACACATTTGAACAAAACAAGCTGGCCCTTTCCTGAAAGTGCAAGTTTTACAGAACAACAGCATCACAAATAGAATTTCTGACAACAATTCCTCTGTCCACACAGACTCATGCTGTGATTCTAGGCAGAAAACGATATTTCATTTGGCAATTTGAAAGCACATTTAGTACTGTGGATGGAGCAAGTGATAATTACTGAGACAGCCTGACACATTTCCCTTATATTTTAGAGAGGCAAAAAAGAGCACATGTCCTAATAGCTACTTGAGACCATCAGCATGTGTTACAGGGTGAGTGATTAGAGTAGAGCAAAGGAAATGAGCCTTGGTGACGTTGAATGTGTTTGCGTTACACACTGCTATCTGAAATACAATACAGAGCTGAGTATTATGCATGGGAGTGTAGGAGAAGCTGCTGCATGTGTGCAAACAGTGTGTTTCTGGAGACTGTGTATTGTCAGTTGCAAGAGAGATCTGCATGGAGACTTTTACAAGTGCATGAAGACTGCAGATATGTGTGTAAGAGTACATGTTTGGTAAAGGTTAATTAGAGTTTTGTACATGTAGGAACTACCTCACCCATTGCAGGAGTGTAAGGACAATCTACCCTGTTGATTCGAAATGTGTTACCATTTGCCTCTCATTTGTGAGATAGTGATTTCTGCTGAGTGCTAACCATCACATTTGAGCAAAACAAGCTGGCCCTTTCCTGAAAGTGCAAGTTTTACAGAACAACAGCAACACAAATAAAATCTCTGACAACAATTCCTGTGTGCACAGTGTCTCATGGTGTGATTCTAGGCACAAAACAGTATTCCTGGGTGATTCCAGGCCCTTTCCTGAAAGTGCAAGTTTTACAGAACAACAGAAACACAAATTTAATCTCTGAGTACAATTCCTGTGTGCATGTTGTCTCATGGTGTGATTCTAGACAGAAAACAGTATTCCTGGGTCATACCAGTACACCTTAACTTATGGTGAAGACATACTCCATAATATCTTTCAAGTTCAAGGCACTTACATATCTTTCTTAACATGAAATGTAAAACACAACTTTTAAATTGGTAGGAAAAAGTACCATGCTATTTTCAAATGTATTTTCATTTGCCACACACTTTTCAGATAGTGATTTCTGCTGAGTGCTAAGCAACACACTTGAAAAAAAGAAACTGCCCTTTCTTAAAAGTGCAAGTTTTACAAAACAACAGCAACACAAATTAAATCTCTGACAACAATTCCTGTGTGCACACGGACTCATGGTGTGATTCTAGGCACAAAGCGATATTTTCTTTGGCAATTTGAAAGCACATTTAGTACTGTGGTGGAGTAAGTGAAAATTACTGTGACAGCCTGACACTTTTTTCTTATATTTTAGACAAGCAGAAAAGAGCACATGTCCTAACACCTCCTTGACACCATGACCATGTATTACAAAAAACAAGCTGCCCCTTTCCTGCAAGTGCAAGGGTAATAGAGCAAGACCAACACAAATTAAATCTCTGATAACAATTCCTGTGTGCACACTGTGTCATGGTGTGATTCTAGGCAGAAAACAGTATTCCTGGGTGATACCAGTACACCTTAACTTATAGTGAAGACATACTCCATAATATCTAACATGTTCAAGGCACTTAAATATCTTCCTTAACATAAAATGTAAAACACCACTTTTAAAGTGGTAGGAAAATGTACCATGCAATTTTCAAATGTGTTTGCATTTGCCTCTTTTTTGTGAGTAACTAATTTCTGCTGAATGCTAACCATCACACTTTAAGCACACAAAATGCTGCTTTTCTGCGAGTGCAAGGCTAACAGAACAAGAGCAACACAAATTAAATCTCTGACAACAAATCCTGTGTGCAGACATACTCATGATGTGATTCTAGGCACAAAACAGTATTCCTCAGTGATACCAGTACACCTTAACTTACAGTGAAGACATACTCCATAATATCTTACTAGTTCAAGACAGTTAAATTTCTCCTAAATCACAAAATGTAAAACACAACTTTAAAACAAGAATGACAATTCTATTATTTATATCAAAATACACCACATACTTCCCCTCTCAAACTCATAACTCACCTTTAAAATTAATTAGTTGAGAAAGAAATGTGGCACTCAAACAGCAGATTATCAGAGCCAGAATCTCAGAGCTGTACACCGCTCTCCTCTCTCCACAACCAGTAAATGGCAATTTTTCCCTCTCTTTTTTCCCACATATACATGTTAATGTAAAATCAAAGTCCTTCCCACATTTTTTCAAATGGAATCACACATTTCTATTGGTTGCAACTTTCAACCCCTTTCCAAATCATCCCTTCCCCCAACATGACTTCTGCCTGCTACCATAGCAACAGCTCATGGAACACAGGTGTGAGCAGAGAGGTCAGAAGTTCAGCACACAATGTTTCAAATCCAAAGAGCAAGAGTGCTTGACTTTTCAAACCTAACAGCAAATCCAAAGTAATGTTCAGTGAGAACACATTTTTCTCTACCAATCCAAAACATGCTTTTAAAAATGTAAACATACAGCCTAGATTTGACTGTAAAATGGTTTGAATCAGCCAATGAGTTATTTTTATTAAAAAAAGGTATGTATGCCTCCATTTTTCAACTGTCTTTCTTTTCATATTGCCATTCTACTGTAAGACACCTCCTGAGTGCATCCTGTTCTCCTTGGAAGATGTTCACAGTGTGGATTGTAGGTCATAGCTATGTCTTCTGGAGTGAAAAGTATGCAGAAAAAATAGGTTTTTTCAAAGACCTTGCTTTGCCAAATGTAGACATTAAATGGATTGGTCAGAGAGTGTTAAAGTGGCACCAATTAATGCCTTTGGTGAAAACCTTTCTACATCTCCCACAGCCTAACCTTATTATTGTGCACTGTGGTGGTAATGACCTAGGCACTTTAACTGGGGTAGGTCTGGAAATGCTTATTAAGGACACCTTTCTGCAATTGATGTCACTTTTTCCACAAACTGCCTTTGTATATTCTAATATATGCCAAAGGCAAAAGTGGAACTGGTCCAACCAATTTTGTCCGCAAATTGACAAAGCAAGAAAGCACGTCAATAAGTCTGTTTCTGCTTTCCTCAGAGACTATGGTATGGGTTCTATATACCACAACAACTTGCGTTACAACATGCAAGACATTTATAGAGGAGACGGTGTACATTTCAATGATGAAGGGAACAGAGTCTTCCTCTTGAACTTTAGACTCTGCATCGGTACTTACTTGTAGGTACCGAAAAACACTCAATAAACACAAGGGCTCTTTTTAGAGCCACCTAATATCTAAACACTTAAACGTGATTTTTATTTCTATTTTTTTAAATGGTTTTTTTCGGGTGCGCGCAGAGTGCGCGCACCTCGCGATGTTTTTAAAAGAAAGGAAAATCTTTTTTTTCCCCCTTCGTGCTCCTACTGTGACCCCCTTACAATGGCTAGGGGGTCAAGAACTCCCTACCCTGCCCCCTATTCATGGTCTCCACCTTTCCTTTTCAGTGCGACAGACAAAATGGCGGCCGACACTTCCTGATTTCGACCGATTCGAATGTTTACTGACATCAAACAACCAATCAGAATTACGCTCGCGCACGGCAGGGTGCGCACACAGGGCTTGCACTGTGCGCGCACCCTGCGCGCGTATAGATATTGATATGCTTTTAAATGCTATTTTCTCAGGAAATACTGAACAGAATTACACCAGACATGCGAAAGGCACTTCCTTGACCTTATGGCTACCTCTCTGTCAAATTTAAAGTAATTCTGTTCAGCCGTTCGGGCTGTAGCTGTGTCTAAAGGTCCTATGGGAAAATGCATGGGGAAAACGCGTTTTGGGACCCCCCTTTTTCTCGGCCCCCGCTTGACGAATCACCCCGAGACTTTCAGGGTAGGAGCTGAACGGAGCGCCCCATTAGTTTTGAAAATTTCGCGAGGATTCGTCAACCGGCGCCAAAGTTATTCAAAATAGAATTTTGAGATTTCCTATGGAAACACGATCCTAACTATAACTATCTACTGGCGACTGCCAGTAGATAATATACATATATATATATATATATATATATATATATATATATATATATATATATATATATATATATATATATATATATATATATATATATATTTCAATGTGGATCAATCCAAGCCATCTCAATGAATAATCCAGCGGCACACCCAGGACAAAACAATAAGTTTTATTATTGTTTCAAGCGAACAGAACTACGCGTTTCGGCGAAGCCTTTGTCAAGTTGTTGACCCCTGCCCAAATTCCCTTAGAAATACAGGTCAAGGTTGATGGATAGTGAGAAAATACTATCGCGATCCAACACTTACATTTAGTACATTATCCTCATATTGATCAAAATAACGCATTGTAATATTCATGATCGTATTCAAAAATCCAACAATTAAAGGAAAATAATCAATTACCCTTTTCAAATACTCTCTCACTCAGAACTCGAACTCATATACCCCGAATGTACTAAATGATAGATAGTGAAAAAATACTTCCGAATTCGACAATTTCACTATTACAGTTGTGTGTGTTTACAATATTCACAATAATTCTGTAATTTCTAAAACATGTTGCTGATTATAAAACTAGGCATTGAATGATATTTCCTAAACTAATCCAACAATGAGAAATTTGTAATATTGTCAATTGATCATATTATACCATGTCTCGCTAGTGGCTCAATTTTATGCATACAACTAGGACGAGGAAAGCAAATACATGCCCATGACGTATATCTAATATATTATGTAGACATTCATCGTGAATCCTATACATATAGAATTAAATCGGACATGTCAAAATATCGATAATCCCTGCTAGATAAAGTGGGCATGGGTCCAAACTCAACCTGGTGTTAAGTGCATAAATATTTAACGGGTAATGTACCCCCACAATATTTGAGACAATTTCATTATGATGACAAATATGCCTATCCTAAGTGGGTAATGTACCCCGACTTTATACACGAATTATTTACATCCAGTTCATAATAGCCTACATGTATATAGTCAGCTCTCATTATTAGATGGATATATACAAATAACATCAGAAGTGAAAGGAAGAATTCATACCTTTTCCTACTACTAACTAGTAAACGGGTAAAAAAAGGGAATGTTCGCGGGGCAGGGCCATCAGCTGTTCGTGCTAAAATCTATTTCAATACCTACACCCAGTGAAGATAGAAAAAACAAATCAATGAAATAAAACTAAATGTCACCAGAGGATTCGGACAACCCATCCTGAAGCAAAAACTAGCTAGAAACAATTAAGATATCTCCACCTAATGTAATCTTAGGTCATTATTATACTTTGCCTATTCCTCCAGTATTAAAAGAAAGGTGTAAAAATGTTATATGAAAGTCGGGACACGTACAAGGAAGGAAACAACTAAATCCCAATATGGGTGGCCAATTCTTCCCCATAATTCATCCCATTGGGAATCTTGGTGTTGAGTTCAATGATGTACTTCGACTCAGTGATTCTCAGAAGTTTTTCGCGATCTCCCCCTCTTTGGAGGGGTAAGATTCTGTCAATGCCATAGAACTTTACCAATTTGGCATTACTCTGGTGTTTCTCTTGGTAATGCCTCGCTACGGGGTAATTCAGATCAATGTTGGTCACCGCTCGCATATGTTGTAAAATGCGGGTCTTAAGCTGTAATTTCGTGCTGCCCACATAATTTAAACCGCAGGGGCATTCCAGGACATAAATGGTATAGTCACTGGTGCAGGTTATAAATTTATTAATCTTTTTTCTCTTCTTTCCTGCGATATAGTTGTCTCGATTTTTGCTGTGCTCACATGCTTTACACGAGCCACATTTCTTAAAGCCCCTGGCGTTTCCCAGCCATGTAGTGTTCTCAGCGGTGTTCTGATAGCTGTGTACAAGTTGATCTTTGAGTGATTTAGACTTTTTGTATGTTATCAATGGCACGGGACCTATCTCAGTGCCAATGATGGGGTCTGATTGAAGTAGTCCCCAGTGTTTCTTCATCAGATATCTTAGGGTATTTGACCTGCTGTTGTAGGTGGTAATTAGCCTGGGGATGACAGTCCCTTTCTCTTTCTCCCCTTTCCCCTGTGAAGAGAACAGTGCCTCATTCCGTGATATGTTCTCAACTTTTTTTGCAGCTATTGCGATCACCTTCGGCAAATAGCCTCTTTGTTCGAATCTTTTTTCCATTGTGTGTTTTTCTTTTGCAAAACCACTTTCAGTATTGCAGTTCCTTCGAGCCCGAAGGAACTCTCCAAAGGGAATGCTATTACGGAGTGGTGTGGGGTGATTGCTATTTGCATGTAATAGGGTGTTCCCTGATGTTTCTTTACGGAACAGAGTGGTGACAATTTGATTGTTTTCAATATTAATAGCAATATCTAGAAATTCACAATGTGAAGTACTGATAGAATGTGTAAAGGACAAATTCAGATTATTGTCCCCCAATTTGTCGATAAATTCCTTAGCTAGATCTAGAGGACCATCCCAAATCAGGAACAGGTCATCAATATACCTGATCCAGATTGGGATGTGTTGTACATATTGCTCATTCTCATCTACCCATACAATACACTCCTCCCACCACCCTAAAAACAGATTCGCTAGGCTGGGCGCGAAAGATGTTCCCATCGCCATACCTGTCTTTTGGCAAAACAGTGTCTTACCAAAAATAAACATATTTTTCTCCAAACAGAAAAGCATCATTTGTTCCAACATTTGGGTATGTTCCCATAACGATATGTGTCTTTGTTTCAAAAAATACATGCACGCCTCCACACCCTTTTGCTGATCTATAGATGTGTATAGAGAACACACGTCAAGTGCTATCATATGATAGTTACTTTCCCATGTGATGTCATGTATTCTACGTAGAAAATCCGTACTGTCTCTACAATATGATCGTAGTTTATTCACATGTGGTGCAAGAAAGAGATCTAGATAAATCGCAGTGTTTTCCAATAGTCCTCCATTCGATGAAACGATTGGTCTCCCAGGTGGTCTAGTAGGATGTTTGTGGACCTTTGGTAATAGATAAAAGCAGGGAATACGTGGGTTATCCATTTTCAAGAAAGACCACTCCTCCGTAGATAGGAGTCCATCCCTCCGCCAACCCTCCAATAGTAGGTGGTATTCGGTGATAGATGCTTTATAGATCCCCCAGTTTATTTCCTCATAGCATGTAACGTCGTTTAGTTGTCTAAACGCTTCTTGATTATACTGGGCAATGTCCATAACGACTATGTTACCACCCTTATCTGAGGGTTTTATTATTATGCTTTTGTCATTTGCGAGGGCTCTCAGGGCCTTCCTTTGGATTGTTGTCAAATTATCACCTTTTCTCTTTTTTCCTTGTTCCTTCAATTTATTGATTTCCCAAATCATAGTTTGGTTAAAAGTTTCAATGTTATCGTGTGGAACGTTGGGATTAAATTTGGACTTTGGTCTTAGATCTGTGCAATATGCGGCATCCGGTCTACAGCCAGCCGTCATAAGTATTTTGCTTTTCTCTTTTACTGATAGGTCCGTAACATCATCTTCCATTTGCTGTATATTCAGAATAAGATTTGCATCTTCCACATTTAGATTGAAATCTTCTTCACCTAGACTACCGCCCATTTTCGATGCTTTTGATTTGATGTTGGTTTTGTAGATTTTCATTAGCTTTAGCTTGCGTATAAATAGAAACAGATCGATACGTGTGTCCACAAAGTTTATGTCTGTTGTGGGGCAAAAGGATAGCCCTAGTTGTAGTAACGCAACTTCTTCCGCTGTGATATTTCTTGAAGACAAGTTAATTATTGATTTGTTGGTCTGATTATCTGAGTTGGTGGGTAAGAAGATAGATTTATTTCTGCCTCCACGTCTGTTTGTTACTCGTAATCTTTTCTTGTTCCTGCTCCTCTCCCTCTTTTTGCGCCTCTTCCTCTTCCCCTTCCTCTCTTGGTTTGCGGTCTTTCTTCCTGGTCCTTCCTCTGTTTCAAAATTTGAAACTCGTGCAAGAAGGTTAGGGGACGCACTCCTAAAGGGATATTTTGAGCTTCTGTGTCCGAACTTAATTCCGAGCTGGAGCCCGTGGATACCAGTTCTTGTTGCCTTTGCTGTTGGATAGTTTGTAAATTCCTCTGTGCCCAATCAAAACGTTTAGCATATGTTAGGATACGACCATCAGCATAATCCTTTTTGTCACGTAGGAATTTCCTCTGTTTTTTGGCTTTTATGGTATCTTCATAGGTCTTTAGTTTATCAATTAATTGTTTTTGAAAATCAATGACAATTTTATCAGTGTTCAATTTCTCCAGTTCGTTTCTAAGTTCTGATAGTTCTTTTCTTGTAGTCTCCAAATCAATTTTTGCGTATTTTACTAGCATCTCTAACATGCCTTTGCATGTTTTGGCCATAAACGCTGACCATTCCTTCAACAGTTCCGGATTCGGATTCTCATATGTTGGAATTATGGCAATTCTGAGTCCCCTAGGCACTCTATTTACTTCGATGTAATTCGTTAATGAGGTGATTTCCCACCATTTGTTTATTTCTCTTTTTGATAATTTCTCCAGTTGAAATAATTTTTGCTTTAAGGAAAATTCCGCTGTATTAACGCTAGTGCCTGTTGCAGATGGGAT